>NC_080794.1:36134281-36752281 GCF_028018385.1 Neofelis nebulosa | reverse complement strand
TTCTAGCAGAAACTCTGTGGGCCAGAAGGGAGGGGGCAGGATATATTCAAAGTGCTAGAAGGATAAAAAACCTACAACCAAGAATCCTCTACCTGACAAAGTTATCATTCAGAATTGTGGGAGAGAGAAAGAGTTTCCCAAACAAATAAAAGTTACAGGAGCTCACCAAAGTTACTAAATTGGCCTTACAAGAAATGTGATAGCAACTTCCTTAGGCAGAAAAGGCCACATCAACAAGATATTAGCCAACTGGATCCAACAATACATTAAAAAAATTATTCACCACGACCAAGCAGGATTTATACCTGGGATGCAGGGCTGGTTCAATATCCGCAAAACAATTAATGTGATTCATCACATCAATAAAAGAAAGGACCAGAACCATATGATGCTCTCAATAGATGCAGAGAAAGCATCTGACAAAATACAGCATCCTTTCTTGATAAAAACCCTCAAGAAAGTAAGGATAGAAGGAGCATACCTCAAGATCATACAAGCCATATATGAACGACCCAACGCTAATATCATCCTCAATGGGGAAAAACTGAGAGCTTCCTCTCTAAGGTCAGGAACAAGACAGGGATGTCCACTCTCACCATTGTTATTCAACATAGTACTGGAAGTCTTAGCCTCTGTAATCAGACAACACAAAGAAATAAGAGGCATCCAAATCGGCCAGCAGGAGGTCAAACTTTCACTCTTCGCAGATGACATGATACTCTATATGGAAAACCCTAAAGATTCCACCAAAAACTGCTAGAATTGATTCATGAATTCAGCGAAGTTGCAGGATATAAAATCAATGCACAGATATCGGTTGTATTCCCATACACCAACAATGAAGTGACAGAAAGAGAAATCAAGGAATAAATCCCATTTACAGTTGCACAAAAAACCATAAAATACCTAGGAATAAATCTAACCAAAGAGGTGAAAAATCTATACACTGAAAACTATAGAAAGCTTATGAAAGAAATTGAAGAAGACACAAAAAAAATGGAAAAAGATGCCATGCTCCTGGATAGCAAGAACAAATATTGTTAAAATGTCAATACTACCCAAAGCTATCTACATATTTGATGCAATCCCTATCAAAGTAACACCGGCATTCTTCACAGAGCTAGAACAAATAATCCTAAAATTTATATGGACCAGAAAAGACCCTGAATAGCCAAAGCAATCTTGAAAAAGAAAACCAAATCAGGAGGCATTACCATCCCAGACTTCAAGCTATACTACAAAGCTGTAATCATCAAGACAGTATGGTACTGGCACAAGAACAGACATTCAGATCAATGGAACAGAATAGAGAACCCAAAAATGGACCCACAAACGTATGCAACTAATCTTTGACAAAGCAGGAAAGAATATCCAATGGAATAAAGACAGTCTCTTCAGCAAGTGGTGCTGGGAAAACTGGACAGCGACATGCAGAAGAATGAACCTGGACCACTTTCTTACATCATACACAAAAATAAACTCAAAATGGATGAAAGACCTAAATGTAAGACAGGAAGCCATCAAAATCCTCGAGGAGAAAGGCAAAAACCTCTTTGATCTTGGCGCAGCAACTTCTTACTCAACATGTCTCCGGAGGCAAGGGAAACAAAAGCAAAAATGAACTACTGGGACCTCATCAAAATAAAAAGCTTCTGCACAGCAAAGGAATCAATCAACAGAACTAAAAGGCAACCAACAGAATGGGAGAAGATATTTGCAAATGACATATCAGATAAAGGGTTAGTACCAAAAATCTATAAAGAACTTATCAAACTCAACACCCATAAAACAAATAATCCAGTGAAGAAATGGGCAAAAGACATGAATAGACATTTCTCCAAGGAAGACATCCAAATGGCCAACTGACACATGAAAAAATGCTCAACAGCACTCATCATCGGGGAAATACAAATCAAAAGCACAATGAGATACCACCTTACACCTGTCAGAATGGCTAACATGAACAACTCAGGCAACAAGTTGGTTGAGGTTGTTGGTGAGGATGCAGAGAAAGAGGATCTCTTTTGCATTATTGGTGGCAATGCAAGCTGATGCAGCCACTCTGGAAAACAGTATGGAGGTTCTTCAAAAAACTAAAAATAGAACTACCTTATGACCCAGCAATTGCACTACTAGGCATTTATCCAAGGGATACAGGTGTGTTGTTTCGAAGTGACACACGCACCTTCATGTTTATAGCAGCACTATCAACAATAGCCAAAGTACGAAAAGAGCCCAAATGTCCATCGATGGATGAATGGATAAAAAAGATGTGGTATATCTATACAATGGAGTATGTGGTATATCTATACAATGGAGCAATCAAAAAGAATGAAACCTTGCCATTTGCAAGTACATGGATGGAACTGGAGGGTATTATGCTAAGTGAAATTAGTCAGAGGAAGACAAAAATCCTATGACTTCACTCATAGGAGGCCTTTAAGAGACAAAACAGATGAACACAAGGGAAGGGAAACAAAAATAATCTAAAAACAGGGAGGGGGACAAAACAGAAGAGACTCATAAATATGGAGAACAAACTGAGGGTTACTGGACGGGTTGTGGGCAGGAGGATGGGCTAAATGGGTAAGGGGCATTAAGGAATCTACTCCCGAAATCATTGTTAGACTATACGCTAACTAATTCGGATGTAAATTTTAAAAAATAAAAAAAATGACAAAAATGAAAAAAAAAGAAAAGGCCACAACTAAAAGTAGGAAGATTATGAAAAGAAAAAAATTCTGCAGATCAAAGCAAAAGCAAATATATGCTAACAGTATGTGTATCAATCACTCATAAAGGTAGTACGGAGGTTACAAGATAGTAAAATCAACTACATCTACAATAATAAAGGGATACACAAAATAAAAAGATGTAAAAAATGATATCCATAAAATGTGGAGGATGACAGTAAAAAATGTAGTGCTTTTAGAATGTGTTAAAAAGGGAGACAGTGACAACAATACAATAATAGTAGGGGATTTAACGTCCCACTTACACCAATGGACAGATCATCCAGACAGAAAGTCAACAAGGAAACAATAGCCTTAACTGACACGTTAGATCAGAGGGACTTAACAGATGTGTGTAGAACATTCCATCCCCAAACAGTAGAATACATATTCAAGTGCATGTGGAACACACCCCAAGATATATCATGTTAGGGGCACCTGGGTGGCTAAGTCAGTTGCGTCTGATTCTTGATTTTGCCTCAGGTCATGATCTCACAGCCCCATGTTAGGCTCTGTACTGACAGCATGGAGCCTGCTTGGGATTCCCTCTCTCCTTCTCTGCCCCTCCCCCACTCTCTCTCTCTCTCAAAATAAACACATAAACATTTAAAAAAATAAAAATTAAGTAATTTAAAAAAGATATATCATGTTAAGCCACAAAACAAGACTCAATAAATTTGATAAGACTGACATCATATAAGGGCACCTGGGTGGCTCATTGGTTAAGCATCCAACTTCAGCTCAGGTCATGATCTCGCAGTTCATGCTGACAGCTCAGAGTCTGGAGCCTGCTTCAGATTGTATGTGTGTCCCTTTCTCTCTCTGCCCCTCCCCCACTCGTGCTCTGTTTCTCTCTCTCACAAATAAATAAAAATATCAAAACATTTAAAAAAAATACTGACATCATAGAAAGCATCTTTTATGACCACAATGCTATGAAAATAGAAAGCAATTACAAAAAAAAAAGAAGGAATAAAACACAAACCTATAGAGGCTAAACAACATGCTACTAAAAACCAACGGGTCAATAAAGAAATCAATGAGGAGTTCAAAAAATACCTTGACACAAATGAAAGTGGAACCACAATGTCCCCAAATCTATGAGATGCAGCTAAAGCAGTTCAAAGAGGGACATTTATAGCAATACAGGTCTACTTCAAGACACAAGAAAAATCTCAACTACATAATCTCAGCTTACACGTAAAGGAACTAGAAAAAGGAGACCAAACAAAGTCCAAAGTTAGTAGAAGGGGAAAAATATAATAAATTCAGAGTGGAAATAAAATAACAAAATAAAAAATAAAATAGAGACTATGAAACAATAGACAAGACCAATGAAGCTAAGAGCTGGCTCTTTGAAAAGATAAACAAAATTGATAAAACTTTGCCAGAATCATCAAGAAAAAACAGTGGACTCAAATAAATAAAATCAGAAATAAAAGAGAAGTTAACCGACACCATAGGAATGCAAAAGGAGTATAATATTATAAGAAAAATTATATGCCAACAAATTAGACAACTTAGAAGAAATGGATAAATTCCTGGAAACATACAATCTTCCATGACTTAGTAAGGGAGAAATTAAAAATCTGAATAGACTAATTTCTAGTAATGAAGTTGAGTCAGTAATTCAAAAACTCTCAACAAACAAATGTCTAGGACCAGATGGCTTCACAGGTGAACTTACCAAACATTTAAAGAAGAGCTCACACCTGTCCTTCTCAAACTATTTCAAAAAACTGAAGTGGAAGGAACACTTCCAAATTCATTCTACAAGGCCAACATTACCCAGATAGCAAACTAGAAAAACGTACTACAAAAAAAAGAAAATTACAGACCAATATCCCTGATGAACACACATGCAAAAATGCTCAACAAAATATCAGCAAAGCAAATTCAACAATACTTTAAAGGATCATTCACCATGATCAAGTGGGACTTATTCCAGGGAAGCAAGGATGGTTCAATATCTGCAAATCAATGTGATACAGAACATTAACAAAATGAAGGATAACAGTCATATGATCATGTCAATAGATTCATAAAAAGCATCTGATAAAACTCAACAGCCATTCGTGATCAACACCCACAACACAGTGGGTACAGAGGGAACATACCTCAACATAATAAAAGCCGTATACAACAAGCCCACAACTAACATCACACTCAATGGTAAAAAGCTGAAAGCTGTTCCTCTAAGATCAGGTACAATACAAGGATGTCCAATCTGTCCAATTTTATTCAACACAATACTGGAAGTTCTAACAGAGCATCAAAGAAGAAAGAACAAAAAGGCATCCAAGTTTTAAGGAAGAAGTAAAACTGTCACTATTTACAGATGGACATGATACTATATAGAGAAAACCCTAAAGACTCCACCAAAAAAGCTATTAGAACTAATAAATGAATTTTGGAAAGTTGTGGGATACAAGATCAATATACAGAAATCTGTTGCATTTCTATATACTAGTAGAAAGAGAAATTAAGGAAACAATCCCATTTACAATTGCATCAAAAACAGTAAAATACCTGGGAATAATTTTAACCAAAGAGGTGAAAAACACTGATGAGAGAAATTAAAGACGACACAAATAAATGGAAATATATGCAACACTCATCAGAAGAACCAAAGGTATACAGATAGACATACAGATCAATGGAATAGAATTGAGAGTTCAGAAAGCAAACCATGTGTCTATGTTCCACTGATTTTCGACAAGGATGCCAAGAACATTCAACTGGGGAAAATCAGCCTTTTTTAACCAACAGTACTGGAACTGGATAGCTGCAAGCAAAGGAATAAAGCTGGACCTTACCTCGCTCCATATAAAAAAATTAACTTGAAATGGATCAAAGACCTAAATGAAAGAGCCAAGACTAAAATCTCTTAGAAGAAAAGTCAGTGTAAACTCATGACCTTGGATTCATCGATGGTTTCTTAGGACATCAAAAACACAAGCAATAGGAAAAAAAAAATAGTTTCAACTGGACTTCATCAAAATCAATTTTTTTTTTTTTTGGCTGCAAAGAACACGATCAAAGAAGTGAAAAGACAACCCCCACAGAATGGAAGAAAATGTTTGCAAATCACACATCTAATAAGGGACCTATCTAGACTATGAAAGGAACTTTTACAACTCAATAGTAAAAAGACAATTAAAAGATGAGCAAAGGATCTGAACAGACGGTTCTTTAAGGAAGATGTACAAACAGCCAACAAGCACGTGAAAAGATGCTCAATATCATTGGTCGGGAGGGAAATGCAAATCAAAACCACAATGAGATAGTCCTTCACACTCACTGGTATAGCTGTAATCAAAAAGACAGATAATAACAGCGTTGGAGGCAATGTGGAGAAATCAAACCCTCCTACATTGCTGATGGGAATATAGTGTTGCAGCCACTTTAAAATAGTCTGGCTGTTCCTCAAACGATTAAACAGAGCCACCAGATGACCCAGCACTTCCAGGTATATACCTAAGAGAAATGAAGATATATGTCCCCACAGAAACTTGTCCATAAATGCTCACAGCAGCGTTATTCATAATAGCCCCGGAAGTGGAAACCACCCGAATGCCCCTCCATGGACAAATGAATAAGCAAAGTCTAGTATATCCATACAATGGGATATTATCCAGGCATAAAAATGAATCCCGATCCATGCTACAACATGGATGAACCTTAAAAACGTGCTGAGCCAAAGAAGCCGGTCACGAAAGAACCGCATTTGAGTCCGTGTGTGTATGAAATGTCCAGAGTAGGGAAGCCTATAGAGACAGAAGTAGATTAGTGGATGCTGAGGACCGGGGATGACCGAAGAATAAGGGGCTGGTAGCTATAGGGTATGGGGTATCTCTCCATGAGGATGAAAATATTCTGAAATAGACTGTGCCGGCTGTTATACTTTGCTATGAACGTACTAATAATCATTGAGTTGTACACTTTAACTGGATAAATTGTATTATATGTGGATTATAGCTCAATAAAGCTGTTTAAACTTTTTAAAATAAACGTATAAGGCAATAAATAAAGCTAGCATAGAAACTGAAGCTTATCAGAATTACGCTGCTTAACCTGCCACGTTCGACCATCACGCAGACACTCGGCTTGCCTCCCTGTGTCCTGCGCCCCACCCGACCCAGGCTCACAGCCCCCTCTTGCCGCTCCTGAAGCCATTCTCCACATGAGCCGATCTGGGCCACGCAGCCCATTTTTCCAGACAAGGAAAGTGAGTGCCACGGAGGCCGCCTTCCTTCTCTTCACACCTTTAGCCCAAGAGCCAGGGATGGAAACGGAGACCCAGGGCTTGAGCCTGTCCTCACCACTCACTTACTTGCTGCATGGCCTTTGCAAAGTCCTGCCCCCACCCCTCTGTAAAGAGCAAGGTGGATTTGATTTTCCTGGCATTCCCACCTCTGTTCTTCTCGGCCTCTCACATGCTGCCCTCCCCACTCCAAAAAAAAAAAAAAAAAAAAAAAAGTCAAGACCATTTACTCAGGAGCGATGCAGGCAGTCAAGGGACCTGTGGATGGGACCAAAGCCACTCTTAGCGGCCACCTGTTCAATTTCCACTGGCTTATTCCTGGTACCCCCAAGGCAGAGGGGTGCGAGGGAGGTCAGAAGACCACCAGACAGATGGAGGGGTTCACATCAGTACCAAGACTCCACCTCCTTCTCTCCTTTTGCTCTCCCCACTCTTGCCCCCAGCACCCCAAAACCTGCCCCAAAGGAGTCCAGAATGCTGGGCGACCTTCACCCAGCAGTTTCCATTCTATGTCCCGAGGCAGAACCCCCACTCCAGGCGGCTGCCAGGAGAACATCTCTGGCGGCTTTAACTGTGTAAAGGCTTTCTGTAAATGTGACTGCCAACCTAGATAAGCGGGTGTTGTGCCCATTTCACAGACGAGAAAGCAGAGCGCTGAGAGGATCAAGTTGATGCTGAGAACTGGCCAAGGGGTCAGTGGCAGAATCTGGACCTACCACCTGAACAGCGAGCCCCCTCCCTGGCCCAGGACCCCAGGGGGCCACAGGTGCAAGAACATGCGGGTGGCCCCTTCCTGCTGTGGCCTCTCCCATGCAGGAGCTGTAAAGCCCAGGCCGGCCACACTCCCAGGCAGGGGCCCTTCCCAGGCTCTTCATCCCCATGCCTCCTCGGTGACCTGGGAGCCCATTCTCTCTCTCTCCCCCCTGCCCGTCTCCCCGGCCCTCTCCCCTCTCTCCCACCGTGATTATAGCCCAACTGTTCCCTTGCCTTCCACCCTCTCTCCCTCCGGAATGCCTTCCACGACATTCTCCGGCACCTCATGGACACCCCCTTCGGCACTCAGCCTCTCCTCCTTGTCCTCAGGTTCAAAGGGCAGTTCTCAGATGCAGCACAGCCACAAATTGCTGGGCAAGGCATCGAGTATCTCCCAGCCTCAGTGTCCTTGTCTGCAAAAGGCCACAAAGGGCATCACACTTCACGCGTTTGCTTGGGCGGGTTCCTACAGCCAGAGGGGTGCATCCCACCTGGCCATACGGGGACTCCCCTGTCAGGAAGAGGCCCAAACGTCACCTCCCTCCAGCCCCTCGCAACCCTCCCCCCAGTTGGGAGTGGTCCCTCCGTCTCTGCCTGGGATACCTAATACGTGACCCGCGCTGCTTTAAAGCACTTAGAGCCTAGGGCAGCACGAGCCCTTGTTCACCTGCGGGCTTTGCTGGCTATGCTGGGAAGGCCTCCCAGCCAGCCCAGAGCCAGCACATAGTAGATGCATAGTCAACACCCGATGACTAAAGGGCTGAACGAATAAATTGAGGAGGTCCCTTCTGGCTCAAACAGCACGAGGCCATGGTGCAGGGAAGGCCTAGGCCCACCAGCCGGCAGGAGGAGGCACTCTGGGGTACCGGGTACCGGTGGGGCGCGTGTCCCCACCTCAGGGAACGGGGAGGGAGGGCAAGGCTTGCACCGTGTATCACAGCAACCTGATAGTTTTCCCTGTGAGTTAAGTGATAAATCTTTTCCAAATTGCCTGTGACAGCCACTTCATCCCCACATAATTGTGTGAGATGCTATTCGATTGTTTTTATGCTTATTAATATCACAGCTCCCAAAGAGAGAAAGGGGGACCCAGTGGGACCCGGGGGCAGGGGGAAAGGAGCTTCGGACCCTCCACTAAGAGCTCAGTGAGGAACCCGGTTCCCACCCGGTGGCACAAAGGGACAGTTCTACACAGGAACCATCAGGAGGCTGGAGTGAGAGATCTAGGTTCAAATCCCTGCTCAGGCTCAGTTTCCCCTCCATGCAAACCAAGAGAATGGCACCTCCTTGGCCGGGATGGTGAGGGGACTAAATGAGAGAGCCCAGAAGTACGCCCAGCACAAGGGGAGCGTCCATGGAGTCGAATGTCCCCCTGGCTGCCTCCCTTCTCAGTCCCTGTCTCTTCTGCCCAATTCACAAAACGTTGAGGGCAGCAGCAGCAGCCCGGTTACCCACGTAGAGCACGTCGCTGCTCATGACAGCCCCCCACACGCCTGGGCGGCAAGCTCAGAGGCCCGGGCTGCGGACCCCAGAGGCACCCTGCACCTGGTGGCAGTGAGCAGAACGGAGAACACCATCTCCCGTCCCCACCCCCGCCCCTAGCACAGCGCTGTCCAGCCTTTTATGTCACCTGGCTCTCACAGCATCTTGGAGGCGAGAGCGTCACCCCGTGTTCCAGATGGTGAAACTGAATCTCAGGGAGGAGAAAAGGCATGACCCCGAAGCCCTGAAGTGCTTGGACCTCAGGATGACTGGCCAAACTAGGAGTCTGGAGTTTAGGGGAGCCTCGAAGCTGCCACCTCCCGCCACGGCCCTACCTGCCTCCCCAGATCCCAGTCCCCAGCAAGCACCCACCCACAGCGGCCAGCTCCCCGTCCTGGAGCTGCCGGCTGGCTCTCTCTCTTCCTAACCTCTCTCTACTGCTAACCTCTACCTTGATGTGCTCCTCACCAGCCCAGGAGGGTCCTCCTATTCCTCTTCCCTCCTCTGGGGGCAAAGGGCTAGCCTGGGGCCTGGAGCAAGAAGTGGTTTCCAACTCGGCCCCAGGTGCAATGCGCTGTTGGCCCATTTGGTGTTTTTTGAGCCCTGGTTCCTTGCAGGCACAAAATTCACAGCGGTTCCTCGTCCTGCCTCTACAGTAGCTTGGCCATCACCTCCTCTGGGAAGTCCTCTCTGATTTCACCTGCTGGGCTTTGGCAGGCCTTCCTCCACACACTGTGCCCCTGACAAACAGACTCCCCTTTTCGGGTGCTCCCCACGTGCACACACATCTGTCTCCTTCACTGGAACCCTGAGCTCCCCTGGAATCAGGGCCTTGTTCACCTTGGATGCTCCACAGACTAACACAGGGGCTGTCCTAGCATATGGGGGCGGGGGGGGTTCAGTACGATGTGCTGAAAATCTGAGAGAATAAGTGGAAGGGAGAGAGGAAGGGCAGGAAGGAGTGAATGCGGAGGGCCAGGGCACAACTCTTCTCCCAGAGAAGACAGCAGGGATGTCCCCAACGCCAAATGTTCCCAAGAAGTGTGAATGCTTTCCCCTTCGCTCCCTCCCACCACCCCAGTGCACTGAGCCGCATAGGAAAAGGAGCCAGCGGTAGGGGCTCTGGGGGAGGCAGATGAGCACATTATTCCTCTGCTCTCTGGGCCTCCATTTTCCTACCTGTGAAATGGGGATCCGGTGTCCCAAAGGCAAGGCAAGCACGTGGAGAACCTACAGCTGGCCCTTTGACCAACAAAACCACCCACATCAGCACAAGCAGCCCTGAAGGGCGTTCGACATGCTGGATAGTGCTGGGCAGGCCTGTGGAAGCCTAAAGACCTGGGGGGGTCCAGCCCGTCCCCTCAACCACCTTCCCTCTGCATACTGAAAACCTAGGGCAGAAATCTAGAGCCAGAAGAAACCCAGAGATCCTCACAAAACTGAAGCCCAGGACGGAGGCAGGAAGGGAATTAGCATAAACTGAGGATACTTATGATGTGCTAGACTTCCTAACTTCAGAAATCCTCAGCACTAGCTGCGAGGGCGTCCAAACTGACCCATTCTGCAGATGAGGAAACTGAGAATCGGGGAGAGTCTGTAATTGGACTGGGGTCGCAGGGCAGAAAGGGAGGACAGCAAGATTTGAATCCTAGAGGCTCTGGTTCCGGAAATGGCGTTCTTTCCCTGGCCCCACAGAGCAAAGGGCTGCCTGGGGCCAGGAGCCCCACAGCCAGTGAATTTAAGATAAAGGTTCTTTAACACCCAACCCGGTGCTCCTTCTCCTATTTGCGATAAGGCTGCCCCACCTTGTCCTGCCTTGCAGGCCCCGCTGTGTGCGATCCGAAGAATCCCTGGCCAAGACTGGACCACAGTTGGCTCTTCACCTGACTGCTGTGTGCTACAGCATCCCCGCCCATAGAAACACAGCCTGAGCTTGTATACACCCAGTGATGGAAAGCTCACTACTTACTCGGGATGCGTTCTATCTTAAGGATAGCTTGGTTAACTAGGGTGTCCTTCCTCTTAAAAGACCAAAAGCATCTTTTATTTATTTTTTTAAGTTTATTTACTTATTTTGAGAAAGAGAGCACAAGCTGGGGAGGGGCAGAGAGAGACGGAGAGAGGTGGTGGGTCGGGGGGTGGAATCCCAAGCAGGCTCCTCGCCGTCAGCGCTGAGCCTGACGCCGGGCTCGAACCCACGAACCGCGAGATCATGACTTGAGCCGAAACCAAGCGTCGGACGCTTAACCTGAGCCACCCAGGTGCCCCCCAAAAGCATCTTTTAAAGACCTAAAGGCTTCACGTGACTACAGGTTCACTTTGGCCACATCTGCTTCCCTTCAGCCCCTCACACACCCACTTCCTCACCATCCCCTGCCCCAGCCTCTTTTATCTTTTGACCCTCCCACCCTCTACCCCTCCCCAGCAGCCACTTTTTAACCTTTACTAAGGGCAAGGATATCTTTTTTAAAATACTCAATTTAAGAAAAAAATATTTCACATCTGTATGAGCAATACACAAATCATAATTCTTAAAAATAACAAATTGCAGGCCAGAGTAATCATAAGTAAATTGATATTGATAAATAAGCTTTTCTCCAGAGCAGTAGGTGGTTTATTTTAATCTAATGAGTTTTGTATTTTCCCAGCTTTCAGATTCCATGATGAAGGGCTGTCTGCAATAGAATTACGACGCTCTCCGAAATATTGTAATTTAATGCCTCATTTTGTCAAGACTTTCTTGAAAATGAGATTTGTTCCTAGTGAAGAATTTTACTCCCCTCTTTCCCAGATGTGCCCCCCCCTACCTCCCCAGGCAGACAGGTTCACCTCGGGCCGGGTCTAGAGTCGGAGGTGGAGAGGGGAGAGTCGGGTTAAGCATGAGCACAGGCAGAACCCCAGGAAAGCAGCATGGAGAACCTTCCCTGCCAGCCACAGCCTTGCTCCGTGGTTGAGCAGCACCCTCTGCCCACTCTGAGCCTCGCCACTGCTCCTGCCAACAGGCTGGCGAGGGCAAACCTCATCCTGCCTTGTAAGATGCTGAAAGGGCTGCTGTTTGGGGGTTCAAGGGAGCAGGAGGAGCACCTGTGACCCCCTAAAGACACGAGAGGAGACTGACGGACCCCACAGGCAGCAACGAAAGCTGGGGGAAAACATAACAAAGCCATCCGTGGAGAAACCTTTGGGAGTCATTTGGTTGTATGCCCTCCAGGGACGGGGAGCTCACTCCCTCCGTCAAATACACAGCAGCCAGGCCCCTGGAGGGAATTTTTGATGAAGCCAGAGCCAAGAAACCTTGAAAAGAGTAGCGCAGGAGGTCAAGAGAGCAACTGGCCTGGATGGACTCACATCCCGACTGCCCACCTCGGGGTGTGAGCTTGCCTGAGATGCGTCACCTCTCTGGGCCTCGTGAATTTGAATCAAACACACGATAATTTGGTATTTCAAAAAAGAAAAAGACAAATTTCTTCTCAGGGATCTCAAGTTGCCTCCTAGAGACTTCTGCTCCCTCTTTGGACTTCTGGTCTCCGGAATCACACAGAGTCTGTGCCGCCCTTCCAAGCAAGTCATTTATTCGCCCAACAAACCCGTCCCGAGCACCAGCCCTGAGCTGCTGGGTGCAAGGCGTTCGGCAGAGGCCGAGACAGACCTCAGCCCTGCAGCCGGGCAGGTGAGAGGGGTCGTCAGCCTCACCATCCCTGTCCCGGATCTTCCGGGCAAAACTCTTCTAGTTGGCTCACTTTCCCTTAAAAAGCTGTTCTCGTGTCTGAAATGTCAGATCCCTACATTTGATGCGAAAATTATATGAAGTGACCACTTAGTGACGTGCATGTTTAGAGGTGAAGTGAACCAACGTGCACACCTGAATTTGAAAGGCATCCGCCCCCCAACAAAATGACTTGATGGATGTTTGGGGAATGGATAGATGGACGGATACATACGATAAAGGAAATACCACAAAATGTAAACTGAAGAATCCCGGTGGTGGGCGTATGGGTGTTCCCTGTACAAGTCTTTCAACTTTTCTGCATGTTTGAAAATGTTCATGATAGGGGCGCCTGGGTGGCTCCATCAGTTGGGCGTCCGACTTCAGCTCAGGTCATGATCTTGCGGTTCGTGGGTTCGAGCCCCGCCTCAGGCTCTGTGCTGACAGCTCGGAGCCTGGAGCCTGTTTCAGATTCTGGGTCTTCCTCTCTCTCTGCCCCTCCCCTACTCACTCTGTCTCTCTCTCTCTCTCTCTCTCTCTCTCTCTCTCAAAACTAAATAAAAAAATATTCGTTTTAATTTTTAAAAAATTAAAAAAATAAGAAACCGTTCATGATAGAATGTCAGGGGGAAATTAGGAGAATGAAAACCACACAACACTTCAAGTGGCTTTTCACATCCAGGTGCCCTCCAATGCCCTTCTTCCTATGGGTTAGGGGTTTTCCCTGGGGAAGAGGTCTCTGCACGTCCTTCTTAAAGGGCCTGGGAGCAGTCCCCAGTGCCTTTCGCCTACCAGCCAGCGTGGGGATGGGCACACTAATGGGTTGAGGGTGACACGGAGCAGCGGCAGGGTGGAGGCAGAGGGGATGCCTCTTCATTTTCATCCTCCCTTAAGTTCCCTTCATTCTGCAGAGAGCCAATTCCAGCAGCACGAGCAGCGCGAGAGCCAGTCCCGCTAGGAAGAAAGCTGTGTGCAATCTGATGCTTCAGGGGGAAGGCAAGGAAGTGGAAGAGAGTGTGCACGGGTCTGCAGGGCAGGGGGGCGGCGGGGGGGGTGGTGGTGACTGAATCCGTGCTGAGGCCATAGAAGAACGCTAACCCTCAGTCCCCTCAAGTCATACTAAGGACACCCTACGACACCTCGCCAGAGATATTACTTACTTTATCATTCAACAACAACAAGGACAAAGATGGTGATGGTGAGGGGGAGAGCTATCATTTATTGAGCATATACTATCTGGTCAAGCATTGCGTTTATTATTCAGTTCTCACAACCATCTGATAAAAAAAGATGCAATGATTATTCTACCCATTTCACAGATGACAAAACTGAGACTAAAAGAAGAAAGAAGTCATGAACCCAAGGTTGCTCAGCCAGGAAATAAGTGAACTGAGATTCAAATCCCAATTGGGTCCTATTCTACCTCGTGCTGTGATGCAGTCACTTGGAGCAGACTGAGGATCTTGATGACACTAGAAAAATCTGGACCAAAAAAAAGTTGGCTTGAAAGCACTAGAGAGGTGTCAGGGCAGACAGAACCTTAGGTGCAAACATCCAGAGAAAAGGGGAGCTCCCAGAGATCAGCCCAACATTCTAGGAGCCTCTTTTCCACTCAGGGCTTTGGCAAGAAATGAGAGCGGGGAAGCCAGCGGAATTTTGGCCATCCTGTGAGCCTGGGGAAATAAAAACTGGAATTTGAGGTGAAAAAGGCAGCCAGCACACTTAAGGATCCAAGATCCCAGAGAGAAGGGAGGCACAGAGAAGTGAATTCAGCACTCAACACCAATTTTCCCCTCAAGGTGTTTGCCACTTCATAAGCTGTGGAGGGAGGCTCAGGAACTAAGCAGAGAGCAGCTGAACAGTAGAATGGAGTTTTTAGCTGACTCGTGTTATCGAGGAGGCAAAAATGGAGTACAGGAGTAACAGGAGAAGTGGCTTCGGTTAATATCCAGGTTCTCGGTTAAAGACCCCTGCAGGTTGCTCCCAAAGTGTCTATGCACCAAAGGTAACTCAAGCATTATAAAGACTTTAACTCAGTCCTGAGTCAGCCCTGTCCCTGACCAGATTATGGTGACTGGCTGCTGTACCGCCCACCAGATGATAAGGTGAATCCTCTGTGAAGTAAAGCAGCAGCATCCAGAGTCTCTACAGGTTGTCACATAAAGTGACTGACATTCGTATAAAAATTGCCAACCATACCATAGACAGGACTAAGAGAAAAAACAGAGAATAGAAGCAAGCCCATAGGTAACCCACATGCTGGAGTTATCAAATATGGGCTTTAAAAATAGGGATTAGTGGAGCCCCTAGGTGCCCCGGGTGGTTAAGCATCCAACTCTTGATTTCAGCTTAGGTCATGATCCCAAGGTCGTGAGATCGAGCCCCAGCTGGAGCTGCTCTGTGCTGAATGTGGAGCCTGCTTAAGATTCTCTCTCTCCCTCTCTCTGCCCCTCTCCCACTCATGTGTGCACAAACGTGCTCTCTCTCTCTCTCTCTCTCTCTCAAAAAATAAATAAAAACAGGGGTTGGTATAATCAGGCAAACAGTTGACAAGATGGATAATTTCGTCGGAGAATTCAAATCTACAAAATAAATTAAAAATTCCAGAAATGAATAATACAATGGAATTTGAGGTCTTACTAGATGGGTTTGACAGTGAATTAGACACAGCTGAAAAGAAGATAAGTGAACTGAAAATAGGCCAGCAGAAAATAACCAGACCCAAGCACAGAGAGAAAAACACACAGAAAACATTGATTTTTAAGATAAGTCCTGAGATACATGGGATACGGTGAAAATGTCTAATATGTGTATTAGTTGAAGTGCCAAAGAGAAAGAGAGACAGTAGGGTAGAAACAATAGTTGGAGTGATATTGACCAGGAATCTTCTGAAATTGATTCAAAATAGCAAGCTACAGATTAGATAAATGCCATGAATACAAAGCAGGATAAAATGAAGTAAAACTCTTGAGATCAAGAGGCAAAAAAAAAAAAAAAAAAAAAAAAAAAAAAAATTAAATAAGCCAGAGAGAAGAAACATTAGTTTCAAAGCTGCTAATAAAACTTACACCTGACTTCTCAAAAGAAACTACAGAAACCAGAAAACAAAAAATGGAATGACATCTTTGAAGTGTGACAAGAGGAACGCCTGGGTGGCTCAGTCAGTTAAGCGGCCAATTCTTGATTTTGTTTCAGATCACGATCTCATGGTCCATGGGATCGAGCCCCATGTTGGGCTCTGTGTTGACAGTGTGGAACCTGCTTGGGATTCACCCTCTCCCCCACCCCTCTCTCTCCCTTTCTCTCTGCCCCTCCCCGCCTCGTGCCATCTCTCTGAAAATAAATAAAACTTTAAAAAAATTAAGTGTGACAAGGACATTTTATATTCAATAAAAACATCCTCCCAAAGTGACAATGTAATAAATACCTTTCCAGACGCACAAAAACAGAAAATTAAACAACATATTTGCACGGAGAGGAGCAATCTGCGGGCCATGGGAAAATCAGTCCCTAGGAAAATAGGAAATACAGTGAAGAATAAAGAACATCAAAAAGGGTAAATATGTAAGCAAATGAATATTGACTAAAAGGAAAAAAAATAATAAATGTCTTGTGGAATACAAAATACACACACGGTTAAAACTTACAACAACAAGGGCACCTGGGTGGCTGAGTCGGCTAAGCATCGGACTTCGGCTCAGGTCATGATCTCACAGTTCGTGAGTTCAGGCCCCGCATCGGGCTCTGGGCTGACAGCTCAGAGCTGGAGCCTGCTTTGGATTCTGTGTCTCCCTCTCTCTTCTCCCTTCCTCTACTAGCACGTTCTCTCTCTCTCTCAAGAATAAATAAATAAATAAAAACATTAAAAAAAAAAAAAAAACTTACAACAACATTACCAGAAGAGGCAGAAAGGGAGTAAATGGAGTTAAAGTGTTCTAAAGACTAGCACTCTCTGAGAGGCAGTAAAAAAACACTCGAGTAAGTTAAGGATGCTGGCTATAGGCTCCAGAGCAGCCGCTGCATGAAGAGTAAAGAAACTGCATACACAACCTAATAGAGGGGAGCACTGAACAATAAAAAATACCCAAGGAATCCAAAAGAAGGCAATAAAGTAGGAAAGGGGCGCAGTTAAATAAGTGGGAAATAGAAAACAACTGTGAAGAGGGGCGCCTGGGTGGCTCAGTCGGTTAAGCGTCCAACTTCAGTTCAGGTCGTGATCTCACGATTTGTGGGTTCGAGCCCCGCGTCGGGCTCTGTGCGGACAGCTCAGAGCCTGGAGCCTGCTTCGGATTGTGTTTCCCTCTCTCTCTGCCCCTCCCCCTCTCTCTCTGAAAACAAACAAACATTAAAACAATTTTTTAGAAAACTATGAAGATAATGGCCATAACAGAAATATACCAGTAATCACTTCAACGCCAAATGAAATATTCACATTAAAAGACAAAGATAATCAGGCTGGATTTTAAAATACCACACTATGCTTACAAATTACGCACCTTGACTATAAGGACACATAAACACTGAAGGCAAAAGGATAAAAAAAAGTTACGCCCCGCAAAATCCAATCACAAGAAAGCTGGCAGAGCTGCTCTAACAGCAGGCAAGTTGCACTTCGAGGAAAAAGCTACCAAGATCATCAGAAATGAGGATAGACATTTCAAAGACCGACATTTCAACAGGATCAGAGGGTAAATCCACCAGGAAATCACCTGGAGATAAGGAAAGTAGGGAGATAATCAAATTCTAAATTTTTACTTGCCTGCTAACACAGCTTCGATATATCGGAAACAAAAGTGCACAAAACTAGAAAGAGAAACAGACAAACCCACAAACACAGTGGAAGATTTCCATGCATCTCTCTCAGAAACTGATTAAAAAAAAAAAAAAAGGAGACGACAAATCAGTAAGAAGACCAACATCTACACATGATTTACATATCTGACCTCACACACCAAATTAAACACTGCGTACAATAACAGAATAAACATTCTTCTGGTGAGGCAACGGAAAACTTACCAGAATCCACCATGCTGGGCCATAAAGGGACTTTCAAGATGTTTCAAAGAAATGAAATAATTAAAAGTATGTGATCTGATCGTAGCAGATTAGGCTCAAAAACAACCACGAAAAAAAGTGAGGAAATCCCCAAATGTTTGGACATGAAGCAATGCACTTGTAAACAGAACGGAATAAAAACCCCTAAGTCAAAGAAGAAACTACAACAGAAATCAGCAAATGTTTTGGACCATACGGTAATGAAAATGTGACAAATTCTGTGCTTAATGTTTATGCCCTTAAATTCAGATTTTAGAAAAGAACAAAATCTTAAAAGCAATCATCAATGTACCTAACTCAAAAAAAATTTTTTTAAGAAGTAAATTAAACCCAAAGAAACTAGAAAGGGAATGAAAAAAATTTTAATAAGACTAGAAAGTAATGAAATTCTAAAAAAATTACATAAACAAAAACCAGTAAAAACAAAAGTAATTTTTGAAAAGACTAACAAAATTGAGAAATCCAGCAATCAGCAAGAGGCTGAAGAAAATGGGAGAGAAGGCACATATTACCGATATCATGAATGAAAAAGAAAGTATCATTGCAGATTGCACAGAGGGTACAAAGATTATTCAATTCATTAAAAAACTTATATAAAATAGAAAAAGTCCTCAAAAAATACAATTTACCAAAACTGACACAGAAGAACACAGAAATATAAAAAAATCCTATTTCTATTAAAGTAATAGAAACTGCAATCAAAAACCTTCCCACTAAGAAATCTAAGTTCACACGGCTCCTCTATGGAATTTTTCTAAAACATTTAAGTTAAAGAAAAAAACAAAAAACACACAAACACACAAATCTTATCCCTGCTCTTGCAGAAAAACAAAAAAGGAGTTAACAGTTTCCAATTTATATCATGAGGCCAGCATAACTGCAAGATATAATCTGATAAGGGTATCATAAGACAGTAAAATCACAGGTGATCTGTTTCATGAACACAGATTTAAAAAAAAAACTTAAACAGAATATCAATAATTCACATACACCATGAAAAATATAGTCAAAGAATGCTGCTGTAGCCATTCTATTAGCAGCCAAGGGATTATGAAAAGGATAATATATCATGACAAAGTTGGATTTAGTCCAGGAATGCAAGATTGGTTAACTTTTGAAAATCAGTCAATGGAATTTGCCACAACAGAAGAAAGAAAACTTGTACGTTCATTGCAAAAGATGCAAAAACGCATTTGACAAAACTTCCACACGCATTTATGGTAAAACTCAAACCAAAAAGGAATAGAAGAATACAAGGGGCCATCGATGAAAAACGCACAGCTAACATCATACTAAATGGCTAAAGGTGTAAGTAACAGGACCAAAACAAGGATGCCTGTTATTACCACTTCCGTTCAACATAGTATTAAAAGTTCTAGTCAGGGTAATTAGGCAAGAAATATCCAACTCCAAAATGACCTCCATTCACAGATGACAAGATCTTTATGTAGAAAATTCCAAGGGTTCCATTAAAATGCCGTTAGAGGTAATGAATATATTCAGCGAAGTTGCAAGATACAAAGGCAACAGGCAGAAGTAAGCTGCATTTCTATACACGAGCAATAAATAACCTGAAGAGAAGAAAATTAAGAGAACAGTTCCATTTACAATAGCATCAAAAATAGTGAAATAGTTAAGAATAAATTTAACCTAGGGTGCAAACGACTTGCACACTGAAAACTACCAAATATTGCTGAAAGAAGTTAAAGAAGACATAAATAAGTGGAAGACATTACACGTTTACAGACTGTAAGAACTGAACGTTATTGAGATATAATACCACCCAAAGCATTCTACACATTTAATGCAGCCAAAATCCCACTGAGATTTTTTGCAGAAGTAGAAAAACTCATCCTAAGGCTTATCTGGAACCTCAAAAGATCCCCGAATAACCAAAACAATCTTGAAAAAGAAGAACAAAGTTGGAGTACTTACACCTCCTGGTTTCAAAACTTGCTACAAAGCTACAGTAATCAAAACAGTGTGACACTGATGTAAGGACTGGATGACTGGAACAGAACCCAGAGCCCAGCAATAAGCCACTGCACCCACGGTTAATGTATTTTTGACAAGGGTATCAGACTCTTCACTGGGGAAAGGACAGTCTTTTTAACAAATGATGCAGGGAAAACTGGACATCCACATGCAAAAGAATCAAGTTGGACTCTTACCTTACACTATATATAAAAATTAACTAAAAACCCACCAAAGACCTAAATATAAGAACTAAAACTATAAACTTCTTAGGGGAAAATCTTCACAACATTGGATTTGGCAATGATTTCTTGGCTGTGACACTGACATTGGGCAATGATTTCTTCGCAACAGCAAAAAAGATAAAGCAGACATCCTCACAATTGAAAAACTTTCATGCATCTAAAAACAGAGTGCAAAAGGGGCACCTGGGTGGCTCAGTCAGTTGAGCCTCCGACTTCGGCTTGGGTCATGATCTCACGGTTCATGAATTCAAGCCCCACATGGGGCTCTGCACTGGCAGCACAGAGCCTTCTTGGGGTTCTCTTTCTCTCCCTCTCTCTGCCTCACGTGTGTGCTCTCTCTCTCTCTCTCTCTCCCTCTGTCTCTCAAAGATAAATAAATAAACTGAAAAAAATCAAATGTAGAATTACCATATGATCTGGGAATTTCACTCTTCGATATACTCAAAAGAGTTATGGTGGAGACTCAGATACGTGTGCACCAATGTTCACAGCAACATGATACACAGTAACTAGAGGTGGGAATAATCCAAATGCCCTTCAACAGAGGAATGGATGAACAAAGTGTGGTCTATATATACATATAAGGGGATAATATTTAGCCTTAAAAAGAAATGAAATTCTGACAAGTGCTACAACATGAATGAACCCTGAAAACATTATGTTAAGTGAAATAAGCCAGACACAAAAGGACAAATATTTTATGATTATATGAGATACCTAAAACAGGCAGATTCATAGAGGCAGGAAGTAGAATAGAGGTTACCAGGGGCTAGGGGAGAGGGAATGGAGAGTTATTATTTAAAAGGCACAGAGTTTACACAGTTACTGTTTGGGGTGATGAAAAGTTTGGAAATGGATACTAGTGATGTTTGCACAACATTGTGAAGATACTCGATACCACTGAACTATCCACTGAAAATAATTAAAATGGTGAATTCTGTGTTAAGAATATTTTACCACAATTTCGGGGGGGAGGGGAGGAATAGAAGAAAATTTCCCTAATGTGATAAATGAGATCTATAAAAAACCTACAGCGAACATCATACTTAATGGTGAAATATTGAAGACTTTCTCCTCAACACCAGAATCAAAATAAACGTGCCCACTATCATCACTTCTATTCAATATTATGCTGATAATCCTAGCCATTGCAATAAGGCAAGAAAAAAAAATATTGGAAAGGAAGATTTAAAAAATTGTTATTTATAAAACACATGATTCTAGATGTTAAAAAGTGAATTCTATCAACATTTAGAATTAATAAGTAAATTTAACAAAGGTTGTTGGATACAGGGAAATATTTTAAAAATCAATTGTACTTCTATATGCCAGAAACAAATAATTAGAAAAGAAAAATATTTAAATAGTATTTATTATAGTATAAAAAACATGATACACATGGAAAGCAATCTAATAAAAGAAGTGTAAGACCTCTACACAGACAAATAAAATGCATTCTTAAAAGAAGTTTACTAGGACCGAGGTAAATGGAAGAGCTTATCTTATCCCTGGATCAGAAAACTTAAATGTTGTAAAAATGTCAAGTTTCCTCAAGTTGACCTACATATTTTTTTTAATGTTTTTATTTATTTTTGAGACAGAGAGAGACAGAGCATGAGCAGGGAAGGGGCAGAGAGAGAGGGAGACACAGAATCGGAAGCAAGCTCCAGGCTCTGAGCCATCAGCACAGAGCCCAATTCGGGGCTTGAACTCACAGACTGTGAGATCATGACCTGAGCTGAAGTCGGACACTCAACCGACTGAGCCACCCAGGTGCCCCTCAAGTTGACCTACATATTTTTGAGCTGGTCTCAATCAGCAGGGATTTTGCGGAATTTCAAAAGCCAATTCTAAATTTTTTTAAATGTTTATTTTTGAGAGACAGAGAGACAGACAGACAGACAGACAGACCACAAGCAGGGGAAAGGCAGAGAGAGGGAGAGAGAGACAGAATCCCAATAAGGCTCCAGGCTCTGAGCTGTCAGCACAGAGCCCGACGTGGGGGCTCGAATCCACGAACTGTGAGATCATGACCTGAGCTGAAGTCGGACACTTAACTGACTGACCCACCTAGGCACCCCTCAAAAGCCAATTCTAAAATTTATACAGAAATTTAAAGAACCGAAAGTAAACAAAAATGTGGAAGACGAACAAAGCTGGGGGGGGGTTTATACTACTAGATATCAAGACTACATGTACAAAGCTATAGTAATTACACTATAAAGTTTGTATTGGTACACAGGCAGTCAAATACACCCAACAAAATTTGCATAAACATATAGGTATTCCAAAAGACACATAACCAACAATCATAACATCCTTTCCAACCAAAAACTGGAAGCAAGCCAATTGTCCATCGACAGTAGAATGGGTAAACTGTGGAATATTCACACAATGGATAGTACACAGTAAATAGAATGCATGAGTGTAACTATACACGACAGGATAAATCTCACAAATAAGCTGAATAAGAGAAAACATCACAAAGAGAACACACCGCATGATTAAATGTTATAAAGTTTAAAAGAGACAACGTGAACGTATGACACTAGAAGTCAGACTAGCAGTTACCTTTGGGGACTGATGACAGGGAGATGGCTTCTGATATTTTTTTTTTCTCGGTTTGGGCAGCAGTTTCATGGGAGTGGTCACTGTAATAATTCAAGGTATGATTTGGAGACTTTTCTGTATGTGTTTTACTTCAATTAAAAAGTTGGCTAAAAAAGCCCCAGTTGGATAGGCACCATCAGTTCTCCTAAAGACTACAGTGCCCTGCCTCTCTTTTTGCTTGCCTGCCGTGGGAGTACAGTGCCAGTGGGCACAGAGAAAAGCCACAGCCTCTGGACAAGGGAGCCTCTTCCTCCACGAAGCCTTCCAAGACTGCCAATCCCCTCCCACACCCTCCTTTGAACCTACACAGCCTTTCTCATCGAAATAATAGTTATTCCTGACATCCCCAGGCAGCCTGCAAGGCTGTGAGCCTCCAGAATGCAGGAGCTGAGATAATACATAATAATAGCATTTGTTGAGCATTTACAATACGGCAGGCACTTTTTCTAAGCAATTTACATGCAGCAACTCATTTAGTCCTTCCAATAACCCTGTGAAGTCGGTCCTGCAGTTATCCCAATTTTCCAGATGAGGAAACCAAAGAAAAGAATGATTTATTAAGTTGCCTAAGGCCTCACCGCTAATAATTAGAAGAGCTAGGATTCGAACCTGGGTAGTCTGGCTCAGAAACACTTTGTTTCAGCCATGAGCCCACCGATGAGGCCTCGTGCTGGGGGCCCCGGGGACACCGCCCAGGCCAAGCACAAATGAAGAGATGCTTGCCATCTTTCCAGGCTGGCAATGCATCTATGTGTCTGTGGACAGGGATGAGGTGTGTAATGTCTTGAACCACCCCCCCACCCCCCGCCCCAACCCGGTTCTAAACTAAAACACAGCAGGCAGGCCCGGCCGCTGGGTCTGGGCTCCTAAGCCTGGGGAAGCCAGCTGGGGCCAATGCCTGGGTTGGGGGCAAGTTCCTTCCTTATCCTGTAGAGGAGGGCCTGGAACCTTCTCAGAGGTCAGACCGCTGCTGACAGCACTCAGGACAAAGAGGAGGTGCAGGATGGGGGCCCCTGTTCCCCTTGTAGGCATTGGCCCGGGGACCTCTGCTTCCCACCCCCAGCCCACGGGTCTGGAAACAGCTCCTTTTAAGGCAAAGCCAGCCTCCTCTGGGAATGAATTCTAGCATCTCGGACTCCACCCCTCACCTGACAGGCTGTGTCACAAGTTTCTTCTTGAATCTGCCTTTAAGCTGTCCTGCTGCAGTTTAAGCACATGCCCTTTGCTCTGCCTGCAAGGGGCCCTCGTCTCTGCCAGAGGCTCTTTTTGCTTTCCGGGGGGGTATGCGGGTACAGAAGCTCCTTGGTGCCAGGTCTGGGTGGCCGTAGCCGGGCTCCAGTGACAAACACTTAAAACGACAGACCCCAAAGCATCCGAAGAGAAAGTCAGAGTTACCCGCCTCCGGCTTACATCAAACAGTCCTGGCTTGTCGGAGGCCCAAGCCCGGGGAGACAAAACAGTCCTATGTCCATGGCAACCAGAAGCAGCCCAGACAGGGGGCCACCCTGGCAAAGGTGACACGGCACATCCATGCCAGAGACCAGGGCAAGCCTGACACCCAGTTCACCTAAAAGCCCTGGAAATCAGGCCCGGGGGGCAGGGCACAAGGGAAGGACCACCCTTACGTTCGGCCATTGCCGAGGAGGGACCAGGTGTGCCCGCTGCAGCACACCTGTTTGTGAGAACACGTGCACACGCACAGCCAAGGCCATATGGGTCAAAGTCAGACGGAGAGCGAGCTGTTAGAGCAAAGAACTTCTAAGCCGGAGAGATGAAAGGATAATAGAGAAGCTGTGTCTCCGCCTGGCCTTTCCCATTCCCCTCTGCCCTCGCCTGACAGCCAGGCCCTCCTCGGGGCGACTCCCGAGGAAGCTGTGAAGCACGCAGGTGCAACCAGGTCACCTAGTTAACAGCCTCCCTCCCGCTGTATTATTCATGGGCTCCCTTCTTCCGGCCTGAGCTCCAGTTTCCAACAGCCCTCGGGCTCGGCTTGGCAGGTCAAGAGCCTGGCAGGCCTAGCCTGCGGCAATCCCCACTCTTTACCCGCCCCCCCCCCATGCCCTTCCCACCCCCTTGTTAGGATGCAGCCATCACAGTGCTAACTCAGCCCCCAGGTGTCAACCTGCACTTCGGGGAAGGAGGAGAGCTTTGGGGTCAGTGAGGAAGAGCAAAGAAGGAACACCTTGGCTGAGTTAGGCTTGAGATGCTAACATTTCCAAAGGTAGCTGCAGGCCCCCTCCTCTCTGTCACACACACACACACACACACACACACACATACACACACAGTGTATCAGCTGTCCCCAGTACGGTACTCTGAATAAGTGTGAGAGCCCACAGGAAGGAAGGGTCATGTCTTGTCCCTTTCTGTACTTTAGAAATTTTTTTTATTTATTATGCTTAATAAATATTTGCTGACTCGTACACTCTCCCCAAAAGATGGGTACCAAATTGATAGAGTGGACATAAGTCATTAAGCCATTCGAAGACACCGCTGTTGGGTTCAGAGATTTTCATGTTATTTAAATATCTATCTGCATATATCTTATAAATCCCACATAGTTTAAGTCATCCATACATAGTGATAACTAACAAATATTGATTGATTGATTGATTGCAGTTTCTACATATCACAATACATTTCCCCAAGCACCTTCACACTTGGCCTGAAACACTGCGGGTAGCTAGTCGCCAGCCAGGCCAATAGCTGAGGGGCAGTGTGGGGTGGGATTCAATCAGGAGTCATTGCATTCGACCCGCAGGCTTTACAGGTGGGAAGAGCTGGGGGTCCGGCTGGGGTCTCCGGGTCCAGGCAAGTGCAGAAACCACCGAAGACATGACCCTCTGGGATGGGGGCAATCCCATCAGGGCAGATGCCCTGAGCCGGGGCGATGCCCTGTTGTTCAACCCCATGGACGTTTAAATCACTCTCTTTAAATGCCTGGGTGCTGTAGGCACCTGAATGACCCAAACCAGGGCCAGTCACAGTTAAGGTCCAGATGGCACTGAACACACACGACGGGCTACACTCCGAGTCTAGCCCTGTTGCTGCCTCTGTGCAGGCCCGAGGTGGGTCACTTGTCCTTTCTGAGCTCAGTGTCCATCTGTGTAATCAGGGATTTGGCTCTGGCCTTCTCCAAGCCCAGTGCAGGATGAAGAACAGACTGAAGATTAAGGAGTCTGACCGCCTTGCTCAGATTCTACTGCATCACCTGCTAGCTATGTGACTTTGGGTGAACTGCTTAACCTCTCTGTGCCTCAGGTCTGCCACCTGTAAGGTACGAGTAACAGCAATCCCTATCTCACCGGGCTATTGTCGGGACTAAGTGAGGAAGTGCTGAGACCAGGGCCTGGCATACAGTTAACGCTTAGGAAGTGTTTTCTATTATTATTACCAGTCCTGATGCTCTAGAAGTCTATGACAGAGGTCACAATAAACCGGTCATCCATGGGCCACATGCAGCTTGCTGAAGGGTTTTCCCTATAAGATACATCCCACGAGGGCAGGGGCCACCGATTGGTCCCAGGGGCCTAGAACGGTGCCTGGCACACAGTAAGGGCTCAATAAGTATTTGATAAACGATGAATGGCCTCATGGTGTTTTTAAATACTTGAATTAGGTGCTAACATTGAGAATACCAAAATTTTGCATTTCTTAAAATCTGCACTTCTAGATAATTTTGGAGTCAGTGCGTGGCCACGCTTGGCCTGCCTTCCAGCTTGACAAGCACGGGAGAGAAAGCAAGCGGTGGCGCCCCCTTTAGACGGGGGGGGGGGGGGCGGGGGGGGCATGTGCAGTTCGCCGCAGGGCCTGCGCAGCAGCCAGTCTGTCTCTTAACGTCCGCGGTCTGGAAGCCGTAGGCACCTGAATGTCCGCCCCGGCCCCGGGTCAGTCACGGGTAAAGTCCAGACAGCAAGTAAGGTTTGCATTTCCCCAGCCCCAGAGCAATCTGCCCACGGGCTCTTCTTCAGGGGCCCCAGGATCCCCACCCCGGCTCCGCTCCCACCTCCCGGTCCGGGAAAGGAGACAGACAAGCTTCCAGGTCTCTGGATCACCCCCGTCCCTGGGCACCTGAGCCCCGCCGCCCCCTCCTCACTGCAGACAGGCCAGCCGTTCTTCCCAGAGGACGTGACCCTGAATGCTCCACAATGCAAGCGACTTCCCAGCTTTCCAGGCTGCCATCCTCGCTGGGTTGAAAACTCCCCAGCATAAAATAGCAAGGGGCAGATGCACTTAATCCTTACCTTTCTCATGGGAAGTGTGCAGAGATGGGGGAAACACACACACACACACACACACACACACACACACACCAGAGATAAAGTGCTTTTCTAAAGTACTAGTCTCCATGCCAGGCCCACTCCACTCGGATCTCCTATGGACAGGGACATGGTGTCATGTGCTCAGTAAGCCTGGTGTCCTGCGTGTCATGGGGGATGGTGGGGGCTGCAGTGGACACTTGGGCCCCTCCTTCCTACCACCCCCTCCCCAGCCCTTCCAGGGCTCAGGTCCACGCAGATGGCCCACGTCTTCCCATCCACCAAGAGGCCTCCGGAGCCCAACCACCTTATTTGCTGCCTTTAGCGTGTCCTGTCTTCTCTGTAGCACCCGGGGCCATCTGTAAAAGGCTTGGGTGTGTCTTTATTACCCGACTTCCTCCCCCAGTTCAGCACAGTAGCCACCAGCCACAGGGAGCCACTGAACATTTGGAATGTACCCAGTCGAAATTGAGATGTGCTCTAAATGCAACACACACACCAGATTCCAAAGGCTTGGTACCAAAAAAAAAAAGTAAAATATACAACAAATAATAACTTGTTATATTGATAATATGTTGAAATGATAATATTTAAAAAAAAATTTTTAATGTTTATTTATTTTTGAGACAGAGAGAGACAGAGCATGAATTGGGGGAGGGTCAGAGAGAGGGAGACACAGAGTCCGAACGAAACAGGCTCCAGGCTCTGAGCTGTCAGCACAGTGCCCAACGCGGGGCTCGAACCCACGGACCGCGAGATCATGCCCTGAGCCAAAGTCGGCCGCTTAACCGATGACTGAGCCACCCAGGCGCCCCATGAAATGATAATATTTTAGATGTCCTGGGTTAAACAAAATAGATTATCAAAAGTAATTTCACCTATTTCTTGTAACTCTTTAAGTGGCTACTAGAAAATTTAAAACCACACCTGTGGTTTGCATTTGTGGCTCGCATTATATTTCTTTTTTTTTTTTTTTAATTTGAGAGAGGGAGAGAGAGAGAGAGAGAGCAGGGGAGAGGAGCAGAGGGACAGGAAGAATCTTAAGCAGGCCCCACTCTCAGCACAGAGTCCAAGGTAGGGTTCAATCCCACGACCCTGGGATCATGACCTAAGCCAAAATCAAGAGCCAGATGCTCAATCAACTGAACCAGCCAGGGGCCCCTTGCATTATATTTCTATGGGCCAGCCATGCTGCAGATTCTCGGCACGAATCCCTGATAGATAGAGGATAGAGCTAGCCTGGAACACTGTGATGCTCAGTACCGGCTGACCGAATGGCTGAACGAGAAGCTTCCCCAACAGTGCACATGAGACCCTAAAATATAAAGGAGGATGAGTTTGGAAGGACTTTCTGCCCCACTGCCCAGGACGTGCTGGTTTCCCAGTGGCATTCCACCTGAAGATCGCCCTCTAACAGGAAGCCACGGGCCTCCGTAGAAGGGTCAGTAAGGCTTCGAGTTCCATCACCACTGGTTCCCTAATTAGAAGCCAGGAAAAGCCAGTATCCCTTGCAGACAGGACCAGTGATACAAATGGATACCCAGACATGGTCCCAGCCACCCTGGGTTTTTTTTTCCCCCCCTCTCTATTTCCTCCCTCTCTCTTGCTCTCTCCTCTCCTTCCCTCCCTCCTTCACTTTCACTGGCTCCCAAATTACAGCCTTCTGTCAGAAACAGAGACAATCAAGGTGGCACGCAGGGCCCTTGTCACAAATGGCATCTCAGGTCCTCTCCAAATGGAGCATGGCCTTTAAAGAGAAAAGCAGTGCCGCTATCAGCCTGCCTGGGGGAAGATGCATTTCCAAGAAGGCACGGGCCACAAGAGACTCCCTCCCTCGCAGGCTGATCAGCCTGTGGGAGGTTCTGGGTGCCTGTGACCGCACAGCCAGGCGCGGGGCTGCTGGGGTCCAAGAGACGAAGGCCTGCCTGGCCTGCTCCACACCTCATGTTGGGGCAAGAGAAGCAGGGCTCAGCCCCTGACCGGCCACCGCCCAGATACCTCACCCAGGGAGAGGGCCTAGAACAAGCCCATTCCCCAGCTCGGGGCCTCAGTTTCCCCACCTGTAACAGGGGGAGTCTATCTCTTTCTAAGGACCCTTCCAGCCCTTGGAATGGAGGTCACAACCTCAAACGGCTAAAGGGCAAATGAGTAGAGAGGGATCAAATGTGAGATGGCAGGGAGGGTGGGGCTTCGTGGAGAGTGAAGGCTGTGAACTCACCGAAATCTAAAGGGAGGCTCTCAGGCAAAACTCGGATGTGAGACAGAAGTCAGAGCGAAGTCGGAAGTGGCTACTTCTGGAGTGGGTGACACTGCCTGGGAGGGGGCATGCGGGAGCCGGCCGAGGCACTGGGAACGCGTCCCGTCCGCGTGGCGGCGACACAGGCATGCACACGCACACAGGTTCGCCACTTCCATTTCCGCTCTGCTTCAAAGAATTTTTAAACTAAAAACATAAGTAAATAAAAGGCTGCAATTCGGCAGCGACCAACAACTGCCAACTGGGAACACAGACCCTCCAGCGCCAGCTCCAGTCACAGATGCCAGAAACCTAGACTTTCATGCAAAACTGCTGTCGTTTTAATGTTGTTAGTAGCTAATTTAAAATTAAAACTCACAGCCACGCACGTGCACACACACACACACACACACACACACACACACGCCTTCAGGCAGAATTCAATTTATGAGCTTACAGACTGTCAACCTCTCAAAATTGCTAGACTACAACGTGCCTCACACATGACTAAATCAAAAGGGGTAGGAACGAAAGCTACTACATTTTGCGTGCGTCCTGTGAGCCAGGCACCGCACAAAAGGCTCGCTCTATCATTTTCCCCTTATTAATGCTGACAGCAAGCCTACAAGGCAATTGAGAATGATTCCCATGTAACAGATGAGAAAACTAAGGCCTGGGCAAGGCGGCATGCCGGACCACGGCTTCGGAGCTCAAGGGCAGACACACTGGTGTTCAATCCCAGTGTTCTCTGCCTGCTTCCAAGCTGCCTTCCAAAAATTACGAAGGGAACGGGTTTGCAATCCCCCTTCGTGACACAGCTTGAGGCCCCTGAGGCCGAGGACGACGTCCGCTATTCCCATGCCCCTTGGCAAAACACTGAGCCACGCGGACTTTCACTGCCGATGCGAGAGAGTGCCTTAAGACCACGAAGGCCGAGACCCAAATATAGAGACCGGCAAGGAGCAGCAGAGGCCTGCCCCCTTCCCCATGACAGATCCAGATTAAATTTCACAGTGGAAGATGAGAAAGCTGTCTCTGTGTGGCTCCTTCTTAAATATGCCAAGTTTCTCACTGACACCCTTCTGGTCAATAAAGTTGGTGAGGATACGCATTTTCTGCCCGAGGGGATTCGATAGAGCTATTTTCATATTGAGCCAAAATAGATATGGCCCATAAATGCTCCAGTTTTTCTCAGTTGACTCTTCTGCACAAATGATTAGTCACCACCGATGTAGATATGCAAATCAAGGTACGGAAATTTCCAGCACTCCAGAAGCACACCTCATGCCCTCCTCATTACATCCCAAGGCAACCATGATTCCGTCTTCTGTCGCAGAGGTGGGTTTTGCCTTCCGCGGCCCCTTTCGTACGGGGCCCGGGCCCTTCTGTTCTCACGGTGCCTGCCACTCCCTGTCATCTCACATGTGGCACCGTGTATCTGTGTGCCTCCTGGCCCTCGCAGGCACGTGAGTTTGAGACCTCCGCTCCAAGGGCATAGGCCCGCAGCCCAGAACACAGCAGGACGGGTAAAGCTGCCCGGTGTTGAGAGTAACCAACGTGAACAGTGACAACTGGCTATGGCCACACCAAATGCCCTGCGTGTTAAGGGCCAATTAACAGCGGGGCTAGAAGAAGTTAGGGGATCGATCGCCTGGCAACAATAGGCCATTCTGTCAACAAGCATAAGTCTACCAGCGTGGCAGGCCCTGAGGATACAAGGAGGAGTAAGATACAGCCCGTGCTTCGGGGGGGCCTCACTGTCCAGGAGAGGGGTCAGACCCCTGCAGAGTAGTAAAATGCGCCAGGGAAGGAGGTGAGGGAGGGAGCACGGGCTGGAGAGGAGTCCGTGAAGGCTTCCCAGGGTTGGCGATCCCCAAACAGCGTCAGTAATATGCATGTAAGCGCACGAGGCTGGAGCACAGAAAAACCCCCTCTGATCCCCACTTCTTTCTTCCTGGAGGCTAACTACCCCCATGCATAAGAGCCTACCTCGTGAATGACCTTGCTCACCTATTACCGGCACAAAGAAGACGGCCCCAGCACCAAGAAAAACTCTAATCGAGGCTCAAAATAAAAAATGAATTAAAAGGGGCACCTGGGTGGCTTGGTCGGTTAAGCGTCCGACTTCGGCTCAGGTCATGATCTCACAGTCCGTGAGTTCAAGCCCCGCGTCGGGCTCTGTGCTGACAGCTCAGAGCCTGGAGCCTGTTTCGGATTCTGTGTCTCCCTCTCTCTCTGCTCCTCCCCTGTTCATGCTCTGTCTCTCTCTGTCTCAAAAAAATAAATAAACGTTAAAAAAAAATTTTTTTTAAATGAATTAAAAAAAACCCACTGTAACTGCTCGAAATCAACGAGTTCAAAGGCAATTAAGGCAATTTTTAAAAACAGCTTTACATTCTAAAACACTACAATTTTAAAAATCTGAGGGTTCGTAAAAAAAAAAAAAGTCTTTTCTTCATCTAGTTGGGTTTGAACTCTTATTGACGAAGGAATGGTTCACGTCAGCGTCACCGTGGTCAGGCCCACGCCCGGGCTGACCTGTATCCTCCCATGCGGCTCTCTGGTCACTCTGCACCCCGGAAGGCTTGCCATCTTCCTGGCAAGGAAGCCAGCTTAGGGGAAGGGCAGTCCTCTTTTGACAGGGCTGGAGCATATGCCATGACCTTTCACCTGTGACACCACTGGCCTCACCAGGCCGCTGAGCCAAATCTGCCAAATCTTCTACGCTCAGGCAGCCTTGATGGCTTCCGGATCGCCATTATTCCTTCAGAAGACCAGGGGGTAACTTGCCACCATCCTGGCTGGCATCATCCTTGTGTCTTGGGGCTCAGGGGTTCCCCCGGCCCCGGGGCAGCAAAAGTGGAATGTCCAGCCTGGGCTGGAGGGGTGAGAGTGGAGCCTGGTCAGTACCCTGCCCTCCGTGGGCTATCCCAGATTAGCACGTATGCAGCTCCCTCTGCGTAAGTCCTGTGGCCGCTGAGAGGTGTGGTCAGTGAGGCCCTCCAGCGTGTGGGAGGGACAGATGAAGTGGAGGACAGTTACTCAATTCCTTCCCTTTGAGGGACAGCCTCTATCCAGCCCCAGGCCTCCTAGGGGCAGAGCAGTATATCGGATTCCAGAAACCCTGCCCTGTGCCCACTTTCTTCCAGCCCAAAGGCAGCACACACACTAAAGTTTTGACTGTACGGAAAGCTGGGCCACTGCGTGACTCTGTTTACAGGTCCCCAAAACACAGACACTTTGTGGCATTAGCAGGGGATGGCCCCGAGGCGCCAGTGGAAAACTGTTACCCGACCATAGCATGATGCAGGAAAGGAAGTTCCAGTCTCGTTCTCAAACCCACGTTCTGATCCACTGCCCTATGTGGGACACTCCTTCTGCACCAAAAGGTTGTGAAATGCCCATGTCCCTAGAAGATACCGTGGACCAGGGCTTCTCAAACTTTATTGAGCAAATCACTCAGGGATCTTATCAAATACACATCCTGATTCAAGAGTTCTGGGATGGGAAAGAAGCGTCTGCCTTTCTACCAAGCCCCCAGGGGGTAGTGATGCTGTGTGTCCACAGGCCACCCTCGGGACCGCAAGTCTCCGCCATGCCTTCACCTCCCAGAAGTATGCGCATGTAAAGTAAGGACTTCAGAAAGACGCCCTTTAAAATATTAAGCTCAAAGAAATGAACCCTAAATGGTGAGACTGCAGGTAAGGTGGCTTGTTGGAAGAGGAAGCTATCTGGGAGGCAAACACGACCATCTGCCAATAGAACCCTCAAACCAAGCCCCTCAGCAGGCAGATGTGAGGACCCCAGCTGTTTGAGGATCAGGAAGGCCAAGACAGACATGTGTATGGGGACCCAGCCCAAATAAGGGCCAGGATGCTAGCCCCAAGCCTCCCACTCGCTCACTGTCCTCCACCACCTAGCTCACACCCATTACTTCCGTTGTGCTATCTCTCCAGCCCATGGGGTACCCCCGCTCCCTGTCATCCAGGTCCTCTGCTTTCTGACCCTCTCCCGCCAGAGGGGAACCCTCCCCAAGCATTCCTATTCGCAGCTGAGCCCCCTCCCCTCCTGGCCCTTCCTCCTGCAGAATGACCTCTAGTCCCCCACCCCGTGGGTGCTGCCCGCAGTGCGCCTACCCCTGCACCGTGACCCAAATGTTAACTCCAGCCGCTCTCCCCACCATGGGCTGACTCATCAGCACCTCGCACCTGGCTCCAACCGTGGCTCTTGGAGCCCACCCCCACCCAGTCGAGGGACTGACTCCACCCAATACGCCCGCGGGGACGCACACACAATCCTCACGTGCCTCTCCAGCTTACTTCAAAATTCAAATTGGGGTGGGGGCTCTTGCTAATTGCCTGAACGGTAAGGGTCAAAGCCTCTGGTCTAAGAGGGCAAAGTACAGACAAGAGGCAGGAGCTGCTTTCTGAATTACTAGGGAGGGAAGAGGCGTGTCACTACTCAGGAAAGGCTAATTTTCCCCCCAGTGGCCACTGACAACACCAGGGCTGGGGGGTTGGGGTCGCAGTGGGGCGGTGGCCGGCGGCGATGGCACCGGATCTCGGCTCCGAGCACAGAGGCAGCGACTCTAGGTGCCGGCTCACGGAAAGCAAGGTACTGAGAGCTCGCCGGCTGATGCCGCCACCACCTTGGAACGCGCGGGCTGTCCACGCGTCCCGGGCTGACCTGCAGGGGAGATAAGGGGCAGCAATCCCGAGCGCAGGCCTCCAGGGACAGCCAGCACCGTCGGTGGTGGACCTGCCCGCGGACTGACTGGGGAAGCGAAGTGCAAGCCGCACTAGGCTCCCTGCTCCGCGAGGGGTGCATTTCCCCAAAGCCGGATCGGTTTGGGAAGGTTGCGGGGGTCCTCTGGGGTCTCTCGCGGTTACTGAGAGGTGATGAGGGTAGGGCAGAGCTACGTGACTGGAGGTCCCTCCAGCGCCACTGCCCATCCCGCGGTGGCGGTGCGCCCCACCCCATTCCACTGTCCAAATGGGGACCCAGAGCGCGAAGGGGACGGGAGTGGGATCCCGACGCTCTCTTTACCGCCGAAATTCTCCCCACCCCAGACCCAGACCCAGACCCAGACCCGACCCTCTCCAGGGCGCGGAGAGCAAAGCGACCTAATGTCCAGGAACCGGGTGAGGAGTGCAGTGCCTGTCCCCCCTAGGCCAACCCGGCGGGAATTCGAGTTCCCGGGAATCAAAGTTGCCGCGCGTCCGGCCGCGGGCTGGGAACGGGCGCAGCACCCCGGCCAGGGGCGGGGGACGGAAGGAGGCCCCGGACGCTCGCCGCGGGCGATGGCCGCGCCCGGAACAAGTGGTTCGGCGGCGGCGGTCGCGACCCCAGGGCTGCAACTTTCCCGCCGCGTGGCGGGCGAACGGCGCGGAGAAAGCGAGGGAAGCGGGGAGGGAAGGGGCGGTGCGCGGCTGTCGGTACCGTGTGCGGAGAAGCGCCGCGTCGCGCCTCGGGCTCTGCTCTCCGCCGGGTCGGCCCCCACGGGCCGCCTGCTCCGCTGCTGGCCACCGCCGCGTCTCGCCGCCGGCACGAAGGCTCACCCTCGGCACGCCGGCCGCTCCAGCGTCCCCTTGGGCCCGCCGCTGGCCGCCTGCAACTTCAGGCGCGCCGCGGGCTCGGACGAGGCGCACCCCAAACGTCCCGAGGCTTTGCACCCCCGCGCTCCATGCCCGGGGCCGGGCCGCCCCGCCCCGCCCGGCTCAGCGCCCGGCCGCCGTCGGACGCGTCTTGTCGCCGAGCATCGCGCCGCGCAGCCCGCGCCCCTCTCTCCCGAGCCGCCGCCGCCGCTCAAGTCCGCGATCAACTTTCCCTCGCTTCCTCCGCCCTGCTCGGCCCCCGCCACCCAGACCCCGCCTCCTGACGCTCCCTCCCGCGCTCCCTCCTCCCCGGCCCCCGCCGGCCGGGCCGCGCCTCGCCGCCCACCCCCTCCACGCTGCGCGCCGGGATCGCGGTGGCCCCTGCCGGGTCCCGCTGCGACCCCCGGGAGCCGCGCGGAGCCCGGCCAGGCGCTCAGGGCATGAATATTTCAGTGCTGGCGAAGCTGCCCTCTGCCGATGTCATGGCACCGGCTGCTGTGGCAACTCGACGAATCCCCCCCCCAAGGGGCAGGGAGGACGCCCGCGGAAGCGGCCCCAGGTGCGTGCGGGAGCCTTGCCCCGCAGGGCCGTCTGCCCTCCCAGAGAGGGGCGCGCAGAGGGGTGGGGGCCCGGCGGGCCTCCCGCCGGCTCCGCGCCTCCGGCCGAACCGGGAAACGCTCCCGGGAAGCCGGAGCCAGCGAGCCGGCCCACGGCCTGGGTGAGCCGGCGCCATCTGTTGGCTTTAAGCGCCCCCTCTCTGCTCCCAGAATCGCTGAGCGCCGTCCCTCTAGTCCCCGAGGCCGCTTGGCTCAACCAGCTGCCTTTGCCCACACCACTCATGGCGCTCCCACCTGCGCCGTCTCCCTCACTCGAGCTCAGAATGTCCCCCCGGTGCTTAGAAATGAAGGACCCCGGATGGGAAGAGGGCCTTGAGGTCACCAGAACACCCTCACTTGTGCAGTAGACCATCCTGCAGTAAGGGTCCCCCGGCCTTTTCTTGCCCACCTATAGGGATGGAGACTTCATGACTTTTCCGGACGGCTGGATTGGGGAGGAGTCGTGTTTGATTCACGAATTGTAGCTGCGGAGGGTCATTCCTTGACCTTGATCTTCACGTCGCCAGGCTAAACATTCTGAATTCTTTTACATGTTTACCACGTGACAGGGTTTCTGGACCTGTCAGTGTTGCAGTGGGCATATTGACAATAGCTGCCTGGAGCGAGGCTCTGGGCTGAGACTCCGCTCCTGTCCTCAACACAGCCTTTCTGGTAGGTCCTGTCATTAGCCTGGTTTTACAGTAAGAAAACGGGCTTAGGGAGGTGGGTGACTGACCCACGTGGTCGAGTCAGGTGTTGAACCGAGAATCTGACCCCCAGACCTTCCGTTCTTCACCATTCACTCGCTCATTCACAGTTGCTACTCTGCGCTGGTTGACTGAAATAGGTTCCGGGAGTATGATGGGGAACAAAGCAGGCTTGGTCCTTGTGCCTGGTGGAGGAGGTCCTCTAATGGGGGAACGAGACTTCAGTCCATGAAACGCATAACCGGCTAGAATTACAGCCAGAATCCGTGTTAGAAAGATGAGTGCTTTCATGGCACCTGGCCTAGGGGATCAGGGAGGACTTCTTGGAGGAGGTAACGCTGAGCTGAGATCTGAAGGATGAGCAACGGAGAGAGAGAGAAAGCGTTAGGCAGGAGAAACCTCCCGCACAATGGCCCTGTGGGCAGAAGGAGCTGGCACATGGAAGGGAGTGAAGGAAGGAAGGAAGGAAGGAAGGAAGGCCAGAGAGGGTGCGGAGATGGCCAGGAGGACCGTGAGTATGGAGCCAGAATGGGAGCAGCAGCCAGACTGTTCAGGATTTGATCTTTATCCGAAGAGTGGAGGCTTTGAGGCAGGTGGTGGGGTGGAAGTTGCGGGATGGGAGCGTCACGATCCGATTTATGATTGGAAAAATGGGGAATTCATCGGGAGGCAACGGATGATAAAGGACCAATTCAATTTAAAAATATTTACTGGGGCTCCTGGGTGGCTCAGTCGGTTAAGCGTCTGACTTCAGCTCAGGTCATGGTCTGACGGTGGGTTGGAGCCCCGCACGGACACTGCGGAGCCTGCTTGGGATTCTCTGTCTCCCTCCCTCTCTCTCTGCCCCTCCCCCACTTATGCTTTCTCACTGTATCCAAATAAATAAATGACCTTTAAAAAAAAAAATGTACCTATCATCTACTGTGTGCCAGGAACTTTTCTAGATCGGAGGTAAGCAAACTGCCACGTTCAGGTCAAATCCACCTTGCTACCCATTTTTGTCACTAAAGCTTCCGTGAAACACAAACATGCTAATTACGGCTCCCTTTACACTACAGCCGCAGAATTAAAGGGTTGCAGCCACCCTTGAAGCCTAAAATATCCACTCTTTGGCCCTTTACAGAGAAAGGTGGCTGACCCCCGTGAATCTAGACACTCAGAATACGTGAGTGAACAAAACACGCGTGCTTGCACACAAATCCCTGCCCTCCCAGAGCTCACATTCCTGTTGCCTGTGGTCAACATTCCTGTTGTCCAGGTGAAAGAGGCTGGGACCTGGTGGTAGTGATGGAAGTGGAGAGAGAGGTGGCATTCAGGAGGCAAAAAGGCCCCAGGACTGGGAGAGGTAGCCATCGGGGGATGATATAGATCAGGTGTCAGGAGACCCGGGGCTTCTAGCTTGTGGAGGCAGATGCACAGGGTCCCCGAGTTGGAGACTGCGGGAGGAGGGCCACCATGGGGGGACATGCGTGTGCTATGACTGAGCCCAGACGTCAAGCAGCCCATTGGACACGCGAGTCCGAGGCCTGAGGGGAAAGGGCAGAGCTGGAGGTACGGTAGGTCACAGGTAGTCACATTTTAGACAAGGTGACAGAGCCAGAAGCGGGGCGTTCTGTGTTCTGAACGCGAGACCCCTCGCTAGCTCGATGGACACCGGGCCCCTCTTCACCTCATGTTTCTCATTCATAAAATAAAAGTGCTAGGAGAGGTGTTCTTCAGAATTTCTTCAACCCTAAAACCTTCTTTGTTTCTGGTTTGCCCCCATCTGTCTTAAACTGACTCCCTAAGCCATCTTCAGGCATTTTCCATGTGACCGAAACAGCACTCAGCTCAGGGAGACCATCACCTCCTCTGCTGCGGGCACCATACTTCTTCTCGTAGGACCTTTCAGCTAGGAAACTGGGGTGTCCACCCAGGGTGCATCCAGCCCACAGAGCCACTCTGAGTGTGTAACGCAATTCCAAGCGAATTTGGCCGCACGGCAATGAAAGAGCTGAGAATTCAAACGGGGAATTAATGGCAAGGTAACCCAGAGGTGGGTGACGGCGAGAACTTGCCGTACTCGCCCTGGGCTGGAGGGACAAAAGGAGGAAGCAGTGTTACCAGGCTCAGGATCATGCAGTGCAAGATGGAACCGCGGGCCTGTCTGGTGGGGACTGAGGATGTTTCCACGGCCAAGCGCTGCTTGCAGCCCGGTGTGAAGGAAACATACCTTGGCGTCTCCCTTCCCCCAGCCCTCTGGCCTCCCACTCGGGCCTCCCTTTGGTCGACCCCAGCCGGAAGCCAGCAGACCCGGGAGCTTGAGAAGTCCAGCCTGTAGCAGCAGCTCCGCTGGGATCCAGAGCATAGCAGAGGAGAGAGGGGCACGGACGTGAGCGGAACCGGCCAGCACCACGCACTGGGGACACAGATGCGGATAAAATCCAGCCCCCGTCTTTGAGGCACTTCCGGTGTGAGAGAGAGAGAGGCAGACCTAGAAATCAATTAAAATCTAGCAAGGGAGGGTGGCAAAGCAGAGAGGGAGCCCCAAGGAGAGTGAGGTGACAGGTTTCCAAGAAAGTTTGGTCCAGAAAGGCTGCCGGGACCAGGGGACCCGAGGGCTGATTTTGCTGCAAAGATCAGGAGTTCCACGGGCAGCAAAAGCAGAAGGACAGTCCAGGTGGAGAAACAGCAGGAGCAAAGGTGATCCTGGAGGTGAGTAGCAGTCCTGCTGTTCTGCACAAGAAGCAGCCAAAGGAAGCATGGAGGCGTTTGCGGGAGACTCGGAGGTGGGGAAAGAACTCCATCTTTCCTCTGGACGAGCTGGATGAATCGCTGGAAATCTAGCATTTCTCCCGGGCTAGGGTTGCCCTCCATCAAAGCATTTCAGGGCTGCCCACCCACACAGCTCTTGGGGTTCTCGCCACCTCCCTTTCCTTCGAAAACATCTGCCCCTCCCCAAGCACCTGCAGCATGGAGGAAGATGGACAGTGTGATAAAGAGCCACCTCTCACCACCTTGTGTGGTTTTGGACAAATCGCTTAACCTCTCCGACCTTGGGTTTCCGCTCCCTTAGCCGGAGATCGTGCAGCCTGGCCGGCCTTCCTCCAGGGGTGGAGTGAAAGCACGTTGACAGCAGTGAAGAACCACACAGATGTTCACTGCCCAGGGCCCCAGCAGCGCGAACCCCCTCTCCTTCTGGTTGAGGGTTGGGGACACGCCTCGCCGTGGGACATGAGGGATGGGCCAACCCCTGCCTCGAATGTAGCAACTGAGGGGTAGGTTCCCCCCAGGTCCCGCCTCCTGGGTGCAGCACGTGGCCTAGGCTAGCCAATCGGAATCACCACTCTCGACATCGCCCCTGGAGGGGAGTCGTGAAGTTTAGAAATCCTTTAGAACAGTTGAGAGGTTATAGAAAGCACCAAACGCCTAGGGACAGCTCCTGAGGCCAGCCCTGGGCTGTATTCTCAGCTGCATTCCTGGCTGCCAGCCTTGTTTGGTTCCTGGTTCCTGTTTCCTGAGCCGATCCTCCAGCCTTCCGGTTGTGCAATCCGCCCTCCCCGCCACCTCATCTATCTACGAAATTCATATTCTACATCAATTAGCCAGAGTTCATTGCTGTGACCGGCAACCATAAGAACTCTGCCTGGTATGGACCATATGATGATTCTCCCAGTAATCGTGGGGGATCCCAGCCCAACACGGGGTCAGCACCGGTGAGTACCTGGGCCTCCCCTTTTCCAGAATTAAAAAAGGAAGGAAGGGAGGGAGGAAGATATCCTGGCTCCTTCCATACCAGAATACCTTGTCCAGGTATTTCCAGAAATAGCCACATCTCTGTAGTAGGTTCCAGTTCATCTTTAGCTCAGAGAGACACTCAATTTTAGGATCCTCAAAGGCAGGGACTGTGTCTTGTTCTTTCATTTAGCAGGCATTCCTGGAGAGGCCACAGTGTGCCAGGCTCTGAACTGGGTGCTGAGGACACAGAGAAGCGCATGATGGCATTCTGGTCCTTAGTCCAGTTGGAGAGACAGACACAGAAACAAATAGGAAGCATAGGATAGTGTCATTCTGGAAACCAGGACCAAGTTCAACAGTGACAGAGGGCCCTCGGGAGGAAGATCTGCCCCACCCCAACCAAGGAGACTGAAAGACTTCCAGCAGGAGGGGCCGCTTAAGGAGAGCCTTGAAAGATACCCGCCCCTGGCAAGATGAGGCCACTAGGGCATCTGGTGGGTCAAAGGGGGAGGAGTGAGTGTATGCAAAGCCCCGGAGGCATCAAACAGCAAAGAGGCTCCAGGAGATATGGTGGTGGGGCTGGACCAAGGCATGCTGGGCAGGGATGAGAGAGGGGTCTCAGGGGATGGACCAGAGCTAGACAGAAAGGGCCTGGCGTGCCGTGCCGGGTCTGAGGGTCACTCAGCAAGCGATGCCGATGCACCGGTGAAGGATGAACAGGAAGAGAATGCACTGTCCCGGCTGGTCCCAGGCTGACACCTTGGAGGAAGAGGCACCTCGCCTTCACTGTCTTTGTATTCCTGAGCACCAAATAATCCGCTCGTTCACTGGCACTCTCCACGAATAAGAAAGGAAAGGGAGGAGGAAGGGAGAGAGGGAAGAAAGGAAGAAGAGGAACGAATCCAAACGTGCTGTTTTAAACCTCACCTGGGTTTGGACCAGATTCCACATCTGCCCCCAGCCCCCAGTGGGGAGCTCTGCTCCCCTGCTTCCTCCCTGGAAATGGAGGCAGGCCAGTGCGAGGTAATGCAGAGCTCATGAGACAGGAATGCAGTGGACTTGAGTCTTGGCCGACCAGCCTGGGGCTCAGTTTCCTCGGCTGTACGTGGGCAAGATAGCCCCCAGGCTCCCCTGAACGCCTCCCTGGGTTGCCGTTCAGGTAGAAGGGGAAAACACACACATCGAAACGCTTCATAAGCTGTGAAAACAAAAACAACACTTGCATGCAAGTCCCTCCTCCCCACGAGGGTCGATTATTATTTTTAAAGCACATAAACACCTCCCCTCTGGGTGTCCTCCATAACAGCTTCCCTGTCCCGCCTCACAACGAAGTACCCTTTCCTTCTCTCCGTCTATTCCCATCCCTGAGCTGGCGCAAAGCCGTTTGTCGCTTCCTGTCTGCGTCCCCAGCCCGCTGGTCCTCTCCCGGGGTAGCGCCTGCCACCATAAACCAGACATGTGTGCTCCTGAGTTTGGTTTGTGGGCCCTTGGAGCCTGGCACAGCTGTGGTGGCTCGACTCGGCTTGTGAAAGAGAAGAGGCTGGAAGGCGGACAAGGCGGGCTGGGGCCACCCGTCTGCAAAGACGAGGGCCCCAGGGAACCCCCGGGGGGCATGGCTTCCCTGGCCCCACCTTGGAAGCTTACCCCTCCCCAGCGTGGCCTACGGACCATGGCTCTTTCCCTCACGTTCTTGGCCTGCTCCCTGCTCCCCTCTCCCATCATTTATTTATAAGGTATTCATAGCAAAATGAATGACAAAAAGTTAGAAGCTAATTAAAGCTGGCACAGATTGGCACACGGGGGCATGAATTATGCATTGGGACAGAATGGCACTTGGTGGCAAGGACTGTACCGACTGCCCTGGGCTCTGGCAAGTGGATACAGGACCCCCAGCTCCAGCAGGGCCCCCACCCCTGCCTCTCCTGCCCTCCATCTGGGCCCTCTGACTTTGGGGACAAGAGGAGACTTGTCGGCCACCACCTCCCAATGGGCAATTTCTCCCTGCACAGCCCAGCATGTGCTGGCTGTGAGAGACGTCAACACCATAACCAAGGCTAGACTCACCCCACAAAAGCACACCCCCGGTTCTCCAAGCGCGTGCCTTCCGCAGCCCCTGCACAAAATGGGCAGGGCAGGGCTTGGCTTCCAGAGGGGTGGGGAAAGGTGGTGGGAAAAGCCTGCGATTCGGCTGGCTGGAGCCCTGAGATCATGACCTGAGCCAAAGTCAGACACTTCACCGACGGAGCCACCCGGGCACCCCGGAAGTTCCCTGTGCGATTCTAATGTGCGAAGGAAAGCCATGTATCTGGGCACAGGGGCCGGGGAAGTGGATTTTGATCCCAGAAGTCATGGATGGGAGTTCCTGCTCTGCCATTACTGACTGTGAGTTTGAGTATATGGCTCAAGCTCCTGGGGCCTCAGTTTCCTCCTCTGTAAAATGGGGTCAGTAGTATCTTGAGCTCCAGAGTCGAGGTGTTTAGATTCATTTTGAATCCTGGCTCTGCCTCTTAGGCAGGTTACCTAACTTCCCTTTGCCTCAGTTTGCTCATCTGGAAAGTGGTGACAAGAGTCATGAGGATTGAGTGAGTTGATGAATATAAAATGGCATCCCAGAGCCATGGCCGTTCGCTGTCCTGGGAATGGGGAACCCTGCCCCTCCTGGCCCACAGGGCTGTGGCCGGGATCACATGAGCACGAGGATGACACAGAGAGGCTGTGCGCACTGTGGGGCACAGTGGAGGTTTTCGGTCAGAAAGACAGGCCTCCTGGCTACCTTGCCCGGGCCCTGACTTTCCTTTTGTTTGCACACAGGAGACAGGAAAACATTATCATTGCAAACATTTCAGACCACATAGACAAACCACTGTTCTCCGTTTGGTGCGTATCCTTCCAAGTAATGTTCTTTTTGTTTTAAAAAAAATTTTTTTTTTAATATTTATTTATTTTTGAGACAGAGAGAGACAGAGCGTGAGCGGAGGAGGGTAGAGAGGGAGAGGGAGACACAGCATCCGAAGCAGGCCCCAGGCTCTGAGCTGTCAGCACGGAGCCCGACGTGGGGCTCAAACCCACGAGCTGTGAGATCGTGACCTGAGCTGAAGTCGGATGCTCAACCGACTGAGCCACTCAGGCACCCCCTTCCAAGTAATGTTCTATGTCCATATGGAAATGTATAGTTTTCAGCTGGGGGCAGGGATGTGAGAGAGCCATCTATCATGGCACACTTCTGTACTTTTGAATTTCGAACCATATGAATGGCTCAAATATAAAACTCAATATAAAGGGTATGCTTCAGGCGCGAGGAAAGTGGTCCCAGATGGAAGCTTGGATATTCAGGAAGGGAAGAAGAGGAATAGAAAGGAAAATACAGGCAAATACAAATGAATCTTGGTTGGATAAAACAATAAAACTAATGTCTCAAATATATAGAGGGAATTAAAATACATGACACAATAGCACATGAGTCAGGAAGGGGGTAAATGGAGTTAGAATTGTTCTAAGGTCCTTGCGTTGTCCAGAAAGTGGGTACAAATGGGAACGTACGGAAAACGTTAATAAATCAAGGATATCTGGTCTATCTCTAGGCTAACCCTAAAAGAACGGTAAATGGATGTATAACTCACCAGCCGATAGGAGGGAAAATGGAAGAATAAAGTTATGCATGTGTGCGCGTGTGTGTGTATTTCGAGAATTATTTGTTGTTTATAAATCGAGTCATACTTCACCCATTGTTCTATAACTTGACTTTTTCTGTTAAAATATGTCCCGGAGCTCTTTCCACACTGGAACACAGAGGGTCTGGCTCCTCTCTTTAATCTGCCAGCATGTGTTCCAGAGAATGATGTTGACAACAGAGCACGAAACTGAGTATCAGGCCCTTCCGAGCCTGGGGTGCTATGTGACTGCACAGGTCACATGCCCGCAGAGCCAGCCCTGACTGAGACAATGGGGCAGAGAGAAGGCAGCGCCCGTGGGAGTGTCCGCAGCCTGGACCGGAAGCAGTAGGCAAGCCTTGTTCTGTCCAGGCTCCGAGCACCCCCCATTCGTCACACACCAGGAAATCTTAACATCCGGACGGCCTGTGATCAGCTGGTCTGGTCTCCCCACCTCTGGACGCCACTGCAGTCAAGCCACCCCAGAGAAGCTCTTACTCTCGTAAGTGGTTACATACTGGTCTCCAGGGATGGGGGCCCCATTTGTTACAGTCTGCAAGTTACTTCCTGCTAGATGCCAGCCTTCTTCAGGTCATCTCTGGGAATCGAATAGAGAGAGAGGGTTGTTCTGTCCTCGGGTCTGTTGTAGTCTATGCAAGCACGCACAGAACATCATCTCTGTGCAGTTATGTCTTAAACACTCCATAACCCCTCTTCCTTGAACCAGAAGCGAACAGGCTTCGTCTGAGCCTCCAGCCGGCAACTCTGGCTGGCTGTATTTAGTGGTATCGTATTGTTATTGTTGTATTTATGTATTTTTTAAAAAAATATTTATGTATTTTTGAGAAAGAGAGCGTGAGCAGGGGAGGGACAGAAATAGAGGGGGACAGAGGATCCAAAGCAGGCTCCACGCTGACAGCAGAGAGCCCGACGTGGGGCCCGAACTCACAAACCGTGAGATCAGGACCTGAGCTGAAGTCGATGCTCGACAGACTGAGCCACCCAGATGTCCCTGTTGTATTTATTTTTATTGTTGTGTTTCATTTATTGCCACTAGCGCTTTTTTTTTCATTTATGGTGGCAATAGATTTTAAAGAATGAATAGACAAGCTGAAAAGTGAGGGATTGAAATGGAAATAGAGTGAATAATGGTGTAGTTGGCACATGGGTTGGCCAGAGTTTGTCACTGCGGTAAGTAAGCGGCTGAAATTGGAGGTCCTGACCCTTAGAATGACGTGGAAGCATCGGTGTAGCATTCAAAGGCCCCAGCCCTCTCACCCTAAGAAACGAGGCCCAGGATACCTTTCAGGCCTCACCCTAAACTTGCTTCCCCACAAAGTCTCTGTCTCAGCCAGCGGAATACGCAGACACATAGAGGTCAGTACAAAGATGTTCAAGGCAGCGGTCTTTATAATGGGGAGGGGGAGAAACCTACATGTCATTCACTAGGGGGCTGGTCAAACAGGCAGCACCTGGGCTCATCTGTCCTAGGGGCCACTCTTCTCTTCGGACCCCCCTAGCCCCTCACCTAGGTTACACTGCCCTCTCTCCTGCCATTGCTCACCATCCTCCCCTGCCCTCTGCTGAAAGCCATCCTTCAAGTCCCACCACCTCCCGGAAGCCTTCCCTGACCACCTCCTGGACCCCCAGCTCTTCCTCTGACCTTCAGAATCCTCCCAATCTGGATGACTCCCCATACCCGTACATAGTATGGAATCCTTAGTGACCTTTTCTTCTTATGTCTGTCTGTTTCCAATAAAATCAGAAGCTCCCAGAGAGCCGAAGGAGTTCTAGACAGAGGTCAGAAGGCCCGGGGTTCAGCCCTGACCCTGCCACTCTCTGCCTGGGTGACTTTGAACAAGGCATTTCTCCCCCTGAGCCTCTGTTTCCTCATTTTCACCGTGAAGAGTGAGTTCGAGATGACAGGATCCCTCCTGCCCTCAGAATCTAAGGCCATTCTGTTTTTTCCCTATCTTCCTGGAGAAGTCGTAAAAAGTAAGATTTTACATTTGAAGAGGGTTGCATTCACGAACTCATTTAATCCATGCAACAACTCCACGAGAGCGGTACTGTCCCCACTTCACTGATGAGAAAACTGAGGCACGGGAAAGCTGTATCGGTGAAGTTAAACTAGGATTTGGGGTATATAAGCACACCCTGAATTCTCGGTGGCAATAAAAGTTGACTTCTCCCTCATATACGGTGCAGTGCTAGTGGACGGCCCCCCTCCAAAGTTTGCTTGGGGACCCAGGGCGCTTCCGTCTTAGAGCTGTACAATCTGGCCACACACATGTGACTGTCACAGGGCAAGAAAAGGGATGGCTCTGAACTGCTTTGGTCTGGAGTGACACACATCACTGTGTTCCCATTTCTCTGGCCAGAACCAGTTCATCCCGTGGCTCCCACCTAACCACCAGGGAGGCTGGTTGATGTAGTGGTGAGCCCTGAGAATCTGAAGTCAAGGAATTTGACCAAGGCTACATACGAAGTGATAGAAGCAAGGATCTGAATCCAGATAGTGAGGTTTCAGGACCTTCTGCTGAACCGCTATTCTGTATTGTCTCTGAGGATGTACCGGGTCTACAGGGGATGAGTAATAGAGGTTGGTGGTGACAGGTGAGGCATGGCGTGATGGGCTGGCATCATATGATAAAAAAAAAAAGAGAGAGAGTAGGAAGAAACAGCAGCCAGACAGAAATAACATCAGGCAGCCACTGTCCACGGGAACAATCCTAATAGTTCCCATCTGTTGAACACCTGCAACAGGCCATAAAATGTTCCCTCTGATTCTGTTCAATGTCCTGGAAATAAAACCCACTTCCACCCTACAGATGAGGAAAGCGAGGCGCAAAGATGTTGAGCAAACTGCCCAAGGTCAAGGAAGCACACGGGAAGCATCTGGAGGCACCCTCGTCCGAGTCCCTCTGGAGGGAGGGAAAGCGGAAGGCTTTCGAAGGAGGGCAGGGTTGAGGTCTGATCCGCAGGTCTGAGACCTACCAACCCTTCCTTGCCAAAGCCCCGGGCGGAGATGGCCTGGGGGGAGAGGGGAGCTGTTTTCCAGGGGCACCCTGAAAACTACAGAGAAAGACTGGCGCCCCCCGCCCCCCCCCCCCCCAGACCAATTCCCGGTGGCTTGGCTTCCCAAGGGAGTCCAGATCTGCAGTGCGGGGCGCCACCTAGAGGTCGAGGGCCGCGCGGCGCCTCTCCCGTTACCAGGGCCTTACTCTCCAGCCCTGTTCTGAAGGAAACCAGTCTTAGAGACCCGGTCGAAAACGTGGAGTCCTGGTTTCTGTCCTTCACCACCTGCTCCACCTCCCCCAGCCATCCTAGGTCTCTCTCCCGAGACTTTCTTCTACCACAAATATTAACTGATGGGCCGGGTGCTCTTATGGGCTCATCTTGGGACTGAGAGTCTAGAATTTGGGGTTCACTATCTGCTTGGCCACTAGCTGGCTTGGGCACTAGCTTGCCCTGGGCAAGGCACTGCCCCTCTCTGGGCCTCAGCTGCCTCCCTTATTAAGTGCAGGTTACAACTGAAGGTAACACAGCGAGGCCTGGAGTCGGGCAGGGTGCCACTTCCCTTGCTGTGTGACCCTTTGGAAGAAGTCAATTAACTTCCATGTGCCACCAGTGAACTCATCTATAAAATGGGCAGATGGTTCTTCTCCAAGAGCTTTGTTCTTGAGATTAAATTATTACTTATATATGTAATAGAGTATATAAAGTACCTGCCTCAGAGTCTTGTTCTTTTTCCTCAACTTCCTCAAGTTTTGAAACTAGGGTTAAGTTAGTTCCCAGGGCTTCCATACCCTTCTTCCTAAGAAGAGTGGAGATCAGTCTCTGGATGCCCATGCGCTGAACATGGACCCTGCCCTCCCACACCAAAGCAGGGAGGGCCCAGGAGCCCTGGTTCCTGGCACAGTGCTCCTGACCCGGGTCCACCCAGCACATGGGAAAGGCCCTTTCACCTCCTCCTAAAGTCGCTTTCAGCTTCACAGTGGGCCTTAACCTCTGGTGACTCACTGCTGTCACAGTGAACAATGTCTGCCCCCCTGGAGTTGCACAGTGTACAACCTCGGTGGCTGTTCATGTCAGCCCCGATGTTGAAATTCTCAGTGGTTAAAAACAAGAACTCTAGGATGCTGCCCCATGCCAGGTACAGCAGGAAGACGAAGGAGTAGCAGGCAAAATCCTGTAATTCCAGCTGAGACAGAGGCCCAACTCCTCCAGAGGCCAAACTCCTCCAAAGCTCTCCTCCTGCTGCATCCAAACTGGGGTGGGAGTGGCCACGGCTGCTAACATTTCCAGGCCTAGTGTTTGTGTCCCCGAACCTCTTTCCTCATCTGGAGCCTGTGGGGTATAATCCCTAGCCCGCTTACTTTCTCTGGTTGAAAGAAAAAGGAAAATCTTGCAAGTCCTCTAGAAACTCACTTGTTCAGACACGCTATTTCCACTCCCACGTCACCAAACTCATTTACTTATTCATTTATTGAGCACACCACTAGGCGAAGGGTTGGGACTACGACAGTGGGCGCAAGGAGTGTCTTCTGCCGACTTGTACACCTTGCAAAGGAGAAAAGATGTAAAGGCGCCTTCCAGAGGGCACCAGAGACTTCTCCTGCCCTCATCTCCTCCTGGGAACAGCAATAACCACAGGCACTTACTTGGCGAGGCGCCCGGGAACATCACATACACCTATCACGTGGTTCAGTACTTTCGGCAAATGCTCAAAGGTAAGGGAGGTACCTCAAACCCCGTCTTAGAGATGAGGAAATGGAGGCTTGGAAATTTTCACGGTAAGTGGAGGAAGCTGGATGCCAACCAAGATCTGTTTGGCTCTCTGATCAGCGTGAACCCTTGAGTTATACAGGGAAAAGGTCATCATCCCTGCGTGTTCCCATGGGACAAGCACTCTCTGTATTTCATTTGATTTAATCCCTACACCAACCATGCCAGTTAGGTTTTTTTCAAGTTTGTTTTTGAGAGGGTGCGCACGCGCGCGCGCGCGTGCGCACAAGGCGGGGAGGGTGCAGCGAGGAGAGACAGAATCCCAAGCTGGCTCTGCACCGTCAGCACAGAGCCCCGTGTGGGGCTTGAACTCACAAACCCTGAGATCATGACCTGAGCCAAGATCAAGAGTCAGACACTTAACCGACTGTGCCACTAGGTGCCTCAGTTTGCTTTATTTTTTTTATTTTTATTTTTTAGAGAGAGAGAGAGGGAGTGAGAGAGCGCTGTGAGCAGGAGAGAGGAGCAGAGGAATAGAGATAGAACGTTAAGTAGGCTCCACACTCAGCACAGAGCCAGATGCAGGGCTCCATCCCACAACCCTGGATCATGACCTGAGCTGAAATCAAGAGTTGGACACCTGACCGACTGAGCCACGCAGGCGCCCTGCCAGTTAGGTATATTCATCTAATTTTCCAGATGGGAAAACCGAGGCTTCGAGCGGACAGGGGAAACCAGTTCTTCCCCCGCCATCCTGGCTGACACCTCGGGAGTCAGACAGATTACAGTAATCAGCTAATGCCTGAGTAGGGCTCTGAAGATGCAAAGCCCTTATTGAGAGTGCTAAGTATGATGATTAAGTCGGAAGGTGGAATTCGCTGAGCCGGGGGAGCGGGCTGCAGCCACCAGGAGAGGGTTAATGACTTGCTGCCCGACTAAGCCGAAAGCAGGCTAGGAGTGAGAGGAACTGAGAGGTTTATGGCTCCACGGTGCTGCTCGCCCAGTGGGGGTGAGTGACGCTGGGGCTGCAAGGCCCCGATCACATCCAGTGTCAAGGGACAGGGGCAGCATCCACAGAAAGAAGGCTGCCCTTGCCTTTCTCCCATCCATCCATCCATCCATCCATCCAAGAGATGCTTAGCAACCATCTGCTAGGTCTCAGGTGCTGCGGATGCAGCCAAAAATGTGAGAGAGCTCTCAGTCTCATGGAAGAAGACAGACACTTAACAATAATCACATATCGAGGAATTGTTCATCTCTCTAAGCATAATAATGGTATTGTGGCTATAGTGCATTAAAGAGCCCTAATCATCTAGAGATACATACCAAAATAGTTAAAGATGAAATGATATGATGCCTCTATCATACAGGGAAGGGAGGGTGTGGGGGTAGAGGTGAAAAAGGATTGGCCCTGAGTTGGTCACTCTTGAAGCTAGGTGATAGGTACAGGGAGGCCATGCACTATTCTGTTTTCTTTTGTAAATGCTTGCAAATTTCCATCCAAGAAAAAAGTGCTGAAAAGACACACAGGCAGATAAATAACATGTCGTGAGTGCCATGAAGGGAAAACAAATGACGTGGCGAGATATCATTGAATGGAGTCTCCACTGCTTGGGTTCATTAAGAACACAGACCATCGGGGCTTGAAATCACCCAGGTCCCTACTGGGGAGTCAGGGGAGACCATTTTTGATGGGGTGAGGCACTGGGGCATCCTGAAGCCTTAGTGATGGCCAAAGTAATCCTTTCTGTCTCTTCCCACCGCGCAAGGTGGGCTGGCAGGGTCCTGGGGAGAGGGCTCCCCCTTTTGGGCATCAACTGCATCCAAGACCAGCCTCCAAGTACTCTCCTCATTGTAATGGAAGAAGCCGAGGGAAGTCACGGTTGTAAACTTGTATCCATCACTGCCCATGCCTGTGTCACGTATGTATATTGCTTCTCTGCCATGAGCACCACATCATTAGAATAATCCCAGAGGCGTCGAGTCGGATTCCCCATTTGTAGATGAGAAAAATGAGGCTCTAAGGGGTTAAAATAAAAAGACTGACCCAAAGTCAACAGCACAGCCGAAGATTGAAGCCTGTGTTCTCATCAGTGTCTACCCCCCCCCCCCCCCACCACTGCCATCTAACCCCTACCTGTAAACACGGCCATCCTTCCCGATCACAGGAATGGGCAGGTGACAAGGAAGTGAGGGCTGTAGTTTCCTGGAAATGTGCAGAACCGAGCAGCCTTGGGCCTCAGAACATCAGGGAAAGCAGAGTTCAGGGACAAGATCCCCCCCTCCCCCGCCCCCAAGCAGCATCCCTCAGCTACAGATCTGGCTCAGTTTCTGGGTGTTTGTGACGGGAAAGGCCCAGCTCTGGGTTAAGGGCACGTGCAGGGACCAGCCTTGAGAGCGCTAGTGTGAGGAGACCTCAGGCACGGGGAGGGAGCGCAGTCCCCCACACTGGGCACTCCCCACCTCTCCTGAGTGCACGGACTGCAGCACCCCTCCCAACAAGGCTGGATTCCTGCCTCCTTCCAGGAGAGCAGTGATGACCAGGGAGCGTGACGTGAGTGTGAGCCTCCCTTCTGTCCTCACTGGTGAGGAGCTTGCCCTCGGAACTCGGGCAGACTTGGGTTCAAGTCCTTGGGCAAGCCACTCAAATCCTCCAACCCCCAATTTCCTCGGGGTCCAGGGCTGGGGAGCACGAGACAATGAAAGCAAAGCATTTAGCAGGGCATTCAGCCTTCCGTGGGTGCCGGCCACCGTCATCTTCCCCGCTGGGCAATGACACCTCCTCCCGTGTTCATTTAAGGTGGTGTTGCTCTAGAAGCAGACCCGAGACAAGGATTCAAGAGCAGGAGGGTTATTGGAGATGATCCCAGGAAGCCCCAGGTGAAGAGTGAGCGAGTGAGGCAAGCGAGGGAAGGAAAACACAAAAAAGGTGTGGTTACCACTGTAAGCATCTGGAGCTCCGGCCCACAGAGCATTCTGGGAACCAGTGTAGTAGAAGAGTAGTTCTCAAACTTTTCTGAGTGTGGGACTCACCTGGAGGGTTTATGAAAACACCAGTTGCTGGGCCCCACCCCCTAGAGTTTCTGAATCAGTAGATATGGAGCGGGATCTGAGAATAGGCCTTTCTTTTCTTTCTTTTTTTTTTTTTTTTTAAGTTAATTTATTTTGAGAGACAGAGAGAGCAAGTTGGGGAGGGGCAGAGAGAGAGAGAGAGAGAGGGAGAGACAGAATCCCAAGCAGGCTCCACACTGCCAGCTCAGAGCCCGATGCAGCGTTTGAATTCACAAACCGTGAGATGGTGACCTGAGCTGAAACCAAGAGTCAGGCGCTTCGTCGACTGAGCCACCCAGGCAGCCCTGAGAATATGCATTTCTAACAGATTCCCAAGTGGTGCAGATGGTTACAGGTCTGGGGACCACACTTAAGAGCCACTGGTGTAAAAGATACCTCGGCATGATCCTACCTGAGGGTTGACATCCGCCAACTTTGGGTCCGGGAGTTTGCGAACTGCTTCCCAGGGCACTTACTCCCTGGAACCTCGGCTCAAGCTTGCTGCCATAGCCAGAAGGCCCTACTAAACCCATTGCTAGACCCCACCCAGGGGAGCACCTGTAGCTGGGTTGCAGGGTAGGGAGAGGAACAGCAGAGAAGTCTGCAAGGCAGTTTGATGTCTGATTGAAGGACTTCAGTGGGAACTAAAGGTCAAGGATACCTTGGTGTAGGGCCCTAGGACTGTGTACACATGGTCGTATGTTTCTGTACACGTTAGCGGGTGTTTCGTCGTGGTTGAACATTCTACACAAGTATTATGTTTGTGCCTAATTTTATATTTGCAACTTGTAATTCTTTTTCCTAAAGAGGCCCCCTAAGTTGTCTACGTGTCAGGCCCCATAAAAGCTGGGCTGGCCCCTGCAGATAGGTCTAATAAGAACACAGACTGGTTGGCTGAACTGACCCAAGAACACAGACCACCTGGGTTCAGGAATACCGAGATTCAATTCGGCCTTGCTACGCCCTAGCTGAGTTACTTTGGAAACGGTGCCTAATTTTTCTAAGACCTCCATTTACTCCTTGACAAAATGTGGACAGTAATCATCTTTTCCCTACAGGATCAAATGAAATAACCCCTAGAGCCAGGCCCACAGTAAATGTTCAATAAATATGAATATCTTTTTTATTAGTGTTAGTCCCCATGCTTTACTCTCGTTTATCATTTGCCCCATGATCTCCTTCGTCCAAGGCCAGGTAGGAGCCCAGGAACCAGGGACAGGAAAGATTCCTTCGGGATTGGTAGGTCCACCCCGGATCCTGCTACCACACCCGCTCCCTTGCCCGACTGGCCCCGCCCCCTCACCCTGGCGCCCGGCCCGTTGCCGGGCAACCACTGCCCGCCCCCGCACGGGGATTGGCTCGCGGCGCGGCTCCCGGCATGCCCCCCGGCTCCCGGAAGCCACGCTGGGCCATCTGTTTCCTGGCGGGTGGCCGCAGTGGCTCCAGAGAGGAGCGTGAGGAACGTGAGCGGCGAGACCGCGGTGCTGGCAGCAGTTCCCGGTCGAATTGAGCGCGGCGGGTCGGCATCGCCGCAAGTCACCGGGCGGGACGGCGGCCTTGCGGGGCTGAGGATCTGCCACCTCCCCCCAGGCGGTGTGAGTCTCCTGCCAGTCCGAGCCCCCCCCCCCTCCCCCCTCCCCGGGGAAGACGGGGCTGAGTCCCGGAGGTAGCTTGGAGCATCCGCGGCTTGGGCCCCTCTCCGACAGCTCCTGCCACACCATCCCAGCCCTGGGCCCCGAGGCTCCAACACTCCTGGGCCTAGCCCATGAAGCTAGCTAACCTGTTCAGCTCTGTGACCTTGGGCAGATGCCGCTCCCCGCGCCCCAGAAGCTTCTTAGCCTTCCTGGTACCGATAATATCAGTACTAAGTGACCTTATTATTGATTGCTTACTTTTTACCCTTGATAAGCATTCTGTTATAGACTCTTTCTGAGCCCAAGAGATCGGTATTTATACTATGCCCATCTTGGAGACATGAGGAAGAACCCGGCTTAGGGAAGGAATTAATTTGCCTGAAGTGACACAGCTCCACGGACCAGATTTCCAACCCCAGATAGTGCAACTCCAGAGTCCAAGATTTTAACTTAAGGCCTTCTTGTGAGGACTGATGAGAGGATATCAAGTCTTAGCCAAGTGCTAGGCATCTACTCAGTGCTCAAGGGTGGCGGACAAACCATCAGATTCATGGTAACAAGTAATAATAGTTGTGTCAGCATTAAAGAGTGACTTTGGCTAGAGCTTTGTCGGAGACCTGTTGCTTTGTCCACTTAGGACAGGGACGGTCTGGAAGACGAAACTGCCCTATTCCAGTTTCAAGTCCTTAAAAGTGTTGAAGCTATTGTGTCTTGTACTTCCTACTTACATTTCACTTCTCTCCATTTCTATTTTTTACCCCTTCCTCTCCTTTCTACCAGTTATTGCTGGCTCCAGGGCTGAAGCCCTTTGCCTCTGAAAATGACCAGGTTTGTGCTCTGAGTTGAAAGGGGACAATGAATAACTTCAGAAGTTCTCACTTTTATTGGCTAAAATGAAAATAGCGAAAACAGCGAGGAAAGGAGAGTTAGTGGGGCCTAAAGTTAAAAGGGGGCCTTACTTAGCCCTTGACTTTCGAGAAGAACACTGTGGTTTTCAGGGCACATAGATGTCTGTGTTCTTCCTGAATGTCAGGGACACTCATTCTAGGATCTGGGGACTCCTGCCTGGGTGTCAGTGTACCTGCTTCTAAAATAATAAATTTCAATGGTATTTGCCACATGCATATTTAAATTTAATATTCTTAATTTTTTTTTTTTTTTATGCTTAGTTTTGAGAGAGTGCAAACAAGGGAGGGGCAGAGAGAGGTAGGGACAGGGGCTCCGAAGTGGGCAGAGTCCGATGCAGGGCTTGAACTCATAAGCTTAAGAACCGTGAGATCATGACCTGAGCCGAAGTTGAACACTTAACTGACTGAGGCACCCAGGCGCCCCTAATGTAATATTCCTTAACTCAATTTACATACATTGACTAAAAAGCAGACTATAGATGCTCCTGGCTGGCTCTGTCAGTACAGCATGTCATTCTTAATCTTGGGTCATGAGTTCAAGCCCCACGTTGGGTGTAGAGTTTACTTCATCAAAAACAAAAGCAAGCAAAAAAGCAAACTATAGATCATTACTTTAATAGAAAACCAATACCACCTGTCACAAATAGGACGCAAAATACCTTATAAAGAAATGCAAATAAAACCAAAATAGTCTCAATTCTAGTGGGCAGGACCTTGAACTGAGGCCTGATATCATTCTGTCCAAAATCTATAAAGCACTTATCAAACTCAGCACCCAAAAAACAAATAATCCAGTGAAGAAATGGGCAAAAGACATGCATAGACACTTCTCCAAAGAAGACATCCAGATGGCTGGCCGACACATGAAAAAATGCTCAACATCATTCGTCATCAGGGAAACACAAATCAAAACCACAATGAGATACCACCTCACACCTGTCAGAATGGCTAACATGAACAACTCAGGCGACAACAGATGTTGGCAAGGATGCAGAGAAAAAGGATCTCTTTTGCACTGCTGGTGTGAATGCAAACTGGTGCAGCCACTCTGGAAAACAGTATGGAGGTTCCTCAAAAAATCAAAAACAGCTACCTTACAACCCAGCAATTGCACTACTAGGTGTTTATCCAAGGGACACAGGTGTGCTGTTTCGAAGGGACACATGCACCCCCACGTTTATAGCAGCACTCTCAACAATAGCCAAAGCATGAAAAGAGCCCAAATGTCCATCGATGGATGAGTGGATAAAGAAGATGTGGTGTTTATACACACACACACACACACACACACACACACACACACACACACACAATAGAGTATTACTCGGCAATCAAAAAGAATGAAATCTTGGCATTCGCAACTACGTGAATGGAACTGGAGGGGATTATGCTAAGTGGAATTAGTCAGAGAAAGACAAATATCATGTGACTTCACTCATAGGAGGACTTTAAGATACAAAACAGATGAACATAAGGGAAGGGAAGCAAAAAGAATACAAAAACAGGGAGGGGGACAAAACAGACGAGACTCTTAAATATGGAGAACAAACTGAGGGTTACTGGAGGGGTTGTGGGAGGGGGGATGGGCTAAATGGGTAAAGGGCATTGAGGAATCTACTCCTGAAATCATTGTTGCACTAGATGCTAACTAATTTGGATGTAAATTAAAAAGAAAAAGAAAAGAATTTTTTAAAAAGGGAAAATAGCAAGTTTTAGGGAGGTGTTGAAGACTTTCAGGCACCACACCGGAAGTTGCTCCCGTGGGTAGGCAGGATCGAGAGAACCGAAAAGGGAAGAACCTCCACGTGCGGGATTCGGGCTCGTGACCTCTCAGACCCCCAGCACGGTACCTGGAGCTCGCTGTCACACTTGAAGACCCAGTGGCCAAGACAGTCCGTGGAGTTGTCCACTATGCAGCCTCTGCTCTCGTTCTCTTCGGGTCTGTGCTGTAGGTGGGGAGTGGGAGATACGCCACGTTGTGTGCGCCACCAGGCTGTCCCCTCACGCCCTCCCTTCTCTACCTGCCACCACCTCAGGCACAGGGTAGGGGAAGCGGTTGGGCAGAATTTGATGTGCCCCAAACAAAGTCTTCACCCACCGCTGCTGCCTTTTCCTAGGGCCACAGACGCAAAGGGGAGGGGCAGCTGTTCCTGTCTCCCTCCCCTTCTGGGGCTGGGGAGACTTAACTCACAGAGGCAAGCAACCCCACTTCCAGATCAGTCCCAGCACGGCCAAAGGGTGTCTGAACAGGAAGGGGATGTCGGAAAAGGGTTTTATATGGAGCAAAATGTGGACGATGGCCCAGCAGTGAGCCAGGAAGAGTCAGGAGAACCCAAAGTGGGGGGGAGAGCCGTTGGCTGCTGTCTCTCACCGACTGATTTTCCCCTCTGCCAGCTGAGGACCGTCCCCCGCCAGGGTGGAGATGGGGAGGATCAGGCAGGACCCCTTTTGTTATAGTTGTCCCCTAGGTTTCTAGGGTCTGGGATGGAGCCCAAGGCTTAGTATCATCCAGTCCCTGTGGCTTAGGGGCTACCCTAGTGATAGCATCATGAAGTTCTGTCTTCTTACCCGGAAGCTGCGCAGGCATCCATTGCCTGAAAACTGCTTAGGAGGCAAAAGGGAGGCCCAGGAAGGCCCCATGATCTCTGCCTGTGGTCTGTCCTGTGTGTCTCAAGGGGGGGTGGGGGGTGGTGAGAGGTGGTTTAAGGAAGAGAAGGGAGCCCCTGAAATCTCGAAAGACCTCTATGAGTCCTGGCCACGTGTCTAAATAAGGCACAGCTTTGAATATTTGGGAAGACAGAGGACAGGAAGTCAGAGAGGCACAGATAAAGAGGAAACTAAAGAAGTCTGTCTGGCTCAAAGGAAGTGGAACTCAAACTTCTAACAATAAAAAAGGAACATTTGTGGGCCCAGGGCAAGAGCACAAATCGAGACCCATATCCCCTGTGTCTCAATATGTACATTATAAGTCAGTTAGCAAACTTAAATTTATGTTCTTCCTTCTACCTTGACATACATACCTTTATGGCAACCTGGGAGGTCGGGTTTGCATCTGGAATTCTCTGACTTCTTAGAGTTTTGCTGTGCAAATGTCCTCCCAACAGGCCAGCTGGCATGGTGCTAACAGGCCCGGCACATTTTGGCATTTAACACCTCCTGTTCCCTTCTCCCAGAGCTTTGTGGGCAGGAGGCGAGCCACCGACCACTCTCTTCCGAACGACAACTTTGATAAAGCAAGGCCAGACTTCTGCATCCCTGGCTCACGGAAGGTTATAAGAAAATGCAGTCAATTCAGTTTTTGTTGCAAAAAGCGTTGCTGTTTTGCTGTTCGGTAATGGCTCATTTCCCTTTTTGAATCTCAGCGAAGACTCAGCAAAATGAAAAGTAGTTAACGCCACCTCAGCAGCTAATGAGCCCAGAGAACAGGTAGGAAGTGTGACCCTGCCCCTGGCAGGAGGCGGCCCTGCACCCCCGTGCTGATGTTGCCCAATTATAGAATGCAGGGGAGGGAGTGAGACCACAGCTCCTTCCAACTTGTCACCTCCAAGTTGTGGGTGGGACGGCTTGCCTTGCCCGTCAGTTCTCACCCCTCCTCCCACCTCCCTCCTCAATATTTATGGTGGAGGGAGCAGGTGGCAAAGAGCCAACCGAGGGGGTAAAGCCACTGGATGCCAACCTCTGGGGCTAGCAGGGAACATGACTTTGGCCCTTAAAGTGCCCAGGCTCTGCCCTGAATCTGCGATCACTTTTAAGGAACGGTGACTGAGTGTCCACAACGCAGTAGCTTCTTTAAAGGTTTTCCAGTCCTGAGCCCTCAACTGGAACGGGAGCAGACGGAGCTCTTGTTCTCGCTCCCCGGGCCAGGTGTGAGCTCCTGATGGGCCCTCGTCAGTCTTTGGGGGTCTGGCAGAGTGGTTCTTGAAGTGGGATTCCCAGACCGGCAGCATCTCATGCCCTACCCCAGACTTAGGGAATCAGAAGCTCTGGGGGTGGGCACAGCACGCTGCACCCGGTCCGGCGCTCCAGGTGAGGCTGGGGACGCCCGCTGCTCTAGTCACCTAGCGGCGCTGGTGTCCTGGGGTCAGACGGACCTGCGCTTGGACCTCAGCTCTGCCCCTGAGCAGCTGTGTGTCTGAGTCTTGGTGTGGCACCTATAAAACGGGGATGGTAACACTTCCTCGTGGTAGAGCTGAACAGATTTAGATTATGCACTGACATGCTTGGTTAATGGGCCCAACGGGCGGCGGCAGCTCTTCGTTTCTCTGGAAATCAGATTAGCCGGGGTAACCCCAAGACGGCCGCCTTGGGGATGCTCACAGGCCAGCGTGGCAGGACCTTTCGGATGTGTGGCTTCTGACTCATGCCTGAAGCCACCTCCAGCACCGTGTGATCCGGTGACTGGTTCCCAGTTCTGGACCAGGACTGACCCATTGTGGGTAGGTCTGCTTGATTTCCAGCTTCTCCGAAGGAAACTCTCCCAGGCACGCTGAGGCGGGGGTTGCTCTGTGGGTCGAGCATATGACTCCGGATTTCGGCTCAGGCCACGATCTCACGGTCCGTGAGTTCGAGCCCCACGTCGGGCTCTGCGGTGATAGCATGGAGCCTGCTTGGGATTCTCTCTCTCTCTCTCTCTCTCTCTCTCTCTCTCTCTCTCTCTCTCTCTCCCTGCCCCTCCCCCACTGGCACATGTGCTCTCTCCCCGCCCCCCTCTCAAAATAAATGAATAAACTTAAAAAGAAAAAGGAAAGAAAACACCCCCACCTCTAAGGGCAGCGTGCCGACATGGTCTCTGCCGTGATTTTGCCAGATAGCCAGCCGGGCCTCTCGCGGTGGCAAGCGGAGGCCGTGTTACGAGTTACAGGCTCCACCGTTCCTCCTCAGCCAAAAGCGGGGTGAGGGTAACCGTGACCAGCTGACCTCACGGCGCAATGGGGAGAAGCCATCATTTAGCTCGATGAAGACTTTTACATGGATCAACCTATCTAATCTTCACGACAACCCCCATGAGGGTACGAACTCTGTCAACCACTTTTCCAGACGAGGAAACCGAGGCAGAGAGGTTAGGAAACTTGCCCAAAGTCACTAATCAGAGACAGTCAGGATTCAAATCGGGTAACCTGGCTCCAGAGTCCCGGCCTTCGGCACTGAGCTCTGTCCGGGGACGCCATCTCAACAGGGCAGGTCGTTGGCATCCAGGGGGCCTGAAGCCTTCGCACGCGCAACCCTTTGTTTTACAACCTGGTAGATGCGGTGGCCCCTCTGCCCGGGAGAAGCACGCAAACTTCTGCACACGCTCTCAGGGTTCCGCGAACCTCTTACCACACCCAGGGGTCCCAGGCAAGACTTGTGTGGCTCTTGGAAGTAGGAAGGGGCGCCTGGGTGGCTCTGTCGGTTGAACGTCCAGCTCTTGATTTCCGCTCAGATCATGATCTCACGGTTTGTGAGTCCGAGTCCTGCGTTGGGCTCTGTGCTGACGGCACACTCACTGAGCTGACGGCTCACTGTGCCTCTCCCCGCTCCCCTGTCTCTCAAAACTAAATGGATAAACATTAAAAAAGAAAAGAAAGAAAGAAAGAAAGAAAGAAGAAAGAAAGAAAGAAAGAAAGAAAGAAAGAAAGAAAGAAAAAGAAAGAAAAGGGCCAGGGTCATTAACATGCTCTGCCCTCCTTGCACTCCAAAGACCAGGCCTGGGGCCAGAGCAGCAAGGATGAGGCTGGGGGGCAGAAGGGCAGGACTGAGATGCTCTATCTCCTTGGACCTTCGGGACTCAGTCCGCAAGAATCTTCAGAGCAGCACGGGCCAGGTGCCTGACAGACTAGAGCAACCCAAGGATCATCCTGCCAACGGGCGGCGGGCGGACTTGGTGGCCTCAGGACCCCTCCCAGCTCTAGGTGCCTTTGAATCAGAGATAGAGGTGTGGTCGGCTCAGGACTTCCCACGTCACCCTGCTCAGTGCCCCGGGGGGTGGGCCCCACCCCTGGTTCCTTGGCACCCCGGTGAGGATACACGTGAGGCATCTGATGTGTAAGGTCTAGGCAGTGACGCTCCCTGCCTGTAATCACATGCTCTGTAACCTTGCACTTGGCTTCTGCCCCCAGTGCCAAGCCTGCAGCCTTGGTAACTGAAGACCAGTGGCTCTACATCGGAAGCGCCGAGGGCAGGCTGGGTGACCGCTGTGACTCACGCTGGACTGGTTAATCCAGCCTCAGGAAGGCTGTACGGGTCATACTCTGCACTGCCCGCCCAGCATGTGGCCCTGGGCTCCTCAGATCGGAAAACCTTCTAGAGAAAACCTTCTAGGCAGCAGGGTGACCGGGAGAGAAGTCAGGCTCTGGAAACTCACTGCCCTGGTCTGAATTCCAATTTGGCCTCTTGCTGACTTAACCTGAGCCTCAGTCTCCTTCTCTGTAAAATGGGAATGACCGCCCCCTCTCCGCCCCCCCCCCCTCCCCCGTGTGGTGTGGACCAGAAACACCTTTCTGGTGCCTCCAGCAAAAGGTGGGCAAGTGAGGAGGGAAGTAAAGGAAAGCAAAGCAGCTGCTTCTTAAAGACAGACCCAGCAGCCGGGGCTGGAAACTTTACATGATGCCTCTTACTCCCAGTCACCAAAGCCACCTGCCTCCTGGGGCTGGGGCGAGACCTGATTCCCAGCCCACCCTCATCACCTCCCTTTTTGCTTCCCTTCTCCTTCCTCCCTTCCATTCTCCCTGCCTTGTCCTTCCCTCCCCCCCCCCCACCCCGGTGATTGTAAAACAATCAAGCCACATTCCTGGGGAGGGTCCAAGCAGCCTCTGTAGGCCCCAACTGTGGGAGGTGTGGCTTTGAGAGGTGGGCGGGGGAGGGACCAGGCAGCAGGCACAGGGGACAAGCCCAGAAGCTAAGGAGGGAAAGAGACAAAGTCAAGGAGTTAGTCCTGACAGGTTAGTCAGGTAAACCACGAAGGCGTGAAGACAGAGTCTTCCAGAAGCTGGTGACCAGCGCCGATTACACCAGGCTCGATTCTAAAGGTTTTCTTTGTGTCAACACCATTCCACGTGCCGCACCCAACAACCACACGCGAGGCTGGTACCACCACGGCCCCAACCGTCAGATGCGAAAATGAGTCAGGGTCAACTTGCCCATGGTGCGAGGGCAAGGAAGTGGTGAGGACCCAAACCTAGGCAGGCCGGCTCCAGAGCGGAGACTCTCAGAACCGCTTGGAGACGCGGCCAGTGTCTAAAGGGCATCTGGTTAGCTGGCCACCTGTCAATGATGGCAGCAAGATGCGTGTTGAGGTGGCCATTTTTCCAACTGAGGCTTAGGAAGAAAGTGAAGTGGCCAGACCAGAGGCCAGAGTGAGGGGCAGACTGTGGTCTGGGGTCTCGGATCTCCAGCTTTCTGCCTCATGCATCCTGCCCCGCAGCTCAGGCACATCTAGGCAGGACCCGGGGAGGGTTATCGCAGAGCAGGTATCAGGACTGGAGGCGTGGGGTCCCGGGGCCGGGCACCGCAGGGAAGGAGTTGAGCATCACAACAGACTGTCCAGGCAGCAGCAAAAAGCGGGAGGAAACACGTTCGTTGACGATCTGCTACATGCTAGGCACTTTTACCCTCAACCCTGGGGCTCATTTAACTCTCCCAACAGCCTGAGAAGCCTCTCATTTCAGAGGTGAGAAGGTATCAGCAAGACTGGGCCAAAGTGCCCAACCTAGAGGTGGCAGAACGGGAATTCCCGCAGTGGTCTGCGTGCCTGAAGCCTCCGACTGTCCAGTCCCTGACCCCACGCTGCAGGCCTGGAGCTCTCTCTCACTGGCAGTCAAGGGCAGGGACTGTCCTCCGGGGGTGCACAGGGCCGGTGCATCAGCTGGCTGGAGTCTGGTGAGGGCAGGGAGCATTTGGGGTCAAGCCCACGGCAGCCTAAGTTGAGGTGGTCTCTCAGGCTGGAGCTCTTGAGTCAGCCTGCTACACACACTGTGAGCCCTGTTGCCACTCAGCCTATGTGGGCTTGGGTGTGTGTGTGTGTGTGTGTGTGTGTGTGACTGGTGGTGCCAGGCGGGCTCCGTGGCACAGTGGACGGTCACATTCTGGAACTTCTGATCATCCCCTTTACACACAAGGAAGTGCGGCACCAAAGGCGATGTGACTCACGTAGCCAGTGCCTGGTGGGGCTGGGAGCAGGGCTTCCTGACTTCCAAACTTCCTACAACCCTGGGTCCAAAGATGGGTGGTGCAGCAGCAAGCAGCCACGCTGGGGTGACCTCAGCAGCAGGTGCGGTGTGGCGGAGGAGGGGCCGTGGGGACCAGAAGGGCAGGGGCTGGGGACCGGAGTGGACCGAACCGGGAAAGGCCTGGAAGCAGCCCAAGGTCCTGTGGTGGGGTCCGCGGGGACCCAGTCCAGCAGGGGGCCTGGTCAGATCAGTTAGGCGAGGGCCGGTGCCAGCGTTCTGGGCAATACATCTACTTGGCGTGACGCTCCCACCAGGCCACAGAGTGAGGAGCAGGGGAGACGGGTATGAAGAACCAAGGAGAAAATCAAGGTTCAACCAGGGGAGCAAGAGAGCAGGGCAGGCGAGGACCTGAGTTTAGGAAGGCCTAGGTTTGAATCTTGTCTAGGCCACTTAGTAGCTGAGTGACCTTGGGTAAATTACGTAGCCTTTCGGAGCCTCATGGTGTTCATCTACAGATGGGAAAGTAATTGGGGTACAGTGCCTGACGTAGGGCAGCACTGGGCCAGGGGTTCTGGGCAGCTGGTGGCAAGGCGGCCCTGGACCCTGGGTCTGTGGCCAACTGACTACTCCCAGCCTCCACCTGCTGTGGGACCGGAATTCGTTCTGGGATCCTGCCAGGGTCAAAGATGAACTAGGAAGCGGACCTACCTCGGCCGTGGGTGAAAGGCAGCGGTGACCCGGGCCCATGGCCCTGACAATGCTGTCACCATGGAAGTGATGACGGAAAACAGATAGATAGGTAAGCCTGGGCTGTAAATTTAGCCTCCACTGGAATAAAATCGCTCAAATGATTTTTGGCCTCTTTCTCGTACTTGGAGTTCCCTATAAAAGCGTTACATTGTCTCAGAAGTCGGGGTCCTGCAGTGACCTCCTCCCACATCACATCCAAGCTGATTAAGGGGCCCCAAATCTTCTCTAGGGAGCACAGGGCCGAAGACAGCAGAATGAAGAGTCTTTGCTAATAATATCCCCTCTTGTAGGAACAAGCATGTTCTTAGAAGCACCTGTCACCACTAGATGAAGAGTCAGCTAATTTAGCTGCCTCCGGCTTTCTTTGTAGAATAAAAGGAGGAAAGTGAAGCTGTGCATGGTCTGGAAGGTATACAAAGGCCTGCGCTAAAAACTGGCACGTGGGATTAAATCAGAGACTATTAGGCAAAGCCAGCTTCTTGGGGACTCCCCCACCCTCACACTGAAAAATCCCCTTCTCTTTAGCAAGTTTCGTCCACTCCCCCAAAGCATGTGAACTAGTCCCACAAGCCTGATGGGGTCACGGGAGACTAACCCCATGAGCTAGTATAGTGACCGGGGACAACGGGGTCTGAACGGCCGCCTTCGTCTCCTTCCTCCCTGCCCGGGGAAGGAATGACCCTTTGTGAAATGCCCACTAAAGTGGGCAACAAAGAACAGTGAGCAAAAGTCTGGATAACTCCCACCAGCCAAGCAGCCGACGCCTCCTCTGCCACCCCACCCCCCCGCCCACCAGGAAGCTGGCATGTCCCCCCGTGCCCCCAGGGCTCCATCCTTGCAGCCGGCCACCCTCTTGCCCCCTGCACTCCACACTCATTTCACATCACGTCCCTAACAGGGACACCGCTTCGACTTCTGAGAACTAACTCCCTCCAGTTGAGCCCCCACTACTCGTTTGGGCCAAGGTGGTCCCCGTCTCCAAGCTCAGAGACCGCTGTTCTACTTTAAAACAGACATGCCACCCACCTGTCACACACCTGAGGTCGTGATGGGTCACCACCCAGACCACTGCCCCAAACGACCACCAGCGTTAAAGTTGGTGAAAAAAAAAACAAAAAAAAAAAAAAACCAAGGGAGATTTCAGGTTTCTGCAAGGGGCGGGAAGACGGGAGAATTTATTTTTAGTTAAAAAAAAAAATTTTTTTTCAAGATACCAAGTTCCAGAAAACCTTTCAAGGTGTCTATTTTAATTCTCCGGCTGAAGAGAGGGAGTGCGTACTAGCCTGAGCCGGTGGGGAACATAAGCTGCTCCCACTGGGTGGATTACCGGCTGCTTCCCCGGCCGGTCGGCTGTCTGTGGGACACCAGGGCGCCCGAGCCCTTCAGAGAAGGAGCGGGCTGATTTATGGCTCTCGGGATTGCTGCTTCTTGGGGTGCAAGCTCTGCTCTCTCTGCACGACTCTCTCCAGAAACAACTCCTGGTCTGGTCTAGTTCCTTTCTCTTTGATTCCCAAGCCAGCCCGTTCCCCCAAGGAACAGCCCTGCAGAAGCCTTCGAGGAACTGAAAGAAATGTAAATTGTAAGTTACTACTCGTGTCAGAAGATCGTGTGGGGGCCACACAATCTGAGGGTCGCCTTTTGAAACAACAACTTCAAGATACCCAGCTATCTGGGACAAACCAGGCCAGGGTAGCACCGAGTACTGCTGGTCAAAGCTTCAGAGCTGTACTGATGTGAATACTAAGTAAATCTATGAAAGCCAGAGGGGCCGATGGCCCCACTCGGGACACCTTCTGTCCTTCCAGCCGAGGCTCTACCTCTCTGCCTGCTCCGTGGCTGTGGTTCAGTCCACAGGGGGCTTCGAGGAGACGGGAGGGAGAGAAGAACCAAGGGAATACACCTCCCGTGGGTCACGGTGGGCTGGATATGCCCCCTGCCCCCCAGCCCTGGCTGGGGGTAGAATGACCTTCCTATTTCTGGGATATAAAACTCAACCCCTTAGGATTCCTACACCCACTCTTCAAATATTCTCAAATTATCCAATTTGAGTAAGTAGGCTGTTTCCTGCCAAGACCCCAACTAATACAGCCACCAATCTGGCTTTCATTGAATATCTAGGCATTTATGCCCTTGAACCAATGGCCTTGACATGTTGTAAACACGGACATTTAAAAGACCCCACCCTGACGCAAGCCACAGACCACTTTAAGGATCCTTGTTCGAAAACGCAGGCCTGACATCCTCAGTCCCTAGTACAGGGATGACTTCCGGAGGCCCAGTTTAGGGAATGAAGGGTTCCTGGAAGGCCTGTCTTTCTGGGGTCCCCCATCTGGTTGGTGGGTGCACTCTCACCCACAGAAAGCAGGGGTCCGCAAGGCCTTGGGTCTCGGGCCTGAGAACTGGCCATTCCAGGGGATTCCCATTCCCCCGTCCGGCCCCCGGATAGGGAGGACTGGGAATTGTCACATCTTGCTGTCCTCTGGAGGGAGAAAGTCTGGGACAGGCAAAGGGCCTGTGGTCCGGTTTCAGCACTGGCCTCGTTAACAGCCCTGAGTCAACACTGGCAACAAAGTTCCGAAGAGGCTATGAAACAAGATGGAATGTAACCAGCAGCTAGAAAAGGGCCAGGCGTGCCCAGCTGCAGCTCTGTCCTGCACGCTGCCCCAGCCCGGCCCGGCCCCCGCTCCCCATCTCCCTGAGGCTCCCGAGGGTCACACGGCACCAAAGTTCTTGCCATCGCCCCTTTTTAGATGAGGTGCACGAGCAGGGCAGAGCAGGCCGAGCCGAGGACCAAGCCCACGCACACGTAAAAGGACATCACCACCCCCGTGGCCTCGGCCAGCTCCCTGGGCACGATCTTGGGCCCGTACATGAGGGCCAGGGCGCTGAGGTAGCCATTGCTGAGCCCCAGCAGGGAGGTGAAGAACACCGAGTAGAGGTCGGACCGGAAGACCACGGTGTGCAGGTGGACGCGGGGCTGGTAGTTGCAGAACACGAACAGGGGGATGAGACAGGTCCGGAGGAGCACCAGCCCGGGCAGCACCTTACTTCTGGGCCCTGGCGCCTGAATCCAGGCCGTGACCTGCCGGCCACACAAGTCAGCGAAGTTAAACAGGAGGAAGGTGGTGAGGGGGACAAAGAACGTGGTAGTCCACGGCGAGCCCGAGTCCTTGTCCAGGGACTCGATGTTGGTGGCGATGGCGGGGAAGACAAGGCCGGTGATGAAGAAGAGGTAGATGATACAGAAGCCCAGGCCGGCTGTCTTCTTCAGGATGGGGCGGAGGGGCGGGATCGAGGACTCGCCGGATCCAGGGGCTGCCGAAGGGGCGCTGGGGTGGTCCTGGGGTGGCTGCTCTTCACTGGGAAACACACAGGCCGGCCAGACAGGCCTCAGGTAGAACCTGCGGGGGGAGAGGGCTCGTGGTCAGAGGGCCCCTGAGAGCAGGGTCACCCGGGATTTCCAGGGGCAAGGTAGGTCCCCTGCCTAACGCCTAAGCCCCAGATGGCCGGCAGCCTCGGGATGCCCTCCGATGGTGTCTGTATTTCGGGGTGGCCAGAGGGAGGCCTGCACAGTCCCCGGCCTGCCTGTCCTGGTGCTGCCCGAAAGGCAGGTGACCGTGCCACGAGCAGGGACACAGAAAAGCAGCAGTAATCGCCACCTGGCGAGCCATTGGTTTTGGTTTGCTTTGGAGAAGAAATGGAGATAAAATAGCATTTTAAAATATCAATTTTTAGGGGCAGCCGGGTGGCTCCGTTGGTTGAGCGTCCGACTTTGGCTCAGGTCATGATCTTACAGTCCGTGAGTCTGAGCCCCGTGTCGGGCTCTGTGCTGATGGCTCGGAGCCTGGAGCCTGCTTCGGATTCTGTCTCCCTCTCTTCCTCTCCCCTGCTCATACTCTGTCTCTGTCTCTCTCTTTCTCTCAAAATAAAGAAACATTAAAAATATTTTAAGGGGAGCCCGGGTGGCTCAGCCACTTAAGCGTCCGACTTCAGCTCAGGTCATGATCTCGTGGTTCACGGGTTCGAGCTCCACGAAGGGCTCTGTGCTGACAGCTTGGAGCCTGGAGCCTGCTTCGTGGATTCAGCCTCCCTCTCTCCCTGCCCCTCCCCCGCTCGTACTCTGTCTCTCAAAAAAAACATTTAAAAAAAATTTTAAAAACAATGAAAAAAAATTTTTTAGACTTATAAAAATCACACATGCTTCTTGCAATGAAACCAAATAACACAGAAGAAAAATGACAAGAGTAGGATGAGAACTTCCACCCTGGGTCTCTTTCCTTAGAGGCACCGACAGTTAAAAGCCTGGTGTCTATTGTTGTTCCATGGGGGTGCCGACACCCCCCTCCCTGACACACACCTAGTTCCTAGTTCCATTTCTTTTTTTTTTTTTTTATGTTCATTTATTTTTGACAGAGAGATAGAGTGTGAGCAGGGGAGGGGCAGAGAGCAAGGGAGACACAGAATCTGAAGCAGCCTCCAGGCTCTGAGCTGTCAGCACGGAGCCCGACGCGGGACTCGAACTCACGGACTATGAGATCATGACCTGGGCTGAAGTCAGACGCTTAACCGACAGAGCCACCGAGGCGCCCCCCTCGTTCCATTTCTTTGAAGCGAAGGAAAGTGGGATCAAGCTATACACGTTGCAAAAGTTTCTGCAACAGGAACATTCCGAAGTAAATTTTATAGGTCATGTATATAAATACATCATATGACTGCCCGAATACGCACATAACCGCAACACCTAAATGCGTGCACATAGTTGCGTTAAGGACAAGATCTGGTGGTTTGTCTTTACCATGAAGACGCGTGGCTCGATGTGACTCGATGCCTCTCTGTTGTGTAGCTCACAGTAATTCGTTGTATAAACATACAATGTAACTGCTCCCCTTCTGGTGGACATTTAGGTTAGCTCCAAATTCTCTCTACTGCAAATACCAGTGCGATGAATAATCCTATACAGACACCCTGTGCATGTATGCTCGTATTTCAGGAGAACAGATTTTTACAAGACGACCTTCTGGATCAAAAGGTTTGGACTTTTAACATTTTTTGATAAGATATCAGGAAACTGCTCGGCAAACAGATAGGAACAATTTATCTCTGTGCTGTCCCACTCCCCGCCCTATCGACAGTAACCTGCCCCTTTAAATCGTACGCGCGATAGTCTGTGTCTTTGAAAAAACTGACCACGATTTGTAATCATTAGATGAGTTTACTGGTTTTATCATCTGGCTCCTCCAATAGAAGACAGCTCCCTGGGGCAAGGACCCTGTTTGCCTGTTTCCAGCTAAATCCCCAGGCACAGAGTGACCCTTCAAAACACAATTGTAACTAATAAGCCTATACAGGTGTCTTTCCCGCCCATATCCTCAACACTGAATATTATCAATATTTTCGATTTCTGCTCCTCTGACCAGAGTAGAAAAGGCTTGGGTCACCTGGCCTTGCTATCTTGCTGTGTGACCTTGCCCGAGTCACTCAACCTCTCTGGGCTCAGTTTCCTCGTCCGTAGCATGGAGGAGCGCTGCAGCCATGAGCTTCCGAGCGTCCTGCGGGTCCACCCATCCTAAGTGCCTACAGATGACAAGCGAGTTGGCGGGACGGTTCCTCCTCCGAGTCACATTTCCATGCGGTGCTGAGCTGGGCACTGCGGCCTTGAACTCTGTCTTGTTTCACAACCACTATTTAGGGAAAGGAGTTTTCTGACTTCCCCCTCTACTCAGCAGCAGGTCCCAGCCTTAAGTCCGCTCTGGGGAAGCTCCACGCCAAGTTCCCCTGGCCAAAGCCCTTCCTCATTAAGTTCTTTCAGATCTGTCTCATGTGCCCCCTCCCCCAGCCAGCAGTCTCCCACACGGCCCTGCGGCTCCGTTCCTCCTGGGGCAGCACCCGTGGGCTCCCTTTTAACTACGAGTTAGTCTGAGCAGCTCCGGGAGCACCGGTGTCTCCAAAGCCCCGTCCTCAGATGCGCTTCTGTCAACCCAGAAGTCTTGACCAAAGTTTCAGTCAGCAAAGAAAGAGAAGCTTCCACGCGGCGGCGTAGCCCTTGGGCGTTCCCTGTCTCACAGGCTCAGCTGGAAAGGATTTTGGCCTGCCCACGTGAGACTGGAAACGAGGGTGACCCACTGTCTCTGCTGAGACTGCCCTGGTTTTAGCACCGAAAGCCCCTCATCGTGGGAACCCCTTCCGTCCCGGGCAAACGGGGAAGCCTGGCCACCGCACTGGAAACAGACCCAGGCGAAGCACCGTGAAACAGGACACAGGCAAAGAGCAGGGGCCCTGGGAGGCTCCTGCCTTCTGTCCACTCTGTGACTCGAAGGTAAATTCAGCGGCAGCAATGAGGTATCAGGCAGGGTGTGTGGTGTTGGGGACAGTGAACAGCCAGACCTCAGGGATCACAGGGACGGTGCCGTGCAGCACAACTAGGCAACTTCTGATGAAGGGCCCTGAAGGTGCTGCGGAGGGGGTGGGTAGGCTCACGGGTCCGTGGCCACCTGGGACACCCAGCTTGAGGGTGCTCGGTCCCCGTCCATCCCCAGGAGGCCACTGAGCCCTGCTGAAGTGACACCGGTCCTCCAACTGGAGAAAGAAACATGTGCCTCGGCAGACTCTGGTGAAGGCAGGGGGCCCTGGGGGTCACCGAGGAGACTTTCTCGGCGGGACAGGAGGAAGGCTTGATGACCAAAGACCCTCGCAGTCACAAGCCGGGAATGCGGCATGATGTGGAGCAAAGGGCGCAGCTGTGGAAACAAATCTGGGTTCAAATCCCAGCCTGTGACCCACCAGGTGGGCAACCCGGGCATCTCTGTTAACTTGCCAAAGCCTCAGTTTACTCATCTGTAAAATGGGGGAGGGCAGTCACAACAGCACACAGTTGTCGCACACGATGAATGAAGAAAAGAAACGCGTGTAAACCGCTTAGCTCAGTGCCACCACACCAAATGGGGTCCTGTGGAAATGGGGTCCTGTGGAAATGGGGTCCTGTGGAAGGGCTCTGCCAGTTCCCACACCGTGGGGCCACCGGCTGCTCCCCCAGCCTTCGCTGCCTCGGTTTCTTCACCTAGAGAATGGGCTAGACAATTCCTGCCATCTCCTACATGAAGAGGCCTTGAAAAGCATAAAAGCTGAGAAAAAAAGCCGAGTTAAGGGTTGTTTTTAAAAGAACAGCAGGAAGCAAGAAAGAAAGAGGAGGACGGACGCCTGGGTGGCTCAGTCGGTTGAGCATCTGACTCTTGATCTGGGCTCAGGTCATGATCCCAAGGTGGTGGGATCGAGCCCCGTGTCAGGCTCTACACCGACTGTGGAGCTTGCTTGTGATTCTCTCCCCCCCCCCCCACTCTATCCCCCTTCTCTCACTTGTGAGTACGCTTTCCCTCTCTTAACTAAACAAACAAACAAATAAATTAAGTTGGGACTTGAGAAAGAAAACAAAAAGGGGGAAAGAGAGAGAGAAAGCGTGAGAAGGACGGAAGTAGGGAGAGAGGTGCCGCAGGGTGGAGAGAGGCCTGGGAAGACAGAGGATAGAACGCAGGTTTGGAGTCGGGGTTGAGTCCTGCTTCTGCTGCTGGCCAGCTGTGGGCCTCGGGCAAGAAATTCAGCCCCTGGGAGCCAGGTTTCTCGTGTGTGAATGGGGACGGTCGTGATAAAGTGTAGTGCCGCACCCTACGAGGAACAGGTGCATGAGCCCCGGATGAGAGGTGGCCCGTCAGGCCAGGCCCAGCACAGGGCAGAAGCCAGCGCGGGCGCTGGGCGAACGGATCTGGTTTTCATCGTGATCTCCCCTCGGTCCCACTCCCACCACCTGGCATCCCCGTCTGAAACGTGGCAGACCCCGGCCGGGCCGGGAGGCAGGGGGCAGCGCAAAGGCCACCGCCCGGATCCACTGGCCCGGCCGATGGATGGGGCAAGTACGAGCCGGGGAGAGCTCGGGGCTCCGGGGTGCGGCACCGCGCGAAACCCACACTGTCTCTGCCCTCGGGGGGTGGGGGTTCCCACCCCAGCGGGGCGGCGGGCAGGAAGAGAAAACAAAGCGGACACCCACTCGGAGGGCGGAAGACCGCGAGCGCATCACTGAAAGTCAGAAGCCGGGCCCGAGAGGAAGGCGCGGGCCCAGGCGGGCCTCACCTGGCGTAGTCCAGCCGCGGCAGCAGCAGGCAGAGCCCCATGCACAGCCCCAGGAACACATCCGCGGTCAGGAAGAAGGCCAGAGTGCTGTCTGTCACCTCGCTGGACGCGGCCAGGTCCACCAGCAGGGCCACGGCACTGATGGTGCCCCCCATGGCTCCTCCTGCAGAGAGCACCAGAAGGTCAGGATGGGTTCACCCTCCCGGTCCCGGGCCTGCCCCCTCTCTGCTCAGGCTTAAAGGAACCAAGATAAAAAACTCCCCCTGCTGAGAGCCGGCTGCGGCCTCTCCCAGGATCCGAGCGCGGCCTGAGCACCCACCCTATGACCGTGTGGGGGGTCAGGCTCCGGGGCAGATGGCTTGTCAGTCTGTAAAATGGGGCTAATACTCGTCCTATCCATCACGGGAGGCCTGGTGGGTATGTTGCACTGCCTGGCTGAATGGATGAGTCTGCCCACAACAGGGGATTGGGATACGGATTCTCAAGGAGGCAGGAAGGTGCTTCGTGCAAAACGCAAACAGCAAGCCGGTCGGCGTGGGCACGGGCTGCTCTGTCATTGCCACACAGCTCTGATCAGGGGGCACTTTTCTGCCCACTGTTGCACAGAGCAGGAGTGAAGAGGGACAGTGTAGGGCCTCGCCCACACTCCGCCCGACACCTCTGCGGCTCTGCAGGGAACAGCCCATTGCCCTGATGGACGACCCTTTCTCCCTAGCCTCAGGGTGAGCCTTCTTAGCCTGGGTGGGCCAGAGACTGGGATTTAAAAGGATGGCAAAGAAATGAAAGCTAGCACAGTCATGAAGAGCTCAGACTCTGGAACCGGAACACCTGAGCCCAATACCGGTTCTCCCGCTTCTGGCGGCGTGGCCTCCAGTAAGTCACTGAACCTCTCTGTGCCTCCATTTCCTCATCTGTAAAATGGGGATGCTACTCATACCCACCTCAAAGGGCTGCGGTGAAGATAAAAACGGTTACTACACATAAAGCATTCAGAAGGGTGCCTGGCACACAGAAACGCCCTATCAAGCCTCTCCGATTCCCAGTTAAGCGTTTGGCTATTTCTGTCCCTCCTACATCAAAGCGGCAACAACAGGGTAAACCCCTTGCCAAGAGGGAGCCAAGTTCCGAGAAGCTGTAATCCCCACCTGGGTGTTTTGTAAGAAATGGAGCTAAACTTCAGTAAGACACTTCCCGGCTGCCCTGAGGAAGAGATCTTAACATCACTGCCTATTGATTTCCCTCTCTCTCCCCAACTTGTAGGGAATTTACAATATTATCATCAACAACAAACCAGGCCTCGGGGAGCTCATCTTTCATGACTCCCTCCTTTTATCTCATCAGTTATGGAAATACATGCAAATGAGGGGTTTAAAAAAAACACCAGTCCAAAACAAATGAATTGTTCCTCAGATGCCAACACACACAGAATTCACAGATGGGCTCCTCTGGACGAAAAGCGATGGGGGCCGGTGGGGTGGGGGGGTGGGGTCTCTGGGAGACGGGGCCACCTCCGATTTTCCAGGGGGAGGGACACCCGATGGGGGCGCCACAGAGTGATGATACTGGCTTAGGGCCCAGGGTAATTAATACTGAAGCCTGTGTACCAGAATTCTCCACTTTTTCAAAAACGGGCTTTCTGAAAAATTCATAGGAGAGTCCCCTTTTCTAGAAGATTCACAGGTGGCCAGCTGTACCTGAAAGGCCCCTTGCAGGATGGAGGGAGAGGAGGGGACAAGGACTCCTTTCGGAGACTCTGGTGACAGAAGAGATTACATCCAACGATCAGGGCCATTTCCCTCAGGCTAGGCGGGTCCTTCTTGAAGCACTGCGAGGGGCTTATCGATTGTATTCCAGAAACTTAGAATAGGGACTCCTGGGTGGCATCCGACTTTGGCTCAGCTCAGGTCATGATCTCGTGGTTCCTGAGTTCCAGCCCTGTGTAGGGCTCTGTGCTGTCAGCTCGGAGCCTGGAGCCTGCTGCAGATTCTGTGTCTCTCTCTCTCTCTCTGACCCCTCCCTGGCTTGTGCTCTCTTTCTCTCTCTCTTTCAAAAATAAATAAATAAACATTAAAAGAAAGAAAGCAAGAAAGCAAGAAAGCAAGAAAGAAAGAAACCTGGCAACGGGTCCCCTTTATTTTCCTTTAGGCCCCAGGATTTCCCGGGATACAGCCAAAAGCCTAATCTGATGGCGAAAATAGCAAACAGACTTGAGCTCACATCTGAACTCCGATCTGGTGATACGAACATCTCTAGTGGGTGAGTTGAGAAGGGCTCAGAGGCTCAGGAGGAAAGGTGCGGATCTATTAGTGATGTCTGGCACTGGCATGGGCACACTTGTGCAAGGTATTTGTCATCCCTGCCACGTACAGCCTGGCATGATTAATTAGTGGACACAGAGCAGATTCTTCGTGAAATTCTTCTCAGGTGGGCAAATGCTTACGGCATTCCCTCACACAACAGGGACGTGCCCAGACACCGAACAGGGCAGCTGGGCCCCTGGTTCTGCCTTAAGGGATGGTGTCTTCTGCAAAAGCACAGATTCTTACTGACCCACCTCTTTTTATCTTGTTGGGACATCTGAGCGAGGGAGCAGAGCTGCCGAGGCCTGGACACCAGGCTTAGGATCAGCATCAAAGTTCAGCCAGAGGGGTTGGCCCAAGTCACACAGCTGCGTCCCCAAAGGATGCCAGAGTTCAAGGTTAATGGAGGTGTTTATTTGCTAGGCAGGCTACCGGCTGCTGAGAGGCTGGGTCTTGTTCATCTGTGAATCCCTGGCACATAGGTCTTCTATAAAATGAGAAAGGAAGAAAAGGGGGAGGAGCTAAGAGGAAGGAAGAGGAAAGACGGAAGGGGACAGAAGGCACAGGGACAGGGAGGAAGGGGAGAAAGGGATGCGGTCCCAGGAGATGGCGCTTGGTAGGCACACATTCTTGCCAAAATTGGCTGCAACTGGCTTCCCTCCCACCTGCTCTTCTTACAGGATGGTTTTCATGTTGTCCCGCTGTCACACGTGGGTCTGTGTCCTCTCCCCTCAAATCCAGGTGGGCTCGTGGCTACGGTAGATGTGGCCCTAAATGGCTTCCTCGTCTAAGTCATGAAAGGAAATGATGCTTCTGCCTCGGTCTCCGGGGATGCTCACTCTAGAGACCCAGGCACCATGCCTCGGGGAAGCCCACCGCCGTCCCCGCCGACTCCTGCCCAGATCACAGATGTGTGGGCCAAAGAAATGCCCGTTAGTGTTTGAAGCCACTAAGTTTTGGGGTGCTTTGTTACCCAATAACAGATAGTGGACACACAGCTAACAGTCGTTTCCTTTTCTGGAAGGACCACTGCATGCTCCCCTCTGCCTCTTCCCCCCGCCCCCCCCCGCCCCCCGCGTGACTCCCAGGGGGCCCGACCTCGTCGGCTGCCTGGAGCCCAGCTCTCACCCGATATCAGCGCCTGGGAATTCCTCATGGGGAAGGAGCCAGTCATGCCGAAGACACTGCTACTGAAGATGGTGGACGTGCCGCTGAGGATTGCCATGCAGACAATGGTGACAGCAAAGAAGCCACTGGTCCAGGACGAGGTGTCCACCTTCACTAGTGCGGTCATCAGCAAGAAGATGGCCAGCATGACGGTCAATGAGGCCAGCACACGGACACGAATCGGAACCCTGGAGTGGGGATGCCAGAAGCGGTTAGAGATCCCCTCGGGGCCTCCCACGCCAGACCAGGGCTGGCGAAGGTTCTCAAGGGAAGCAGGTGAGCTCAGTGGCTGGGACGGCCCACTCTGCAGCCTGGAGGCCTGGGCCTGAATCCTGCCTTTCTGGCTCACGGGCTTGTGGCCTTGGGTCAGTGACTCCATTGCTCTGGTTTTGGCTTTTGCGTCTGCATAGCAGGGAGGAGAATGGATCCACCCGAAGGGAGGCTCTGCAGAGGGGAGGGTGCAGAGTTCAAGGGGAAGTATCAGCTCAGGGAAAATGCTCCTTTTCATCTTGCTTCTTTTCATCTCGCTGTGAGGTCCAAGGACAGGAGGACATGGGGGCTCTCGAGGCAAGTCCCCGCTCCCCCACCACAGGGCTGAGCCCTCACCGGCTCTGTCTAATGTTTCCACGGAGCAACCACCCTCTGGGCTTCCCTCTCCCAAAACTTAGCAGCGGGGGGAGGGGGGGAAGGGCAGAAAATCATCATCCTCATACAGCAATCACCCAGCGAGTACTTAATTTGTGCTAAGTACTCTTCGAAATGTTTTCTATGTGCTGGCTTGCTGAATCACACCAGCCCCATAAGACAGGCTCTCTCTCCTCTCCTGCACAGACAGGGAAGGAAACTGAGGTCAGAGACGCTGAAGAACTTGCTCCACGTCACTGGGCTGAGACCCCAGGAGGTCTGGCTCTAGTCTGTGCTCTCAGAATGACACATTCTACCACGTCCCCGGAAGGAAGGAAATACGGGTGGTCCAGAACTGAAGGATTCTCCTGGGATGGTCTCAGTTGTCACGGGCAGCCACTGATGCCAGGCTACTGCACCCAGGGCGGACCCCCAACTGAGTAGGGTATACACTCCTCCCAGCCCCCATCTGCCCAGACACTGCCCTGAAGGGAGAAGCAGAGAAGGCTGGCTCTCTAAGAAACTGCACATTTTTATTCCAGGGAGTATATCATCTAAAGGGGCTGTTTCAATCATCAGATTAGACTAAGCTTTAAGCCGGATTGGATGTTTGCTTAATTTTCCCGCTAACCAGTGGGTGAGGGCTGGGAGAAAAGCCAGATTAGTTATACATGGGTATTTTTTTTTTTTAATAAAAAAGAAAGACCTGAAAGGTAAAAAGAAAAAAAAATACACATATATGTACATAAATAGGTGTGAAATGATGAGCACGAGAAGCAAGGATTTTTCAAAGTGCTTTTGCAGCCCCAGGCTAACTTGAGTTTTTTTCTGATCCTCGTTCTGATCCTCGCTGGAGGGAGAGCAGGTGCTGCCTCTGCTTTGTAAGGGGCAGAGGGGAGCCTGAGAAAGCGAACAGGCAGTTCAAGGTCACGGCGTGAGTCCGTGGGGAGCGAGGATGAGGACCCGGGTCTGCTAAAGCTCTGTTAACACACCTTCTCTCTGGTGTGTTCATTCCACAAATGTGTGTTGGGCAACTACTGTGTGTCAAGCACTGTGCTGTGTGGGACAGACAAAGGACAGACAAGGGACAGTGCTCCATCGGGAGGGCCACAGGGCATCCTGGGCACGTCCTCCAAGGGGGCACCAAACCCACCCTGGGTGTCACACAGTCTTTTGGCAGGTGCTAAGCTGGAGTATAAGGTGTGTCGGGCTGTGAGCACACACGTCTTGTGAGAGAGAGAGCATGGCACGTTCAGGGAACTGAAGTGGCCTCTGGGTGCAGGTGAGACTGGGGGCAGAGGCTGGAGAGAAGCAGAGCCCTATCCTGGAGGGTCTTGCCTCCCTGCTAAGTGCCAAGACTTGATCTCCAGAGTAGGGTATAGAGTTGGAGTGCAGGCTTTGTCTGCCAGCATCCCTTTACCCAAAGAACACTCTTCCTGGGGCGCCTGGGTGGCTCAGTCGGTTGAGCGTCCGACTTCGGCTCAGGTCATGATCTCGCGGTCTGTGAGTTCGAGCCCCGCGTCGGGCTCTGTGCTGACAGCTCGGAGCCTGGAGCCTGTTCCGGATTCTGTCTCCCTTTCTCTCTGCCCCTCCCCCGCTCACACTCTGTCTCTGTCTCTCGCAAAAATAAATAAACATTAAAAAAAAAGAAGAACCCTCTTCCTTGTGTGCCAAGTTGTTCTGGAGAGGTGGCCCGCCACATTGTCCACACTGACCCAGCCACAAATGATGATCACCCATGTGATGAGTGGGTCTGGGGTGACTGGAGCGTCCCATGCCACCGGTCGCTGCACTGGGTTACGGATTGGCGCGTGCGCCAGGCAGGGTCAGCCAGTCCTCCCCAGGACCGAAAGGTGGAGAGAAGTTCACTCTCTGCCATGACCGTGTTGGGGGCTGCTGGTTGCCACCTGGCCGGCTGCACAGAGAGAGATCACATTTGGGATGAAGCCAGGCAGACACACACACAGAGCCCAGGGACGGTGCAAGAGAAGGAGAGCCCTGGGGACGTACGCAATCTCCTTGATCGGACAATGTGATCCCTTTTCGGGTCACTACTGTTTATTACCAAGAATGCCAACTAGCACCAAGAGGCACCTCAGCGTTGCTAGCTGGGGAGCAGCATGGTTAGATGTTCCACCCCTATGCCTTGCCTCTACCAGGAAGCAGGCTGCAAGTGACAGGTAATTAACACGCCCCAAGAGCAGCTTTCAACCAATGATGGGGAAGTGGGTGGATAAACACCCCAGCTCCCTCCCCGTCAGGTGTGTGCTCCACACTGGCTCCCAGAGTCCCCGGGTCCAGCTGGGTCACTCTCTATGGGAGCTGGTTTGATAGGCATCCTGTGTTAGCAGCCTTCTCCTTCTATCCCTTTTCTCCATTCTTCTACCTTTACTTCCCAAGTAAACTACTCTCACTTAAATCCCTGTTCCAGGGGCTGCTCCTGGGGAACCCCACACCAGGATGCATCTTCCAAGGGTCTGCAGGGGCCTCACCCTGGGCAGGAGCTGATGGGCAGCAGATGGGGCGCTTGGGCCCCTGGGGGCCCAGAGTATTGGGTGTAAGTGCACACCAGGTGCCCTGGAGGCTGTGGTCAGGCCTTACCTCTGATGCTTGGGGTAGTTCCACACATCCGACCTTGTCACACCGTGCCCCCTACCCGCTCCCAGCAACTGGAACTGCCCCAACACCCCAAAGTTAAGAGCTAGCAAGGGCACACAGCCTGGTTCAACACAATGTTCCAGTTTACGGTTATAAATGTTAAGGAAATCAAGTGGAGAGAGAGGCTGGGGACCGATGCCAAAAAGCTTTGACACGATCCTTGGGGCAAGAAGAAGGCCCAGGACAGCCTGGGAGACGTGAGGAGGACAGTGGCCCGTCTTGTTCTCCCACTGGCCCAGGGTGGGCACAGGGCCCGGGAGGCACCGGTGAGCATCTCGTGAATGCGCAGGCAGGCAAGGGCTACGGGCAGTGCAGGGAGGCTCTCACGCTGGGCCTAACCCCCGGTCACTCTCTGCTTCTTGGCCCCCTCAGCATAGCAGGGAGACCCCTGGGAGCACTTGCAGCCCTTGAAGCCAGCCTCGGAGAGCGGCCTCTGCCTCTAACCACCTCCTCCCAGACCAGGCCTAAGGCGAAGTCCACCCCAGGAATGCTGACGGCATCACGGAAGCTTCTGGGGCCTGCCACAGCACAGTAATTAGTTGCCCCAACGGGAAGGTTGCTTCGGAGAGAGCTGGGGGGCTTCTCACCCAGCACCCCCGGGGGCGGGCAGCCGAGGGAAGAGTGGGAGACGAGGAGGTAAATGCCGAATGCAGGACAAGAGCACTGCAGTTCCTGCTCCGCTCTGCTGCCCCCACAGGCCCCTCACCTGCACAGGCTTCCTCCTTACCTGCGAATTACCTGCCGCAGGACCCTTTCTCCTCCCGATCCCTGATCCCTGGGCCCCAGGACCTCAGGGATCTTGCCTGGGGCTATTTTCCATGCCCATAAAGCTTTATGGCAAGAAGCCCGCCCCACAGGCACCAAGGGGGTGGGACAGGCTGGCTTCACTCTGCTTGTTCCACTTCGGGGACGGCGATGCCGTTAGGATTGTGGGGAAAGTCCAGGCAAATGTTGCCCCGGAGTCCGTGGTTCTGCTCTCGGACGGGGGATAGCCAAGACGACTGCTTCAGCCCCGGGACCCTGGGGCAGGCCACGTTAATATGAGATTCTTTGAGAGGGCTGCCAGCTCCCCACCCCCTTGCTCATGAGGGCTCAGCACCCCAGGGGACTGATTTCTTCATAAGTCTCTCAAATGTAAATCCTCCTCATAAGTATTTATGATGCTGCAGATTTAACATAATAAAACACTTGGAGATTATGGATGAGCCAGTCAGAGAAAGCCAGGGTTCTCCAGGAGGGGAAAAAAGGAGACATTTCAATCTCGCACATTAAATAAAAAACAGCTTAGCCCCAAACCATCTTCCCACAACCCAGAAACAGATGGAGGCCTGCGAGCATTCCCCACACTGCCCTCGCCCTTCTGCTGGAGGCAGGAGAGGGGCAAGGGCAGGTCCTGGGGCGGGCTGGACCTTCTGGAGGGTGCCCTGTAACGTCAAGCCTTCAGAGCCAGCTCCCTGCCTGACCTCGGGAGGGTGGCTGCCTTGGCCATCCACCGTCCCCGCTACAGACAGACCTAGACCTTCACCACCTCCTTCCTTCCGGGTCTGTGATGCATCTCTGGCTGTAGGGAGGGGCTGGCAAACTAGGAGGCAAGTGGTCCAGGGGTTCCAGGTACAGGTGCAGGGCGAGAAGGGTTCCAGTTCTCATCTGGCTTCACCCTGCTAATGGCCATGTGACCTCCGTGAGCCTGCTTCCCATCTATAAAACAAGGTAACAAGTTTCCAGCTCTTGGACTGTTGTAAGGATTAAAGGAGATAATGCTCGGGGCGCCTGGGCGACTCAGTCGGTTGAGCATCTGACTTCGGCTCAGGTCACGATCTCACAGTTTGTGGGTTCGAGCCGCACGTCGGGCTCTGTGCTGACAGCTCAGAGCCTGGAGCCCGCTTCGGATTCTGCGTCTCCCTCTCTCTCTGCCTCTCCCTGCTTGCACTCTGTCTCTGTCTCTCAAAGTTGAATATAAGTTAAAAAAAAATAATAAGTGCTAACTCCTCTTATTAGAGATTACTCTCCTAGATCCCTGTCACTGCTGGCCCCTGACACCACTGCTGACCCCTGTCCTGGCCTGGCTTCTGGCCTGCTAGACCTCACGACCAGAGGAGGCACTCCCAGGTACGATGCCAGATTGGGCCATCCCTTTCTGGTCCTGTGGTCTTGGGTACACCTCTTGACTTTCACCTGAAAAGTGGCTAATGTCATGGCCTCCCTCCCGGGTCGCTGTGTGTCACCAGGTGTCAACCGTTTGTTATAGTTCAGACAATGACTCCAGATCTGTCACTTGTACGAGCCTGGGCTATCCCTGCTGGACAAAACTGCATCCCTAGGGCCAGCCAGGCGAGTGGACAGAGAGGATCATGAGAGTCCTGAAAAGGAGGGGGTAGTGAGAGACCCAGGGGCTCTCCACCATGGCTGTCACCCCCTCATCATCCTCCTCCTCCCTTTGTGTCCCCTTCCTTTCTTCCTGCTTTCCCTCCTGTGAGCCTCTGCCAAGGACACAGCTCTTCCCTCCAGGGGCTGGCAATGCTGAGGGGACACGTGGCCCTGCTCTGAGCTCCATTCCTCTGCCTCCTCCTGGAAGCGGGGGGGGGGGGGTCCTCTGGAGGCGGCACCCCACCTTTGAGGACACTGAGGGTAGCCCTGTGCACCAGGGGGAGGCACAAGGAGGCAGGTTAAGGGTCAGCTGGTTTATGATTGGGGTTGCAAAGCCCTCAGGCCATCTGGACCCCATTCTGCTTCTCGCTCTTACAGCCTGCACCTTGGTTGTAAAATGGGTGCAAATCCTTTCACTTTCCTTCTCTTGACAGGCGGGTCTGTGTCCCCTTGAAACCAAGTGGGCTTGGTGAGTGCCTTGACCGGCTGAGTCCAATGTCAGTGCCACCATGTGGCTACAGAGACCTTGTAGCTTCTGCCTTGATCTCTTGGAGCACCTGCTCTTTAGCCACACCATGAAAAATCCTCCTGCCTGAGGCCAACTTGCAAGAGACCACGGGGAGGGGAGGGGAGGGGAGAGGAGAAGGAGACAGGGGCCGGTGAAGGCCCAGCGGCTCCAGCCCAGCTGTCTGCAACCACATGAGAAACACAAAGCCAGAGCTCCCAACTGAGCCTGATGACTCCCAGATCCTGAGCGATACTAACCACGGTTACGGTCTTAAATCACGGTGCTTCGGGGGCATTTTAGCGCAATGACAGGGGATTGGAACAGCCCCATAGCTTATGTTTGGAGAGACTGGTCTATCCAGGCTTAGCACACGTGAGGTACAGGTGCTGCCCTCTCTCCTCCCATGCGCGGAGCAGACATCACCAATCAATCGCAGCACACTCCCTGCGGCCGGACCTGCCTCAGGGTCCTGTTCCACCCGAGATCCAGGCAGTCACGATAAATGTGGCTGCACTGAGTGAAACTGATTGGCCATCGGTGAGCTAAGGTTTCAGTAGGCTGTGCCCAGAGAAGCCCAGGTCTCTGGTGGTAACTCAGGGGCAACGTAGGCAGAGTAGCTAGGGCTGTTGCTCTTGTGAACCTAAATGACAGTGGATGGCAATAGTCCCCCAGTGGGACTAAGGGCCATGCTAACTTGCCTGGCTACTTCCTAAATCAGTCCTTCCTCCACAGCTCTCTCTCCGGCCCCCACTCTAACACAGTGTGAGACGTTCCCCACTGACCCTCTGCGAGTGGTCAACACGTGAGCCGGTGACCCATTCCCCCGGAGCGAGAGCCAGGATTGGGGGGTGCCAGCCTCTCAACTTCCCACGGCTCTCAGAAATGCTTGGGAAACCAGCCTCCCTTGTTCCCCAGCCCCCCCCCCAACCCCCCAATGCCATCTACATGCTGTCCTTTGGTTGCTAAGTCTGCGGCCCAGGTAGCTGTTGACAGGCTCCCATGAGAGGGAAAGGAGGAAGACCCACGTCCCCACATGCCTCCTGCCGGCTGCTGACACCATGCCACGGCGTGTGGCTGGGAAGTGAGAGACCAGCTCCCCAGCTGGGCATCCCATCGGGAGGTCACGGATCTGACTTCTCCATCGTTATGGAGGAGTGTGGGCTGCCTGCCTCCTACTTAGGCTGCTGCCCTTGAAGCCGGCAGAAAACCAGCCGCTGTGAACGGAAGGCAAGTGGAGACGCAAGGAGGTGAGGGTCGGGGGCTGGCAGAGAAAGGAAGTGGCCTACCTGTTGACGAGCAGGAAGTTCGCCATGAGGCACAGCACGGAGGAAACGGTGGAGGCAACGGTCAGGTAGCTCTCAAAGTAGTTCTGCAAGCACAGAAGTGAGGAGGCTGCTGATGTCACCTGGGAGGGACAGGAGGGCCCCACTCGAGAGCGGTGCCAGGGCCCTCCTGGGGGGCTTCTCCCCACTGTCTTCAGATACGACTGATGGATAAGTCTAGCCCAAGACGGCATGGGCCCGCCTCTTTACGACCCAGGACCACTTACTTGGTCACACGACAGACACCAACATAAGCTGTGCTAAGTGCTGGGGACACAAGTTAGGATAAGACATTGTCCCTGCCCTCAGGCCCCCCAATGCTCTGCAGCCCATACTCCCACCTATTCTTTTTTTTTTTTTACACTCCCACCTATTCTACGTGTCCATCCACAGGGGAGGCAATGGGGACAGGACTCAATTGTGAGCACGTATACACAGAAAGACTGTGCCCCACCGACCTTCTTTGCCCACTGCCAAATTTCAGTTATCCAAATGCGTGTTGTGACCCAGCCACATTCTCATGTTCCTGCAACCAAGTGAGGCCTCTGAGAAATACACCAACCCTGGGGTCCCTGGGTGGCTCAGTCGGTTAAGCGTTGGACTCTTGACTTAGGTTCAGGTCATCATCTCACAGTCGTGGGATCGAGCCCTGCATCGGGCTCCTTGTTAAGCACACTCTCTGTCTGTCTCTCTCAAAATAAATAAACATTAAAAAGTTAGTTTTTTTTTTTAAAAAAAAAGACATACACCAAGACTGATCCCTGTAGGGAAACTTTGTTCCAACTCTGGATTTGCTTCCTCAATAGAGCTGTTACCCAAGGTCAAAGCCATTTTGGAAAATGGCTCCTAGACTGGCCAAGATGAGGACAAAGGGCATTTTTCTAGAAGCAGTTCTGGGTTATTCTAGACGAAGTGTACATGAGACCACACGACAAAGAAATCCTGATTATGAAAGCTGTAGGGCAACTGTGTGTGTGTGTGTGTTTAATTTTTTTAAGTTTATTTATTTATTTTGAGAGAGAGGGAGAGCGAGAATGAGCACTAGTGGGGTAGGGGCAGAGAGAGGGAGGTAGAGAGAACTCCAAGCAGGCTCCACGCTGTCAGACAGAACCTGACTCGGGGCTTAAACTCATGAACTATGAGATCACAACCTGAGCCGAGATCACGAGTCAGACACTTAACTGACTGAGCCACTTAGGCACCCCAACAGTAAGCGTTTTTCGAAACTCAGAGAACTGTCCACTCATCAGAGTAGATTTTACTGTGTATCTGGTATCTCTCAATATACCTGTCTTAAAAAAAATTAGAAAAGGCTGACAGATCTTGGCTTGGTTGTTGTATGTTCCACCACGAACCCCAGGTTGGTAACGATCATGGGTTCTGAACCGTGGTAATAGATTACACGTATTAAGCATTTACTGTGTGCCAAATACAAGGGCTTTATATGAAGTATATTGTTTACTCTACAAAATAAAAAAGAAGCTGTGAATATTCTACTCTGGAAAGCTCACCAGATTGACTTCACTGAGGAAATATTTTGAGTTGCAAATGTGCCAAGCACAAAGGACAATGTGTGCAAAAGCTTGCCAATGTGCAAAGAAGTGTGGCGACTGTAGGGATCACTACGGAGAATGAGACATGCTTCTTGCCCGTTAAGAACGAAGCATCCCACTGGGAGTGTAGGATAGAGTGTGAAGGTATTTTCATCTCAAAACACCACAGGGAGAGATGTCAGAATTCTGTGGGGTTTTTTTGCCAAGTCAGAGGTAGGAGCAGTGTGTTCTATAAGGGGTTCCGGATGGGGGAGTGGGACCAGGAAGGCGGATCACGAGAGAGAATGGGAACGAGTACCAGTTTGGGGAAAGGTCCCCGAAGCGGTGGGAACGGAGTCAAACCTTGAAAGAGAGGGTCAGATCTGTCCTTTCTGGGGGAGTCTGACTGCAGCGTGGAGTGCAAAAGGAAAGATATCATAACGAGCTCCTCCTGGTCTGCAACGGATTGTTCCACGGTCCCTTTTTAAGCCTGCAGAGTGCTTTGCGGTCTTTGAAATCTGCACCCTGAATATCAGGTTGTGGTGGCCTTGCAATTAAAATGATAATCACAGCTAGTGCGGTCCATCAACCATGAGCCTTAGAAATAGCCTTCCTCCTTTGAGGTGCTACCTCATTGTTCCTGCCCTGATGGGCTCAGTAGAGCCTGGACTGGTCCGAGGCACTCAGTCAATTACGTCTTGACACAGTGGCTGAGCCTACGTGAGGCCAGGCAGGTGGCAGGCGGGAACCATGGAGAAAGGCCCCGAGGAAGAGACAGCTGCAGGTGGGGGCCAAGCCTGCCCCAAATCCGAGCCCCCGGCGAGGCTCCCTTTACTCAGTGGCTGCTTGCTCCGTGGCCAGTCCACAAACGACCATCACATGGGATGCAGAGTCTCTGTCTTTGTTTTTTCCAGCAAGCTCAGGTTCCCTGAACATTTTAGGAACGGGGATTTTCTAGGTAATTGAATGTTCTGGTTTGTTGATATTTAAGCAGAAAATTGTCCTTCTAATGTTGGAGAGGGTTTTAAATATTGACGCCCGAGTAGGGCTTATGACTCCCTTTCTGTTGACAGAGCTCCTTTTCTCTGCTTCACAAAGAGCACACAGAAGGGGTAGAATGGACTTGACCCTGGGCCATTTTTCTACTGGTACAGATTGGGGACTGCAGATGGTTATGTGGGTTGACTCAGCATACCCCAGGGAGCTGGTTTTTTTTTTTTTTTTTCAACTTAGTTCCTGATATAAACATGTGGGCGGGGGGTTACTTACTTGCTGCTTTTGCCTGCGAATAGAGTTCTAGCAAAATGAGGTGTGGTGGGCAGACCCTCCCAATGGTCCCCACAGTCCCAGCCTCCTGTGTTCACACCCTTGTATGTGATCCCCTCTGCTAAGTGTGGGTGGGACCTGTGACTTGCTTCTAACCAAGCAAGGGGCCGACATCTGTGATCGTGTGTATGGGGGTATGTTACACGACATGGTAGCACCTGTCTCGTTGGACTCCTTTCTTCTCTCCCTTGATGGCTTAGAGGGCACAAGTGGCCATGCTGGGGAACCCCATGTGGCAAGAACTGACCCCCAGTTGCTCAGAGAGGCTTCTGGCCAACACCCAGCAAGGAACTGAAGCTCTGAGTCCTACAACAACAGCAAGGAATCGCATTCTGCCAACAATCCAGGTAAGCCTGGAAGTGATCCTCCTCCAGCCGGGCCTCCAGCGAGACCACAACCCTGGTGACCCCCTTGATGGCGGCCGTGTGAGACCCGGAGCCGGGGGCTGTGCCCTGCCCCCTGGACCACAGATACCGTGGGGTAATAAATGCGTTATTTTAAGCCACTAAAGTGGGTAGTATTTCGTTACACAGCAATAGATTCCTAATTAAAGAGGGCTTTAGACAGCTGAGGTCCTCCTATCGGGGTTTTCCTGAATATCGCCAGCTTCTTGTAGTTTAAACTCAGCGTCTCATCGGAAACAGGGACAGCTGAGCATGATCTTGCCAGACACGAAGACCAATATGTCTGCCCACGAGGGGGACAAAGGTTATGCTTGCTGAGGTCCTTGTCAAATCCTCTGAAATTAGGATCCTTTTTGCGGGTGGCGTGCACGGATTCCAAGAAACAGGACTCAGTTCATGGGCCACCGCCAGATCTGCTCACCTTGCCTGGCTCTCTGGACATCTGCCTCGCTACCTGACCTCCCGGTCATAAAGCCACTGTCACTGCTGACCCCAGAGAAGGAGCCGGCTGCTGAGGAGAGACCCCTGTGCCCGGGTCCTGGCGGGGCTGCGTCCCAGAGGTTCTTGCTCCCCGGGTGACGATGAGAAGGGTCAGGTGACACTCTCCGAAGTCGAGGAAGGCGAAGCCCCGCGAGGCAGGCTGTGACCAGTGAGAGGCGGGAAATGGAAAGGAGACAAGAGATAAACTTCTTGACTTTCGTCTCCCCTGACCAACTGTTCAAAAATGCGGTGGCCCCACGTGGCTTCTCTGGATGTGTGCTGGGCGCCTGAGCAGCCAGCTGTGTTTCGTCGCAAAGCTGTGGCCAGCCCAATAACGCTGCGGCCTGCGTTTTCTCTCTCTCATCTCCGCCTCACTTCCCTTTTCCCTCACTCTTGCTTCCCTAGAACTGCACACCCTGAGATGGCATTCGCATGGAACGTGTGGCCTTGGGCTCCTTTCTAAGAAGCATCCCCCAGTGAAGGCCCTCCTTTCCATCCTGGATGATGCCCTTTGCAGGCTCGCAGCTGGCATTTCCCTCCTGGGTTCATCTCGTTTTCTTCCAAGGGATGTTGGGGCCACCGTCTCCTATTTTACCCCAGGAAATGCAAAAACATTTGAATACTGGTTCAAAAACATTGGTAACAGGCCTGCCCCCTCCAAAGCAACCTGTCATCTCCATCCCATGGGGCAATTTTACGTCATGCGATGGCTGGGGACGGTTCATGCCATAGTTCGCCTGCACTTGGGACTGGCTCCTAAGAGCTGCCTCAAAAGGCTCTGTTATTTATCACACCAGGTGCCCCCCCCAACATGACTGACGAACACGACCATGAACAGGGTGAACCCAAAGACCCCAACGGCCAGCTCCAGCCACGCAGGAGTGCAGGAATGAGGAGAACACTGGGGCAGTGGCACCAGGCCACCTCGGGTGACAGCGGAGGCTATGCTTTCCACACCCACAGGAGGCACCAGTCCTGAAGCTATGATATAAATGAAGCTCTTCATAGTTGTGCAACATGGCAGCCTTGTTTTTGTTTTTTGTTTTTCAAATGTTTGTTTATTTTGGAGAGAGAGCGAGTGAGCACGAGTGGGGGAGGGGCAGAGAGAGAGAGGGAAACAGAATCCGAAGCAGGCTCCAGGCCCTGAGCTGTCAACACAGAGCCCAATGTGAGGCTCGAACTCATGAACCATGAAGTCCGAAGTCCGACCCTTAACTGACTGAGCCACCCAGGGGCCCCACGGCATCCCTGTTTATACAGTCCATGGAAAACCTAAGTGCTAAGGAGATCGGTCTAGGGCTTACGTTACTGCAGGCACAAAACTGATTCGGCAAGAAGGCAGGGCCGGAAGGTGGGTGGATGCAGCAGGGCAGGGCGTGATGAGAAGACAAGGCCTCTCCAAGCCATCAGGAGACCCAGAGGCAAATCCCACGGCCCTCAGCACTGCCGGGCGGCCACTGTTGATCAGATTAACAACCTCTTCCCTTGTTTACCAAAGATGTAGCCACCCCTGTGTGCCCCGCACTGTGCTGGTGGCTTGGTGTATAAGAGAGAAAAGACAGGGTGCCTGATGCCCTCTGGGAACACGTGGCCTGGCACGATCCTATAGCTCGAGCACAGTGGACACGAGATGTGGCAGGAGGACAGAAAGAGGGGCCGGAGGGCTTCCCACAGGAAGCCCTCTCAGACTGTAGCCTGAAAGACTGGGGGACGTGTGCCAGACAGATGGGGGAGGAGGGGCTGCTGGTGGAAAGACGGCACTCCAAGAGGAGGAAACAGCATGTGCAAAGGCATGGAGGGATGCTTCCTCGCCACTCACGAAGTTCCTTTGTTGGAACGGACTTCCTGGGCATTGACAGGAATCTGCTGAACTGAGACAAAACCATTCAATCCAAACACGCTGGGAGAGGCAGGAATGTAACCAGGGCACGCCACGCCCTCCCCCCTTTCAGGGTGCTCAGGGAGTGGCCCCATCCGCCACCATTTTGAATTCGCCTAGCCCATGGGAGGCGAGGCCCAGCTGAGGAAGAAAGAGTATCTTTCTTGTTGTGTATCTAACCTAAACTCCCTGCCCTCAACCATCTCCCTGCAGGCTGCAGTTACCTGGGGGCTCAGGGGGGGCTCAGCACCCTGGCAGCAGTAACACCAAAAGTCATCCTTGGCACTGGACAGGTAACCCAAGTAGCAACACGGAACCCCTGCGGAGCACCAGGTAACTGCCAAGTGACCAAAAGCGCTCACACGTGGCCTGCACGGACCCCAGGCCCTTTGCTCTTGATGCAGCCTGTAAGAGCAAGGCAGCGCTGATGTGCTTCCGTTTTACAGATACGGAGCCGGAGACCCACAGAGGGGATCAACCTGCACAGAGGCGCCTACCTGGCGAGTGGCAGATCTCCTCTTGCAGGCAGGGCAGGGGTGGGGTGGGGGCATATTTCGCCACTCTAGCTGCGGCCGCCTGCCTCGCAGACGTCCCCGGGATTGAGGCATGTCACCGGGCCGCCCCAGTGGCCGGCGTGGGCATCCCATGCGTCTTCCCAGCAGTGAGCAGGGACCAGCTCGTGGAAGTTGAGGTGCCATCAGGGAGGCATCGGCTCTCTGCCCCAGCCCTTAAACACGGGTGACCTGCCCAAGCCAGCAAACGACGGGGTTTGATTCCTCTCCCCTCTGCGGTTCACTCTCTTCTCCTTAAACCCCAACGGTCCATTCCCCAGGGCATTTCCACACGGCTGTGGCTCTGAGCAGAGTTAAAAGGAAACATTTTCAGAGAAGAGCCGTCACTTCTGTCAGCCACCCGAAATGGATGGCCACGGTCCGTTGAGGAGCACGGACCATGGTACAGAGGACATAATAGGTGGGAAGAGCCGGGCAGGCTTCCAGCTTCTCTCCTGGCTGTGCAAACTCGGGCAGCGCCCCGCGCCCCGGGTTGAGGGGAGGTGGGGTCCCAAACCCAGACCGGGCACGGAGCCTGGCCCCGCGGTGCCAGCTAGGCGTGGGGGAGCCGCTCTGGCCTGGGTGCGGGGCACTCGATCCGCTCGTGATGGAGATGAGAAACTCATTTTCATCCGTCCCCACTCCGGCCCAGTTTGCGAACCCCAGGAAAAGGGGAGAGCCGCTCTGCAAACGCAATTTAAAAACCCACCGGAGCCAGCTGGCCAGATGTGAGGCCCATTTTACGACGGGGAACGCTTCCCCCCTCCTCCGCCACGCCGAGAGGCTCCGTGCTAAGCGTCTCTTCTGGAAGAATTTAATTCTGGGCTCCGAGTCCAGGTAAAGAGGTTTCTTTGGGCAGGGAGGCCCCGAAATGAGCCCGTTTATCTCTGGCAGGCCCTGGTTAAGCTGCTTCTCCCCTGAATGCGATTTGGGCACTTTGAAATAAGTGCAGCAAATTAGTCACGAGCTGCGGCAGACTAACTCGGTGCCCGGCCGCCCAGCGGCTCCCAGGCAGCTTCGGGCAGCCCCCACCTCAAGAGCGCGGCAGCAGAGGCAGCTGGCTCCTGCGGGGCGAGAAAAAGCGATTCAGGCCCGGGGGTGGCAGCTCGAGGCAGCAAAGCGTTACCTGGATCACAGGGGCATGAAATTAGCAGCAGCGAGCAGGCTGGAGCCAAGAATAGTTTGCTGCAAACTTGCTGCCTTCGGATGGCCGAGCTCTATGGCCTGGGATGCTGCGGGGAGGCGCCATCACCCTGGCATCGGCCACGAAGCGAGCCGAGGGCAGGTGTCCCCAAGGGCTGCAGCTGGCCTCCTGCCTCTGGGTTTCTGTGGGGGCACTGGCCCAGGAAAGCTAACGGGGGCGCGGAGGGGCGGGGGGGGGGCAGCTGGGCAATGCCAGTTTCAGGGCCCAGAGAGGTGAGGGACCCAGGAGCCCGGATCCATCAAGGCCTGATGGGATATCCAGGGGCCCAAGGGCAGAACAAAGTTGGGTCAGAATCGGACAGGTAAGACCCGGAAAGATGTTGGCCAGACAGACCCAGCCACTCAAAGGACAGGCGCCCCCACCAGACCTGTGTACTCGGTTCCCACATCAGCCCACCGAGGCTCGGCCTCATGGATCACCTCCAGGCCCCGGTTCCTCGGGGCCACTGTAAATCTTGCTCTTTAATACCCTGGAGGCCCTCCCCAGTCCGCGATCCTTTTTTACACCTCCTCTGGAATCCCTGCCAGGGGATAAGCAGAGTGGCTGAGATTTTCGGGAATGAGCCTCCCTGCCTCCCCCACCTCTGTTGTAGAGCACACCTTCTTCCCATGGCCTAAGCTGACTTCTAGGAAATTTGCATCATGAACACTTGCCTTCCCTGCCTGCATTTTCCGTCTCTCCTTCACTGCTGGCTTTCCTTCTCATCTAGCTAAGGAAAACAACCTGTCTGATCTCATTGCCTCCAGCCCCAGGTCCCTCATCCCTTTTGCCACAAACTCCTTAGAAAGGCAGCCTATGCCCTCAATGCTTACCCTTACCCCTCCCAGACTGCTCTGGGGAAAGACTCCTCCAAAGGGGCCTCTTTGCAGCCCACCCATAACCAAGGCGTGGTCAGGCTCCTTATACCATGGGCCACCCCGGCTATAATGGGTTGAATAGTGCCCATGTCTAGCCAGAACCTCAGAATGTGACCTGACTTGGAAAATAGAGTCTTAGTGGATACAATTAGTTAAGATGGGGTCACACGGGACCAGGGTGAGCCCTAAATGTGATGACTGGTGTCCACATAAGCAGGAGAGGGCATTGGATGCTGAGACACAGCCACGTGAACAGAGCAGAGACCGGAATCGCACGGCCACAAGCCAGGGAGTGCCAAGGAGCCCCCAGGGCCTGGAAGAGGCAAGCGAGATTCTTCCTAGAGTCTTTGGGGGCAAGCATGGCCCTGCTGGCCTCTTTGTTTGGGGGTTCTGGATGCCAGAACTGTGAGAAGCAAATCCTGTGCCCACATCTGAGCGCCTGGTCACGGCAGCCACAGGAGACGGCCACACCTTCCCTCCAGCGCTCTGCACTTGAACTCCCGGGCCACCCCTCCTCCTCCTCTTTCGAGGCAGCTCAGTCCACCTCTGCTCTCTGCCACCAGAGGTGCCTCCCGAGCCGCACGTTGAGTTTCCTCTGTCCCACACTCCTGCCTTGGGACGCTCTTGTCTCCCGGCTTCGATGAGTCCCAAGCCCCGTGCCTACATCCATCCGTCTCTGCCTCCAGAACAATTTTCACCGAAATTCAACAATTTTCAAATCCCGCCTGGGTGGCCTGCTGAGCCCCGGCTCCAAGCTCTCAAATCACAGGCCTTCAGGCACACCTTCAAGAGGACCCCAAGCCACCTCTCCCGAGGCTCCATTTCTCAGTGGCCCTTCTCAAAGTTTCTCTGCTTTCCTTCACCACCCCAGGTCGATCACTTGTCCCTAGATCCCACATCCCTAGCAAAGGACAGTGGCTTGCACTCCCACCCGCACCCCCGGACTCCCCTCTGCCACCCAGGGCTCCAGGCCCTCCCCCACGTTTCCACCACACCCCCTTGCTCAAGCTTCTCCCTGTGCCTGGCCACCCTCTGCCTCCCCAACTCCAGAGTGACTCTGGCCCTTGTCTGCCTTGCAGGGCTCGGCTACCTCCCCGCTCCTCTATGGAGCCTTGGCCCCCCAACCCTCCTCAGGCTCCTCAGCACACAGGCCCCTCTCCTTGGCCCCCTTCCAGGACACCCTGGGGGCTCCAGTTTGGTTAAATGACGGGGCATGTGAGGTGAGGGAGGCAAGGAGGGGAGACTACGGATGGTCTCAGGTAGCAGGCTGAAGAGGGGTGTTTGTCTCAGAAGGAACTAGGGAGCCATGGAAGAAGGCTTCTGCACAGCACTGATAAGATCCGTGCTGCGCACAGCAGGGGTCACCCGGCAGGTGAGGTGGACTGAACTCAGGGGGAGCAGCAGGTAACAATGGCTATGTGTTTATCCATTCACTTCTTCATTCAGGAAACAGCGAAGGCAGATAGAGCCCATTCACTCATTTGACAGTAACGACTGAGCACCTTATGTGTGCCAAAATGTGCTAGAGGCTGAGGATGCCATGAGGTTCTAGTGAGGGAGGCAAGAAAAAGCGTAAACAGCAAATTAAGGGGTGGGGATGGGGGAGACTGTAAGTTATATTAAGTGCAATAAACAGAAAAACCAAGTAAGGGGCTATAATAGAGCCTCGTGGGGGTGCTGATGTTGGGGAGGGTGGTGAGAGACGACCTCTTGAGGGACGTGATGTTTGGACCCGAGGACAAGCTACGCGAGGGGTGAGGGGACAAGCATTCTGGACAGAGGGAACAGCATCTGGTTGGCCTCAAGGCAGGAGTGAGTTTGGTGTGTTGAAGCAACTGACAAAGCAAGCTGATCCTGGATTACAGGGAGTAAGGGAGAGAAGGGGGAGACCGAGCTGGAGGCAGGGGCGGGGCGGGGCGAACAGGCAGAGATTGGAGTTTGGATCTTATTCTAAGTGCAGCAGGAAGCCACCGCAGGATGCTAACCAGCTGGGAAACCTGGTCCTGGCACACATTCCCAGAGCCCTCCCCGCACTCTGCTGTTCCGAATGCTTACAGCATCCCTCTGAGGGAAGATTCATATTGCAAATGAGGAAAGTGAGGCTCAGAGAGGTCAGGCACTCGCCCAAAGTCACACAGCTCCAACCCAGCCCTCTGTCCACAGAGCTTGTGCCCTTACCTGGCGCAGTGGATGGCCTATTTTATATCTTAAAGAGACCCCCTCTGTAGCCTCCATGGCCATGGAATTGACCTTAGAGGGCCAGCAGCCAGCAAGGCTGAGGCAGGGGAGCTGGCCACGGAGGAGAGAACCGGAGGCACTTGAGACGTTTCGGAAGGTGGAATGAGCAAAACTCGCTGACAGACCGGGTGCGCGAAGACAGAACGAAACAAAGGGGAACCCGGAAGTTTCAGGCTTGACCAACTCGTTGTTAAGTAGAGCATACGGCGGGTCGGGCAGCGGAGACTGTCTGCTCCGGTGTCACCCGAGTGTGCCGGTCAAACAATGACCCTGCCGTGAGTCCAAACCCCGAGTGCGGGATCACAGCGCACAATCCTGAGACGAGGGCCCTCCTCCTGGTCCCTCTCCTCACTGGCCCAGCACCAGCCGGGCCCTCCGCAAACCCTTAGAGATGAGGTCATCATTCTGCACGTATTGGTTGAGCTCAGTAGACATCCTAGGCACGCGGGACTCGGCCCAAGTTCCCGCTTTCATGGAACTGACTGCCGGGTCAAGGAGAGTTGGCAAAACGCATGCACAAATAAATAGATGATACGTCAGACAGCGGTCAGCGTTCCAAACAGAACCCAGGCCAGGGTAGGTGCCTCTATAACAGATCTCAGAACACTAGTGGGGAAAGACCTGTAAGGGAGCGCCTAGTCCAGGGCTCAGCATCGGCTGTCCCCAAATCTATCCGTCTCCATTTTTGTAAATACTAGAAACCAGTCAGGCCCATTTGTTTATGGATTATCTGTGGTACAGGGCAGAGTAGCTTACAAAAGAGATCACGTGACCCACAAAGCCTCCACTATGTACCATCTGGCCGTTTGCAGAAAAAGCTGGCCAACATCCACCTCGGTTCTTTTTTTTATTTTTATTTTTTTTAAATTTTTATTTATTATTTTTTTTAATGTTTGTTTTCTGAGAGAGAGAAAGACAGTGCGAGCAGGGGAGGGACAAAGAGGGGGAGACACAGAATCCGTAGCAGACTCCAGGCTCTGAGCTGTCGGCACAGAGCCCGACGTGGGGCTCGAACTCACAAACCTTGACATCGTGACCTGAGCCCAAGTCAGACACTCAACCAACTGAGCCACCCAGGTGCCCCCCACCTGGTTTCTTAAGTAAGGAAACAGAGCCCTAAGTCACCCAGCAAATTTGAAACAGCATAAGAAACCAAACAGCTTTCCTCGACCTCAGGTCTTTCTACCACTGGAGGGGAGCATTACTTCTGTCAAGCCTTCTACCCCACCCCTCCACCAAAGCTCTCCCAAGCTCTCCAACAAGGCAAGCTGGCCTCTGATTTTCATCCTGTCTGTTCGCCTACCCGCCCTTCAGGCTGAAACCTCAGGAGGCAGAGAAAGGACTCAGAACCAGATAGAGGGAAGGGCCAGAGACACAGTGAGCCTCGTCAATCCACGTGCAAGCGATCCTGACCTCTGAGGGGTGAGAGCTGACTCGGGGCTCGGTCACTGCTGATGTTCCGGCCGGCCTGTCCTTCCTCTTCTGCAGCCTGACCACGTGGCCAGGGCAAGGAGGAAGAGGAGGAGGAGGAGGAGGAGGAGGCCTTCCAAGAAGACACCCCATCTACCCACACAGCCCTCTTCTCATCAGGCCCCTTCTGCAGTCCTCCGAGGGCCGACATGCCTCAGTGTCCCAGGACTGACAGCGGGGCAGAGGGGCCAGGCATACGGCATGTGGGGGTGCTCTAGCTGTTCTCCATAGAAGGAAACCCAGGACAACCACCGGGAAGAGGAAGAAGAGGGAGCCCTGAGTAGACCCAGCCAGCACCTGACATGTGTGCAGGGAGATGGAAACCACGGCCGCTCAGGCCTCAGGTGTGTGCAAAAACAACACACACAGAGGACCCCCCGAGAGGCCAGCCAGGACCCTCCAGCCCTCGCTGCCTCCAGAGACCCCTCCCAGATGATGATCCCTGTAACGAAGGCACCAGGCAAAGACTGTGGTCTGGCTCCGCTCTCAGGATACACACGATGATCAATCAAGTTAAGGAGACACTTGAGCACTTAAGGCCCAGGCCATGTTCTAATTTGTCGAGGAAATCGCCTCTGGATTCCAAGGACGAGTGCGGGAGGAAATAAAATCGAAGGCAGAGGGGGGGTGGGGAGCGATCGATAGCCCAGGGGGGCCAGGGAGCAAGGCGTGGGTGGGGAGCGGAGGCCGCGAGCACGCTTGGAGAAAATAAAAAGAGTATTTGAGAAGTCGAGGCCACCAAAGGCATGACTGACAGCGTTTCAAGTCGGGCTTTTTCTCTCCCTCTGCAGGACGCAGCGAGAGCTAAAAACAGAAGAAAAAGCCATCACAGGCCTGCAGTTAGAATCAGAGGGTGGACAAGGGAATAAAAAAAATGACTCACGTTTGGTTCTAATTTTTAAAAATGGTTTAGGGCTGCCATCCCACTAGCCAAAGCCACTGGGCGGCTGTGGGGAGGGGCCTGCCCTCTCTGCCCGATGGCCACTCACCCATGCCCTGCACAGGAAGCCCGGAGTCCGTTCCTGTCCTGCCGGAGCCCCAGACCGTCTCTGCTATCTCCCCTTCAGGAGATCAAATCCTGCCTCGATAGGCTTTTGGGGGGAAGGAAGGCGTTTCGACACCATTCTTTGGAATTTGGCTCTTAAATAGCGGATTCCCAAATGGAGTCCGTGCATTTTTTTTTTCCATTTGGAGGGATCCGAGTTGCACTAGGATTGGTCTGCAGGAACATGCCGATACGTCTACATCCTTCTGGAGGAACAGCATGTGGCATGGAGAAGTGATTCCCTGATATATCAGGGGCACCGGGCCCACCCTGGGGGGAAGGAGCCAGCAGGGCGGGATCTGGGAATCTGGGTATTTGCCAAGTGCACCAGGAAACATGATGCAGGCTCAGGTACCCTTGGGCTGCAATCCTGCTCTTGTCTCCACAGTCCTGTGGCACCGGCAAGTTACTTACTGCTTCCACTCTCCTCCTCTGTCCAGTGAGGGCAAAATGCATTCTCATGGCTGGCTGGAGGCAAACAGGTAGAGCAGAGGTTTTCAAATTACAGGCTGCAAGCCACTGAAGAATCTGAGATCCATCTAATGGGTCACGACTACAGTTTTATTTCCTTTTATCGTCGGCTGCCTTCTCTCCTACGGATGAATCACCTGCATTCTTTTCTGGGACCCCCCCCCCCCCGCCCCCCCGCCGCCGCCACTGTGCACCGGAGCCGATGCCCTCCGCTCATGGACCTTGCTCACCGTGCGTCCTCCTCTTCCTCAGCACCAGCCTTCCCCTCTCTCCTGGGCCACTTGCATGAGCACACAAAGTGGCTGCTCTCTCTCCTGAGTTAAAAATAAAACCAAACCAGGAAATCCATACCCTCCTTGACCACATTTCCCTGGAACTCCTGCCTCACTCCTCCAGAATGAGAGCTTTGGTGTTTTGTTTTGTTTTTTAATGTTTATTTTATTTTTGAGACAGAGCATGAGCGGGGGAGGGGCAGAGAGAGACACAGAGTCCGAAGCAGGCTCCAGGCTCCCAGCTGTCAGCACAGAGCCCGACTCCGGGCTCGAACTCATCAACCGCGAGATCATGACCTGGGCCGAAGTCGGACGCTCAACCGACTGAGCCACCCAGGCGCCCCTAGAATGGGAGTTTTGAAAGCAAAACTCCGAGAGACAATTCTCCACGTTTGCTGTCTCCAGTGTTCCTCTTGTGTCCTCTGGCTCACAGCCTGGGGTCCAGATTCTGTCCCTCCCCCTCGGCACTGCTCCCCAAGGCCGCAGAGGACCCACGCGAGGTTAAATCCAAAGGCAGCTCTCTGTCCTCAGCCTAGGTGGCTTGTAGCCACTTACTTATAAGATCATCACTGGCTCCTCTTTGCCAACTCTGACCAGAGATTGTTCTCGAGTGGATGCTACTGTCTCTGTCACGGACACAAGTCCTGCCCAGTGAAATGTGCACTGTGGTCAAAAGCCGTCTGAAAGCACTTGCAAACGCTGGTAGGGAGGACAGGGTTAGGACCATGGATGGCATGGGTTCCGGCAGCCCAGCTGAAGTCCCAGTTGTCACTTAGTTCGCGCTTAGTGAGCACAGACTCCCTTGGTTTTTTGAGCCTTGGTTTCCTGCTCTGTAAAATGGGTATAATCCCTATCCCTTGGGGCTGTAGGAAGGACCAAAAGGGACAATGAAAATAAAGCCTCTGGCACACAGCAGGGTGTTTAACAAATCCTGCGAAATTACTGAATGAACCAGGACCCTCAGCACAGTGGCTGGGCTCCTAGAGAGCGCTTCCCTCTGGGTGATATCTCGAACACTGTGCAGATGCCGCCAGGGTCTGTGTGCACAGGGGGCCCAAAGCCGGCAGCCGAGGGGAGCTCTGACGACCTGTCCGGGAGCAAGTTCTTCCAGAGAACTCTCATCATGTAGCCTAAGTCTATCCGGTGGGTGCTCTGGTAGGGGCAGAGAACAGCTCCTCCTTACCACCCCCCCCCCCGCCCCCCCGGTAACGGTTCACTGGGGTCATGTGGCTGCATATCGGCCTCACCTGGAGAACTTAACAATGCTCGTGCCCAGGCCCTCCTTCGATTACACCAGAATTGGATGGGTGGTTGGGGCAAGCAGGTAGGCTTTAAAAGCTCGCCACGGGATTCTAGTCTATTCCACCAGGTTAGATGGAGAGACCAGAGAGCACGCTGGTTAGCAGCATAGGCCCTGCTCACCTCTGGACTGCTCCAGAACCCAGTTCTGTCACTCGCTAGCAGATGACCATGGACCAGGGAGCCTCAGTTACTCCGTTAGGAAACTGGGGAGCACAGTACCTCACTCACCAGGTTATCCTGGTAGGTCCAAAGGCGGATAGGCATGGGCTTCATAGCAGGGGTTTTATAAAGTCAGCAGGTCATTGCCAAGACTCCTCTGATAACCTGTCCTCCAGTTTACTCTTCTCCAAACCAGTTACCCTGGTTCCTTTAACCCCACCTCTCCGGATTGAGATGTCTGTCCTTATTCATAGGAATAGCTTCCAAGTCACGCTCTGCTGCTTTCGGGAGGGGGGGGGGGAGTCCTGAGGGGCTGGGCCAGGGTGAGGGTGCTATAAATGAGGGGATGTCCTAGGCCCCCCACCTGCTGAACTAGACCAACCTGTGTCCCTTCCCTACGTCAGGGTCTTGCTTCATGTCCGTGGCAATGCCCGTGAAAGGACTACTTTCGTGGTGGCCACCGTGACTCCCGGATCTTCTTCTGGTCCTTTGCAGACCCGGGCCATCCCTATCTTGGATTGGGGTGATGAGGCTCCCCTCCCCAACCATACAAAAAGTAACGCAACAAATTTTTATTGTTGCTAAGACGTGCTGGGCACTGTGCCGGCCGAGGGCACAGGGATGTATGGTAAGAGAGCTGCATTCACCATCCCCAACGAGCTCACAGCTCAGTGGGGGAGGCGTGCCCATCTGTGAACCGGGTACTCTCATCATGGATCATAACAGCCCTGCCTCGTGGAGGTGCTGCAGGGTTCAATGAGCTGAGGCCGGCAACGTGCTGAGCAGTGCCCTGCCCCCCGTCCCCCCCACCCCAGACACTCAACATAGTGAGTCGTGGGGTAAGCACCTGATGGGGGTACACTGGGCTACTGGGCTCCCTCCAGTTACGGGTTGGATGGGGCAGCAGCAGTTGCCAGGCCGGGGGCCTAGCCCTTCTGACATCAAGGCAGACCGTAGGTTGCCCCCCCCCCCCCCTCCAATGACCTGGCCGTGTCCTGCAGTCCCCTCAGAGAGGAGCCCTGGACAGGCCGAGGCACATAAGAAGAGTGTGTGAGGAGGCGGCCACGCAGGGCTCGTGGCAGGGAACGACCAGGAGAAGGTGCAGTCCCCCTCCTCTTGGGGACAGGAAGAGGGGCGTGTCTGGCTTATCCTCCCTGGCCCAGGGGCAGCCCAGACAGGCTTGCAGGAGAGGCCAGTGGAGGACCAGGAATGCCCCGCGGGATCAGGAATGGCTTACAAACCCCAGAGCCAAGAGGGCGGGGGTGGGGAAGGGATCGGGGATGCCGACAGCTTGGAAGGTGGGTCCAGAATCCAGGGGCTAGATTCTGCTGAGGCACCTGTTCTCCCAGGGTGGAAAAGGAGGCCAGACCAAGGGCAGGCTCTCCATCTGGTGGAGTCAGGGTGCGGGGTGGTCCCATCTCCGGGAGAGTCCCCTCTACGCCACTCTCTGAGCCTGACCAAGTTTGCAATCATGTGTTCATCTAAATTCTCCGTGACATTCTCTACAGCCCTTCCTCGCTATGTGATTTGAGGCAGGTTACTGAACCTCTCTGGGCCTGGATTTTTGTCTGAAGAAACAGAATTAATGAGAGGTGAGTTGAACACCCCTGCTAGCTCAGGGGGCCCAGAGTCGGGCTCAGAAGACAGAAGACAGAAGACGGTGGCCACCGTGGTGCCCTGCGGCACAACCTTTTCAGAGAAATTCTTCCTTGTTTATGCTGTAATTTTCTGGGCTCTGGGCTCTGGGCCCAAAGGCCTGTGGTGGGTTTATTCAAAGTTCCTATTCCGGGGACTAGAGACAAGGGGGCGGGTGAGCAGGACGCTTTCTAAATCATCCCCCAAACTGTTCTAGGCAGAAGGGAATGAGCCTGGGACGGGAGGTGACCTTGAAAGTGACATAAACTGGAGGGGAGGGGCTCTGTACAAACAATCCTACTAAGCCAAACTCCCCATCCAATGGTATCCATCCCTGGGAAATATTAAAAGGAAAGTGCAGAAAAAACCCAACATCCAGACCAACAGCTTATGGAGTTGCACGTGGTGGCTGGAGACAGACCCATCTGACTCTCCCCTCCTTTGCCCAAAGTGGCCCTCAGGTGACAGAGCCGGCCAGCCCCTTCTTGCAGGGAAATCGGGAAGAGGGCGGGAAAGAACTGGGGAGGTGGGTGGCAGGAACGAGGAATTAGGCAAAGAAAAACAGCCTGCAAAATGCAGAGACGCCCCAGCATGCTCGCTTCCCAAACCCGGCCCATGAATCGAGGGGTGACAGGTCTCTCATCTGTGATGCCAAGAGCCAGGAGCTCCGGGCAGCCACAGGTACTACATCTGCACCTGCCAGCGCTTGGAAAGAGGCAATAAAGCATCGTAGCAGGGCCTGGAATGCTAAGTGCCTGCAGCTGGGAAGGGACCGCCTTACAGCGAGAGCAGTTCGCGGCACACGTCCACTGCGCGACGCCCCTCTCCCAGACACCGGCCTGTGCTTCCTCTCCTGCCCCGGGGCAGCCTGCTCCCGGGGGCGGGGGGTGGGGGGTGGGGTGGGTGGGCGCCGAGGAGGTGGACAGAACAGGTGCACGCTCCGTCTAGCCCTGGGGGCTGCCATGGCCGGGTGCTGGCCCAGACAGACGGGGATCTTCTGGATGAAGCCCAAGTGGGCTGGGTAATTTACCGAGGCTGGCAGCAATCGGGATGCTTGAGTCACTGGTACATAAAAGCGGATCATAAAGCACCCCAGCCAAGCCAGACGTCTGGAAATACACCAGGGCCACACGCAGCTTAGAAGTGTGGGCCCCATCCCCCAAGTGATAATAACGATAATAATGTTTATACAGCAACTTAGAGGGGTAGCTTCTCCGAGCCTGTGCTCAGGGCTTTGTACGCATCTTAATTTACTTAATCCTCGTAAGGACCCTAAGAAGCTGGTCATAGCAGCATCCTCCTGTCACATACCAGGGAGATGAGGCAGCACGGGGGCCAGAGAGCCAGGCACAAACAAAGGCAGGATGTGAACCCCTGCAGTCTGCTTCCAGAAGCCAGGCCCTAGGCAGTGTTTCCCAAACTCTACTGTGCCCCTCAGGAACCTGGGGGGCTTGTTAGCGTGCAGCTCCTGACTCAGCTGGTCTGGGGCAGGGGCCTGCCTCACTGCCAAGCTTCCAGGTGATGCCCGATCCGGGGACCACACCTTGAGTAGGAGGCTCTAAACTACTAGACTAAAATGATGGAAAGAGCCTAACTGTCCATCAACTGACGAATGGATAAAGCAATTGTGGTTTAGATACACAATGGAATACGACGTGGCAATGAGAAAGAATGAAATAGGGCCTTTTGTGGCGACGTGGAAGGAACTGGAGGGTGTTACGCTAAGTGAAATAAGTCATACAGAGAAAGACAGATACCATATGTTCTCACTCCTTTGTGGATCCTGAGAAACTGAACGGAAGACCATGGGGGAGGGGAAGGAGGAAAAAAAGGTACAGAGATGGGGGGAGGCAAACCATAAGAGACTCTTAAAGACTGAGAACAAACTGAGGGTTTATGGGGGGATGGGAGGGAGGGTAATGGGCACGGAGGAGGGCACCTGCTGGGATGAGCACTGGGTGTTGTATGGAAACCAATCTGACAATAAATTTCATAAAAAAAATAAAAAATAGGGGCGCCTGGGTGGCGCAGTCAGTTAAGCGTCCGATTTCAGCCAGGTCACGATCTCGCGGTCTGTGAGTTCGAGCCCCGCGTCAGGCTCTGGGCTGACGGCTCGGAGCCTGGAGCCTGTTTCCAATTCTGTGTCTCCCTCTCTCTCTCTGCCCCTCCCCCGTCCATGCTCTGTCTCTCTCTGTCCCAAAAATAAATAAAAAACGTTGAAAATAAATAAATAAATAAATAAATAAATAAATAAACAAACAAACTACTAGACTACTTTCCCATGACATCCCTTCACCTGTGGAAATGGGTCTACACCACACTGCTCTGGCTCTGGGGGGTGTCCACAAATTCCTCAGTCAATGGGAACAGGCATTGGCAGGGGGTCAGAATCAAGGGGCTGGGGCCAGGGGAGAGGGCATGAAGTCTTAAAATAACCCTGCCCATTCCCCACCTCAGCCTAATTTGATCAGAATCTCTGGGGTGGGGCTCAGACTGGGATTTTTTTTTTTTTTTAATTTTTTTAATCTTTGCTTATTTTTGAGAGAGAGACAGCACGTGAGCAGGGGAAGAGCAGAGAGAGAGGGAGACAGAATCCGAAGCAGGCTCCAGGCTCCGCGGTATCAGCACAGAGCCCGACGCGGGGCTCGAACTCACAAACCGCGAGATCATGACCTGAGCCGAAGTCAGACGCTCAACCGACTGAACCGCCCAGGCGCCGCAGACTGGGATTTTCTTTAAAACTCCCTGGGTGATTCCAACGTGGAGCCACGTAGAGTCCCTGAGACAGACAACAGGCCTGCTCCAGTCAATGAGTCAGATTTATCCCTACAAGACTGGGGAAAGTTCTTCAGGGTTAGGTCAGGGATTTCAAAAGTGCTTTCAGAAAAGGGGGTGGGGAGCCACTGCCTGGGCCAGTTGAGGGGTATGGCTCCGGTCTGCTAGCGTTCCCTCTTCTTGTCTCCTGGAGGAGAGAGGCCCCCCTGGGGCCTTCAATTGGGATTGAAACCCCCAATCTGGCAGGCTTTCAGAGATGCCCCACCTTCCCCATCCGTGAGCTTTCAGGAGTGAGCAGACACCAGCCTAGATCGGCTGTGGGCACCGAGGCTCCAGATAAAGATTAACCAAACCTCTGAGTCCTCTTCTCCACTAGGCCTTGACCTGGGCCCAGCCCAGTCCCAGCAAGAATCCTGCTAAGTCAATTTCTCGAGAAGACCCCACCCTTGATATCTGATCGCCCTGGATACAGGAGCAAGCTCCACATCCCCCACCCCTGGTGGACAGGCCCTTGGCCTGCCTTTAGCAAGAATCCCCCTGCCCTTGAGGGCTCTTCCTACTAATTTTTCATCCACTGAGCCCTCACCCTCCTCCTTGGCTATAAATCCCCACACGTCCTTATAGTATCTGGAGTGGAGCACGACCTCTCTCCCTTAGTGGAGCCTTCCTTACCGTTTTAACAAGTGGCAGAATAATTTCTTCGACACTGCCCCTGCCCGAGGGAAAAGTCATACCACACAGTGAAGGGCCCCGATGGTGGGAGGGGGCGTGGTGCCACTGCCGACTAAACACAATGTCCACTCCTCACCTTGGCATTCAAGGCCTGAGCAAGGACTTCGGGGCCCGGGCAATGACCTCAAGCCTCGTTTTTCTCTTAGGTGCACCCCACATCGAGTAACGCTCGGTGCTTTACTGCCCCTCACACACCAGAACTTTCTCCCATCCTGCCTCTGCTCAGGTTTTTTTCTCCCACCTGAAAGTTCCTCTCCCTTCTTATCCACCTGCTCTGAGTCACAGCCATCTCTCCGCTGGTGACAAGGACTTATCCTCGAGTCTTCGTTTCCCCCCATCGCCTTTAACTCTACTATCTCTCAGCTTATCCGGGTACACGGTTCTCTGGGATAATGACAATATTGAAAGGCTACATTTCCGAGCCTCCTTTGCAGCGCATGTGCTCATGTGACTCAGTTCTGACCAATGCAATGTAAGCAGAAGCAACGAGTGTGACTTCCAGGAATGTGCTTATGCCTCTCTTCCTCCTCTTGCTGTAATGGCTGGAGCTCCAACAGCCATCTTGGACTGTGAGGTGATCCTTAATATGGAAGCTATACCTGATAGAGCAACAAAATTTCTGACCCCACGGAACATCATACCAGCGTTGGGCTGGCCCCTCCAGACTTGAACACGAGAGAACAATTACCTTCCAGCTTGTTTTAGCACTGCTTTTTTGGAACTTTCTGCAACAGCTGACCTTAATGCTATTAGAGCCACCTTTTCCAATCCCCGGAGTCACGAACTCTGGATTCTTGGGTTCACCCTGTGACACTGCACAGAATCACCGTCCGTGTCTTCTGCCCGAGTGAAACAGTAAGCAGTCTGAGGGCTGCCATTGTGTCTTATCTATTTCCATTTTCCCCACCACACGAAGCACGAGGCCTCACACACAACGCAAGGCATGTCTCGGGATTAAAGTCTTTCTACTGTACTCCACACAACTCACTGGCTTGCATCCATATTCTCAGCATCCTGGAAACCCAAGCAAAGCTGCCCTTCGCCCCAACCAGGCTGCTTGCTCCCACCACCCCCACCCGCTCCCGGGATGAACACTTCCTTACCAAGATGTCCGAACCCGTGGCTTCCTCCCCTGCGGTTGGGCTGGAGCAGTTGCGGAGTTTGAATAGCCAGTACTCCTTGGCAGTGACAAAGAAGTTCCACGGCAGTAGGCCACCAATGCCCAAGCTGAAGAAGATGATGTAGGTACCGTTGAAGCGGTCCTTGGGCCTCTGCAGGCCGGGCGGCGGGCGGTCTAGCAGCTTCTCAAGGAGCGCTTCCTGGTCAGCTCGGAGATTGCTGCCTGCAGGTCTGTAGGTGGCGTTTGCACTGTGGTGAAAGTCATCCTCTGAGATCATGGCCACTATTGGAGGAGAGGGAAACGGAGACAGGGCAGGTGATCAGAAGCTTAGCCTGGGCACAGCTAGGGACGCACCCGTCCTACAAGCTGACCACGCCCCCACCCTGGGTCACCAAAGCACGGTTACAGAGCTTCACGTTTAAGGATCAGCGACAGCGAGAAAGACAAGATATCGGAACTGTAAGTGACCAAAGGATCACCCCCTGCCCCCCGACTCCCACGCAGGCCAAAACAGGTAGCAAATAAGTCACGGGCCGGACCGGAGTACGACAATGTGTCACAGCCGGCCTGTGGCAATGGATCCGGAAGGGCAAACCTGGTCTCAAGGCACTCAAATTTCTATGTAGCCATAAAAAAAAAAAAGGAATTAGGACCCTTGGTGAGCATAGAATGTTCTCTAAACTCTTTTCAACTTTATGTGAGAAAAGAGACAGGGATGTGCACAGAATATGTCACTATTTGTGCCAGAAAGCAGGGCTGGGCTGCGTGGGGAGGAGAATATATACACATACGTATGTACGTCCTCTGGAAGGACACACAAGAAATTTTTTTTTTAATTTTTTTTTAATGTTTATTTATTTTTGAGACAGAGAGAGACAGAGCATGAACGGGGGAGGGTCAGAGAGAGAGGGAGACACAGAATCTGAAGCAGGCTCCAGGCTCTGAGCTGTCAGCACAGAGCCCGACGCGGGGCTCGAACTCACGGACCGTGAGATCATGACCTGAGCCGAAGTCGGACGCTTAACCGACTGAGCCACCCAGGCACCCCCACAAGAAATTTCAAAGAGTGGCTACGTCTGAGGAGGGAGGCTGGGGGCGATGGGGAGGGAGGAATCTTCACTGCCTACTCTTGTGTGCCTTTGGAATTTCGAATGACATGAATGTATTATGTGTTCAGAAATAAAACTATAAATAGAAGCAAAGACATTCAAAGTAAATAGCATTAAAAAAACAACCACCACCAAAAATCCATGGTGTCTAAGAGATCTAACAGTCCACTCGCTCATTTAATTTGTGGGAGCCAGAGGTCCGAAGGGTGGAAGGTCACACACCAGGTCCACGGCCAAGGCTGGGTTGGCAGTTCCTGCCCCGGCCCCCACCTCTGTCCCTTACATCCCACCAGGAGACGGCCACTCCCAATCTGCGATAGCACCTAAGACTAACTGAAATTTCTGCTAGGAACCATCGCCGACATGACCTTGGGCAAGTGGCCATGCTTCGGAGCCTCGATTTCCCCGTCTGCAAACCGAGGGAGGCCTTCTTATGATGGTTATACAACCGCAGCTGGCTGTCAGTGCCTGGACCGTGGGAGCAGCTCTTACACAAACGTCAGCGTCTTCCCCGCCACCGTGGGCTTGTCACCTGGCTGGCTGGCTGCTGGATTCGGCTGAAAAGTCGTATGCCCGCTTCTATGCTCTATATAGCACCTAGGACATGGCAGCAGCTTGATAAATGGCAGTACTTCCAAAGAGCTGACGATGGGACACTGTAGTGTCTCCCGTAGCAGCTCCCCTCCCCCTCCGTCACCCAATACATCAAGAAATCAACGCAGCGCAGTTCGGCTCCCATTAAGAGGCTGAGCCTTAAGTCACAGCATCAAGCCAGGCGGAGTAGAGCCTTTCTTCCCTGGGGGCAGGGGAACACCCTGTCCCGCAGGCACAGAGCCTTCTCTGCTATTTCAGGAGGGCCACACAACATTTCTTGGAAGTCAGGACAGGAATTATTGCCTCCTTTTTTCAGGGGCGAAGAACGGGGCCTTGATTTGTCCCACATTCGAGCAGTAAGAATCGCCAAGAGTTAACACGCAACCCGGTACTCATGCAATGCCGGTCAAAGGCCCGCACTTGAGCCTGACAACAGCCCAGCGTGATAGGCACTACGCTGAGACTCATTTCGCAGAGGAAGAGAGAGGCTCGGAAAGGTTCAGTCATGTGCCCCAGGTCACACAGCCCCCCAAATGGCAAGAGAGAGGTCGTACAGCCAAGCAGACTGAGGCCCGTGCGGGAGAGGAGGCTGGCTGGCAGTGTGAACCCACGTCTGCTGGCTCCAAGTCCAGATCTCCTTCTAGAAGGCCTCACGGCCAGGGAGCTGTGAGCAGAGGCAAAGAGGGTGCAGGGCACCCTCAGCGATGTTTGCTGAATGAATGGATTTTGCGTGGCCAGGATATTCTCTCCTACTGGGGTAGGAGCTTGTACCCCGGAGCGGCAGGCAAGAGGTGGCCACATACCTAAACCTCCAAGCCAGCAAGTCAGTTTTCAACTCCCCTGGTTGAGCAGAGCCCTCCCTAGCCTTAATCCACAGGGAGCCCAGCACTAACAAACTAACCAGGGTGGGCACACAGGCATGTGCAGACACATACAAATTTCTATATTAGTGTGGAAAAATGTAAAAATGATGACCCGTGTAGGACAACAGACATAAGGGCAAGTGGTTCCTTCTAGATGCTCCAGCTACAGGGGCGGGTGCGGGGGCCAACGGTGGGGTCACTCTAGCCCACTCTCATCTCCAGGCATTTATTTGTCCGGGACCATTCAGCCTTGACCGAGCTTCTGAAGAAGGAGCCAGAAATTTTCTCTGACCTGGGTCACAGGCCAGGGCACTGGAGTGAGCAAAGTCTTATTACGGTTCATAAAAGCTAGCTGCTGGCTTTTGGATTAAAAAGAAAGAAAAAGAAACCGAAGGAAGAGCCGTGGTATTGTCAAGCACGGGCGGGCTGTGGCCTGGCGTGTGCCCCTCAGGCACCTGCAGGAGCAGGCTGGGCCTGGCCCTGCTCCCTTCCTGGGGGATGTGGGGGTAGGGGCAGCGCCTGCACCAAGAAGCAGAAGTGGGTGGTGCCTGGGGCCGCTGCAGGCCACCATCTGGAACTGGCTGCCGGTTCCGACCTGGTTTCTGACTGTGGCTAAGTCAATCTCCCCATCGGGCCTCGATTTCCCCGCCTGTGAAACGGGGGGCAGGGGAGCTGGTGCTAACCTATGGGAAAACATTGCTGGGGAACACAGGGCGCCGCCCAGAGGCCGTGGCAGACTGGGCTTTGGGGTTGTGGACACCTCCAGCCTCAGACTCCCCAGTTGGAACTGAGCGTCAGCCACCTTGTGGATACTTTGGGCTGATGTGTCCATACCCGGGCCCCTCAGGTGGTGAGGTCCGGTCTCAGGAAATCCACGAGGAGGAGAAAGAGGAGGGGAGAGAATGGGGCGCGGGGAGAGAAAGAGGATAGCGACCCGGAAAGGGGGAAATTGAGGGCGAGGGGAGCAAGAAGGAAGAGAAGGGACGATGGGGTGGGAGACAGCGACAGGCGCCCAAGAGGAGGGGCCGGCGCTGGGACGGAGGCCCTGAGGTCTCTCCCGTGGAGCAGTCCCCGGGAGGGCTCGTGCGGGGAGGCCGCCGAAGCGCGAGCCCCAGGGGACCGCGCTGAAGAGCTGGTCGGGTGCCAGGCCCGCGCCCGACCTCCGGCCCGCACTTACTGTCGCCGCCGCGCCGCTGCCGCCGCTGCCTCCCCGGCCGCCGCGGCCACTGCGACTAGGGGCTCGGCGGGGCCGCAGGCCGAGCTCCGCCTCCCGGCCCCGCCCCGGCCCGCTGACGCCGGCGCTTCCCGGTTTGCAAACCCTCTTCTCCCTTTGTCCTGGGCCGGCCCCCGCGCGCCGGCGCCGGGCTGCGGCTACGCGCCCATTGCACGGGCGGGCAAAGCGAGGCGCCGGCCGCCCGGTGCACCGCCGGTGCTGGCCCCGGAGCTCGCGGGGGCCCTGCGCGCTCATTTCCCGCCCCCCCCCCCCCCACGGGAGCCGGACCCGGGGACCCGATCGTCTCCAAAGCCTGCACCCCGGGACCCTGAAGAGCTCCACCTTGCCCCCAGACTCCCGCAGAGGGCGCCCCCTCTAACTGCAGCGCCTCACTCCTCCCTGATCCCTCTGCTGGCCCAGCCACCCAGCTTTTGCGCGTGGTGTCGGGCCTTCTGTATGCCAGGCCAGCGCCATGGTGCTTTGCCTTGTCACCGCCTTCCGGAGACTCCTTGTCTGGCTGAGGCAGAAGGGTGGCTGGGCTGGAGGGCACACGGTCTTCAGGATCGTCTGCCAGGCCCTCCCACCAGCCCCCAGACATTTGTGTCTGGGTGACAGGCCGAGGGGGCCACCTTTACCCTCTCTGTCTGCCATGCCACTTACGTCCACTGTCTCCTAACCCCTCACATGCCTGAGGGGCAAGGAAACCAAGATGGAGCCGCAGTTCTAAAGCCCCTGCGGGCCTGTGATGGATGCCCCCCAAGGCACAGGGTGGGCTCAGCGCTAGGTGCCCTTGGGGCAAGGTGAGACTCAGAACACCGGGCTTCCTTCATTCAATAGGCCTACTGCGTGCCAGGCCCTGCAATGAGGACCTGTGATATCGTGATATAAGAAAAGAAAGCCACAGGTCCCAGATGGCCATTTAGACTGAGTTCCCAAACCGGAGCTTAATCCCCAAACTCAGCGCAGTTTCAATCTCCCCTCCAGAAAGGTGGCCTTAACTGGTCAGTCAGGAAATGCTTCTTTCCTTCAGCCCCAATGAATCTGTCACCTAGGGTCCTCCCCATTCCCCTCCCTCAAAGAAAGATAAGGCAATCCTCATGATAAGGCTCTTGCTTTTCCCCTAGCAAACAACCTTCTCTGAAACAATCTTTATTTATTTACTTTGTTTTGCTAATAACGTTCTCACCCCACCCTCCGTCTATAAAAACCTTCCATTATGTACAACTATCCTGAGTGCCTCTCTCCTTGCTAGATGGATTGCTTCCCGGCCCCATGGATCATTTAATAAAGCCAATTAGATTCTCAAATTTACTTGGTTGAATTTTGTTATTTAACATAGGTCTGTCCCAGTTCCCGACATGAGAGCTTCCGAAATTCTTGGAATTTCCTGGGTAATAAGGGTGAGAGGAGCGGTTTTTGTTTATAACAAGCCCCTTTCAGTCACGCCAGGGTTTATGCTAATCAAGTGACTCCTACTGGGCCCCAAGATAGCTTCGGGATGGGGGCTGGTTGTGCCGAAGGAAGCAAGTGTGAAATTAAGAGGTTGGGACTTTGAACACCACGCCCCACCTCTGCAGAGAAGAGGGGCTGGAGATTGACTTAACCGCAATGGCCGATGAGTTCATTAATCATGCCGGTATGCCTCCATAGAAACCCCTAAATGACGGAGTTCGGAGAGCTTCTGGGTTGGCGAACACATCTCCTTGCTGGAAGGGTTGTACACCCTAACTCCATGGGAACAGAAGCTCCTTTGTTTGGGACCTTGGACCCTGTTCATCTGCATCCTTTACGATAAGTTAGTGATAGTGTTTTCTTGAGTTCCGTAAGCCATTCTAGCAAATTCCGGAAACTGAAGGGATGGGTGTCATAGGAACCCCTGACTTTGTAGCCAACAGCCAAGTCAGACAGAAGTTTGGGTGCCCTGGGCACCCCACGCTTGCGACTGGTGTCTCAAGTGGGGACAGTCTTCCGGGACTGATGCCAACTCCAGGTAGTTAGCATCAGAACTGAACTGAATTGCAGGACACCCCACGGTGTCTGGAGAGTTGGAGAATCGGTTTGTTGGTGGGGAACCGCCCCCCGCCCCTGCCCCCCACATTTGGTGTCAGAAGTATCGAGGGCGAGAATCGTGCAGAGGCCCAAAGGTACAAAGGGCTGGGTTCTCCTGTGGGAGGAACTCCCACCCTCCGCAGGGGAGACAGGCCAGTGAGCGCAGAGGACACTGGGAGCCCTGCAGGGACGTGCCTGGTGCAGCGGGGTCAGCGGTGGGCCGGTGACCGGAGTCAGCAAGGACTGGGCACCCGTCCGCGTTCGCTGAAGCCTCGCATCCTTGTGAGCCCAATTTCACAGGGTGCAAGTCCAAGGTTGTAAGGTTAAGTAGCTGGCCCGAGGTCACAGGACGGTGGGGCCTGTGTTTGCCCCCCAGGTGTGTCTGACTCTAAAGTTGGCACCTGTTTGCGTCTCCATCAAGTGCCTTTCCCAAGGGTGTGGAGGCGGGTGGGGTGGGAAGTGGGATGGAGGGAGAAGGGTGGATCAGGTGGGCTGGTGTCGGGGGCAGTGAAAGGATTGGCCCAAGGCAGAACAAAGGAGATAGAAGTTTACAGAATACACTGCAAGGGAACAAAGGAGAGCCTGTCGGTCTGGAGGCAGTGGTGGGAGAGGAGCTGTAGTTAAGGGGAGAGAGTGAGGAGGTGTGGGAATGTATGGAATTTTCCTTTTTTGGTACAAGCCCCCTAGGGTTCTCTAGGGAGCCTGTTTGGGTGGTCACCGTGGGCCCTTTTACCTTGCCCAAGCCAGTTGCCTAAAAGTAGCCTCTACAAAGTGTTTCTCAGAAGAGGTGACCTTGGATAGGACGCTTGTGGCCCATTGAGGAGAGCAGGGAGGACCTTCCAGAAGGAGCAGAAGGCTGAACAAAGGCAGAGGGCAGAGTAGCAACATGTCCACGGAGGGAGGGCTGTGAGGCTGTGAGAGAGGGCTGGGATGGTCACGAAAGCCAGAATGGACATGTGCACATCACCCTGTAGGCGACAGCCTTCCATAAGGGTTTGCAGATGAGGAGAACGGGTCCCAGGGGGGTTAGAGAGGTGACCATGGTGATCAAAGTCAGGGCAATGGACTGGAGGCTGGGGCCACTTGGCTTCAATATCTGACAGATTTGTCCGGCCTAAGAAATCAGATCCACATTTGGGAAGTTTTAATTTAGCATCTTATCCCTTCTAGGCCTTGAACCGTCCTGGCTCCTAGCCCCGCCTCCCCCACCCAATTCTATACAGTTGGTAACACCCTGCCCCGGACACCTGGACCCTACCTGCAATCTGGAGATGGGGTGGGCAGGAGGAGGGAGGTGCAGGGGGCTCCAGGACACTCTTTCGGAGGATTTGGGGGCCCCTGTGTGGTCGCTGGGGGGAAGGCAGAAGACCTGTCTTGAATCTACATTCGCTCAAGCAAGCTGGCTATTCCGTGAAGATGATGCGATGTCCAGATCGGGGAGAGCAGCCAGATTTCCCCAAGAGGCTCCAACCTATACACCATCCTGCACAGCTGAGACAATGGCCACTGTCCACAGGGAAATGACAAGAACCTAAAGGCTGAAGACTGTTCCTGATGTTCCTAAAGGCTGATGCTGTCCCTGATGGGGAGGGGGCACAGTCAGGAGGTCCCTCTTGTTGTACTTGGCCTCCCAGGGCTGGGCGGATGTTTTTTCGAGAGACCCAGAACTTGATTCAGAGCAACGCCACAGAGGAGGGGTTCAGTAAGCAGTACCGATGCCTGGCAAGGAAGGCGAGACTTCACAGAGCTCTGCTCCGGCTGCCCCCGCCCCCCGCCCTGTCCCGCGGGGACCACCGGCTCGAGTCCAATGTACAGCTCCATGAGGGAGGTACTCTGATTAGCCTCATTTTGTATATGAGGACCCTGGGGTACGGAGAGGTTAGTATCTCGCTCAGAGTCGCACAGCTAAGTGGCAGAGCCCAGATTCAGATTGGCACCTTACTGAAAGCCAAGTCAGGGGCATCGTCAGAGGGGTGGGTCACACAAGCTCTTACCCAAAGCCCGCTGACCTGTCTGCAGGTTCTTCCTGCAAATTCACACAGCCAGCGCTTAGGAGGTCAGCCGGGTGTGTGCTAAGGCTTCCAGGCATGGGGTTGGCAGGCCATCTTGTGATCACGCCCCGTCACTGCAGTGCGTGCGGGCTGGCTCAGTGAGGCTGCACGTCCTGCCTTTCGGGGGTTTTTACTGGGCCCGCCAGCGGGGCACGTGGATCCTAGGAGACAGGGACTCATCCATAACTGCCGAGCCTTAATTCTCTGCTCTCGCGTCACCAGTTCAACCCCCCCACTCTACCTCTCCTTCTGCGTCCAACGGCTCCCTTTGGGGACAATTGCTGGAGCTTCCTGGAGATGCCAGCCCTTGACCCCTCCGTCTCCCCTCCATGCCTCGGGCATCTTTCCCTCCACCCCGAGTCGGCTTGGAGCCCACAGTCCATAATTGCAGTAGAGTCTCAGCAATGCCCGACACTCCCATGCCCATCCTCTCCTGGTGGTACTGCTGGCCAACCCGGGATGCAGCCACCTACATCTGAGCGGATGAGCCTTGCTGGAGAAAGTGTGCAGCAGGCAAGGGTTCCACTCCGAGGTCGTGCTTACCAACCTGCGATGGGCCTCCGGGAGGCCAGCGGTCCCGTGGCACATCTCAGCTCCTGCTCTCCGTCAGAACTGTTGCCACCTTCCTCCTTCGCTGGCTTCAGACCCCCAAACGCACCCCGCCCCGAGATGGCCTTGCCTCCCGCCTCCCACTCGATGGAGAACACAGAAGTCACCAGGGAGGCACATCCTCATTTCTCGACACCAAATGTGCCCCATCGGCTTCTGTTTTCCTCTCTCCAGTTACAACAGGGCCGTTGCTGTCCTCCGTCCTAGGGAGGGGATGGGACCCGGAGCCAGGAGAGGGTCAGACCAAGCCCTGTGCTCAGCACCTCCCAGTTGCCAGCGGCTCTATGTCTCCCCGACCCTGTGAGGCTGGCCCATCATAACGCCCCCGCGGGAGTCGAAGGAAGGGGGACAGGCCACCAGGAGCGGGAGGGAGAGCAAAAGAGCACGTGGAGGCCGACCCACGTCACGTGAGGACCTGGCAGTGTTTGGATGGAGGGAGAATGGCTTCAGGGTGGAGCGTGAGAGCTGTGTCCAAATCTTTGAGAAGCTGGCAGGGAGTGTAACACTTAGACATTCTCCTAGTGATGGTAAAACTAGCTGAGGGTAAAATTAGCCCTTACAGGGGCGCCTGGGTGGCTCAGTCAGTCGGTTGAGCGTCCGACTTCGGCTCAGGTCACGACCTCGCGGTCCGTGAGTTCGAGCCCCGCGTCGGGCTCTGGGCTGACAGCTCGGAGCCTGGAGCCTGCTTCCGATTCTGTGTCTCCCTCTCTCTGCACCTCTCCCACTTTCTCTCTCTCTCTCTCTCTCTCTCTCTCTCTCTCTCAAAAATTAACATTAAAAAAAATTTTTTTTTAATTAGCCCTTACAGTGAAAATAAGTAAGCACCCAATCACTAACATTTATCATTATTCTTTTAGTAAGTAGTGTGTTCAGCATCTCTGGAAGTAGTCAAGTGGAGTCTGGACAAGCCTGTGTCTGGGCTATTGTGGAGGGAATTCTGGCATCAGGTGAAATGGAAATAGACGGTGGCCAAGGACAGCCCCCCCCCCCCCGGCCCCGCCCTCCGCTCTTCTAAAAGTCAGTGAAACTGATCTCAGTGAACCTTTGCAATTCATAGCGACAGCCTCTGCCCACTGTAACCCCCTTGGGTAATCACAGTATTTACTGATCTGAGTGCTGGGCATCTATCTGTCCCTGGGGACCTGGTGGTAGGGGAATTGCTGGGGCCCCGGGGCCTGGCAGCTAAGCCCTGTCGCGGGTTTCATCAGGCGGTGGGGGAGCCCTTGGGAAGAGGACCAGCCACGGCCACCATCCCGTGAAGGGATGCGGAGGGGCACCGAGGCAGGCGCCACTGTCTCTCTGACACAATCCCGGCCAAGTGGCACGCAGGCAGGGGCCTCTCGGCGGTCTGTACAGAGGGCCGGGGGCTCCGGACCGTCCTAGCCAGCAAAGCCCTGAACCAGAGCAGCTCTGAGCCTGAGCCTCCCCTGCTTCAGCACCTTTCTACAGCCCACTGGTGCCCAGCAGATCCTAGACTGGGGGTTCTTATTTGGAACCACAACTTAGAGCCAGTGGTGAGGGCTTTCCTCTCCACTGGGCTGTATGGTCTCTACTTAGCTACAGTCTCCACGTCTCCCTATCGCTCCCTAGCACGCTGAGGCCACAGGTGAGAGGCCGCTTGATGGAGATCCATGCTCCCAACAAAAGGAGGAAGCAAGCGAGTTAGGACGGCCTTGTGTTTCAAGAACTGGCCAAGGGGGCAAAAGTATTAATATGGCTGCTTCTCTATCCATATGATGTGCAGCCTGGATCCGGGAGGCATCTGTTTTTGAGCCAGGCTTCTAGACCAAGCCCTCGACTCCAATGTCAAGGAACAGATCTGCGTGAACCTGGAGTGGGTGGCCCCTGGCAGCTGGGTCAGGGTGGCCCCTCTGACCTTCCCAGATCCCAGCCTGATCCTTCAGTCTCTCCGCTACGAGCTTTCTCACCTCCATACCTCTGATCACATGGTCCCTGCTATCTGCTGGTTCCTTGCACCCAGCCCTCCACCCCTATCCCCCCACCAGCCTAGACACCACCACAAGGCAGGCAGCCGGAATGACCCCATCCCTGCTTCGTGTTCGTACCGTGTTGGAGCCACTCCCAGCTGGCTGCTTCCTGGTCCTTGTGTACTATGGAAACTCACTTTTTATTCTGCGGTGAGCTGCTAGAGGGCCAAGTCTAGGCATGACTTAACGCCCGGTATCCCCTGTGCTGTGCTCATCTATGGATTAGATCCAAAAACATTGACTGAATTTCCAGAAATCCCGGACCCTCTCTTGGGGAAGCTCCCCAGGCTGAGGAGCTGTGATGGGTAGATTCAAGCTACCTGCAGTGAGGCCTGGGCTGGGTCGGGCCCTCATGGCTGCTGGAGGAGCACAGACTCACGGGTGCCCCCTCCCGTGGATTACCCCCATCTCCTGGGTCAGGGTCTCTGAGAGGTCACCACCTCACACTCCCCCCCCTCCCCCCCCACACCCAGATCGGGCCCTGAGACTATTTCAGCACCTGCGGCTGACAGCGGCCTTGACATCTGGCCCATTACCTGCTGAAGGGGCATCCGTATCTTCTCTTAGCAAGACATTTCATAAAAGAAAGTTGCTGCAGACTTTTGCCTAAAAGCATCTCCCCCTAAAATACATAACTGAGAAACTATGGCTCAGGGAAACCAACCCCAGTGTTCTAAAATATCACTGTTCCAGAAAGCCTTTCTTGACTCCCAGGCTGAGGCAGCAGCCTCTCTGGGCTTCCATGGCCCCCTTGTCCACCGGTTTCTCTGTCTCTCCATTAGGCCACAGGCTCTGAGGGCAGTGTGTGAGGCCTGGCCCTCGTGCCCAGGACTGACCGACAGACACGGTGTGCTGGATGACCGTGGAACCCCACTCCCTGCCCCGACAGTTTGTGTTTGGAAAAGTTAGCACTGGGGAAGCTCCAAATCTCCAGTGCCTCCTGTCCCTGGAATGCTGAATCCAGGACAGCGATTGTGAGAGAAACAGACTTCTGTTGAAGACAGTCACTCAGTTCTCCAGGGCCAAGTGCTAAGAAGCCTGGGCTCTTGGTGTGAGATGCCTGTGCCCAGCTCAGAGTGCCGGGTTTCACGGCAGCTTCTCCCGTGGAGTGGTCTGGAGGGAGGCAGGTGCCCCTGGGCTGAGGCTGCGAAGGGAACAGCATGGAGAACAGGCAGCCACAGCCCCGAGAGGCCTACGCAGGCACGCCAAAGGCTTTAGTTAAACAGGAGGCTGGAGATCCGAGATGGATGGGTTGAGCCTTAGCAACCAGAATGAGACTGAGACCGTCTTGATGACAGCCAGGGAGGGAAAAGTTAGGGACCTCCATGGGGACGTCATTAAGGGGGCCTGTTATCCTGTGGGAAACACAGTGTCGGCAAAACGAATTTCCGAGCAGTTATTGGACAAATAAAACTATTTCATGTTTATATCTCAAGGGGTTGAGACTCTTGGATCAGATCCATTATATTTAAATATTTACGTGTAGACGTGTGTTTGTATTTGCATAGATCTTCCTGAGAGGATATATAAAAAATGAACCAATTATCTCTCGCGGTTGGCGTTGGGGGGGGGGGGTACTGGGGACAGGGAGGGAGCGGGGGGAGGGGGTGATACCTGAGTGAGAGGCATCTACTTCTTACCTATTCTTTTGTTCCTTAAAAAATGTTTTTAGCCATAAACATGTATCACATCTTGAAACGGGCAGGAGTCTTGGCCAGTTTGCTAAATGGAACTGGTTGAGGTCTCCCTATGCACGATCTCAAGCCCTAGGCTGGGGTTGGACTTGTTTTCTCATGGCCCCTCGTGGAGGAAGGGGGCAGCTGGTGGCCAGCTTCGTCACCTCACAGCCCTGCTCTAGGACACCTCATGGGGCAGCCAGTCGGTTACAGGGTCAGAACCAGCCCATCTTCTGCCGGCTTCTGGTTTTTCCTCGTGCACCCCCGGGACTGTGACAGAGGAGGGACCACCGGGTGGGGTTGTCACAACCCGCCTGGAACCAGGACACCCAAATTACGGAACTATACCGGCCAGAAGGAACTCACAGACCAGCGGGTCTAAGGCCCACATTTCATGGGTAAGGAAACTGAGGCCTCGGGAGGGACGGGGACCCACACAGCATCAGAACTAGAACCCAGGTCCCTGCTCCCCAGGCCAGAACTCTTGTCACCCGACAAGAGGCAGGTGGCAAGGAGAGGCCCTCCCGCTTAGGTAGTGGGCAGAGGGGGAGTGGTTTAAATGGGTACCCCTGACTCCTAGGGGACCCTAGACAATCTGCCTGCTGGTGGGGGCTACTTGCATGAAATAACTGTCCCACCTGACTCTGCCCACCTCCTCCCTGCGCCGCTGCCTCACCTCAGGCGATACCCCCCTTCCTACACACCCGCCCCAGACGATGCGGATGTTCCTGCGTCCCCAGGGAATGACGACGATCTGAGTGGCGGGGGTGTGTGCCTTGACTGTCCTGCCGGCCCCACTAGGCCATGAGCTCCGAGGGGACTTGCCCACAGGTGCTCCCTACCCCCGGGGGGGACGACAAAATGACACCTGCCACAGGTTCCTGAGAGTCAGAGCTGGCAGGGCCTGTATGTACCATATACATATACTTCAGGGCGTGGAAAGGTTAAAAAGGCCAGATACACCGGGGACACACTACATGAACATGAAGAGACCGGCTTGTTCTCATAGGACTTCTCAGAGTCCCTCTTGCGCTGATGAACACTATGTCTCTACTCTGAAACCAGAGGGTACTCTCACCCCCACACTTCAGAGATCACAGAATCCCCCACGAAGCAGGCACTGCAAGCTGGAAAATGCTGGGACTAGACTCAACGCACACAGGGAGGCCTGAGGACCAACTCACAGGGCCCCTGCTGGTCATTCGGCACCTTCTTGCAAAGTAGGGGGAAAAAAACGCCCCTTCGAAATACTTCCACCTATGGGAAAATTAACACCACCAGGACGTTGATTTTCTGAGAACAAGACCCTCTACTGCCACCTGCTGGAAACATCCCGCAATAAACACGCAAATCTACCCTCTGTGGGAATGGCCCCATCCTCCCCTTTAGGCATGGTACTCTTGTTCAGTGTGTAACCTGCCCAGCCACGCATAGCAGCCCTGGGTCCAAAGTCACGCGATCGCAGCCCACCCATCAATCCCTTTCTACGTGCATGATTATGTTCCAGGTGAGTACTCTAAACTGACCTCTGCCTCAGCCCTTTTGAATTTCTTACAGGTGTCTCCACCGATCACCTAGCCCACAGCAGGCTCAACGGACTGACCCCCCCTCCCCCCCCTCCCCCCCCCCCAACACACTCCTTGGATGCTTATGCATGGAGAGTGCTGACTGGGGAGCAGGGATTGGCATCCAGCACGGGCTCTAACTTGCTGCGCGACCCTGGAGAAATCCTTAACCTCTCTCTGGGCCAGTTTTCCCTTCTGCCAAATGAAGCAGTTGACGTTGATCGTTTCCAGGAGCTCAGAGAGCTCTGACAGCGACCGCCCGATCCCAAACCCGTGGAATTGTGAGGAAAGCAGGAAAGTCGTTCCAACTGCTGATAGAAAGACAGTCAGGAAGACAACAGAAGACAACCAGGGTTTTTTGTTTTTTTTTTTTTAATTAGACTAGGAAATATAATTTATTTTGTAAAAATTAATTTTGTTACAATAGGAATGCTAAACGTTATTTACAGATTGAAGTTTACAGACTCAACAGTGGTGGGATTGGGCCATCCCTGCAGCCCTACATCCCTGGGACACATAACGCATGTCCACGGCCCAGGCAGGGGGTCCAGCCCTTTGCCCCCAGGAGATCTCCCTGCAGCAGAACTCCTGGTCACCTTCCCTCAGAGGGCCTACTAAGGGACCTAGCTCAGCTGCCTGGTTCCTGGGGAAAGGACCAGAGGGTCCTGGATCGTCCAGGAGATGGGGTCCCCCACACCCTCAGGAGGACCCCTGGCCTGGAGCTCTGGAGCCCGGGTCACTGCGAGAGAAAGCAGAGGGAGAGGCACGTAGAAGATACACCAACTGACCCTGTGGACTCGGAGAGGGCACACGCTCACACCCGGGTGGGGACACGTTCCCGGAGGGGTACCCTGATGTGCCTGCAGATAAAAGCACACGCGCGCGGGGCACGCACACACACAAGCACACACCCCGGAGATGAGAGACGTAAACGCCCGCGGGAGGGCGCTGCAAGCCTGCGGTGGCCCCTGATCTGCCACTCTTGGGGGTACACAGGCCACGTGGGGCTGCCTCTCAGGCCTGAATCAGAGGAGAAATCTTGATCCTACCCTAAGGCGGGCAGCGTAGGGACGCAGCCACAGCAGCCTCAGCAGAGGTTTGATTGATGGAGGCAGCAAACCCTTTCTCGGCGTTTCTTCTAAAGCTGGACAATTTGAACCCTCCCAGGAGGCCCCAGCCAATTGGTTCTGTGCTCCAGGCCCTGGTGCACAATTTCTGGAAATCAGATGAGAAATGGCACGTGTGCAGCTGGCTTGGCCTCATCCACCAAGAGCTCCCATCGTGGCTGCTGAGCGAGCGGGGCAGGGAGGAGGGGCCCGGCAGAACACGGCAGGGTTCCCTCCCACGAGAAACCCAGAATGACCGTGTGTGTCAGAACCCAAGGGCGGTCAGACAGCAGCTGCAGGTGTAAAAAGGAAGTGAGGCCCAGAGAAGGCAGTCCTATGCCCAGGGTCACACAGCAGTTTACTGGCACAGCTGGAGCTGGGGTGCTGGTCTTTGGACTCCAGGCTGCCTGTGAGCAGAGCCTGATGGGAGGGGTCCGGGTAAAGCCTCTCATGGCACTGGTCAGGCTGCTCTCTCCGGGCCATGTTGTCACCCCTGCCTGCACAGCTCAGGCCAGGACTCATCAGGGATGCTGAGCCCACAGCGGATAGGCACCTTTGGCAGGGAAGCCTCGCGGCCTGCGAGGCAACACCACACAGGCCCTGGGGCAGAGAGCCGTTGTTGCCAAGCTCTGAGTGCAGGCCCGGCTCCTTCAGCAGCGCTGATAGGAGAGATCCTCTCTCAAACCCAGCAGGCCTCTGTCTGTCCGTGGCCAACCTACCCCCCCCCCCCACCCAGGGTCGCCGGCAGGGGGCGAGAACCCCCATGAGCCCGAGTCCATGGCGGGAAGGGTAGGCTGAGGTTGCCGGCTAGGACTGAAGCCCCCAAACCTGTTCTCCTCTCCTCCCTCCTCCCAGACTTTCAAGGGCCAGGATGTGCCCAGGCTGGTTATGGACCAGCTGGGGCAAGCCCTGGGGTCAGTGCCCAGAACTTCTTGCTTTGCCCGGGGTGCCAGGGAGAGGCCTGCGAGGAGGCCTCTGTGCCAGCCGTAAGAGCCTGGTCCCGGCCATGATCAGCCAGCCAACAAGGGATCCTGTTGGGCCCTTGGAGCATCCCGGAGCAGGCTGGTGAGGAGGTACCAGCCCCCTCCACTCTGGCAGCCCCGCCTGTTCAGACCTCCCAGACTGCAGTGGGAGGGTGAGAACAGGGCTAAGGGAGCTGCCGGTAGAGGTCAGAGTTGGGAAAACAGCCCTCCCCAGGTCCTCCTTCACTGGGGCGTGCACGTAGAGCACAGCCAGCCCGCCCACCTCCCAGCCTCCCGGCCCGCAGGGCTGACTGCTCACACATTCCGTAAAGCCACGCTGAGGCCCAGAAGCTCAGGCTTCTGCAGTCAGAGGCCCGCTTATCCAGCCCTCCTGCTTTATAGATGGAGAAACTGAGGCTGGGGGAGACCAGTTCCCGGATTCCTGGGCATTAGTGGAATGTCAATTTGCGCCAGCCCACCTGGTCTGGGGGCTGCTAGGTAGAGGGGTGACCTGGCTGCTCCCACCCTGGGGTGAAGGAGAGAAGTGCCCATGGGAGACTCTCCCCGCCCACTTCTTTATCTGCTAGAGCCCCACTTCTGGGCCCCACCCCCTTTTCCAGGAGCCACCAGACCGGGGCACTGGAAACATTGTCTCTGGCTCACAGCTGGCCTGGTCTGCCCAGTTTCCATCCCTGGGCCTCTTAATCTGGATTCTCCAGGAGCCAGCCCAGGGAGCCTGTGGGGCATCTGCCTGGGGATGTGGGAGGGAGGACCCCAGCCCACTCCAGATCTCAGGGCTCCTTGCCTTTAAAGATTCAGCATCTGCTCAGAATTTTAGAGGGAAACATGGTACCGTGGCTAAAACCCCGTTCGACCCTGTACACCTGGGGAAACTGAGGCCTTGTAGGAATTTAGCCTAAGACAGAATCATTAGCAGCAAGATGTTCCCTGTTCTGTCTCTCTCTCCCTGACAATCTCTCTCTCTCTCTCTCTCTCTCTCTCACACACACACACACCCCACACATGCTCACTCCTGGCCAGAACCATGAGCAAGCCCACACTCATCCACACTCAAGAAAAGAGTTTTCTATTTTTTTGTGTTGTTTTTCATTTTCTTTTTTTTTTTTTTTCTTAAAAAGGACTTATCCAAATATCTGGATAATAAATCATTTGCGTTTCCTAAGAAACTGGGTTTTTCTTTTCCCTTGTGGTTTTGGTGTTTCTCTTTTTTCTTCTTTGAGCCTGACTAGGGGTCTGAAGCTTTCTTTCTTCCTTTCCTTTTCCTTTTTGCTTTGGACGACAGAAAGCAGTTCATCTGAATTGTACTTGACTCTTCAAAGAGGAAAACGGTGTGAAAGGAGAAGAGGACTTAGGTGGGAGGGAGAAACCAGTAACTGAGGAAGAAACCGAAGAACGCATCTAAGACAAATGTCACCCAGAGCTCCTGGGGCGGAGGTGGCTGGTGGGGGTGGGAGGAGGGAGGGAGGGCCACCTCCTGGCTCCCCTCGCTGCCTCCAGAGGCCTCGTCTCAGTTCCTCCACGGAGATCCAAGGGCAGGGGGGACAGCAAGGGGTGGAGAAGGAACACTGGGTCTTCCTGACAACAGAGTACATGGATTTGCTAAGGCTGGTTGTGGTCTGGGAATGGGGCAAGGGGAGGAGGAGGAGGGGGCGCCTCTGGCTGTGAGCTGGGGGGCAGCATGGGCCGCACTGCCTCACACGAGGCTGCCTCCTCTGTGCCCGCCTCCTGCCAGCCCTCCCAGTCCACGGTCCGGGGCGGCTCAGCAGTCCCCGTCAGTGGCCATGGCCACCAGCATCTCACTCTTGCCCATCTCCTCCAAGGCACTCGCCAGGCTGTTGAGGTCCCCGTCATCCTGCTGCAGAGCTTCCCAGAGGTCCAGGATTACACCCGTGGGGCTCGCTTTGGTGGCAAAGTAGTTCAGGTACCTGGCGGAGGGAAGGAGAGGGTCACTGGGCTCCCCCAACACTCAGCACCTCCCAGGAGCTTGGAAGTGGACAGAGCACCAGGAAGTGGGAAGGCTCTGAGGTCCCCCGACCCTGGGTCGGAACCCTAGCCCCTCTGCTTGGGGGCTGTGTGGCCCTGGGAAAGCCACTGCTCCTTTCTGAGCCTCGGTTTCCCCATCCCTAAGATGGAAACTGTCTTGCTCGTCATCATCCATCATCATTGTTATTATTACCCGTTGAAAGACACTGGCCTCAGGAGAGACTGTCCAAACCTAGCATTCCAATCTTTCCTCCTCCCGCATCTGTTCCCTGCTTGGTTTTGCCCCACGCACTACCCCGAGAGCAGGAACAGAGCCTTAGACTCTTTGTAAAGCCCATCCATTTCTAGTCAGGTGTCTTCTACGTGGCATCTGCTCAATGCAGGTTTATTAAATGGTTTCTCAGTAAGTATAATGTAATTCTAATAATTACTATTGCCGTTATATTTATGCAGCATTTTAGATTCTCCAGAAGGGCTTCGACACCAAAATACACCGTCACTCAGCAAACATTTCCAGAACACCTGTTCCGTCCTGGGCCCGGGGGTGCAGATGGTGATGACCCCTGGTGTCCTGGCCTCACCTGATCCTCACGGGCCAGCACGCCGAGTATGGCACTCCCCAAAAATGGGCTTCTCAGACTGAGCACACCCAAGCCTCAGCTCCTGATCTACCGCAAATGGAAGGATCTGATCCTGGACTGTCGGGCTGCCTGCCCCACCTGCCCCTTGGGGGACAAAGGGAGGTTGGGGTGGGGCTGGCCTGGCCCAACACCCACCGGTCCATGGAGAGCTTCTGCGCCAATAGCCGCCAGTCATTGCCCCGCGAGTTGGGGGCATCCAGGCTGTTGCATATCTTCTGGCGGATGGACAGTGGAATCTTGAAGGCGTAGGGTCCCAGCTGGGTGGTGACCGTGCTGCCAGGGGCAGAGCAGAAGGCGTCCAGGGAGCCAGCAGGTGTCTAGAAGGGCAGGGGGCAAGGTGAGAGGGGCAGGGGGCTCCCCCATGCACAGCACTAGCATCCGCCCCTCCGACCTTCCTGCACTGGGACTGTGAGCTCATGGAGGTTCCTCCCCACGCTCTGGGCAGGTCAGCTGCTCAAAAACCTCCTCCCCCAGAAGGTCGGCTTCCAAGGGCCAGGGCTGCGTGCCCAACGGTCCTTGCGGTGGACCAGGCGGATGCACTGTCCCAGGCTGATGCGGGTGCAGGCTCGTGATTCCAAAGCCATAAGGAGCCTCAGCCACAGTCTACTCCACACAGACGCACGTTTACACACGTGGGAATGAAGTCCAGAACGGGGAAGTGACTTGCCCATGGTCACGTGCCAAGTTCGGTAGAGAGCTGGGTCTAGGCCTCTGATGGGCGCTTTTTACATTGCCCAAGGAACTTCTCGCGCTGCTCTCCTGGGTGGCCTGGGTTTTGTAAACCTCAATGTGGATGTATAGTGGAGGAGAGCCATAGGCTTGGGCTAAGCACTGACCTGACACAAGGTCGATGGTCTCTTCCTCCCTAAGACCTACCTTCTGACTTGGTGATTTCATCTGTTGCCTGGTCCCGGCCAAGCACAGGACCAGCCACTCAATAAGTGTGCAGAAAGTGACGGAGTCCCAGCTCAGACGTGGGAGCTGATGGGGACCTATCTACGGAAGGCAGCAGCCCCATGCACGCGGGTCTGAACGCTGCCTCCCCCGGCCCCACGGAGTGTCCGTCCCTCCCGCCTCACCTCTGCCAGCGTGGTGTGCAGCTGGCAGATCTGGCCCTCTCCTTCCACCTGCCGCACACAGATCTTGCAGGAGAGCTCTGTGGAGGCCAGGCTGTGCCTCTCCAGGGTGAAGGTGCAGTGCAGGGCCTTCTGGTTGCCACTCCAAATGTGATAGAAGGGGATCTCCTGAGGGAGGGGCGTCAGGGTCAAGGTGAGGCCAGCCTGCCCTGCCCTGCGCTACCCTCAGGGAATGGAGGCAGAGGCCGGTCAGGGGGCCAACCTCAGGGAGCGATGGGACCCCCCCCCCCCCCCCCAGGGGGCAGGGCCTTCCTCTCCGTCCAGAGGGGAAGAGGAAGAAGAGCTGGTCAGGGGCCCTTCAGCCGAGAAAGGGAGCGTCTGGGGAAGGCGGCACAAGCCTGGATGCGTGTGCGCATGTGTGTATGTGTATGCACACATGCGCGTGTACGTCTGGGGCTGGAGGCCCTGCAGAGTCCATGGGGTTGCTCAGGTAGGTGTAGGCACAGGGGAGTGACCATCCGAGACGACTCTGGATGGTTGGCCAGGCATGAGCACTCTTAGAGATGGCAAGGCCTCTTTGAAGATGACGTCTGTAGACATCTGTGTGTGGGAGTGTGACGGGGGGGGGGGGGGGGAACGTGGCTGTCAGTGGCACCGAACGTGACGACGTGCCTAGGGACGACTAGGGGCATGGAGAGTGGGGTGGGAGGGAGACAGAGACTCGGGGAGGCGAGGGCAAGGCTAGAGGAAGGAGACAGGAAGGCCAAGGCCCGGGAGGGGGAACCGATCTTCCGCGGGCAGACCGAATGTTCCCCTTGCCCCGGCGTCATTCGCCACCTCCTGTGGCCCAGCCCTCACCTGGTACTTGGCCAGCAGCTTGCTTCTCCAGTGGGCATGGGGGATGTCGTGCAGAGACAGGCGCAGATTGTGGTAACTGTCTTTAAACAGTAGGGGTTTTGGCTCTTCCACCAGGTAGCCACCCAGGGTCCGCTCCAGTTCCAGCACCTCCTGTGGGCAGGAGGCAACGGGAAGGGGGAGCCTGTCATACTTGGCCAGTGTGGTAAGTGCTCAGCGAAGACACACTGTGTGAATAGACAGGTGAATGGACAGATAATGGGACAGGTGGATAGATAAGTGGATTAATAGATGACTGGACAGGTGGATGGATGAATGGATGGATAAATAGTTGCGTAGATAGATACAGACAGACGGTGGATGTGTAGATGGATATGCAAACACACGGATATACAAACAGAAGGACAGACGGAAGGAAAGACGAACGGATGGTTGGCGATGGCTGCACAGACAGATGGACTGCTGAGTGAGTGAGTATACAGATAGATGGGCAGCAAGCTGGACGGATGGATGGATGGACGGACGGACGGACGGACGGACAGACGGGGACTGAATAAATAAGTGATGCCATCAAGCTCAAATGTGGTGGCTTTCCTCCTGCCGTCCCCCCCATTCTCTGATCAAAGCTGGACACTGGCCAGCGCCCCAGTACTCAGAGATCCAGGCCGCGAGAGCCTCTCCTCGCAACCCCCGATCCCTTGTGGGCCTTCTGCAGTTTCAGGCCAGCCTGGCCCGGCAGAAGACACTCACTCTCCCATGAGGCCTTTTCACCCATGTTGCATCAGTCCTCGACTTGGAGCTGGGGACAAGTCACGCGAGACTGGGAGACAGGAGCTAGAGGGGACCCTAGACCTGGGTCAAGGGAGGTCTGGAGCTACAGGAAAGGCCCTGGAGGCTTCGCAGAGAGGTGGGCGGCAGGAGAAGGTCAACACAAGGCCAAGGGGCTATGCTCTTCCAGTGTCAGGATGAGCTCGAGGTCCTAGAAACAGCCCCTGCGTGCTTCGGCCACATGGGACAACACACCTGCCTTTGCGTCAGCGGCCGCGTCCACTGGGATGGCCTTCACCCTTCTCTTCCGGGCACCCTTCCTTGGCTTTTGGAGCACAGGTCTAAGGTTAATGTGCCGTGAAGCCTTCTCAGGTCCTCTCCCTCTCAGGCTGGTGCTCGCCTAGCCCTCCCTCAGCGAGGCCCCCTGTCCTTTCCCCCGCCTCTAGCCTGCAGTTTGGTGAGGGCAAAACTGTATCTCGCGGGTCTGATGCCGTTTCAATGTTTGAGCAATGAGTGATTAATGAGGTTGATGGCGGTAGAGGGGTGCCTGGAAAGTACCACGATTCTGGGGAGCAGGGGCACTGGAAGGTACCGCACAGCCGGTCAGCTGGGGCGGGGGGGTGATACAGCCACCGTGTGCCAGGGCTGTGTGCTACCGACGGCCTGGCCTTACCTTCAGCGCTACGGGCGTGTCCTCTAGGCAGTAGACCCTGAGGCTGTACTCCAGGGAGGTGCAGAGGGCAGGGGCGAAGATGGCCAGCTGGAGACGCTTGACTGCCGAGCGGGAGTAGGACTCACCCGTGAACACGTAGGTGCCCAGCTGGTCCAACAGGATGTGGCAGGACCTGGCCTCCAGCTGGCAGTAGCAGGGCGTGTTCAGGGTTTCCTCGTCCAGGGTCACCACCTCCTACACGGGGAGGCAAAGAGGTCACAGTCAAGGCCATGGAGAGATCCACCCGGGTTGGGCCGGGAGAAAAGGGGCTTTCTTTCAGCTTCTGAGGCCTCCCAGGGCAGGTTCAGATAGATCTGCCCCGCTTTCCCCGCCCCCCCACCACCCCCCACCCCGAGCCTTGGCTCCTCACCTCCCAGTGGCCCTGGTGGGCCTGGGTCTTGAGCTGGAAGATCCAGTCGCCGGCACGGACTTCAGCACAGTGGGGTACCGTGAGGATGACGGGGCGGCACAGCAGGAGGCCCGTGGGCCCACAGGTCACTGAGGGGCTCAATACCGTCTGGGTCCCTTCTGAAAGCGGGCTGGGGACAGGGTAGAGGGCAGGAGGGAGGCAGTGAGGGCAGGCCTGAAGCTCAGCAAGGGCCCGGTGTGGGCCTGCCACCTCTACCCCGGCTCTTGGGTGACAGAGGCAGGTCTCCACCCCTGGGCCCCCGGAGGTCAGGGGTTAAGGAGAGGCAGAAAGACGGCCTAGGCCTTGAGAGTGTGTTCAGATTTCTGCTCTTCCGCTGCAGCGTTCTCAGCTATGTCTTTGCTCGTATTTTCAAAGGTTCTGCACGTTTGGAATGCTTTTGGTTAAGCGTTGCTAAACTGCCCTCTGGGAAGCTGGTACCAGCCCGTGCTCCCCTCCTGTGTGTCATGGGAGGGCCGAGGTCCCACACTCTTGTCAATATGGAGGTCAGGCCGTTTGAAAAAAATCTTTGCAAATTCGAGAAACAAAAAACTCCAGTCTCATGGCTGTTTGAATTTCTACTCTCTGACTACAAAGTAGGCTGGCCATTTTTTCATAATCTACTGGCCACTGTGTGTGTGTGTGTGTGTGTGTGTGTGTGTATGTGCTTGCATCAGAGAGTATGTGTGAATCACTTGTTCGTATCCTTTGCCCATTCTTGTAGTGAAATGTTTACTTTTTTTATTGGTCTCTAAAGCCTCTTTACATAGTAAGGATAAGCCTCTTGTCGTATTGTAGCTACTTGGTCAATCGCCTTTCAGTTTTATGATTCGCTGTGCCGGTGCTGCACATTTTAAATGTGGACATAGTAAGATCTGTCAAGGTTTTGCTTGGAGGGCTACTTTAGGATCTGGCTCAGATGGTGATATTTGAACCCAAGGTGGCCAGGCAGCAGGGAGAGGAAGAGAAGGGGGGCAGCCCATGCCAGACTGAGGTCTGTCCACTCACAGGGTGTTTTCTGCCTTGTTGATAAGGAGGTACATCTCGTAGAACTTGCCCTGGGGGATGGCTCCATTGGGTACCAGCAGGCTGACCCCTAGGGGCAGAAGGAGGTCAGCAGGGAGGGGCTGGAGGGAATCTAAGAGCCTAGAATGGGGGATGGGGGGGTGGGGGAGGGGGTTGGTTGGCTCCTAGCTTGGGGCAGGGGGAGAAAGGCATCTCCTGAACTCCAGGTGGTCACCAGCAAGGTGGGGGGGACAGAAGCTCGGCGACTAGGTACAAGGGGGAGCCCAGGCCACTGACAGTTGTGGGTACATCTGCTAACACAGGGGCCTCTAGCACTGCGGTGGGGTATAGAGATGGGGCGAAGTGCCAAAGTTCAAACGCCTGGACCCCAAGTCTTCTATGTTATAGTCCCTTCTTTCCCCTGGACCGCATGTTCCCCATCTGTGAAATGGGATCAGGGAAGCCCTATCTTCTGCTGGGGGGAGAGGGGGGAGGGGCTGGGGATGCCCAGAGGGGACATGCGGAGGCCAGGCTGACAGGCGAGCGGGGCAGGAGGAGCCCACCTGTGCCCGGGATGCTGAGCCTCCCACCCAGGCAGCCAAAAGTGCCGCTGACGCTGCTCCCCGGGTCGCGGGGCAGGCCCAGGAGCTGCTGGGAGCCGAGGCTGGCACTGCGCAGGTGCAGTAAGTGGGCATCCCGGGTGTAGTCGCTGGAATACGTGCCGGGCGGCAGGACCCCCAGCAGGTCAGCCCCATCTGGCAGGCCTGGCCCCGAGCCGGTGGTGCTGGAGTTGTAGACCTTGATCTTGAGACTGGGCAGGGGGTCCAGCAGGGGCGAGTTGGTCATGGGGATCTTGTCGGCGGAGTCCTGCAGGGCATACACGGGCCCGCGGTAGATGCCGGCACTGGCCGTGAGGTCCGGAGGCACGGATGGGTGCAGGAGCTGTGGATTGTCTGCAGGGGTCGGGGCTACAGTCAGACCCAGCTGTGCCTCGCTGGCCCGGTCCCATCCTCTGCTCCCGCCGGGGGCCCTTCTGTTGCAAAATCCCACCCAAAAGTCCAGCTGCCAAAGATTCAACCGCCATCGTTGCAGGAAGCTTTGGGGACTCAGCACGTGGGCTCCTCCCTTCCTTCTCTGTGCCTCTCCGATCTACACTCACCTTTACATTTTTTTTTTTTTAATGTTTGTTGATTTCTGAGAGAGAGAGAGACAGAGTGTGAGCAGAGGAGGGGCAGAGAGAGAGGGAGACACAGAATCCCAAGCAGGTTCCAGGCTCTGAGCTGTCAGCACAGAGCCCGACGCGGGGCTTGAACCCACGAACTGTGAGATCATGACCTGAGCCAAGTCGGTCGCTTAACCGACTGAGCCACTCAGGCGCCCCATTTTTTTTTTAAATTTTTTTTTTAAAGGATCTACACTCATCTTTCGAGCGAAGTCTAGAAAGACCTCAGGCAGGGGGAGGCCCCACTCCAGTCTGGCCGGTGTGGCTGGCTGCCGTGCCCCTCTGGGTACCCTGCCTGCATCTGCCACCCCGGGTACTCCCAGGTCCTTACTGGGCCTCGCAGTCTTGAAGTTGACGGGGTGGAAGCCGCCAGTGAGGGCGGCCGACGAGTCGGTGATGTCCGTGTCAAAGTCCCGGCAGTTGCGGCGGTAAACCACCACCCCCACCACCATGACGACGCCCACGACGACGAAGATGGACACCACGAGGCCCGCGTACAGCGCCACGTCCCCCGAGGTCTCCAGCACTGCGGGGACAGGAGGGCTGGGTGAGGGGCAGGGGCAGAGACCCAGGTCCTGGGACAGACCGGCGCCATGCTAGGTCCTAGTCTGAGCCCTCGTGACTGGCCGGGACCGCAGGCAAGCCTCAACCTCTCTGCGCATCAGTCTCGACGAGTAAAACGGCCTCAGATCCCCTGTCTTGCTTCCCACCCCCCCCCCCCCCCCCCCCCGTGCAGAAAAACGCAAGAGGACTCATGGGCAGTCCCAACAGGTAACTCCTTGCTCACTGCTGAGAAAGAGACAGTGTCCTGTCCCAGCCAGGATGCAAACGGAGGCCCTCGCTGCGGCCTGCAGCACATCCCAGGGCCGGAGGTCCCGGCTCCCGGTAATCTCTGTAAGCAGCCACCCTGAGCTCAACTTGCATCCTGGGCTGAGGGGAGGGGATGGCGGCAGAGGGGGAGCAGGAGGAGGGAATGAGATGCAAGGCGATGGGGTGGAGAGGAGGTGAGCAGGTGGAGGGGAAGGAAGGGGCTCAGGGGGGGCCACCCACCGGCTACACTTTCCTCCCCCAGGCAGGCTGCCACACAGCTGCAAGTAACCCCACACGGCCCAGGCAGGGAGGTGGCATTGACACGATGACAGGCATTCTGTGTCTGCGTTGTCCCACGTACAGCCACTAGCCACGTGTGGCTAACGAACAACTAAAACGTGGCCGCTCTGACTGAGGCACTCAGTGTTGAAAAATGTATTTAGTTTTAACTAAGTTAAATGGAAGTGGGAAGAGCCACGCGTGGTGAGTGGCTAGGACACTGGACAGCCCACAGGCCGAGCCAAGATGCCTGCTCTTTCCTCTTTTTTGTTTGGGGACCTCCAGGAAGCCAATGTCCGGTCTCCCCTCCTGGGAGGGCCCGCAGACAGGGAGGCCTGCTTTCCCTGCCTGGACCCTTCCAAGCCCCACTTTCCTGGTGCCGACTGAGCCTTTGGGAGGCAGGGCACGGCTCAGTCCTGGTGTCCGCCCACTTCTGCCACCTTCTGGCCCCATCTCTACTCGGTGGCCCTCACTCTTGGGCTCCCCGGAGGGCCCTGGCGCCCAGTAGAGCTGCCAGGAGGCCCTCGGGGCTCGGGTCTGCCTCCTGATGCTCTCCCTAACCATCTAGGGTCACCTGATAATCGCTCACCAGTCACGAGCCTGGTCCCCCTGTGAGCTGGGCCCAGGGGCCCACTGCTGATTTTATGAACCCGGAATTATTTGGAAATTATGGTTTAATTACCACAGGCCGATCTGCCTGAGCAGCTTTACTGCTCTGGTGTGGCCGCAGGATGGCCTGGGGGGTAAGTGGACCAGACCCCCTCGGGGCTGACGCTAGGAGAACCTCGCTGGGGGATACAGTAGGGGCACCGGAAGGGACGGTGTGGGCCTGTGCACCGGCTCTGTTGCGGAGAGGAAGGCTGAGGGGACAAGGCTATGAGCACCGGCATGGGTCACGTAAGTACTGATGTTCAAATCCTGGCTGAGTCCTTGGATAAGTCCCTTCCCTCTGAGGCTCATCTTCTCCCGTAATGGGAGGGTCGGGATGGTGTCCTTTCTGTGGGCTGAGAGTCTGCCTGTCTGCACATGATGGAGGCTGTGACACGTGCAGCATTGGGGGCCAAGGGGGGGCCCATGGACGGTTGGTGGGGGGGGCACCTTCAAGTCTCCCTGTGCCCTGCCCTGCACCCCACACCCTGGAAAAGCCAGCCAAGGAGAGCAAGGGTCCCCCAGAGAAAAAAGGACAGCCATGAAATGGGACTTACGGTGGCTTTTGGGGTCACTTAGAGTTTTCTTATCTGTCAAGGGAAATAAAGGGAAAGACAATGACATAGGTGGCAAAGAAAGGATGGTGAATGTGACAGGAAACGCGCAGATGAGGTGATGCACGTGGCGAGTGGGCAGAGGCCCCAGGGGCTGCTCCACCGAGGCCAGCGCTGGAGGCCTGGGGCCGGCGGCGGGGCAGGGCGGAGCGGGGCGGGGCGGGGTGGGAGGGGCCTCATCCGGCTAGAGCTCCCGCCCCCGGGCCCCGCCTTCGCAAGGACTCACTCTGTATGCACAGCCCGTCGGTGCAGTTCTTGGAGTCGAGCAGGGTCCCGCTGCAGTCTCGGCCTCCGTTCTGGGGCGGGGGCGCCATGCACTCGCGGCTGCGCCAGTGGGCACACTCAGTGCTGCAGGCTGACCACTTGCTCCACTCCGTCCACGCTCCGTCCACTGCAGGAGCACAGCACACGGCACGTGGGGCACATGCGCGCTCAGGTATGTGTACAGAGCACAGCGGTGCACGCGCACGCGCGCGTGCACACACACACTACGGCAGGAGGGGAGCCCAGGGCACACAGCGGTGCGCGCGCGCGCGCGCACACACACACACACACGCGCGCGCGCGCGCGCACACACACACACACACACACACACACACACACACTCCAGCAGGACGGGAGCCCAGGACACAGAAGCCACACGAAGAGATCTATCCACCCATAGCCACATGGCCCCTTGCCAGCGCAGTCGGGGGCACCGTGCGGGCAGAGAGGACACAGACACAGGAGGCCACTCACACAGACACAGCCCGGTGCACCCGCGAAGACACAAACCCAAGGGAAATATACCACATGGTTCACGCAAACGTGGAAGGGGCGGGACAAAACCAGGCGCGCACAGACGCACAGATGGGGACGCGCAGACTGAGACAAAGGTGAGGGGAGAGAGGACCTTTGCAGGATTAGGGGCGGCAGCCAAAGTCTCGGGCAGGAGGACAGGCTCTCTGACCCCGGGCAGCGCTGGGACCCTGGCCCACGGCCCGGAGGGTGGAAGAGCTCCCCTCCCTCCCCCCCCCCCCCCGCCCCCCACCGGCAGACTGCAGCTCAGAGCCTCTCTCTCCGTCCCTCTAGCAGCCGGGCGCGGAACGAGAGGGCACAGGCCACAGCATCGTGTCCAGCCTGCTCGGCCAGCTGTGGGCCCCAGAACAAGCACCACCATGGGGAGAGAGTGGCTGTCCTGACCGCAGCAGACACCAGGGCACAGAAGGCAGGGCTGGGGACTGGGGCGGGCTGGGCATGGGCAGGACGCCCACCGCCCGGGGCCTCACCTGGGCACACAGTGGTGCAGGCGGTCTTTTGGAAGGCCTGGCCCTCGCAGAAGGCACCTCCGTTGAGCGGGGCTGGGTTGGTGCAGGTCCGTGTACGTTTCTGCCAGCCACGGCCGCAGCGGTTGGAGCAGGGCGACCACTCCGCCCAGCTGGACCAGCCACCGTTCACTGCAAGGGCAGCACGTGTCAGCTGGTCAGCCTGACTCTGTGGCCCGTGGGCCCCCTAGACCCCATCTCCAGTCCTGACAAGGCCCTTCTGCTGAGGCCTTTCCTAACTGGACCCCACCTGCTGCGGCACTGGGGGCTCAGTTTCCAGCAGACAAATCTGGCTGCGACGGTCAACACTGGAGGGGACCGGGGGGGGGGGGGGTGGTGGGTCACTGTCTGTTCCCAGCCCCATTGTGCAATGGCAAGCAAAGGTCCAGGGAGGGCTGACGCTTACCCAGGGTCACCTGGTAACAGGGGACCTGTGCCTGAAACCCGACACAGGGTTCTTTCTACCATACTCGGGGCATCTCAGCTATAGCTCTGCCCCGGAGGGAACAGCAAGGAACATCCTACAGGCCTGCGCAGCAGTTCTGCACTCTGCTGGGTCACCAGGCTTGGGAATGAGGATGCTGACGGGGCCCTGTTCTAGCCCCACGCCCACGAGTGCCTGACTCGACCACTAGCTGCTGTGTGATCTTGGGGAAGGCATCTCCCCTCTCCGGGCCGCATCCTCCCACGTGTCCACCAGGGTCCTGCTGACCTCCAGTGTAGGGTGGGGTGAGGTGGGCATATGGCCCAAGCTGCGCCCCCCCCCCCCCCCCAGGACCCGTACCGAAGACAATGACCGTGGCAGTGGTGCTGCGACGCTTGGCCACGATGTTCTTGGCCACACAGGTGTAGTTGGCCGTATCTGCCAGGCGGGCCTGGCGGATGATGAGGTTGTGGTCGATGGTGAGCAGGAAGTTGGTGTCCTGGGTGGGGTCGATGATGTCCTCATTCTTGAGCCATTCTACCTACAGGGATGGGGGTGGGGGGCATGAGGGCCCGCTACCTGCTTACCTGCATCGCGGGGAGTGGGCCCTCTCTGGAGGGGAAGGGAGGCCCGGCCATAAACAGGACCGCAGTTCTATCCGTGTCTACCCGCGGTGGTGACAGAGTGAGGCTAGACCTCCACGGGCCGGGCCCCGTGGCGAACACTGCAGAACACGGTGGTTGTGACGAGCACCCCACCAGCTAGATGGTCCTGGGGAGGGGCTTAACGCCAGCCTCGATTTCATCATTCGTAAGGCAGAATTTATTAGCACCCACCGCATAGGGCTGATGCAAGGATTAAACAAGTTAGTGTGCAAAGTGTGGAGGACGGTACTTGACTCCCTGGACGTGCAACACAAGTGTTAGCCGTTCGCCGTTAGGGCAAAGGCCACGTGCTCGGACACATGCACGGTGAGGCCCTTTGGCATCCACAAAGCTGGGGCTTCGGCTTCTGGGCGGGGGAGGAAGATACAGCCACAGGCACCTCCGTTGCAAGAGACTCAGCCTGGGGCCTGCTCAAGTAGCCCGTGGGGATCTGGCCCCAGCTCTGCCCCATCCCGAGGGGTTTTGCCTGTGGAGGGCCGAGCTGGGGTCTAGCACACGCCGAGTTCTGCAGAGGCCGTAGTTCTCTTCTCTGTCTCAAGCCTCGATATTCCCATCTATGAAATGGGGAGAGCTCTGGGAGGCTGAGGCATCACGGTCTCTGCCATGCCGAGTATTCTCCTAGTCCCCACTCACCTCAGCCACAGGCACGCCCTCTGGTGGGCGGCACTGTAGGAGAACCTCCTGGTCCAGGGGCACCTCCTTGCCCAGAGGCTCCTGATCGAAGTTCTTGCGCAGGTCTGGAAGAAGGAGTGGAAGAAGGAAGTGGGGTCACCAGGCACAATTGGGCAGAACAGAAGCCTCACGTGTCCCACTCTAGCCACTAGGGGGCAGTGCACGCCAAGGAAACTGGGCTCTGCCTGCCCATCTCCTCCAAAGTGGGGGCCTCACCAGGTGGGGTTGGGGGAACAGGTCTCCCTCCCTGACGCTGGGATCCTAAGCACATAACAACCCAGGCTGGTGAGGAAGCTGGCAGCTCCCTTATACAGACGTAGCTACAAAAGGCTGTTAGAAATCCTGAGGCCAGAGGTGGCTTAAGTTCTGGGTCCAGGAGGCCTCTTCTGAGCTGGCATCCGTGTGCCCTCATGTCTCTGCAGTGGGCAAGGGATGCCCCCACAGCTGTGGAGTTTCCTCTCCAGGGGGCGTGGGGAGGGGGAAGGGGCCCAGGGGAGCGGGGTGGGGGTGTCAGGACGGCCTACATGCGATGCGGACGTAGGCCCGGCGACTCTTGGTGGTGCCCGCGGAGCTCCAGGCCACGCACTGGCACCAGTAATCCTCCAGCCCGAACAGCTCCTCCACCTGCTGCCGCGACACCTCGATCTGTACCTCTCGTACCCGCAGGCCTGAGAGGAGGAGACAGATGGCATCAGGGGGCGGGTCTGAGGACAGGAAGCACGGGACGTGGCACCAGGACCTCTGTCTCTGCCAAGCGCTTCCATTTCCATCTATTTTCTCGTCTCTTCCGACTCCACCCTGGCCCCAGCCACCACTGCCACTCCCCTGGAGACTGCAAGGGCTAACACGAGCCCTCTGCCCCGTCCAGTCCGCTTCCTGCCCCGCAGCTGGCGTGCGCTCCTCACAGCGCACAATGCCACGCGTCCCCTGGCTGTGCCTCCAGTCCTCACGACGTGAAGACCCAGATCCCCCACGTGGCCTTCTGGCCCTGCACAGTCTATCCACTACAGCCTCACTGGGCATCTTCCAGTTCTTCATGGTCTCCCCTGCCACAGGGCCTTTGCACACCCAGTCTCCTGCCTGGAACCCTCTTCCGTCGCCTCTGTGCCCAGTGGACTCCCGGTCGTCATCAGTTCTGGGCTGGGCCTCACTTCCTGAGGGAACGCCTCTCTGACCCTGGCCCATCTCCACCCACTCTCAAAGCACCATACTGAACACTGGGCTGTGTAGTTATCAACCCCCCGCCCAGCCTGACTTCCCCACGGCCCTGACCACTATCCGGAACTGTATTATCTACTGATACTTTGTTTGTTAAATATTTCCCGCACGGGAGAATAAAGCAGGGCTTTGCCCTGCTCACTGCTGTGGCCCAGGACCTGGCCCAGGAAAGGTGCTCCAGAAATACGTGAAGAAAGCAGGTGGACTGTCTCTGGTTAGGAGCTGGAGCTGGGGGGTGGCCCCTCTTCCTAGGACCTCTCAACAGCTCCCAACCAGGGCCTGGGGGCTTCCCTGCATAACAGCATCCACCAGCCTACCCAGAGAGGGGTCACACACTCTCCTGCCAACCCTTAATAAAAGCCCCTTGTGCTCAGGGAACGAGTGAACCCTCTGGATGACGATGCCCACCCAAAGCTCTTCCCCAAAGCTTGTGGGAGGACTGTGAGGCCCCCTCCTCCAGGAAGCCCTTCCTGACTGTCCCCGTCTCAGAATTCCTAAAGCTGTTCCTCCCTGCCATGTGTCCCAGCTCACCCTCTCATGCCCGCACATGGGCTCTGATGAGCCTCTCGAAGGCAGGATTGTCAGCTGTCCACTCTGTGGTACTGTGGCATGATGGTCAAGTGTAGGGTTGGGTGGCTGGGCAGGTTTGAGTCCTGGCCCCACCCTCACTCCCCAGCTGTGTGACCTTCACTAAGTTACTCAGCCTCTCTGAGCTTCTGTTCCCTCATCATAGTAAAACACTCGGGGTAAACTCTAGAGCGATCATGGCAATCACTCTGCCATAGCACCCAGCCAAGGCCGAACACAAATCTACTCTGGAAGGTCATTTGGGTCTCATCCAGCCCCTTCCTTTCACATATGAAGAAACTGAGGCTCAGAGAGGGTCAGTGGCAGGCCCAAAGTCCCACCTCGAGGTACCGGCAGAGCTGAGACCAGCTATCTGGTATCTTGCCCTGGTTAAAGCTCTGTCTCCAGATGCATGACCTCTTTGGACCTTTCCAGTGAACTCATTGCCTTAACTCTCCCGCACCATGGGTTAGGATGGCCTTTGCCCGAGGAGCCCAGACAGTGAGGGAAACCCCCTCCTGACAGCCAGGGATCTAAATGCGAGGGGGCTGGGGTTCTGCCCCTCGGGAGCACCAGGAGGGCAGAGGCTGCTTCAGAGGGATAACTGGCTGCTCACAGGGGCTGCCTGGAGTCCTGGCCTTTGACCAATGCTGCACAGCCCAGGGCGGCACAGAGGGGGCCCCCGCCCCTTATTCACTAGGCTGTGAAACTGACAGGGGGGTCCCTCTCAAGGGGGTCATCCATCCAGAAGCACCCAACCGCTGGACAGAGAAATCATCACCCAGAAGGAGGACAGGGACCTGCAGTCTCTCTGACTTGGTGCCCAGCACCAGGTGCCCCCGCCCCCATGCCCACCTCCTCCAGCATGGTGGTTAAGGGGCAGGTGGGACCTGGGCCAGGACACCCAGGACTGGGTTCTTGTCCCGACCTGGCACGAGCTGGTAGGGTGGGCTCGTCCTGCCTCTTCTGGCCCACGGCTATCATCCCCTGTCTTTCCAGAGCCACAGAGAGGGCCAGGGTGGGGAGCAGGAGGATGAAACCAGCCATACTGCTGCCAAGGGAGTGCCCACAGGACCACAGTCTATTCTTTGCAGCTAATGGGGACAAGAGTGCCCCAATTTCTCGGGCTGGCATGGCTCGTGAGCCCAGTACCAGGGGAGTAGATGCCATCCTGTTACTATTACTACTAATTGCAAGGTTTTTGAGAGGCCCCAGGGGGGTACACCATCCCTCTGCTCTGCCTGGACCCCCACAAGTGACCTCTGATACAGGCCGGAGGGGCTCAGGGGGACAGAGAAAGAAGGACAGGCTTCAAGAGGAAAGAGGCCAAGAAAAAGCCAGAAAGAGGACGGAGGAAATGGGGGTTTACTGAGCGCCTGGCACTTTACGCCACCTTGTTCCACACCCACCGGGACCTTCCGTTAACATCCCAGTTTACAACGAGAGGACCTGGGGCTCAGAGAGGGTGGGTGACTTTCCCAGAGCCACACAGAACAGGGAACAGGGGCAGCTGGGGTATGTTCCTTTTTTTTCCTCTTTTCAACATTCCTTTTTTTTATTTTTAGATTTTGGGTGAGCCTGACACTCTGAATCTATTTTTTAAAATGCTTTCAGAATTTTGGTAAAATATACATAACCCAAAACTTAACCGTTTTAACATATACGGTTTGGGGTGGCATTAAGTACATTCTGGGGTATGGTTTTAAGCCTGGGTGGTTCTGAAATTTGCGAGCTTGTTCCAGGAAAAAAGAAGTTGGAAGGAGGCAGAAAGGAGAGAGAGTATGTGGTGGCGGAGGGGGGGGGGTGGTGGTGGCAGACAGACAGACATAAGGGAAAAAAGATGGACACAGAGAGACAGGGGTGAGAAGGGGGAGAGGCAGGAGAGACAGAAGGAGAGGAGAGACGGCTAAGAAAGGAGAAGGACGAGGGAAGGGGTGAAAGCCTCAAAACCAAAGCTGAGGCAGGCTGTGGGGCGAAGGACCCCCAGAGCCCGGGCTTGGCTGGGCCTGCCCGACACCGGCCACCTGCAGGTAACCAGCAGCGGATGGCCCCCTCCCTGGCCCGAACCCCGGATAGGCTCTCCACCCCAGAGGGTCCTGTACTGTAAACGGGGGCCTGGGGACGGATAAGCAACCACCTGGCCTCGGGGGCCCCACCGGGGGTGCCCCGGAGACCCCAAGTTCACCTCACCCTCGGGATCTGGGCTACATCCTATAGCGCACCCTCCGTGGTTATTTACGTGACATCACCAACCTCTTGTTTAAACTGAAAACAACTGATGTCTGTGAAGGAAACGCAGCATTCTTATGAAAAGAAACAGAATCACTTCCCACAGACACTGAGGCCCTCCCGCACCCACGATGGTCTAGGATTCTAGCTGCGTGCCGGTGGGGGGCTGGGGGGGAGCTCTTTGTTAAACGGGGAGCACAGCAGGTGCTGGGGTGTGCGTGCGTGTGTGTAAGAGCTCTAGCCCCCCACCCCCACCCCCGCCCCCAGACTGCTCCGTGATGTAAGCCAGAGACAGAGAGAAACCAGAAAAAGATTGGGACAACCCTTGGGGAAATACTGATCAAGGGTGAATCCCAGAGGGGAAACTGAGGCGGCGGATGGGGGCGGGGGGGGGGGAAGCCACGGCCATGTGAAGTCTCACAGGGAGCCCAGGGTGGAACCCCTGGGCCCAGGCGTGCTGGGGGTGACCGGATGAGGGGGGGCAGGCTCACCCGTGGCCTCATCCAGGCCCTCCTGCGTGACATGGTCATTCTGGCTGACCCACTCGCCGTTACACTTGAAGTAGATCTGCGTGGCGGGGAAGGCGCGGCAGCGCAGCTCCACGGGCTTGTTCTTCACGATGTAGGCATCCTGTGGCTCCTGCAGGAAGTGGGGCAGGGGCTCAGCCGGCGCCGAGGGGAAGGAGTCGGGGAGCACCTCGCTGCCGGAATCAGTGCCTGTGGAGGGAAGGCGGGCTTCGTGAGGCTGCAGGCTCGGAGGAGGGGTGGGCAGCTGGAGACCAGCTGGGATGCCCTCCGTGACCTCCCGGGGGGCCTCGGTTTCCCCATCCCACCCAGCTTTTAAGAGCCTGTGCTTTGGACACACCAGTCCTAGCTGTATGATACTGTGTGATTTGACTCATTTCCAGGAGGAGCAGTCAGGGTGGCCCGGGATGCTGAAGCGATCCGTCCGGGCGAGGATACCACCCCCCTAGCCCTCTCCAACGTCCCCTGCACTGGACCTCCGGAGCCTCCCTCCAGTGTCCCGCGGCGACGTCGCAGCAGGTGAAGGGTGGGAGTGGGTGACTGTGCCTGGAGCACAAACCAGGCCAGCTCTGCCCTGAAGGCACAGCTGCCCTTTGCAGCCAGCCAGGCTGATGGAAGTGGGGAGACAAGCCGGGGTCCACAGAGGCGTGACGAGGGGTGACGTGGGGCAGTCGCGCCGGGCCTGGGCTCCTTGGTGCTTGGCCCGCCCCCTCCTCCAGGAAGCCCAAGGCAGACAGCCGCATAGAAATGGAGCCCCTCTTCCCAGCAGCCTTTACCCAGAGCCTCCCCTCCTCTGGACTGTTGTCTCTGCCACAGCAAAATCCACACCCTCCACCCTAACAACAGACAAGGAAACTTCAGAGCCTGGGAATGCAGATAGGCTGTGCCCGCAGCAATGTCCTCCCCCAAAAGGGGCCAGATGGAAACCCTGGCCCGCCTGCATCCCTGGAAAGAACAGCGCCTCAGGAGGTGAGACAAACAGGAAGGGAGAGGGGCTGGCCACCACCAGTAGTGGGAGGGAGGGAAACCAGGCCAGGCCAGGCTATTGGTTTGCAATCCACTTAGGAAAAATGACTTTCCAACACCCAAGTGCCAAATAATCAGGTGGCTGGGACAAGCGGTGGGGGGCTGTCCTCCTCTGCTAAGCTCCAGAGGAAACCATGAATTAAGCTGCAGGGGTGTGCATCTGCCCAGCCCCTTAGAGCCAACAGTGGCCCTGTCACTGTCCTAGCTTGATTTGGGGGGGGTGTTCCCAAGAGGCACAAGTGGTCCCTGGGATCAGGCACTTGTCTTTCAACCCAGGAGGCCACGATGGGACATGCTCAGTGCCAAGGCAACCCCCAATGGGCCAAGGGGGCAAGGGGGCTAAAATGCCCAAGCTAGGCCATCCCTCAGTGGACCAGGTTGTCACTGGCTGCTGGCTCTGGGTCTCAGGGAGTGGGGCAGCTGTGTGTGTGTGTGTGTGTGTGTGTGTGTGTGTGTGTGGGTGGGTGTGTGTGTGTGTGTGTGTGATCTATGGGAACAAAGGCGAAGCTGGCAAGAAGGTGTGAATCCAGCTCCATCCAGCATGTTCTGCGTGCCCCTAGGATAGAACTCCGACGTCATTACCTCATCTCTGAAGATGGCAGGAGGTAAACACCCTCCTCTGGACTGTTTTGGGGGCCACACGACAAGCATGAGTGCCCAGGAGCGGCCTGGCGCACAGTAGGTACAAGTCGCAGCGTGAAAATGGCAACGAATGCTCACCTCCCACTAGGTGCTGTATTTTTAGTTAACAATTCTGTAAGGTATTTAATATTAGTCTTCAGTTTGTAGATGGGGAAGCTGAGGCTCAGAGAAGTTAAGCAACTTGCTCGAGGGCACAGAGCCAGCAAGAAGCAGACCCAATAAACAGACCCTGGCGTTTGGGGAGCCGCCCAGGGCTCCACACCGCCTTCACTGGAGTAGCTCTGGGACATGGCGGGTGTCCCCACATCTGAGGATCTTAACAGATCCTGACACAGGCCAAGACCCTACAATTCCAAGAGCTCTCTCATTAAAGGGTCAGCAAGGCCGGAACTGCCCTTGTTTCAAAGCTGAAGAAACTGAAGACCATCCAAACGGGGTGATGACGGACGCGAGGCCCCCGCTTAGTGAGCAGCTGCCCCGGGAAGAGCACCGAAGCATTCCAGGTCATAAAACAAACTTCCCTCTGCCAGGCAGGGAGGCACCTTCTTGGTAGGTAAACAGGCAGCCCCTAGGTTCTGGGAGCTTGAGTGGTTGATGGCAAGATGAAACAATGCCCAGGGAGCTGGACACTGGCCTCCCAGTGGCCAGAGCGCAGGGTGCAGCCAAGAGGTTGTGTGGGCGGCAGAGCCCCATGCCCACCTCCCACTGCCGGCACCCTACTTCTGTCTCAGGCCCGAGGGGTGAGAGGCAGGTGCAGGCTTGAGACTGAGACACCCCTGGGTCTGAAGTCGCCCTTACTGACCTCAGGCACCCCATCCGTGACATGGGGTACCGGGCCTCCCTCTGGGGGGTGGCGGCCATCAGAAGGTGCGTGGGAGCCCGTGGTGCAGGTGCATGCCAGCTCTGCCTTCCAGCCACGCGGCCCCCAGCCCCCAGGTGACGGCTGCCGTGGCTCTCTGCGGCACTGCGGGCTGTATTTACGACTTTGTTTTATCACCCTAATGCGGCTCATTTATAAAGCAGGCGCAGACGCGGCTGAGCAAAGTAAACATTAGACATCCATTAGTGCAGCAGGCCCCGAGTCTGGCGGCCCCCGGCCCCGCCCTCCTGCCCCAGCCCTCTTCTCCACCCCTGCGCGAAGCTTCATCTCTGGCCTTGGCAGGGCATCCTCATCGATGCGTCTCTGGCATGGCAGTGCAGGGTGGCTCTAGATGTAGCTGCTTCCCCTTTGCGATGCCCCCGCCCCCCAGGCATCCTGGATTCAGATGCCGCCAGGAGACAAGAACCAGGTCTGACCTGAGAGTTCCTCCCCAGGTGGACCACCGGCAGCCTACATGCTTGCCAGGCACGTAGTAGGTGCTCAGTGAAAGCAGATTAAATAAAAGTGGGGGTGGGGGAGTGCTGCCAGAGCCTGGGGAACAGCTGAGCTGGGCCCCCGCCCTCATCAGTGGACACTTTTCCTCCACCTTGGCCCTGGCTTGGGTCCTCGCGGCTGAGGGCCACCTTAGCCTGCCATGTGGGGGCCAGCCTGGAGGGAGAAGAGTAATGGCGTCTCAGGGTTCCCGGATGCTTACCCTGACCGATGCTGTCACGGGCACTTCATACGAACTCACGGAGTCCCTGCAACAAGGCTGACAGAGGCCCCTCAACTTCTTTGGTTTTTAGCGTCTTGGTAATTTTTACCCCAAGATTCAAAAGGAATTCCTAATGGTTTATTAAGCAGTTAGCTCTGAACAACTTGCGAGTGTGTGTGTGTGTGTGTGTGTGTGTCCTAACAAGTTGGTAGCCGTTTGAAAAAATTATACACCTAAACCGAAAGAAACAAATAACATTTGTACTCCATTCCTAAACCGCCCCAATGACTTACCAACGGGCGTGTGTGCACCACTCGGGCGCTGCACAAGTTCTCAACTCTTGGAATCAGACTGGAGCCTCCACCCTCCTGGTCTGTCTCAGAGTACTTCCAAACGCCCAAATCCCACCTTTGCAAAGACGTGAGGCCACGTAAAGGGAAAAAGCGTGATGCAATGTCGAAATCATAAGCTACCTCGAATCAACAGTTGCTGCTCTGTCTTGCAGCTGTTTAGTGGGTCTGTGTCTCCTCGAAGGTTAATAATACCCCACTGCGCCCCCCGGGAATGTGTCGCGGCACCCTGGGGTGCTTCGGCGCACAGTTTGGGAACCACAGCCCCTATGCCCTATTAGGCACGATCATTATGCCCACGCTACAGATGAGAAACGGAGACCAAGCGAGGTGAAGTAAATGGCACAGAGCGACACAGCTAGTCAGTGGCAGAGAGCTAGGGGGCAAATCCGGGCAGCCGGATACCGGAATCCGACTTCTGAACCGTAACTGGCATTTATTTCTACGACGAAAGTGTGGAACTACGTGCCAGGTACGTGCCACCCTTCACCCCATTTACTCCCCACAAACCCCAAGGTGAGGATTATCTTCCCATTTTCCAGACGAAGCCACAGGGCATCACGGGACTTGCCCGAGGTCGCCTCGTCAGTGGGAGGAAGCACCAGGTCTCTCCGTCACCTGCCTCCCTGGTTTCCACTACGGTCCTCCCCTCAGCTCTGTCTTTACAGAAGAGACAGACACCTCAGGAGAGTCCCCCGCGGAAGACAGCTTGCACCTGCCAGGCCAGATCCGGATCTGGATCTGGATTTCCTGCTGGCGGGAAGATGTCCCACGTGAAGTGCGTTTTTCTAATAGAACTCATTTAAAATGCAACCTGCCTTCACAGCCACATACGCGAGTGGCCCAGCCGTCCCAAGATGAAGGTATGGAAGACGCATAGATGTAACCACACATGCTGGAGAAGAGCAACCCCTGGGGCCAGGGGCTCTGGGCTTGCACCCCAGCTGGGGACTGGCATTGCTCTTGGCCCCCATTTGGCCAGGAAGCTGGTCAAGCCAACCCCTCAAGGCCTACTCTGGTTCGATCACTTTGAGATGGAATCTGTCAGCACGTGATGGTGTCCTACTGGGTAGATTTTTTCTTCATGAAGCCAATTTCCCTGAAGCGGGGTCACCTTTTTGGCCACTGTTATTCCTAGCTCAAAGGCCCGGCACAGACTGTGGTCCTAAAGCATAAGGTGAGGGGAGCCTGGGGGCAGGAGGGAGGGAGGAGGAGGAACTATTTGCTGCTGGACTCTCCCGGCCGTGCCCAGGTTCTCCCGCCCCAGGTCTCAGATCCAGGACCGCCACACCTCCAGGGGGGAGGGATCTCTTGTGGGTGCCATTCAAACCCTCACTTCCAATTTCCCCATAGCTGCCTGCATGAGGGCTCCTGTCAGCCTGTCTCACTTGGATGCAGCCTCACAGGAATAGAGGTTACTTCAAGGGCCATCTTGAACAACATCCCCCATCCACTCTATCCAACCTTGACTCACATACCTCCAGGGACGGGGAACTCACCACTGCTTTTCTCAGCCAGGTTCTCCTTTGAACAGACCTAACGGAAAAGTCCTCCTTACTTTCGGCTGAAATCTGCTGTCTGAGGTTCCAACCATTGCTACAAGTTTAACCTCTGAGGTCACGCAAAACAGCGTGCTTCCTCTCCCGCATGACAGCTTCCAGCCTCTGGGACGTGCAGCTGCCTGCCCTGGCCTTGTCGCCTTGCTTTCAAATATTCATGAGACACGGCTTGACACCCCCTCACCACCAAGCTGGCTTCCTCACGGGCGAGTTCTGTTTTGCTCACAACCCACTTAAAATGCGGGAGGAGAGGTAACCAGGGTGGGGTCTGGCAGCGTCGGTGTCACCCCCCCCCCGCCCCCGAAATGTTCAGGACGGGGTAACCAGGCCCTAGGAGGAGGGGAGTGGAGCTGGCCGAACAGAGCTGTGAGCCTGACAGGAGGACCCAGCCAGGTGCTGGACCCAGGCAGGACTCAGTGTGGAGACATAGGCTCCCACCTGACAGGGAAGAAGTTAAGGCCACAGGCTTGTTTAAGAGGTACCAGCACCTAAGCCACTGGAATAAGCAGGAGCCAGGGCCTTGGAGGCCAAGGACGTGGCTTCAGGACAAAAGGGAAGAAACCGTATCTTCCAGAGCTGCCGCTGAGAGGAGCGAGAGGCTAGAACTGTGTGCTCAGATATTCCTGAATGAGAGACCCTCACAGAGGGCTTCTGCTTCCCTTCCGGGGACCCCAAGAGGAATGGGTTCAGACCCCCACTCTGCCACTGAGACCTTGGGGAGGTTGTTTCACCCCTTGGGGCCTCAGTTTCCCCACCTGTAAGAAAGGGGAGAACAGGCAGAAGCACAGGAAGTCACAATCAGAGGGGCCTGGAGTCTCGCATTCTATCAGCTCAGAGAAGGAAAGCGACTGATCAACATCACACAGCAAATCAGTAGCCAAGCCGGGCCAGAGCGCGGCTTCTGATTCGGGACTGAGGAGGGCAGACAGCACAGCCAGCGCAGGGCTGTGGGGAGACGCGCGGTCTCCGTATGCCCCCTGCCTGGGATGGAAACTCACTACCATCCATCTCAGCCAGGTCCGCTCTGGTCTGGCCCAGGGCAGAGACCTCAGCATGAGGCTGAGGTGGTATGCGGGGCCTTGACATCCCCGCCCACTCTTTTTGTCCCCAGGTGGGTGACAAGGCCAGCCCTGAGCCCCCTAGGCTCAGCACCAAGAGGCGGGCATCTCCAGGGCTGTGTCTCCAGGGCTGGCTGGCGGGAGGCGGTGCCCACACCGGTGGGGCAGGACTGGGAGGAGAGAAGGGGAGCAGGCGGGAGGTGAGGGAGCGAGAAACACCCCACGCTGGGCACATTTATCATCAGCAATCAGTCTTTTTCTAGCCCCTGGACACGGGCTAATTCCCGCCAGACTTGACCTCCCACTGCATGGAAAATCTCTTCCATTCACCGCGAGGCTGATGTGCTCAGTGGGGAGTGGGGAGGGTGGGGGGGACGGAGGCCACTTATTATTATGTTTTAAAAACACATAAACCCCCCATGGAAGGACCCCTCCCTGGACACAAAGCCCTTCTTCCATCTGGCCCTGGCTTCTGGCGGCTGTGGGGTTCAGGCTGGGGCCCCCCTCAGAGGTGGTTACAATGGCCGTTACTGATGACAAATGGGGGCTGGCGGGCTTGGGGGACGCGGAGCTACTTCTAACAAAGGAGGCCCCTTGCGCAGCCCTTTTCCCATACCCTCTGTAGACCTGCCCGTGCCCATGACATCACTTCCTGTGCTGGCCACAGGAAGCGGCCTCACGGAGACGGCCAGCTGTGGCAGGAGCCTGCATCCTGAAGGGGGGTGTCTGGCTGATCCTCAATGTCTCCCCTGGAAGGGCTCAGGGGCAAGTGAAGGAACTGACGGGAGGCTGGAGACGAGGCCCCAGGGTGGGCTCAGAATCCTGGAATGGAGCCCAGGCCCATTTTATTGGGGGTCCACTGCTTACAAAGTTGGGAGGGACACTACAGTTACTGGGCTCAGGCTCCCAGGGGTACCTGGGGAGGCTGTATTCCACACTCAAGGGTCCAGGCCCTCCCTCCCCACCTTTCCATCGGTCACTGGACTCCCTGGGCCTGGGCGTCTCTAGGGCTAATTTTAGGCTCCCCTTCCAAGCCCCAGGTCCCAGCGTGTCACTACACCTGGAGGCTTGGGCCCTCAGGAGGGGGCATTCTGCTTCCCCCTCTTCTCTCTGACAATGGGCTCAAAGCCCTCTCATCCATCACATTCCAGATAATGACCAGTTGCCAGCACACGATGGGATAACACACATGAGCAGCACGACAATCCTGGGACGTAGGCGGTCCATTTCACAGGTGAGGACCCTGAAGCTCAAGGAAATGAATAAAAAAGACATGCTCAGACTCATAGCTGCCAAGAAACCCAAAGCTCTTCTTGTTAAACCACAGGCCTCCTTTGGCCCACCATGCCCCCGAGGGATTAGCAGGGGGGCAGCTATTTTCCTGCCCATTTTGCAGATGAGCAAACGGAGTCTCTCCAGAGTTTACTAGCTTGGCTGGAAGGGAACAGGGTCTTGGCTTCCTGACCCCAGCACCTGGCCTCCCTACCTCCATGGGCCTGACAAGTCCTAGACTTGTTCTGGGTGCCCGGGCCAAACAGGGATCCATTCTCGCCTGGTGCAGCCCCCAAGACATCACAGTCAGACATGCATATTCATACCAACAGACACACGCAGACCCCATGCACGGTCCCAGTCCACAACCTCTCTCCCCTGGATGCCCAGGGAGCCCCAACTGGGCTGGGACAGTGACTCCTTTCTCTGGGCCGTTTACGTCCATGCTCTAAGACAACAGCAGTGGCTCAGGCCTGTGGGGACCCCTGTGTTTGGTCATTTCTCCTCCGTTCAGAGTTAGGATGGGGCGGGGGGTCTGAGCTGCAATTCAGCCTCTACCAAACACCCAGCTGCTGGAGTCCTATTTCGGGAGGCCTCCCTTTCTCTCCCTGGCATCCCGCCCACATTGCTGATGGACCTGGAGGCTGCTAGATAAACCTTCTAGATGTGCCTCAACCACATGGCTGCCCCCACCACCCCCTTCAGCCTCCAAGCCCATGTGCTCCCGCTCAGACCTCCTCACTGTGCTCCCTTCTTCCCTCCACTCCCCTCACAGCAGCTGGTACCATCTTATGAGACAGAAATAAATTCCTCCCCTGCCTACCCCCTCCCCTCCCATGGCTTCCATTTGCACCTGGAATGAAGTCCTACCCCTCACTGAACAATCTGACTTCAGATGCTCACCCGTCACCGCTGTGCTCTAAGCCACCCATGCGTGTTTCCTGCCCCTTGAACGTGCCTCCTTTATTCCCACCGCAGGGCCTTTGCAGTTGTCTCCTTCTGGAATGCACGCGCCCCGCCGGCCAATCTCCCTGTGCTCCTGTGGTGACTCTTTGTCACGGAGACCTCAGTGCCACCTGCTCCTTCCCAGGTGAGGCCTTCCCTGACCGGCCAATGTACTCTGGTCATCCTCTGCTCTCCCCGGTGTTAGGTCTGCACTGTCCTGGGGTTTACGGTTGTTTTGTTTGTTTGTCTGTTTTTCTGGACAGAGTTCATCTCTCTCTGAAATACCTTCTTTCTGTATTTGATTGTTTGCTGTCTGTGTCTGGACAGGTCTGCTCTCTGGAAGGCAAGCTCCTGGAGAACCTGGAAATCCTGTTTGCTTGTTTAGCTGGGCCTCCTGGGGACGCAGGACTTTCTCTAACACCTGGGGTGGCAGGTGGAGGTGGGAGGGAGTGGCCAGAGGGGATGCCCACTGGTTGGGCTGACCTGAGCCCTGGGGGGGGGGGCAGCCCCTTTGGAAACCCTATGCTGAAGGATGCCACTAACCTCAGGTACCATCTAATTCCTGTCCTCTAGAATGGAGATCAGAGAGGGTGTGGCCTGGCCTGAAAATCACACAGCACCTGAGCAGCAGAGCCAGTAGAAAAACTGGACTCTAGACTCCTAGGGGAGGAGGAGGGACTGTATTTTTTTTTTTTTAATTTTTTTTTTCAACGTTTTTTATTTATTTTTGGGACAGAGAGAGACAGAGCATGAACGGGGGAGGGGCAGAGAGAGAGGGAGACACAGAATCGGAAACAGGCTCCAGGCTCTGAGCTGTCAGCACAGAGCCCGACGCGGGGCTCGAACTCACGGACCGCGAGATCGTGACCTGGCTGAAGTCGGACGCTTAACCGACTGCGCCACCCAGGCGCCCCTGGGACTGTATTTTTAAAAACCTCCTTAGGGGCGCCTGGGTGGCTCAGTCGGCTAAGCGTCCAACTCTTGATTTCAGCTCAGGTCATGATCTTACGGTTGGTGAGGCTGAGCCCCCTCATCTGACTCCAGGTTGTCAGCCTGGGATTCTCGCTCTCTCTCTCTCTCTCTCTCTCTCTGCCCCCCCACCCCTCCCCCCGCTCTTGTGCACTCTCTCTCTCTCAAAATAAATAAATTAACATTAAAAAAAAATCTGCCTTGGGGCGCCTGGGTGGCGCAGTCGGTTAAGCGTCCGACTTCAGCCAGGTCACGATCTCGCGGTCCGTGAGTTCGAGCCCCGCGTCGGGCTCTGGGCCGATGGCTCGGAGCCTGGAGCCTGTTTCCGATTCTGTGTCTCCCTCTCTCTCTGCCCCTCCCCCGTTCATGCTCTGTCTCTCTCTGTCCCAAAAATAAAATAAAAAACGTTGGAAAAAAAAAAATTTAAAAAAAAAAAAAAAAAAAAAAAAAATCTGCCTTGTCCTTCTAATGAAAATGCTTTTTTTCCCTTGGCCTTTTCTGATTACAATTTGGGAAGAAACAAGAATGAAAATAAAACCAACCCATTCCCACCCCCCGTGTCCCAGAATGAACACGGGACATCGGTCCTCTTGGACTTTTCTAGACACAACACATATTTTGTTACTTAATGAGGTGTCACCATATACAGCGGCATATTCTGTTTCCCTTGCAAGGCTGTTAACCGAAGACTTTTAAGCCGCTTTGAACCTACAGCGAAATGCACAAGGCATCTCTCTGGCGCTCGGCACAGTCCCACACATCACGTCACGGGCGCAGGCCAGCTGGCCCGGCTGCCCCTGGCACAGCCTTCCGGGCCGCCGGAGAAGCCGCAGGATGCAGACGCAGAGCTGGTGTGGGAGCCACTGGGCGGTGACACGAGGTTGGCTTTGCACGTTTGGGCGCTGGGCAGAAGGATGCCAGCATCCTGTCCCTGTGTTCTGGAAAAGTCAAAAAGCCCGTGCGTACAGCCTCTGGCTCGGGGGCTGCCTGACAGACTCCCCTTGCAGGCAAGGTGCCTGCATGTCCTCTCGGGAAGTCTGGAGTCAGGCCTGTTCTTAGGGCGCTCCGAGGCACAAATTTCCCCTGCCTTCTCGGCATCACATCATGCTCTAGGGCTGCACAAGCCCTCCTCGCAGGAGGGAGACAACTGCCAACACTTTGCAAAGTGGAAAATCTGCTACGATCCTTGCCGGCTGCCGTCGGCCACCACGCCCGGCCAGACCCTGCCCCGGTGCTGGCTGTGGGCCACTTGGCAGGCACCGGGGAGGCAGCTCAGACCCTGGGCTGCGGGCCCTTAGATCTGAGTCTAAGGCCTTCACGTCCAGAGAGGAGCAGTGACTTGTCCAAGGGCAAACAGCCAGTCAGTGGCTACAGCGACCCTGGTATCTTGGCATCACGTTCGCACAAAGAGAACCACGGCAGGGACAGAGAGACTCTGGCCTTTGCCCATCTGTGAAATGGGGCATGGGACGAAGGAGGAGAGATGAATAGAGGTGGAGGCTGAGTCACGGGGAGAGGAACAGAGGAAGAGAAACCTGACGGCACCCGCGGCCGAGGGTGAGCGGAGCAGTGCGGGGGCTTCTCCTCGTACGTTTCCAAGCCTGGAATCCACCTGGGTTTGCACTCGGGCCCTGAGAGCAGGGGAAGAAGGTGGCCATCCATCACGGGCCTTCGTCCACACTCCTACGCTCCTGCTCTGCCTCTTCCACGCGGCCGGGACTGGGCTGAGGTTCCGTGACCCCAAGGAAGGCGGACCTTGCGGACTCAGCCTCCCAGAGGTGGGAGCAACTGGGTTCAGGTCACACAGCAGGTTGGAAGCAAAGCTGGACAGGAACGTGGGCATCCTGGCACTCGGCCCAGTGCTCTTGCCCTTGCCTCCCTCTGGTTCCACTGGTGGAGAAGACCCTGGCCCCGGGCCCGGTGAACAGCTGAGTTGTCAGCAGTTAAGACGCGGGGAGACAGGTGTCTCAAGCCAAGGGGAAGACCCAGATGGCCGCTCGGGTATACCTCGAGGGGGACAGGGTGGTGGGCAGGGACTCACCCCTACTCTTTCATTCATTCATCAAACATCCTCGCCTCCCCTTGATCACGCCTATGGGAGGGCCTTGGAGAGCAATGGCCAAGCTTCAGTCCCACCCAGGAGAAGCTCACAGCAAAAGTTCAAGGTTAAGGATCCCAAATCTTGACTCAGGCTCCCACTCCGTCCGCCTCTAGCCTAGCCTCACAGTCCTGTGACAGCCCTTCTGCCTGCTGACCCACCATCAGTGCAGAAACAGAGCTATAGCTGTGTCTGAAGCTCCCTCCTTCTCAGTCAGGGAGCCAGCCCACCTCCTCCAGGAAGCATGCTTTGACTACTCCCACCTCGACTGCCATAGGGATTTCTCATTCTCCAGGCCCCCATAATCCCTCACATTTTTCTCAAGCCGAAACACATGGCGCTGTCATTGGCTTCTGAAGCAACCCTGGGTAAGCCGCTTCCCTCTGGGCCTCAATCTTGCCTTCTGGGAAATGGGCCATTTTACTTGCTTCACACCCCCCCCCCCCCCCCCCGCCCAGGGTTGTTGGCACTATCAAGGTCCCAAGTGTGAAACTATTTTGCCAGGTGGGCGGCCCAGTGCTCCGGCTAATTCTTTATCGTTGAGTTTTGCAGTAAGAAATGGTGGGCGTGCCTTGCCGGGGCCTGCCGGGATCACTGGCTGACATCTTGACCAGTAGATCTAGGTTGTTCCTCTGGGCTCGAGGTGCCCGCCAGCCGCCCCACTCGCTGCCCACCCTGCCCCAGCCTCCCGGCCGCTGCCCCGGCCCACGCGGTGATGACAGGAGCTGCAAAAGGCTGATGCAAGCTGGAAGAAGGGAATGAAACAGACTCGCGTGGGGCGGGTGGAGCTCCACCCCCGGCCCCGCGGGACTCCCAGCCCTGCTCCTGGCTGCTTGTTTGTACCTGCTGATGTAATCCCTGGGCCTCCTTGGCTCAGGGCTCGGCCTGCTCACCTTGACCTCTGAGCCAGAGCCAGAGGAAGGGTGAGAGGGCAGGTGTCTGGCCGGTGCACTGAGTGACGGAGCTCTTCTCCAGAGAAGGGCAGCTGGGCCCCAGTGAGGGCAGAGGGGAGGAAAGGGCCTGAAACACAGTATGAAGAAGAGTAGGACCCAGTCAACCCCAGCTTTGCCACCGTGTCACTTCAGGGCAGATGTCCCATGGCTCTGAGCCTGTTCCACCACAGCCCTCAATGTGCCACTCTTTGGTGGATTTCTCCCAGGGGGTAAGGGAGTCTGAGAGGGGAAAGGAGAAATGGGAGAAGTGTGGCTCCGTGGAAGGAAAAACCAGAATAGTCCCGGGCTGGCCTCCCGCTCACCGTGCGGCTAGGCCGGCTGTCTCACCCTCTGGGGCCTTGGCTTATCTGGAAAATGGACACAATCTCATGAACACGTGTGCTCACTTCGCAGCGTGAGCTGCGGCCACTAAAGTGTGTAGGTGGCTCGGGGGACCTGGGGACAGTTGTGGGAGGGTTCCCACCAGGATCCTGGAGGTAGGGCTGTGCTCCCTGCCGGGCCCGGCCCCAGGAGCCTCCTCTTAGGGAGGAAGGGCATGAAAGGGAACAGGGCTCCCCAGAGACCTCCAAGGAGCTGTCAAAAACACGCAGGTGGTGAGGACAAGAGCCAGGACGCTCTCCTGGAAACCGCAAGGCCACCCGCGTGCAGCCAAGGGCCCTGACCCCACGAGCCCAAGGTCTGGAGATCTCCCCGACTCCAGACTAATTCTCAAACCTGGTTTCCCTGGAGACGCCTCTGCTCTTTCCCTGAGAAAGGGGAGGAGAAAAGGGCCTCATGCGGTTCATGTGTCTCTTTGATGAACACTGAGGGCTCCTGAAAGCCGGGGAGCCAGCCCGGTGGGGAGGAGGTCAGCCACCCTCGACCCCTCAGCCCCCGGCCAGCGGGGTTACCTTCAGCTCTGCTAGGCTGCTTCGGAGGGAGAGCTGCACTCCAGCTGGGACTCGGGGGCTTCCCTGGCCACACAGGTCCACCTTTCCCTTTACAATGGCCTTGAGTCATAGCGGGTCCCCTGCTGTGTACAGGCCAGCCCGTTCCCAGACACTGCCCAGGGCGCTTGGCATACATCATCCAACTGAATACTCCCAACAACCTTTGAGGCAGCACGATCCCCGGTACCCAGGAAACTGAGGCACAGAGAGGCTACGTAACTTGCCCAAGGTCACAGAGCAGGGTCGTCGGCACTTAAATCTGGATCTCGCCGACTCTAAGCCCCTGCTCGTTAACCTCTATGCCAGGCGTTCTCAAACCGCCGCATGCCCCAGGGTCACCTGGAGGCTTGTAAATCCCAGCGCACCGTGGCCTTCCTCCTCCTCTCCCACCAGGTCCCCCCCTCAGCAGGTCAGCGGCGGGGCATTTCTAACAAGTGAAACGTGTATTTCTAACAGGTTCCCAGGGGCTGCTGCCGGTCCTCTATGCTCTCGTGTCTCCCAACAGAAGTATCAAACGCTTAGCCCACCTAACAGTGCTTGATGGAGTCAGCTCCCTTTCCCTGAGCTTCTACGAGTCCGCTGGACGCTTTTCAAAAGGAACCGAAGGAATCGCATGGCAGCATGGTGCTGGCTACTTCAGCTTTGACTCGGGTTCCGGCGAGTGGCAGTAAGGATAATGACAGCCGTCACCTGCACTTGCGTCCTTGGACCTTACCACTTAGCCCTCCGGACCTCAGTGTCGTTATCGGCAAAACGGGAGTGATGACACCGCTCAGAGCAGCGCCTGGCACGCAGCACAAAGACGTATTGAGTATAAGCTGCGTTGTTGTTTTTACTGTCACCATTGTCACCATCTTTCCAACCCTGTGACTCTTCACCTATCCGCCTCCACCATTTACCCGAAGCCACTCGGGAGGGTAAGGAACTTGCCCGAGTCCCCAAGCAGCAGAGGAAAGATTCTAAGCCAGGTTTGGGAGCCCAGTGGTAGGACCTGTCCCCGACAGGCAGAGAGATGCCTACTCTGGCCACTTCCTCCACAAAGGATGGAGAGTTGTTTTCTTATTTATGTTTCTTGCACTTCCTTCAACACCGCCCCCCCCCCCCCCCAACCCTCCAGCTCCAGCCACTCGGCCCAGGGCACAACGGTGTCACTGCTGAAGGGAGAAGGTCGCCAGTAGGGAACCAGAGCTGTGGCAGCCACCACACTTGGTGCCCTTGGCCAGCCAGACCCCTTCCCTCCCTGTCTGTCCCTCTGTCCCCTAGCCTGCTCCTCCTTACTGGGCACCCTCGAGGTGTGAGGGATGGCTTGGCATTGGCTGGTCCAGCCCTGGGAGAGAGGAGGTCACGTGCTTGTCCTGAGACCCTCTTGTTCCCATGTCCTCTGGGATCTCAAGTTCAAAACAATAGAGGCTTCAGGTTGCCCTTGATGTAAATGTTTAGTAGGTGTCTAATTTTAGCTGAGAAATACTCGGCATTTTCCCAGCCGCCGTCACTGCCGCACTCCGTGCTGGACAAATGGCCTTGCTTTTCCTCCCCGATTGTTCTCAGCTGGGGGGCTAGAGGCAGCCTCCAGCTCAGGACAATTGCCTTTGTGTCTGCTTCCGGGTGGCTCTTAACTCAGCAAAGAGAATGGGACAGCCTGGAGTTCTCAGCCCCAAGCTCTCAGCCTCTCAGCCAGAGCTCCCGGGCCTCCCTACCCCCACCCCGGCTGCAGGGCCCTCGCTTCAGTCAGGGCGTCCCAAAATGTGGTATTTCAATGGGATTTGCTACTCACAGCCTCCTCAAATAGCCAGGGGTGGTGGCAGGGAAGGAGGGCCTGCAGTCTGCAGGGGCCTCCCAGGGGACAGATGAGGATGCCAAGGCCCAGAGAGGGTGTGACTGGCCTCAGGTCACACAGCACTCTGGCAGAGCTGGCCCGGGACTGTACATCCACAATCACGGTCGAGCCCTCTTTGCACCACGTGCAGGAGAAATCCCACCGCATCTGCTTCCACCTGGCGTGGGGACACCTCAGAGCAGAAGCTCCCAGCCTGCAGGCCTCCATTCTTTTGGCCTCCGGTGGAGACACCTGGAATGCTGCGTCATCACCCCACCGTCTTCGCCCGGCTGAGTCCTTCTGCCTTCAGGTCTCGCCTGGAAGGTCACTTCTCCAGAGAGCCCGGCCCTGCCTGCCCTTCCCAGCTACACCGGGGCCCTGGCTCTTCCTCTAGCATTTCTTTTCCTTATTGCCCTCATCGCCTTTTCGAGTGACATACTTATCCGTGCATTTCCTTGTTCAATGCCCGGGTCTCCACCAATCCTCGTCCCAGGGGGCAGATGCACGGTGGCAGTCGCAGCATTTAACCACCTGTGTGGGCTCTGGGCCAGGGTCCTCGAGGTCCTGCTGTGCCAAGTGAGGCTGGGGAAGGGTCCCCGGAGAGTGAATGGGGCAACTGGGGACCCTCAAGCCTCGAGACAGGGGCTGTTTGCCACCCCGTGTGGACACACTCAGATGTTTTCAGCAGCAAGATGTCCTTAGTGGCACTTTCTGCCTGAACACCATCCCTGGCTGGGTGGGACACGTGGGCCTCCTGCTGACTCCCAGCGCCAGCATGGCACACAGTAGATGCTTAATAAATGCTTTTTGCGTGAATGGATGAGCCTCCTGGGCTCCTCTGGGTCCTCTTCTCCCTGGGGAAGAGGCCTCCATTCAACCTATGCCCCACCCTGCCCATGAATGGCTCTGGAAGCTAGAGAAATGAGGAGCCTTGGGGAACGCACTGCGGCCCCACCCCGGAGAGCCGTTTGCTGGCCTTGCAGCTCCCCCCGCCCTGCTCTGCTTGGCCCCCCACCACTCCAGCCGGGACCCAGCATGCTATAATTAGAGTCCTCCTTCCAGGCTCCGGTAATGAGGGGTGTCGGGTGCCAGCCCTAATTACAGCCTGGTTAAAACGAACAGGAGCCGCCTCCAAGCCAAATTACAAAGTCTGCAGCCGGACTCCCTCCTGTCCTGCTCCCTTTTTATGGGGCTGGTTAGAGGGAGGGACCGGGGAGTTTACGGAGAAGCCAGCTCAGGCTGGGGCTATGGTTTCAGCACCGCAGAACGCGGCGGAGAGCCGAAAGTCTGGGCCTGTGATGCTTTGAAACTGCCCTTGAACTTCCCCCGCCCACCCTCATCAAAATTCCCATCCAAAGCCCAGGTCAAGAATGGGCGAAGAAACTGGCTCTTCTGAGCCTTTCACGAGCACCCCCATCTTGGGGCTGAGCACGCTACACATGCAGCTGTGTTCCACGGGCACGGACACCATCACCCCCACTTTACCAACCACGGGTCAGTGCTTAGCTGACTTGTCCCGAATCACACAGCCAGTAAAAGGGAAACTCCCAGGGCTCAGCCAGGTTCACACAGGGAGAAGGTTGTGGAACACGGGCACGCTCCATCTTGCACACAGTGGGGCACAAGAAAGGGCTCGGTGACCCTGAGAACGATGAGTTTTAGAGTCAAGGCCTGAACGGCTCAGTGAAGGCCTTCTCCCCCTTTTGGAGATAGAAAACTCGAGACCAATTTCCACTGGCATCTCAGGATCCAGAGGCAGCACCAGGATGTGGGAGGCCTTGCCAGACAAGCCTCGGAATCTCAGGATGGTAGAGAATATGAGGGTTGTAGAGAAAACCTAGTTCATGTGCAAATACACAGCAGCAGGGCCCATCCAGAGGCTGTGGCAGACATTACTAATCAATCATCAATCTCCACCTGCCTGGACAGGGCCTCAGACTCCTTCTCAACACAGGGCTACACCCAGTCACACCAATCAAGTGATGAAAAACAGATTCCACTATCTCTGGCTTGAACTGTCCCCACTCACCCCAACTTAACCCAAGGGGGAAACAGGGCCCAGAGAGTTGGGGGTGACTCGTCCCAGTAATGGAGTGGCTCTTACTCAGTGACCAGCCTCCATGGGTGCACACTGGCCACTCTCACTGCACCCTCAGCCCAGTCCCAACTCTGGGCTTCCAGTGTGGGAGAGACTCAAGAGACTCAAGCCCACCCCCGCCCCCGCCCCCGCCCCCACAGTACTGACCTGGCCGTCTGGTCTGCTGCCCTGACCTAAGGCGGCTTGCGTAAGGGACTGCAGAGGAACAGGCTTGCTCACCCGTGGAGGTGTCCCGGTGAGCCAGTGGCAACCTCTCCACAGGGCTGCCAGCACACCCCTTTCCTGGGCCTCTTGGCTGGGCTCTCCTCCCAGCCCGAAAAGCTGGCTCCAGCCACCCGCTGCCCACTCACCACAATTGGCCCGTGGTGACTCAGTCTTCTGGTTACCAACTCCCCCCCCTCCCCACCCGAGCGCCGTTCTGCCCCTGGCATCCCCCGCTCTAACAAGCCTCTTCAATAGTGCCTTTGATCCAGGCTCTCTGGACAAGGACAGCCTGGTGCCTTCAGCAAGGGGTGTGGGAGAGGTGGGTCTGGGGCGCCAGTACCCTGAAAAGCCGGGCATGACCCTGAGGTCCTCACTTTCACAGGACTCCCCCAGCCTCACCAGGATGACCAAAGGCCCTGAGCCTAGAGGCCCTCCAGAGGAGGTGAGAACGCTGCTGAGGTTTCTGGGAGGGGCCTGCCTCTCCCAGCCCTGCCAGGCCTGGACCGGAGGGCATTTTCAAAAGGACACTTTAATTAGGGAACAGGGCGGCCAGCCAGCGGGATTACAGGCCACACCCGGTGCCATCAGAGGCCTCTAAACTCCCAGGCCCAGCCTGCCTCTTTTTGCCTCCACCTACTGCCATCTCCTCCCTGGGATTGTGAGGAAGGGAGGTGGGGGCCCTGAGCACCCCTGCTTGCTGCCCCCAGGGTGGGGCCCACGGAAAGAAAGACTGGATGTCTCAGGTATGCTTTCTGGAGCTGAAGTTTTAGATCTCAGGTGTGGAAACACAAGGGCTGGAGACAGTTGGCAAAAGCAGAGAAGCCACCCTCTGGGCAGGAGGCGGGAGCAGTTCTGGGCCACCCCTGTGCTGGGCCATGAAACGGAGTGGGCCCTAGAGCTCCCACCCCTGGCCCTGTGTGCCCCCCACCTCTCTCCATCTCAAGGGCCAACGACGAAGGTTTGTCTCCTAGAGGCTCTGGCTCAGACCCAGACCATGCTGTTCCAGGCATCAGCAGTGGTCCCATGTCCACGACGGCAGATTTGGAGCTGCTTAGGGTTGTCTGCCTCTAAATGCAGGAGTGGGGGCGGGGGGGGCGTAGGCCCACCGACCTGGTGCGCTTGGCTCTGGCTGAGAGGCACTGTGCCCACAGGTCTTCTCTGTGCGCTAAGTTCCTTCCTATAAAATGGGGAGGCGTACGTGAATCTCCCAGGCCTGTTGTTCAGCTAAACAGTCACGTATGTAAAAGTAATCACAACGGAGTCTGGCTGGAGAGCTTAGGAAACTCAGTCCTGCTCATACATGAACAGGCTGTGTGGCCCTGGGCAAACCACCTCACCTCTCTGAGCCCGAGTTTCTTAATCTTCAGATGGGGTGAACGGTAGGTTCTCCTTAGACCTGTGAAAGTGCTTTATAACCAGTAAAGGGCTGTCCACGGCTGAGATTAGCCATGATTCTTTTTCTAATGAACAGCTACACCTGCCCTCCCTTCACCCTGCCCACAAGGGGAGGCTGGGACATTTCCCAGCTTCCCACTCTCAGGCTCAGCCAATCTCTTGTCATTTTCCAGCTGGCTCTCGGACAGGTTGGTGACTGCGGGTCCCTGGACAGCGAGGGGGAAGAGGGGCTCAGGATGTTTAGTTCTCTGGGGAAGAAGTCTATGCCCACTGGTGAATCCTCTGCTCATCTGGGCATCAACCCCAAGAGAAAAGACAATGTTGGGGTAGGGTGGGGACAAGGGTGGTGACCTGAGTGACCATGGGAGCAGGTGGGTGGGTGGGAGCCAGATGGGCAAAGCCCATCCTTGGTTCTTCCTGCCCTTTCTCTGAGGGAACTCTAGAGGTTCCTTGGGAGGCCTCAAGCAGTGTGACCTTGGGTCAAGTCCCCTCCTCTCTCTGGACCTTCTTCTTCTATAAGGACACTCTCCAAGGACATGGTTTGTCCTGCTGCTCTCGGATGCTCGGAGTACAGGGCTCTGGGAAAGACAAAGGAAGCTATCCCCTCCACACAGCTCAGTGACAAGCCAGGTGTCCTGGGGGCCCCAGGGCTGGGTCTGAAGGGACGTAGGGCGGCCTCTGGACACTCAAGAAGCAAGAGTGGTTGAAGCACCAGGGCATCACTCCGGGACCCCCTGATCTGCAAGCCCTCGCCTCCCATCCTGTACTTGGCCAGCAGGCGGCCAGAGACAAGCACGAGGCAATGCACGGATTCCTCCAGCCCGGACCAGGAGGTGGGAGCTCCACTTGGAGCTGAGGGCACCCACGTCTCGCCAGGAGGGTGGGGGCCCTTGCTCTCAGCGGAAAGAGCCCCAGCACCCCGGGGGAGAACCTTGGCAGCTACAGTTGTGGGATTTTAGGCAACTGATTTTCCCTCTTCGGGCCTCGATTTCCAGACCTGGAAAACGGAGCTGTGAGGAGCCCCGGCCTGGAAGATAGCTGGGAGGAATGAGCGTGACCGCATGTGGAACGCTTTAGTCCAGTGCCTGGACTGAGACATTCACCAACCATGCCCGGTCACCGCAGTGCCATCCTGGGACACGTCGCTCCAAGACTCTGGGCCCCTGTGCTGCATCTGTGAAGTGGGCATCAGGGCGTCGCCCTCCTCGAACAGACCACACGTACGGCAGGCACCGGTCTGGTGCGTGGCAGGCACACTGGGCGTCTGCGGGAGCCGCTGAGGCTGGGTGGCCTGGCAGAGCTCCCCACACACCTGGCCGCAGCCTGCCCCAGCTCCAGGGAGGGAACAGAGCCTCGCCTCTGCCCTGCAACAGGCACGGGTTGGCTCCCTCCTTCTGGCTGTCAGGCCCAGATGGCTGCTGGGTCCCCAGCCAGGGGCAACACCTTCCACACCCACACAGCACCTCCGCACGGCACCTGGCGTGCAGAGGCGGGAGCTCACTGCCCGGTCCGGGATGCCTTCCAGCCCGGGAGCCCGGCGCGGCGGCCTCGATTCTGCCCATTCCACAGACGGGACGCATCACCGAGGTGGCTAGCCACCTATGTGACTGGTCTGGGTGACCTGAAGGGGAAAGGGGTCCCAGAGAGACACGGGGGTCCTTAGACACCTGATTTGAGGCCGGCGGCAACTCCTCACTCAGGCTTCCTCTCAACTCAAACTTCCTAGTTCACCATCTGTTTGGTAGGGTGGGCAGAATGGTCCCACTTAACAGATAAGGAAACAGAGGCTCACAGAGGTTGATTGGCATGCCTGGCTCAGAAGCTGGGCTGGTGGCAAAGCTGAGATTTGACCCCGGGCTCTCCTTGTCCCACCACAAGGCCAGACACGCTGGCGGGGGGTGGGGGTGGGGGTTGCTAGTGGAGAGGAGCAAGGCGGGATCCAGGGGTGCTCGGCTTGTCCCTTAGTGCTTGGCCAAGGACCTCAGGGAGCACCTGCTAACTAACAGAAGGGATCCATCGAGGTGTAGCTTTCCAGGGTCTCCCCCTTAACCTGTCCTTGCCAGGATGGTCTATACTGGCTGCTGGACCCCTTCCCCTCCTGCTACTGGGGCTGTCCCAATTCTCCTCCTTAGTATACTTCCTTCATCCTGCGCCCCTCCCTCTCCCTGGACAGGACGGCCCACCCCCACATTCCACACTCTCTGCTTTGTCTCATACTCTGTGCCTTTTTTACAGCCTTCCTTGCCATCCCCCTGGGCTCCACACTAGCTCGTGTGTTCTTGTGACAGCCCAGGGAGGCAGGGGACCTGGGCTCTTGTCTCAGTTCGGTAGTCGACTGCTGTGTGACCTTGAACAAGTCCCTGACCCTCTCTGGGCCTCTGCTTGCTCGTCTGTCATCGAGGGGTTCGGTGAGAAGTTCCGATGTTCTGTGGATATCAAAATCCCCACCAAATGTTCAAGCTGGTGCGCCGGTGGACATCTGGGACCTTGGGCTCCTGGCTCACCTCTTGGCTCCCCACCGGGGCCCTGAAGAAGCTGGTCCAGGGACGGGACTGCCGGGCGGGGCTATCCTCTGCACCTCTTAGTCCCTGCCTGGGCTCCATCTGTTTTCTCAGAGCCTTCCGTGTGCCTCTGTCTCTGGCCTCTGCTCTGCTTCCCTCTGTTCCCTATCCTGTCCTCACCCCCAGGCAAGGGTGGTTGCCCCTGTCACCGGAGCCAACTCATGGCAGAATTATTTCCCTCTGCGCTGGGCCTTCCATTAGTCAGTAAGTACACCGGGCCCGGGCAGGGCGCTAGGGGACAAGGCGGCCGTAAATCACCATGGCTCCCTCTCCTAGCCCGGCTGCTGACCGCCTAGGAGCTCTGCTGGCTCAGCTGAGTCTCCTGTCCCGGAGGAGCCGGGGCCAGGGATGGAGTGGCTGTGTGAGGGGCACTGGTGCAGGGTGTGGTGGGCTCACGGCCACTTACCCCGTCACCTTGGGGTAAGACATTGTGGCAGCACCTCAGCTCCCTGTGGGGTGCCACCCGGTAATCATTCAGGGAAGGGGACGTGGTAGGGACCTTGGCAAGTCATTGGGACTCAAAGCCTCAGTTTCCTGGTCTTTAAAATGGGGTGATCAGACACCAACTGCATGGGAGGGCGCCTGAGGTCCCCCCCGGCCCACGGCGGCCCGCACACACACACAGAACGCCAAAGAGTAGACCTCAGTAGACAGTCCCGCCTTCCCTGTAGCAGGGGAGGGTGGCCTGTGTGCCTACGCGTGAAGCCACGTCTCTTACGCTATACCCTTCCCTCTTGTAGCTGCACAGGGATAGGTCTTCTGCTTGGGGTGAAACAAATGCCAGCAGTGTTTTGGGAGTCAGACCCTGCCTGGAAAGGGTGAGGACTCAGCCCGGCTGGTGGAGCACGGAAGCCTCTGGCACCCTCAGCGAACCAAGTTTGGCTGCGAAAATTAAATGAGATCACAGGGGTGAGATTAAAAGAGCAAATTGCTTTAAAGGGCTTCCGCTCATTCCAGATCTCACTGCAGACGGATGGCGCTAATTACCAACGAGGAGGGACCCGCTCGGTAAAGCAGGTCCCTAGGGGCCCCCCAGTGTTTCCGGGGCAGGGCCCTGACGATTCACATCCCCCTGCCCCATAACGAGGGGCACCTGGTGGGGTCCGGCAGCGTGTGAAGTCTGCAAAATACTGTTTTGCATTCATCGAAGAAGGACAACCTGCGGATAAACTCTTGCTACAAATCCACAAAACTCTGTGGCCACATGTGTCACGGACGGCACGTCCTCAGAATTCCACTTCTGGGAAGCTCTCCCGAAGAGCACTGCGGTGCTATTTACCAGGGCAAAATACCCAACGATGGGGGAAATGGTTGAGTAAATGAAAGTATATACCCCCAGCGTGGAGGATGCTGAAGTAGGGAGAGCGCTAAGTACGAAGTCTATGCAACCACATGGGAAAGGCTGGTGCGATCGGGTTAAGTGAGGAGGCGGGGGGGTGAGATGAAGTGCTCGCTTTGATTTCACCATAAAACAAACCGAGGCCTGAGCCTGGAAATTTATACACGGATATGCAATCAGTGGCTAGGTCTGGGGGGCGGCGGGGGCGGGGTGGAGTGGGGTGGATTAGGAATGCTTCTTTTTCAGACCCTTGTTCCCCATTATCTGGGGCAAGATGGCAACATTATCTGGACTGTATAAGCAAGCAAACAAGCAAACAAACAAATACATCTTGGACCCAGTGGGGAGAGGGCTGGAGCCTGGTCTTTCAAAGAGCCTTACAGATTGTAACAAGTAACCCTCAGGCTGCTGTTCTGAAAGCCTAGCAAACAGTCTAGGCTCATGGAGTGTATAACAGACTTGGGGCTGGAGCTTGTGGGGGCCAGAGGCCATCCCCCCTGCTCTGTGCACCTGTTGCCCCAGGAAGGCCTCTCTGGGGATGTCCCATTGTTCTCTGGCCAGAAGGAAGGTGGTGGGGGGGGGGGGCAGGGAGAATGGCTTATTCCAAAGCCAGGAAATAAATCTCCACAGCCCAGCCTCTCCATTCAGGCCGGCTTATTGATGGGGACCCAGGGGGCCTGGGGAGAGCTAGTCACCTTCCCAGGATGCGTGAGAAAACCTCCCTGTGCTGGGCCCATGGCGTCTTATAGACTCTGGGGGCCCATCCTGGAGGCTTCCTCTGGCTACTTCCTGGCGTTGTCATCCCCGCAGCAGGACGCCAGGCGCCCACAGTCCCAGAGTCAACACACACCCCTCCTCTTTCACCACAGCCCGCTGGGACTCGAGCCTTGGGGTGGGCAGGATGATCTCCATGGGCCTTATTGGATCTGATCGTCTGTGAAGGGAAGAGATCGCCATCAGCTCCCCTGCGACACCCCCCCTCCCCCACCATGCTAGGTGTAGAGAGCCATGGACATTTGCATACAATTTACATTAATTTGATAACCACCCGCTATAGTGGAAAGAGCACTGAACCAAAAGTCAGAAACCTTGGAGTCCACTCCTAACAATACCACCAACTCGATGTGACCTTGAACAGATTTCCGGGGACTGCGCTGCTGGTCTGTGAGCTGAGGACACACGTGGAGCAGGGAGGGGGGGGCCCTGGACGCCCCTCCCAAGCTGTGACCCCACCTGTGACAGGTGCTCCCTGAACACCTCTCGGGAGACATTCCTGAGACAGCTGCTCCAACCTCTGGGCGCCCTCCCACCCCCAGGCTGTGGGGATCCCTTGGGAGGGAGGGCGGACGGGTGAGGGCTCACAGCCCCATCCAGCTCTCCTGCTCCTGCTCCCCTCGGCAGCCCTTGGGGAAGCCCAGCTCCTGACACCCTGGAAATGTTGTGAACCAGGTGCCAGGGAGCCTGGCAGGGCCTGAGGGAAAGGGACGCAAAGCCCAGGCTGTCCAGGGAGTGAGTGGACTCAGCACACGTACGTACACACACTCACAGACACAGGTACCACTCCCCCCAACACACACTCTAGCCTGGACCAAACCAGCGCCACTCCTGACGTGTAGCACCCAAAGCCTTGCCTGCGAGGTATCGCCTGGGCAATGGAAAAGGGGCTGCTGGAAAGCAAGCCTCATCTCTAGAAAGTGCCATTGCTGCTCCTTGCATCAGGATCTCTGGGGCATGGTGCCAGGGGAAGGGCCAAAGCTCAGGGAACGGTCTACTCCGGCACCTGGGCCTTGGCCTTGCGAGTGGGGTGGTGAGTATGGCCTTGCTGGGGGGTGGAGCACCTCTGATCCTCAGTGCTGGGAAGGGCTGGGCCTCTGGGGATCCCCTGAGCCCACAGCCAATGCGGGGTAGGGTGTAGGGGAGGAGTCGGGGTCTGAGCTGCAGAGGCAAAGAGCTAAGAGGGAGAGGGTAGAAAAGCCCTTAGACCTCAGCACCCTGGAGCCCGTGTTCTGCCCTATCTCTCCTCGCCCCCGAAGTCCTCCAGGAAAAGCCCCTCTTCTCCCCAACCCGTACCCTTCTTCCCTGCTTGCCCTCTACTCCTCTGGGGAGAACAGACTGCCAAGGTCTGACTTAGGTTCTGGTTGTCTCTGGAATGTACTTTAATGCCTCCACTGCCTTCACTCTCCCCCAGAGTTCACAAGTGCTGTCTAGTGAGGCAAGTCCCCATGAAAGACTCTGGACTGAGACAGGTCACTTCACCTCTCTGAGCCTGTTTCCTCCACTCCAAATAGGAGAGAGGATGTCAACCGCTTGCGTGATTTAAACAAGCGAAATGGCGGGGGGGTTGTGATTTAAGCTCAGCACAGAGCCTGGCACACGATAAAATAGTAGCAGCCAGTGGCTGTTATTATTAGCAACCTCTTAGAGCCTCGGTTTCCTCTTTTGTACAATGCAATACAAGTCCTGCCTTCACAGGGCGGCTGAGAGTAGAAAGAGATTGGGGCGGGGTTGGGGGGGGGGTTGGAATCGGAGGCCGGGTGGCTCAGTCGGTGAAGTGTCTGACTTCGGTTCAGGTCATGATCTCGTGGTTCGTGAGTTCGAGCCCCGCGTCGGGCTCTGCACTGGTTTCTGCTTGAGATTCTCCCTCTCTCTCTGTCCCTTCCCCACTTGCATGCTCTAAACAAACAAACAAACAAACAAACAAAACAGATGGGAGATACGATACGAATGCATGCTGTGAATGCATGCTGTGAACGTGCAGAGGGCATGAGGCCGTGTGCTCTGGGACTGATGCCCGGCCCCTGGGAGGCACAGGTCAAGCCTGCCCCACCCTAGCACAGAGCCACAAAAGGGAGCCGCATACTGTGGCCAGGTGCTCTGTCACGATTTCTGCTGCCCCAAGCCCAAAGTCATCCCGTTTGATGGGTGGAAAAACAGAGGCCCAGAGAGGGCAACAGACCAGCCCACAGTCACGGCACACAGCGAGTGAGCACCTGTGAAGGAACCAGACCCGGAAAGATAAAACTCAAGATTCAGGTCCCACTGAGGAGAGCACTGCTTCCCCTTTTCCCGTTTTTAAAGGGCAGACATGGGGCAGAATATTGTAATACACACGATACTTATTTTAACCCAGATCGCAAGTCACTTTTTTTTGTCGAGGAGGGAAAGAAAGCGCTCACTTCATGTGCTTACGAAACTCACTACATCTCCCTTCATTTACTTACAAAAACGGCACTCTGTTGCTTTCAGAGTCCCAGAAAAGTACAGTCAATCTGACAGCAAATGAAATGACAGGCTTGAAATATACATCCCCAGCCTGTGGATTTTTTTTCAGAGGAAAAAAAAAAAAAAACCACAACGCTTACAGGAAAACAAAGATCATTTTCACTTCTTCCCCGCCTGAGCCCCAGGGTGTGCAGACAGAAGACCCCCCCAGCACAGGAGTTCCTGCTTCGTTCATTCATCCCTCCGTCCGCTCAGGACTGGGTGGCAGAGGGTTCCGATGGAGACAGAGCTTAAGGTCTCCTTAGGGGCCGTATACACTGCAACTTAAATCACCTTGTCCGCAGGCACGCGCGAAGCATTTGAGAGACGGCATGTCAAAGCAAACTTATTAAAGTGCCGGCCACTTTCGTGACACATTGGCCCAAGTCAGTCTCATCTCCCATCGTTGGGCAAATGGAAAATTGCTCTGGCAGATGGGGGGCTGTGTTCTGTGGCCCGCGAGTCCCAAGTCCAGGGCAGCTGCCGGAAGAAAATCCAATTTGCCTTTATTTATTTTTTTTTTTTAACGTTTATTTATTTTTGAGACAGAGAGAGACAGAGCATGAACGGGGGAGGGGCAGAGAGAGAGGGAGACACAGAATCGGAAGCAGGCTCCAGGCTCTGAGCCGTCAGCCCAGAGCCCGACGCGGGGCTCGAACTCATGGACCATGAGATCGTGACCTGAGCTGTAGTCGGACGCTTAACTGACTGAGCCACCCAGGCGCCCCCAATTTGCCTTTAAATGCCATTTACAGAGTGTTTCTGTCACACCGACCACCTACGGTATAAAAGGGTGAGAGGTAAAAGTTTAAAAGCTGCACGGAGACTAATGAAGACCGCAGCTACGGGGAGCAGACTCAGACAAATATATCGCCAGGGTGTCTGCCCATGTCCCACTGACCAGCTGAGCAAGGACGAGGTTTACCAGGGGAGAAGGCAGAGTGTGTGTGCGTTTGCGTTTGTATGCATTTGGGAGCACGTATGTGTGGGACCGTGAATACCGTTAAGCACAAGTGAAAACTGAATGGACTGGGAAATCTGCCTTCTTTACTTTGACTATCTTAGCAGGAGCTAGGATTCTAGAATCATTCAACCAAGTGATGCAGCGGGCTCTGACGGAGTACCCCTCTCGGGGTCCTAGCTCCGATCAGTATATTTAGAAGACTGAAATCGAGCCCAGACAGCAATACCCTGGTATCGTTGCCACGGCGGAGCCAGTAACAGACATCACTAGCTGCTTACGGCACACTCTCCACTTTCCAGCTGAGCCTGATCTTGGCCTCAGAATCAGCACAACTCTTGGAAGTCACTACTGCTTGGTCAGGGTTGGCTGGCAAGAGGTAGCCTATCTGTCATCCTTGAACTTGATGGTGTCTGGGGTTTCTTCCACCCCTAGCATACTCTTAAGTATTCCCCTCCTCAGTTTCTGCTACATCTAGGCCTATGTTAGAATCTGTGAGGGGCAGAAGTAAGTTCCGCCCTATGTTGTTGTGCTGGGGGTCAGGAGGGGGATAAGCCTTCGTGAAACCACGAGACAGTGGTTAACAAGACCATGATGGAGGCCTAGAACGGATGGCAAATTCCTGGCCTCAGCGCCACCAACTCCAAACTCGTGCCCAGAGCAGACATTCCTAACTGAGGCCACCTTTACAGACGAGGCCAGCTGCGGCCCTAGAATTCTTCTGAATGCCACATATCAGGCGGTCACCCTCCGGCTTTCAAAACAGCCACTGGAGATGAATCGTTTTTGCCACTGCTGCCCTGCATTTTGAGCTACAGGCTACAGGACTAGGGAGGCCGGGGTTATCAGGGAAGGCTTCCCAGAGAGGCAGGAATTAAGCTGGGGCTTGGGAAGCACCCAAGCCCCCAAGCCAGACCAGACAGATGAGGGAGAGAGAGGCCAAGGCCGGGAGAAAGGCAATGGTGGGAATCCCCAGGAGGACCGGGAAACATACCACCTAAGGCGGGGAGCATCCTGTTTGGATAGAGCAGCTGGAAGGTCAGGATTGTCCTGAGGGCCAAGTCGAAGGGGCTCTGGCGTCTGACCCACTGGCACTGCCCCCACATTAAAGGCATTCTGGGAACAGGAGCTGGGAGCCGGGGCCCCCACAAGTAGGAGGACTTCAGTGGCTGGGGGACCCAGGCCCAGTGTACCCCGGGCTCCCAGTGCCCCTGCCCTGCTCAGAAGTGGGCAGTGCTTGTGCTACGGGAGCCTCCTGAGGGGACAGGAGATGGGCACCTGTGGCCCACACGTTTTCCACCTGGCTCCCATGGGCTGTTCTCCTGAGCCCGGACATGTGCTCAAGGAAGAGAACCATATCCCCACCCCAGCCCAGGTAGCAGGGCACCAGTCTGAGCACCAGGGCAGGAAGAGAGAAATCGGGGCTCCAAAAGGCCCCACGGGCACTGGGATGCATGGCCAGGACCCTATGAGGGACTTTTCGGGGGGGTTCTCTAAGTGCTATCCCGTGACCTAAGAGGCAGTCTTGGTTTTCCCTCTGTATAATGGGCTTGCTCCCACAAACTGGAGGCTGCACTGCACAGAGGGCCACGTGTCCCCTAGCCAACTTGTGCTTTGGGGGCTGTAGGGGACAAGTGGGAAGTGATGGGAGGGAGGGGCCATGCTGGGGGCTCTCCTAGAGCTAGGGACGACAGCTTGGAAGCCACAACCTCCAGGACAGTTCTGGATCCAAAGCAGCTTGCCTGGAAAGCACGGTCTCAGCACAGAGCCGCAAGGTACGTTCCCACAGGGCTAGGGCCCCATCTCAGCTGACGAGCTCGGAAATACAACACTCACCCGAAGGAACACTGTTTTCGGTCATTACTGTCCCCCACCCCCGCCCCCGGAAAGCCCCCGCCCTTACAAGCTGGCATTGGGGCAGCTGGGCCAGGATTGGAGGGGCAGCAGGGAGCTGGCAATCCCTAATGGGTTCCCCTTGGCAGCCTAGCTTTGGGGCAGCCTAGCTTCAGTCTGTCGTGCCCAGGCTGTAAGGCTCTGTTGCCAAGACTGGGTGGGCAGCCCAGTCTCTACCAGAGAATCGTAGGAGTCTGGTGCTGGTGCCAGCCCATGGTGTGTGAGTGGGGTGGAGACGTGGCCACGATCTTGCTCTCATGTGTGTGTTCAACCCCGGGCTCGGTCAGGCACCCACGTGGGGCTGCGCATGAGGGATGGAAAACTAGGGCACAGAACGGTCCACCTGAACGCCAGCTGGAGCCCACCCACCTCTTTGCCAGAAGGAGCTATATTTGGGACCACCTGGCCAGCCGATGCAAATACAAACATATGCAAATACAAACCATTGCCAGTAGGAATAAGGAAGGGTGGACAGTGGGGTTGGAGATTGTAGGCCAATGAGGTGTGGGCTTTACATCTTGCTGTGTGAGTGTGTGTGTGTGTGTGTGTGTGTGTGTGTGTGTGTCGCCAGTGTCCTCTGCCTCGGTGTACGTGCATGTAAGTGGGTGCACGTCAGTGTTCACCGTGAGTTCAGGCATCCTCCCCTGGGCACACATGAACCCGTGCATGGGGCTGTGTAAATGTACCTGCACAGGAGCCACTTTTAAAACAAAGACCTTGGGCTGCAAAGGAAAATGATGAGATTCTTAAGAACATCAAGTGCAGCAGATACTAGCTGGTCTTCTGGGGGCTGTTACACTAACCGCGTGTCCATTCTGCCTAATACATAAATTACTAATGTAAATTAAAGGATAATTGAAGCCCTTTAGGCCCAAATATTTAAATTATTTAACAGGCAGTAGGGAATGGGAGAAAAAGGAAGAGCTGAGTTTAACACCCAGAGAAAAAAAAAAAGTGCCAACTCAGGGGAAGAAGCGGAGGGCGGGCCTCCCAGCGGCCCATCCCTCCTGGATGAGAGTGAGGATGTGCAGGTCCCAAGAGGAACCTGGGCAGTGGAGGGCCTTCTCCTGCTCCGGGACTGTTCTCTCCACACTGTCTGTACTGCCTCCCTCCTTGTCTTCCTCCTTCCTCTACGGCTGCAGCCTCCCAGGGCATTCCTGCTTGGGTAAGCGCTGCTGAGGCCAGAGGTAAGGCTGCCTGCCCGGGAGGGTGGGGGGGGGGTGCTGACTGTCCCCTGCTCAGAGGCTGTGCCACCAGGAGATGAGAGCTGGTCCAGGGGCTGGGGCCCTCGGACAGGTCCCCAGGGTGAAGCCAGCATCTCCTTCCCCGAGGTATCACACACCTGGCAGGGCAGCACTAAAAGAGGGACTCTGGGCGGGGGTCACAAGTCCCCCCCCCCCTTTGTTACACAGAGGAGAAAGATAAAAGCACACAGGAGGAGGGACTCAGCAGCTCGCCAAAGGCAGATGTGACATTCCCTGTCCTCTCTCCTATTCCGAGGCCTTGAGAGGGTCTCCTGGAACACAAGTAACACCCCAAATCACTGGGGAGCTTTACCCCCCTGGCAACAGACACCAGGGCAAAGCGAAGAAAGCACGTGTTTCCTAAGGCACTCTGTCTGATGTCTGGAACTTGCTGCCGGTTTCTCATAGACCCATACGGCACAGAATTCCCAACCACACGCAGGTTCCAGTGTGAGGAGTATGGTCATTGCTTATATCCTCGCCAGGGCCCGGGGGGGCTGGGGGCGCAGAGGCGAGGAAGACCCGGTCTCAGATCAACAGTGCACAGGGACAGGTCTGGGGAGCTCAGAGGGGGAGGCCCCCCCGGCTGACAGTGCCCCGTCTGGGAGCTCATCCAAGAGTAGAGCCCTCGGTGGCAGAGAAAAGAAACAAGCCAGGCCTGCCCATTCACCTCTCTCTCCAGCATGTTACCGGGCCGGGGTGGTGGGGGCCTGCTCGAGCGGCTGGCCGGATGGAACGGTGCCTTCTCCACCAGCGGCACCTGCTCCAAGAAGCCTACCCTGATGTTCTGGGGACGTCTGCACCACAGCCCGAGCCGCTGCTTGCTACCTCTGTGCGACTGCTTTGTTCTCAGACACCGTGGGCACCTTTGCAGCAGAAACTGTTCACTATCCTTTATCGTCTTGAGGAGCCACTGACAAACAGCTGGTGCTCAATACATGCTCAGTGACGAGCTTCCTGGACAGCGCTGCTGGGCCCAGACATGCCTCTGGTGGACAATCAGGGCCACTGACTTTCTCATTTGATTCGTGCTGGAGTCTGGGGACGGAAGGGGCTGGCCGTGCTGGCGCCCGCGTCCTGTGAGCCGCAGGGGCACGATGAGGCGGGCTGTGGACTGCCTGCAGGGCCGGGGAATGGGCCGGGGAGGGTGGATGACTTGGTGCCCAGCCCCCCTCCGCAGCGGGGCACTAGGAGGCAGGGGTGCTAAAGAAGCGCTCTTCGTGGGAGACCGCTGGCAGGTCGGCTGCAACTCTCTGGGTCTGGGTCTTAGTCTCATGGAGAAATACTCATGGCTTTTCTCCCGCAGACGGCAAGCGTGGGAGCAAAGGCATGGTGGGTGTGAGAGGTTTCGACCAGTATAGAATGTTAGGACGATCCTTCCACCCATCCATCCGTCCGTCCCTCCATCTGTCCATCCATCCATCCATCCATCCATCCATCCATCCACCCATGCACTCGTCCTCCCCCTCCCTCTCTCCTCTCCATCCACTCACTCACCTGGACACTCATCCACTGACGGCCGATGTATAATGTGCACCTACTCTGACACACGATTTGGTCACCTTCCACGGCGAAGGAGCCAGAGTGCCCGCAAGGGCGGTCCTCACCCGGGTCCCGCCTCCTCAGGGAGGACCCCAATATCATCCTGAGCCCCATCCCATGAGGGACTCACCTCGTGCCCTCGGACCCATCCCTCTACAAGGAACCTCTGGGGGCCTCTCGCCCTGGGGTCTCCCCCTTGCTTGGACCTCTCCTCATCCTCACTCCCTCAGAATCTCACCTCTCGAAGCCTGTAGCCCCCCTCCCTGCAACCCCATCTTGGCCAGGAAGGCATTCATGTCCTTGCTCGACGGGCAGCCTTTGACAGCTGGTGGTCTCCTGGCCTGGGCTGAATTTTTCCTCAACCTTCCGATGGCGGGAATCTTGTTGCCCCCACTTAAGCCACCAGTTAACCTGAAGGTGAGCCCAAGCCTGGGTCCCAACCTCTCAGGGTGTCCGCCTCTTCCACCCCGAGCCAGGCAGGCCATGCCTTCCACAGACTGTCGCTGAGAGATGGAGTGAAGGGGAGACAGAAACACCGGGCACACAGAGAGGACTGGACAGTTTATGGAGCAATCACGGGTCTCCCGTGAAGCCAGCCGGGATCTACAATCATAGGAGGCAGGACTGCAAGCTGGGTCAACGTAGAGACAAGAGAACACAAACTCTGGGTACCCAGTTAAAGAGCCCAGATCAGCTGGGGATGGAGGGAGCCAGGCCAAGCTCCAGAGGCCACGGGGGTGAGCAGGGATGAACAGGAACCCAAGAAGCAGACAGTAGGGCTGGCCTAGCCCTCTTTACCAGGCAGTGGTCATGCTACTGGCTGCCGGGGGTGGGATGACAGCCTCAAGACCAATTTGTCCCCTCAGCTCCCCTCCCAGGGGCCAGCTTTACTTCGGCTGTCTCTTCCCCCAGCCCACCCAGACGGGAAGTCTAGGCTCTAGGCGTGGGGGGCTCAGGGTTTCCTAGTCTATACCACTAGGCCCTACCTGGGTTCTCCTGATGGCAGGGCCCCCATCCTACCCGAGTCACCTCCTATTGCCCACCAACAAGACAGAGCTGAGCCCAGACTAGCACTTCTCAAACTTGAAGTTGGTATGAATCACCTTGGAGCTTGTTGCAATGTAGACTGTGATTCAGGAGGTCTGGGGCAGGGCTGAGACTTCACATGCTTAACAAGCTCTCAGGTGATGCTGGTCTGGGGACCACACTTTGAGTAGCAGAGCTCTAAGGGGCTCCGTGCTCTGAGCCCCAGCTTCCCAGAGAGCCAGCGTCACAAAGAGAGGACACGTCATGTAGAATAAAAAGAAATCTTTTCAAAAGTGGTCCCCGAGGGTGGGGGGAGCAGAGGTCAGACAGAAGAGAGCCTGGGGACAATAGTGAATAGAGTTGGGATTATTTCCTGAACTCTGACTCGCCGTGGGAACGGGGTTATGAAAAGCTTTTCTTAAAATGGTTATTATTTAGTGGGCTGTCCAAAATAAACACACACACGCACTGCACGGAGCCAGGCAGGAAGTGAGAAACATCTGGGAGACATCTGGCTGCCGGAGAACTGGGAAGCGGGTTGGGGGGGGCGCAGAGAGAGCTGGAGACGGTCTATGTGCTGTGATCACCCACAGATGCGCACTGCCACACCAGAGGGACGTGGGGCATGCGTGCACACACATGCATATGCTCTCTCCCTCTCTCTCCCTCTCTCCCTCTCGGAGCAGTTTCAGTGACCTGCAGGATCCTTGCTCACAGTGGGTCCGGAGAACATGGGTTCTCGGAAGCGGACATCCTTGCTCTCAGCATCCGCCTCCCCTCCTCCCTCGTCTCCCCCTCCTGGATGTTATTATATTTATGACTCGCCTCTCTACGCAAGCTGAGAGAGCTTTCCTTCCACCTGCTCCCCGGTTATCCTAGAAAAGCAGCCGCGGGAGCGCACGCGAGAGACCTGGAGGAGGCGTCGGGAGAGCCGGGGAGCCCTCCTGCTTTGCCCTGAGCAAGGGCATGACCGAGGCCGAGTCTTGAGGCTCCTCTAAGTCTCCGTCCACTCCCCTGAAAAATGAGACGTGATCCTGCGGCCTGGCTCACCGAAGACAGAACGCTAGAGAATGTTCATCCAGCAGATATTTGCTGCAAGCCTTCTGCAATGCCAGAAAACTGCTGGGTGCTGGGTGTCCTGTTAAGAGACTACGATACAAACCTCGGCATCCAGGTTTAGGGCGCAGTCATAATGGCTGAGTGGCCCCAGGGTGGGAAGCCACCGTCTCCCTGGGGGCTTTGGCCGCCCGGGCTGGCAACAGCCTCTGCACACCCTGTGGAGGCTGGAGCTCACACAGCTCGGGGCATCCCTTACCACTTCTGTACAGGGAGTGATGCGTGAAGGAGACTTGAAGGGCAGGGACCCGGCGCCATACAAGTCCGTGTCCCCAGAGCTGCCCGGCCCAGGGCTGGCCACAGAATAGTGGAGGGTAAAAAAAAAAAAAAAAAAAAAATGGGGCCACAGGCATGGACTCTGGAGACAGACAAACCTGGGTATGGATGCTGGTGCTGTTGCACGCTAGCTGTGTGACCTCTGGCTGGTTGCTTCACCTCTCTGGGCCCCGGCACCCTCCACTAAAAAACGGAGAGAACCAGGCTCAGCTGAAGTGGCGTGAAACGTCAGGCCCTTCGCACGGCGTCTGCTGCTCAGTTAGCACTCGATACGTTGCCACTATGACGAGGCAGGGGGGAGATTTTAAGATTTTAAGGGCGAGCGGCCGCCACCGTCCCCGACCCCCAGTGCCGCAGCTGCGGTTTTCCTCTGTGTTGTAGAGGGCCTTCCTGAGTCAAGCAGACAGACTTCTGGCCTGCCCTGGCCTCTCTGGTCCCCCTGCCCTGGCCATCCAGGTCGGGTGGGGTGGGGAGTGGTGTCTGAGGAGCCCCTGTGGGGAGGAGAGAGGGGACTAACTCCCCAGCGGATGCTGATGCTGTACTAGACACACAACGGGTGGCACCTTCCCAGAACCTCCAGAGCTGCGCCATCCGACATGGCCGCCACTAGCTGTTTAATCTTTAATTAATTAGAATGAAAAATTCAGGTCCTTAGTTGCATAGCCATCTTTCCAGTGCTCAACAGCCACATGCAGCCAATGCTGCCAGGGCTGAACAGTGCGGGTAGGGAACACGCCTGTCACTTCAGGGAGCTCCTCGGGGTGGCCTCCTGGAGCACCAGGCCACGGGTGAGCGTTTCACTAGGAGCTGGGGACTCCCGGGGAAGTCTCATCTCCTCGTTTCGTGGCTCCGGGCCAGCCCCGCATCCTCTCTGGGCTGTAATCTCATCTGCGGTGGTGTGCGAGGTAACAGGGCAGGGGCCTGGGCTGTTATTATCCCCATTGTTGGCGGTTTATTATTAAGGTGAACCTGGCCTTAACCCACTCGAATGGCCCAGGAGCACCATTATGATCCCGTGTCCTTGGGCGGCACTTACAGGCTTGGGGCCTCGACTTGGGCCACGGGGATAGAAGGCTCCTTCCGGCTCTGACAGCCTGTGATTTAAAGACACGGATCCCCTGGTGCACCGCCAGGCCGAGAAGAAGGCGAGCCTCGTGTCTTGGTGCCCGTTACTACTGTTGCTGTTCAAGTCCAGGCCACGCTCCCAGGGACAAAAAGCTAGTATGCCTGATAACACCTTCCCCTGTGCGCCTTCCCCCTACTCAGCTAATCCAGGGCTACCTGGGCAGCGCTCAGCGTGGGGGAGGACAGCAAGGTCATTCCCAAGGGCGGCCCTCGGCCCTCGGGCTCGCGTGCTTGCTGTGGCCTCTGGCCCATTCCTCGAACAGACCGAGGGCCACTGGAGCCAGCACTGACCTTGGGACACGGTCAGCCACCAGGCTCCCTGATGCGAGCCTCTGATTCCAGAAGGCTGAGCTGCAGTACCAACCTGGGATCGTGGAGGGGGCCTTTGCAACAAGCCGAGGCAATGTCTAGGATGTCTGCAGGGGGCTCCCGCTGCAGTTGTGGTCTCTCTAGGGGGTCCTTTGGGCACGTGTGGCCCACCAGGCTTCTCAAGGATGCTTGGGCAACCTCTCCTCTGGCTGAAGCCCGTGGCGGGTAACCGAATCTCAAGAAACAGGCTCTGGGCACCACAGAAGGCAGCCAGGCATAATGGAAGCACAGCAGCAATGCAGGGATTATGGTGTGGGGTCTGGAGGTGTGCTGGCAGAGTGTGAAACCCCAGCTGGGCACCCGGCTTCTCTGGAAGATGGGGACAGAATTCCTGCCTAAGGAGGCTTTCAGGATGAATGGGGTCGATACACGCAGAGCGCATGGAACTCGCAGACATGGAGGCTCGCTCCTGTGACGACTAACTCAGAAATATCAACCCCCCCGGCGCCCGGGTGGCTCAGTCAGTTAAGTGTCTGACTTTGGCTCAGGTCACAATCTCGCGGTTCATCAGTTTGAGCTCCGTGTCGGGCTCTGTGATGACAGCTCGGAGCCTGGGACCTACTTCCGATTCTGTGTCTCCCTCTCTCTGCCCCTCCCCTGCTTGTGCTCTCTCTCTCTCTCTCTCTCTCTCTCTCTCAAAGAATAAATACACGTTAAAAAAAAAACAAAACAAAAAAAAACAACAACTTAGAAATATCAAGCCCCAAAGCAAGAAAATCAGGGAATCGTGAACTCCCAGGCTGTTAAATGAAAAGAAGCTTAGCAGGCCTGCCTGAATCCCCCTCCAGGCAGGAATCCCTACCAAAGTTGTCTTTGGCTCTTGGGGACTGGTACCAAAGAACCTGCCTCCTCTTACTTCTAAGGGCCATCAAAGGAACTTTCTTCTGATTTCTCAGTCACAAGCATTCTCAGGCTAGACAAGGATGGCCAGAAATATCAAATATGCCTTCCGCTTGCCTTTGCCCCCATCACCCCCCCCCCTCCGCCCTGATCTCCTAGAAATGAGACCACGTAGTAGGAGGAGGAATGGGGGGCAGATGGGAGGGCAGGAATGGGGTGGGTATCTATCTGCTTGGGTCAGAGAGAAGGCAGGCATCTGCTGGGCAGGGAGGAAATCATTGCTGCTGGCCTCTGCTTGCCGTGAGCCTAACGGGAAGCAATGCATGGGCCCCTTGGGAGGCTGGAGTCAGAGGGAGCAGAAAGCAGGGCGAGGGATAAAGCTGGCCCTTCCAAGCCTCACCACCCACACCCTCCATGCTGGCCCTGTGCCCACACTGGAGCCTACCAGAGGCAGGCCACACGCAGTGCCTCAATGTCTGGGACCACTGGCCATGCCCTGGGAGCTTCCTTCCTCACTGGGGCTATTTGGGTCCCAGGGAAAGGGGAATTTAAGGCTCAGCAGGTTATGTTAGCAGAGAAACCATAGCGGCAAGTGGCTGGCCCAGGGCCAGCGGGTGGAAGCCAGAGGAGGCAGATTTAGGCTTGACCGACAGCTGCCCAAGTTGTCCCAAAACGGAGCAGGCCACATGGCAGGAGAGCAATAGTGCCACTCGGGGGTGTGGAGCAGGTTGGCACGTGAGGTAAGAAGCATGGCTTATGATCTCTGGGGCTGTTTCGGAGGCAGAGCTTTTTGGCGGAGGGGAGAAACCACAGCACAGGGGTGGGGAGAGGAGGGGAGGCTGGCTCGTGCACTTCTGAGCACTTCCAGCCTCCCGGGCCTGGGCTGAACTTCTCAGGGCTCCTCCAACCTCCTTTGAGGTAGGTGCTGCTGGGAAGGGGGAAACGGGGCACAAGGTGAAGCGATTTGCCCAGTGACACACGTGGGGAGCTCCTGACTGCTCAGCACGACGAGGAACCACAGCCCGCTCCCCAGCCGTCCCTTTTCCCACCCCCCCCACCCCCCCGCAAATGAGATGGCTACTGTCAGCCTCACTCACCCCTTGGGCCTGAGCCGTCCTGCGGCTTCAGGAGCCCTTTCCCCATGGGGAGAGGTCTCTGTTGACCTCAGGTTCGGAAGAGGTTGCCTCTTCCCAGGGCCGCTGTCAAAACTCACCCTGCTCCCGGCAAAGTTATCTGCTGCCTTATAAACCCCAGACTATGAGGTGCCTGTGAGGTGAGAGACGGTGAGAAGCCAGCTTCTCCTGGGTCAGAGGCCCCTCCCCGCCCCGGGGGACAGAGGGCAGGTTTCAAACCGGAACACACCCTCTCCCCTACCACCCACCATCCACCATCCAGGGCGGCTCAGCGGCGGGGAAGTTAGCCAGGAGATATCGGGCCTCAGTTTCTAAGTCTGGGCCCAGTAGGCCCCGCAGGAGACTGTAGATGGAATGGGAGGGGGACAGAACTTGTGGAGCAAGGTCAAGGCAAGTGCGGAGGAGAGAGGACAAGAGTGAGTGTGAGCGGAAAAGCCTGCAGTCGGTGGAAGCTTCGGGAAGACAAGAACATCTCTGGGAAGCCGCCCAGGAACAGAGCCCCCCCCCCCCCCCCCGGGCCATAACCAAGCCTGTGTGCCAGTGTCCTGGCTATCACGTCCCCTACGGGAGCAGCAGGCACTTTCCAGAATGGTCGACCCCTGTGTGCAGTCAGCAATGCCTTCCTGGGGCTCCAGATCGCTGGGAGACCGGTGTTTCCACCTGGAGCAGGGCTACCGGGTCTGTCTTATTTTTAATGATCACACTCCTATTTATTTCTTTCATTGCTGAATGGCCCCCCGATTTCTGCCTCAGGGAGTTTTAGGCAGTCGGGCTATTTGTGGTGGAGTTTAATGAAGTGACACAGAAGCCGCCTTCTCTCCCACCCACTGTGGGAAGACAGAGGAGGCCCCTCCGTCCCCAATTACCTGCCCAGTGGGGCTGCTCCCACCTCACTCCCTCTCCCCCAGCTCAGGTGACCGTCCCTCCTCTCCCCCCCTCCTCCCCCAACCCACCCAGCTCACCACAAATGAGGGAAATGGACAGGCATTTGTTTTTACTTGCCTTAAGGTAAGCATTAAACATTTCTCAAGACGGGGGTGGGGGGGAAAGAACTTAAGGAGGAGCCCTAATAAAGACCATTCCTGCTCCCAATAAAGCCGTCCCTTCCCGACTCCATAGAGGCCACAAGCTGAGGACGGAGACACCGACCCCGAGACAGATGCTGTATGTGTGCCGCTTTACAGACGGGAGAACGGGGGCCACCAGGGGTAAAATGATCACCCAAGGCCCTATGGTCAGAGAGGGGTGCAACTGAGTTTTGAATCCAGGCTCCCAAACTCCAGAGCCCCCTAACCACCGAGTGATACCTCCCCTCTCAACATAACGTCATTTCAACTTCACGGCAACAGGTGCTATGGGAGTAGATTGCTACTAATTCCATTCTGAGGTTGAAGGGGGGTGTCAGATGGGCTGACGTGCCTAAGGACACACGGCTAAGGAGTGGGAAAGGTGACAACTGACCCCTTCTGCTGCCAGAGCTTGTCCACCTAAGCGCCAGTCTTGGTGACCAAGAGAGAAGGGTCCTTGCACATAGAAGAAACCAAGGCACAGCTAAGGGTGGCAGCAGGAGGAAGCAGGGGTGACTGGTGGCTCAAGCGGGGGGCCCAGGCAGAGGGAGCCCCACAGCCGTCAGGGTGGGGTGGGAGAGCCCTGGGCCCAGCTCCGAGGAGCTCCGAGAACCACATTATGACTTTCTAAGTGGGCGCTCTGCTGACAGCTTAACGGCCAGATCCTCTCAGCCCCGGGCTTCATATTTACGAGCTGAAGGCTCCGGACGGGGAGGCTCAGGAATTCAGCCCACACCACCCAATCCTCAGCCCTCTGGCTCCGGGGCCAGGAAGCCATAAAAAATGATCTTGCATGGCTTCCCTTCCCCCAAATGGTTTTAGGGGGCTGGGGGAGGGGATGGTGAGCGGAGCTTGGGAGCAGGGAAGATGTAGGGCCTTTTCCAAAGCCTGCACGGGCAAAAAGACTCATGGAGGGAAATGGCTGATCCCCAGCCTCCTGACAGACCGCCACCCAGGCTCCTGCAGCGGGCTTTGCCAGTCCTGAGGTTCCTGCTCATGGCTGGACACGATCGTTTTTATGGGGCACCTACTCCAAGCCAGAATATTACCTCCAACACGAGGCCGTATGTCCTCATCCCACGTGGGCTGCCTCCCCAGTTTACAGCTGAAGAGTGTAAGGGCCAGAGAGGAAAAGGAACTTGCCCAAGGTCACACAGCATGTTAGCGTTAACACACTGACCTGAATCTAGGGCTCCCAACTCCCAGTGCAGCGGACCCGTGATGCAGACTCCTGACCCCTGGGAAACGGAAGAGCATCCAACTTGCCAGCGGGCGACAGGGGCATGATCCCTTCTTGCTCTGAACATGTCTCCCTATCTGTGTACATTGCCTGAATGTGACTTGCTGCTCTCTAGGGGTGGCCCTGGCAGTCTAAGGCCGGGGTTCTACCATGGAGCCAGGTCCTAGGCCCAGGTGATGGGGAGTCACCCCTCACTTCCTGGTTGAAGCCAGGAGGCCCTGCCAGCCCTGGCCATCTCTGAGACCAGTCCCCAGAGCTGGGGAGAGGCTCTAGGAGCCCTTGAGCACCCTCCCTCTTCTGTCCCTAAGTGTCCTCAGCCCCTGTCTGGCCCGGGAAGGGCCAGCGTCTCCCACAGGATGTGGCTGTCTGGCTGGCTGTAGCCACTACCACATCCCCTCTGGGCACCATCCAGGCCCAATGCTGAGGAACGCTGACCACGGAAGCGACCCCACCCTCTGGCCCACTCCGTCCACATACCCCTCTTCCCACTAAAGTGGGTCAGTCCACCCAGAGATATTAGCCTTCAGCTCTCTGCTAAGCTGAGGGCTCAGGCTAGAGTGAGGGCTTAGTAAATGGCCGTCAGGCCCCCAGATGCGTGCAAGGGGTGGGGGTGGGGGGTCTGGCCAGCAGGGCCTATTGGTGGCTACAGGCCTCCTGGGCACCACCCCCTCCTGTCTTTCTCTGTGAGCTGGGCCCTCTCCCTGGTGGCCCCCCAGTGAGGGGCTGTCTGCAGATAATCAGGGAACAGATTCGGAAAGAAGGAGGAAAAAAAGCACTCAGGCGCCAGACAGGATCCTTATCTTCTGGGGCGGGATGTCAGAGGCAGCAGCAACAGGGCAGGAGTCCTGCAAGGAGGCCCGGCATTTGCTTTGCTTTGCGGCAGCCAGAGGGGAGGAGGGGACCTGCCCTGGGTGCTGGGGAGGAGGGGGGATAGGGTGGTCTGTTCTGGGCCTGCAGAGCCTGAGGACCAACGGAATCTGGCCCTGCCCCGGAGGGGGTCTAGATACCAAGGCTCCAGGCCAGTTCAGGCTGGCCCTGGGACCTTCAGGAGACAACAGGAGAGGAGGGCTAAGCTGAACTCCCCCCTCAGGTTCCCAGCCAGACCTGAGCTGGCTGGGCCGTGGCCTTAGCCCTCAGACCAGGGCCGAGTTCCCTGACTAGCTGTGCTTTGGTGCTCTCACCTGTAGGATGGGGGCTAAAACCACCACTGAACTACTAGAACCCTCCATGGAGACATGGTCCGTGAAGACTAAAAAGGGCCACAGAAAGGGGGGCTGTGTTCTGCCTGGTGCTGAGAGCCTTCTATGCCAGGTGGCTGCCGCTCGCCTCTCACACAGCTTGGGGGCCTGCAAGGCCACAGAGGGGCTCTGCTTCTTGGGACTGGCCCCTACACTCAGTGAAACCCCATGACGTGACAGTGGTCCCTTTCACGAAGCGGAAAAGTTTTCTGATGGGGCATTGTCTTCCCAGCGTGGTCCATAAACCAAGAATAGCACCAAGGAGCCTCGTTCTCCCAGGCTTGGACTTCTCCTCTGGGGCTAGACTGAATCCCAAGGATGACGGGTCATCTGTGGGGCTCCAACAAAGGCCTTGGGAGGAGAGCACTGTCAGTGGGGGTCAAGGGCACAGGCCCTAGATGTTCATTCAAATCTAGTGGCTCTGCCACTTTCTAGCTGTGTGACCCTGGGAAAGTGTTCCTCACCCCCCACATGCTCACCTGGGGCCTCAATTTCCTTGTCTATGAAAAGAGAGAGAGCTCTGACAGTCTGTGATTTTATGTTTGACCTGACAGTTGGGTCTCTGCTCCTATAAATGCTGAGCTGTAACGCAAAGAGACAGGAAATACACCCTCATATACACATCAAAGCACTATCACTAAGTGTGACCAATGGATCCCGGAGCATCCTGGGGCCACCTATGCATCCCGGGCCCTAATTTCCTGCTAGCCTCAGCCAGGAGCAACCAGAGTAGAAGACTTCTTGCTGGAGTTGGCTAGTTCATCTCCCAGGGAGGGGGCTGGCAATGCTAGGGAGGATCCCACAAAGAAGGAAAGACTTCTGGCTGGCACTGGGGATTAAAAGCACACCCCCCAGCCCCACCCCTACCTGCATGAGGGTCTGGCTGGTGTGAGCTCCAGCTGTCATCCGCAGAGCCATGAACTAAGGCCAGTCTGGGACAGTGCCTGCCTCTGGGGCTGGAGTGAGTGATGGACAGTGGACGGGAGGGGGAGGGGAGACAGTGCGAGGAGGAGGCACAAAGCCATGGCCAGCGGGAGGGGTGAAGGTGAGCGCTGGCTGGAGCCCCAGCATTTTCCGGGCTGTTATTCTGGGCAACTTTTTATTTATTCAGAGGCTGGGGATGCGGCTTAGCATTTGTCGGCTCAATATTTATTACATGCACTTCGGCCTTGTACCACGGATCCCGTGACGGGGGCCACTGTAAGACCCTCTTCCCCAGCTTCTCAATGCTAGGGCGCACTCAGAAACCTGCAAGGGGCAGCTAAGAGGTAGCACCTTCCCGAAAGACCACCTAATCCAACTCTTTTGGTTTATCTTTGGGGAAACTGAGGCCCCAAGAGGGAAGCAGCCTTGCTCAAGGTCATCACAGGCACTCGGATACTCCGTCTCTGATCTCTCGGCTTTCAGGTCACCAGCACAAATACCGCTGGAGTAAAAATACTGCAGGGCACACAGAGATGTGACGGTGATCTGCCCTCCAGTCCCCCACCAGGTGTAGGCGGAGCCAACAGAAATCTCGGTGCAAGGTCGCTGCTCGGCCATGGGAGCCTTTACGAGGTACTCAGAGCTCCCGAGCCTCAGTTTCTTCCTCGGCACAAGCGACGTAATCACACCCACCTCACAGAGCGGCTGGGGGAAGTGCAGGATGACACCTTGGAACATGTAGAGTCCTCGACAACTGGAACTGGTTTATTGATGGTGATGCCATCAAAAAAGAAAGAACAGAGGCAGGACACCGTGGGGGAGGAGCCGCATCTGTCCATGGCCACCGAATCCCTCCCTTATCACAGCCTCCAAGGCGGGGCAACTAACAGGTCAACAGCAACAGCAACTGACAACATGTAAATCCCCCCCCCCCCCCCCCCCGTTGGCAGAGCTGCTGGTGACCTCACACTCCCACCCAGCTCCAAGCCTTCCAGCAGCCATGAGGTCAGCCGGCAGAGCAGGGGCACCTCCCCCACCCGCCACGCGCTGAGCCCAGAGGGGCATGGCACTACCAGGGCCGGGGCAGGACGCCAGCTCGGATTCCACGGGTCCCTCCTTCCTCCCGCACGCCCCCTGCAGCCGCTTCTCCTCCAGCGCCCCCCTCTTCCCCGCCCCCGCCCCCCCACTACGTCTCAGTGCACTTCCCCACGAGCACAAGATTGCTGCTTCTCATATAACACATAAGCTGTGGTGTGAACTTCTGGTAAATGAAGATCTTATTTAAAGCTGTGTGCTACCAAGGGAGGGGAAGAGACAGGTTCCAACACAGCTCAGCCCTCTTGCCAGGAAAAGGAGGTGCTGGGCTGTGCACAGAGCCACCAGTGCTCCTGGGGAGTCGCTGGAGGAGGAGGGCCACGGGGCCCTGGGCACACCCCTGCCTGCCTGCCTGTGAGGGTCAAACAGGGCATCGCTTTCTTTATCTGTGCAGGAGGGTAGGGCAAGGAGGTTCCCCCCACTGGAGGTTTGGGTTTGCCATGCGGGACACAGAGTGGTTTAAACTTGCAGGGCTTTCCAAGAATAACAGAACTTTGGACCAGAAAGGCCTTGGAGAGAATTGGATCCTGGGCCCTCTACCTTAGCAGCAAAACAGGATCACCTGGGGTGCTTTTAAGATTCCCAGTGCCCAGGGCAGACCCTAAGACCAATTAAGTCAGAATCTCAGGGTGGGGGGACCCAGGCAGAGGTGATCCCATCATACCACTGAGCAGGTCTCTTCTCAACGAGGGGTGTGCGTCTGAAACGTCAAAATTCGTATGCCCAGACTCCCTGAGTACGAACTGCCAGGGGTGAAGGCCAGACATGTGAATTTTGAAAACACTCTAGGAGATTCACACACACGACCCTGCGTATTCATTCACCGAGCCCCTGTTCACCAAGGGCCCACTCTGTGCCAGGCACTGTTCCAGGCCTGCAGGTATATTACCGGGTGAGGGTGACATATGTGGCCTGCCTGCGTGGACTTTACATGCTGGAGGGTACAGATAATAAACAGCTAGCGTGGGAGTCCGTGCTCGTTTGATCATCCCAGGTGGTAGTAGGTGCTAGAAGAAAAGTAAAAGGGGCAGGGGATCAGGGAAGGGCTCTCTGAGGAAGGGACAGCGGGGCTAAGACCAGGATGACAGGGAGGAGCCAGCCGTGCCGAGTTCAGTGGGTTGAGGGGGGCACTCTGTGTGGAGGTATGCCTACGGACATGGGGATCATGCACCCCTGCAGCTACAGGGCCAAATCTCTCATCAGCCCCTCTGTTGACAGGGTCCTGGCTAGACAGGATGTGCTGGGAAAGAGCCAGTCAGTGTCGCAACTGCCCTCTTGGGACCTCAGGAAATTCTACAGGCTGCTGGACTAAAGGGGGGGGGGATGGTTAGAAAGCTTTCAAGGGCCTCAGAGTTCACAGGTTCAAACCCCTCACTTAACAAACGGGGAAACCGAGGCTTAGCAAGAGGCAGTGGTATGCTCTAATGTGGCATCTCCGCTCCCAAGAGGGTGACGTGGGACAAGGACTCCACTGTGGGGCGCGCCTGCTTGCTGCGGTCAAGCCTACTGTCCTCCCCTCCCCCCAGGTGCTGTTTGCCGCTCTTCACAGAAGCAACCCGTGTGTCCCAGCCATGGCCGAGACCCGTGACACACCCGGGGAGCTTCTTCCCACACCAGGAAGCCCATCGAAGGCCAGACAGAATGGTGCCAGAGAAGGCCATGGAATTCGGAGTTTAGTGGGATCCGGAATTTCCCTTCGCAAGCTGTTTCCAGCTGTTCACCCGTGGTGAGCATCCATGGGAAGGGTGTGACATATTCCGGGGAGGGGACAGGTGGCCCAGGTACCCAGACTCAGAGGCCTGATGTGGCAGGGAGGGCAAAATGGGCAGAGAGAAGGCGGCTGGCTGTCTCTGCAACATTTCTTCCCAGAAGCAAGCTAGCTCACCAGGTCACTCTGCACAGACCACTGAAAGCGGCCACTGGCTCAATCTTCCTCGAGCTTGATTTCCTTCTTTGTAGGTGGTGTAGCCAGGAGGGCTAGAGGCCGGTGGAGGTGGGGGGCGCTGCCTATTCTGGGACCACCAGCTTCCCCAGGCCCTGAACAGGTAAACACCCTTAGCCTCTTGGACCAGTCAGACCTAAAGCCCCAACAGCCCCTCTCAACTCCTGCTGAGTTTCCTGGAGGTAATACCTGCAGGTACGACAGGGTGTCCTGGAAAGGCAATCTAGAATAGTCTCAAAAGATTCTTTTCTTAACCTTTCTCAGCCATGCAAGGGCAGAGAGGGCCTGGTAAGGGTGAAAAATCAGCCAGCCACAAAGCAACACCCAATAACTCAGGCAAGCCATCCCTCTCTCTCTCTCTGCCTCAGTTCCCCCACCTGTAAGAGGGAAGTGAAAACACTCACCCTGAGGACCTCCTGGGCTGTGAAGAAGCTCAGATTTCCACTGAAGGTGCTCTTTGCTCGAAGTGCTCCACGCCTGTGAGCACTAATGGGCACCACCTTGGCATGTGGTGGGCGGGAGAGCCAGAAACGGGCCCCACACGCCCCTTCGCGAGGTCTGCCGGGCTGTGGTTTCTGCGAAGCTCTGAAGGCTGGCCCTCCCCCACAAGCACTAGGGTTCCCTAAGAGAAGACTTGGAAATGAAGTCCAGGGCAGTGAGGTGGACAGGCTCAAGCTCCTGGGAACTTGTTCAGCCAGCTCTTTTCAGCAGAGATCCACAACCCCCTCCCCCCCCACCGCCAGGGGCTTGGGCGAGCACTCTGGTCCAGTGGGCCGTGCTGGAGAGGTGGGGGAGCTACTTCAGGCTTCCAGCAGCCCCTCTCCCTGGAGAGGCCAGACCCTGAGCTGGCCAGGCCCTTCCCTCTGCAAACTGCACAGGGCTCAGGGCGGAGGCAGAGGAGGACGCTGTCAAGGGTGTAATAAACGACTTATTGACTGGTAAGCAGAGTTCTCAGGGCTCGGAGCATGACCTTCCGGCAATTATGCCCTCCACTGCCTGCCCGAGGCCCCCTCCCTCTCTGTGGAGGCTTAGGCCTGCCTCGGCGCCTTCCCCTCAGACTATGCCCGACCTGCAGGGGCCCGAGGCACGCAGACAAGGTGCCCCTGGGGCTGCCAGTGTTCCTCCTCATGTACCCACGTGAGCATGCACCCTCTTGGACCAACCCTTAAAATGGCACAGGCTGGAGAGACAAGGTTGGCGTGCTGGCCGGGACAGGCCGGTGGGAAGAGCCCAGTTCTGCACATCAGCTCTTTACTGAGACCATTGTCACCCCGGTGGGGCTTCTGCCTTTGGCAAAGCAGCTCCAGTGCTCCCGAGCGTCACCACGCAATCACTTCAGACATCATCACTGCGCGGCCAGCTCTCACGGGGACATCCAGGGACGTTCACAGGGGGAAGACCTGCTCCCAGCCCGGGCAGTGGATGCAGAGTGGGTTCCCAGAAGGAACACGGAATGTGGAGTCCAGACTAGGGGAACACCCAGACTAGGCTCTGACATAATTGCTGGAAGACTGGGGTGGGTCATGTCACTTCCCTGAGCCCCGGTTTGGTCCTCTAAGACCTTCTTCGCAGAGTCATTAAAAGGACGAAATGAGACAGCATGTGCAAACTGGCTGATGGGGGCAAGAGAACAGACCCAGAGCGGGAGGGAGGCCGGGGCCGCAGAGGGCCTACATCACACCTGGCACACAGATGGAGTGCGTGCGGGTGGGACCCTCACTAATCAAGGTGAAAGCCAACTAAGCAGCCACCTCAGCATGTTCTGCGGCTCTGCATAGAATGGAGGGGTGTGTGTGTGTGTGTGTGTGTGTGTGTGTGTGTGTGTGCGTGTGTGTGGCAAGGGACTGGAAAGGGAGGATCCAAGGCTTATCTGAGGCCCAAAGATCAACCTGCGGACCCCGGGGGTAAATAATACATAACGTGCAGAACCCTTTGCACACACATGAACTGTGATAACCCCACCTCCTCTCTGCGAGGCAAGCGGTGTGGGATTCATCAGCCCCCATTTTACAGAAGGGGAAATCGAGTCCGAGGGAGGGGGCCGACGGGATGCGCTCAGGACCACAAGAAGCCAGGGCAGGGACAGCACCTGTGGGTCCTGCCCTCTCCATCTTCCCTGGGAGCAGCACGGGAAGCTGTCCCCCCACGCGGCGCTCACTGCTTGGACCTACGAGCACGCATGAGGATGCGGAAAGTATTCGAATAGCCATGAAAACACAATGAGAAGGCAGGTGCGGATCTGGCCTGGTCTCGCACCCACTTCTTTCTTACGTGAAAGGTAGCATCCTATAGATACTATCTTGAGCTTCCTTCGCTTCTCCATACATCCGGGAAGTCACACCCTATCAGTCCCCGAAGAATGCTATCATTTTTCATAGCTGCCTCGGTGCCCAGCATGTGCTTGTCCCGTAGCTGACTCAAGGCCTCCACCAGGGCACTCCGGTGATTTCCAATTTGCAATTACAAACAACGTGCGTATGTATTTTTGTATTGATAAAGGTGTACCTGAAGGGAAGATTTCTATTTTTTTTTAAGTTTATTTATTTTGAGAGAGACAGAGAGGGGGAGAGAGAGAAGGGAGGGAGGGGAAGAGAATCCCACGCAGGATCCACAGTCAGTGCAGAGCCCGATGTGGAGTCTGAACTCACAACCGCAAGATCATGACCTGAGCCGAAATCAAGAGTCAGATGCTCAACCGACTGAGCCGTCCAGGTACCCTGAAGGGAAGATTTCTAGAAGGTGGTTGGGCCAAAAAATATAGGATGCGTGTGCGGTTGTTAAATATCGTCAGATTACGTACCCGAAGGCTTGCACCAATGAGCAGTTCCAGGCAGGAACATGTGCCAATGTGATTCCAACACAAGGTGTGGTCATAACTTTTAATGTTTTCCAGTCTTACAAAGCGGGAAGTGGGATCTCAGGGTTGCGTTTTAGTCTGCGTTTTTGTTTTTTTTTTAATTTTTTTTTTTAACGTTTATTTATTTTTGAGACAGAGAGAGACAGAGCATGAACAGGGGAGGGGCAGAGAGAGAGGGAGACACAGAATCTGAAACAGGCTCCAGGCTCTGAGCTGTCAGCACAGAGCCCGACGTGGGGCTCGAACTCACAGACTGTGAGATCATGACCTGAGCCGAAGTCGGACGCTTAACCGACCGAGCCACCCAGGCACCCCTAGTCTGTGTTCTTCTAACTATGAGTTTTAATGTTTTCATGTGTTTAAGGGTCATTGTTTTATTATCTTATCTTGTGAATTATCTACTCATGTCTTCCCCCCCCCCCCCCCGCCTTTATCTTTTTATCAGGTTTTTGGGCCTTTGTTCCTCAATATTTTAGAGTGCTTTCTGTACTGGGATATTAGTTTTTTTTTGTCTGAGGTATACGTTACAAACATTTGCTCCTGGTTGGTCACATATTTTGTCTTTCGACTAGTTTTGGTGCTTTATTGTCAAAAATTTTTCTTTAATATTTATATGATAAACGCGATCGTTCTTTTATTTTGTTGCCTCTAGATCCTGAATCCTAGTTAGAATGCCTTTCCTACCCCAGTGTTAAAGAGGAATTCACCCTCTGTTTTGTATAGTGTCACTCTTTACATGTGGATCTCTATTCCATTTGGAGTTTTGTTTTGTTTTGTTTTTTTCTCTATGGTACGAAATGTGGATCAAAGTTTACCTTTTTCCAAATGACTACCCAGTTGTCCCATCACTAGTTATTTCAAAGTCTGGCCTTGTCCCAGCAGGCCATCACACGATCTTTGTCGTATGCTGGATTTCTCTACGCACTGGGTCTCATTCTGGACTTTTCTATTATGTGTGACTGGCCTGACACTTCACACATTTGTGCCACAGCTTTAATCATGGAGGTGCTCCAGTATGGTTTTAACATCTGGTAGGGATAATTTTACTTCATCTTTACCCATTTTTATGCCTCTGGGTGATTTCTCATTTAATCACATTGGCTAATGCTTCTAGCATAGTGTTGAATAGAAGAGATGATGGGTGCCCGCGCTTCATTAGTGATCTCAATGGAAATGCCTTTAGTGTTTTCCCATTAGAGAAGACACTGGCTTTAGGACTAGGGTATGTATATATTTTATCATGCAAAAAAGAATCCCTTAAGTTGCTGGTTTCTTGAGTGTTTATATGATGAATGGGTGGTGAATTCTGACCAACGCTTTTCAGCATTTATAGAGCTAATCATATGATTTTGTTTCCTTAGATTCATAAAGATGGCATATGATATTAATTCGGCATATGTTATTAATATTAATGGATTTTGAACCAACCTGGCATTCCTAGAATGAACCAGAGTTGGTCATTCTGTATCATTTTCTTAGGAAAAAAAAAAGAGAGAGAGAGAGAATGGAAATGGAAACCAAGGATGACGACTACCATTTATTGGATGCTTTCTCTGTCCTCTGCATGCCTTATTATCTGATTCAGTCCTCAAGAGAGCTATGTGAAGCAGGCTTTGTCATTCTCATTTCACAGATGAGGAAACAAAGACCAACAATGTCGAAGAAACCTAGCCGATATCACACAGCTAGCAAATGAGAAAGACGGGACTGGATCTTGGGTCTTGGAAATAAGTGGATAGCATTATGTGGCTGTTACTTAGATATATTAAAAATGCTCACTACACGACAAAATGTGGGAAGGGGAACATCTCTGTAGCAACTGCAGGAGGGTCTGCCCTTGCTTCCCGGAAGCATGAGCTGCCCCCCTGGCCCCACCCCATCAGAACTCAGCAGAGGAACGAGCAAGGGGCTGGTGAGCTGCGGGCCAGGTGCCGTCAGCAAACAGCCTGCCGGAGGCCCTCGAGGTCTGCGAGGCCAGGCGGCAAGCAGCCCTCGAGGCCCGCCACGTCCCCACCCAACCTCGGTCTTGCTCTGACCCTGCATTCATGTCTCGGGCACCGGATGGTGTGGGAGCAACTCAGAGAATGAACACCGGGCTGGAGAGGTGAGGGCTGCCAGGGAATACAGTGCAGAGAAGAAAACCCTAGTCCTCTACTCCCCGCTGGTCCTGCCTGCCCCGTTTTCTAAGAACGGGCAGCCGGCCGAGGGATTATGTAAGTTCTGGTGGGCATGGCAGATGGTGTGCTGGCTCAGACACATCAAAGCCAGCCCTGACGCTAACCTTCCCTGACGTGGCACCCCGGCCTCCTCTGCTCTGGGGTGTGGAGCACGCAGAAGGATGGGAAGTGACCCAAACGCTGTCATCTAGCTCAACAGCCATGGCCAGCCGGGTTAGGGGAAAGGCCAGGGCCTACCTACCAGTGGGAGGTTCCAGCCAGGGAAGTGAAATCGTGGGCCCTTCCAGCCCCATAGCAAGCAGCTCTCGGATGAACTACACAGTGTCTGGGGCAACAGACCCTGCCCGCCTCCTTCCATCGCAGATCGGCTCCGGAGGTTTGGAGAACGGTTTGTCTAACTCCGGGGGGGGGGGGGGGGGGGGGGGGGGTTCTCCTTTGGCCCTATCTGACATTCAGCTTCTTTTATTCCTTTTGCTGATGGGTAAACTGAGGCTCAAAGAGGGTGAGTGACTTCTCTGTCACACAGAGTTGGCCTTGGAGCTGAAGATTGCAGATGTCTAGTCCAGGGCCCTTCTAAATGCATAATGACCCGCAGGCTTCTCCCCCTCGCTGTAACCCCAGGTGGATCAACCAAGTCGTGCTGTGGGCCACCCTGTACCTTATGTCTAATGTGCCCCAGGTCAAGAGGGGACTATTAGAAAGAAGCAAGGGGTGTAACCAGCAACTTGAGATTGATTTCTTCCTCGGCAGAAAGAAAAGGAAACCAACTTGTACTGACCGTGCCCCATCTCATTCGATCTCCCCAACAACCAATCAGGGCTTCTTTTTTTATAGCGAGGAGATGTAGGCTCAGAAAATTACAGTTAAGGACGGAGACAGGACTTGAATCCCGTTTTCTAATTCTAGGGCAGATCCTTTGGACAGAGGAGGGCACTGAAGGCCCAGAGCGGGAAAGGGACCACTTCAATGCCACACAGCACATTAACTGTGTAGACAGGATTAGAATCCAGGCTTCCCAACCCTTAGCTCCGGGCTCTTTCTGCTGTGCACCAGCAGGAGAACACGGGGCCAGGTCAGATTTACAGCAGGGGTCACTGTGCCCAGCAGCCCTGGCTGTCCGGCTGCCAGGCAGGAATTCCAGATTAGCCTGGGCCAGGGGCTCCTGGCAAGGACCAGGGGGTGCCCAGCTGGGAGCGTGATACTGGCCAGGGCTACCTCGGCCTCAGCCAAGGGCCTCAGGGTGTTTAATCTCCCAGGGAGGCTCCCTGAATGTTAGCGCTGAACACAGATCCAGGGACGACCTGGCTCGGCCACGCCCAGCAGCCAAAACTGCTCCCCTGCACCAAAACCAGCTCCAGCCAAGGAGCTGGCAGTAGCTGCCATGGAAGGCGGAGGGCTGCGGTCAGACCCTACCCATGGGCCTTTAGAAACACCCTCTCGGCCCACACCTACTCCCGGGCCCCAGAGCCCAGGTGCATGCGACAGGCGTTCTCTTGAGCCCTAGAAGGCAAGCTGGAGGGGAATGATCGATGGGCCTGGGAATGCAAGCAGGAAGCAAACATTGCGCGAGGGCCTGGGCCAGCTGCGCCTGGTGAAGGCCACCTTGCAGAGAAGTACAACGTTTACCAGCCCGGCAAATGCCTGCTAGAGTCCCCTCTCTCCACACAAAGGGGTCAAAGGCACTTGACTGCACTACTTGGTTAATTCCTTGCGGCTCCACTGGACTTAGTGAGTCAACTCTCTCACACCTGGGGGCTCTGACTTTTGTCACTGGTACGTAGTAAGTGCTCAGAGGCAGAAGCGGAAGAGGATGAAGGGAGAGAGGCAGGCAAAGGCGGGGGTGGGGAGGCTGCAGGCAAAGCAGCAAGAACCTTCTGACTCTTTGGATACGTCGACAACTGTCAAGTCCAAACACGGTAGGGACTGAATCGTAGCGGCACCTGGGTGAGTAAGGCCTGACCGCGAGTTCGCCTCCATCCGTTCTACGAGTGTTCATCGAGCACCTTCTAGGTGCTGGGGTCTGTGCTGGGTGCCAGGGACACACAAGGGAGTGAAATCAGACCCAGTCTCCTAGTCACCTAGTGTCACAGCTGTTCTTTCATTAGCTGGTTGTTCAACCCCATCCTGCCTCCACCCAGGTCCCCGGGGCCCTGGCTCAGTGACAAGGAAAGGCAAGGGTGCCAGGCTGTCCCATGGAACCCTTGCCACCTGGTCCTGGGCCACTGCCCACTCTGTGAGCCTCGCTCTGCCCCGCTGTGTGTCACAGAATGCTCCAAGGTGGGATGGGGGAAGGAGCCAGGCACGACTTTCCTGGAATTTCTGACTGAATTTCTGGTAAGTTCTGCATCTTCCATGGGTGCTCTGGCCCCAGGCTGGGCAGGCGGGCGCCTCTGATCACATTACAGAGCTGCTTTCCTTCGGCTGTCTCCTGACTCCGGTAATGCCTCTAGACGCCACTCGGGGCCTCAGGGGGTTGCTGGCTCCTGGGTGATCTCAGTAGAAGATGTTCCTCCCAGACCTTGGTGATGCCTTCCTCCCAGACCTGGTGATGCCACCAGGCCTAGGGGACCAGAAAAGGCAGGCAGCCTCTCTCATCCTGCCACCTCTCCCATGCTCTCTGGTCAACCCAGAAGCTGTCACTCTCTGCCCGCTTGCTCTTCTGCCCAGAGATGTACAGGGAGAAAAGCAGGGGTCAGCCAGATCAGGGTAGGGGAGAGGCATATGCCATCTCACAGCACACCAGGGCCCAGTGAAGGTGGCAGGCCACCTCACAGGTGGGGATGTGCAGGTCCAGAGACACTGAGCCACCTGGCCCAGGCACTCAGTGAATGAATGCTTTCAATTCCAAAGCCGTGGCTCTTTCCACAGCACTAAGGGACCCCTGGCCCCAGAATTCTTACTGTATCAGATGATCAGATACTAATCAGTGGCTGAATTTGGAATCTGTTTCCTGGATGGACATGCCAGATGTCCCCACCCCCAGCCGGTCGCAAATATACCCCCTCCCAGGAATGCCCTCTCTGCTTACCCAAACTCCGCTCATCTTTCAAAGGCCAAATGACACCCTTCCTCCTGCAGGAAGCCTTCCCTGACCAGCCACGCAGGCGCACAGGAGCCTTCTCTCTTTTTTTTTTTTTTTAATTTTTTTTTTTTAACATTTATTTATTTTTGAGACAGAGAGAGACAGAGCATGAATGGGGGAGGGTCAGAGAGAGGGAGACACAGAATCTGAAACAGGCTCCAGGCTCTGAGCTGTCAGCCCAGAGCCCGACGCGGGGCTCGAACTCACAGACCGCAAGATCATGACCTGAGCCGAAGTCGGCCGCTTAACCGACTGAGCCACCCAGGCGCCCCCAGGAGCCTTCTCTTAACAGGAGCAACACTCCCTGTTGTACCACTCGATACGTGGCATCAGTAATAATGACACTGAGGAGGACAGCAAGGCGACTAAGCACTTGAGAACGTGCAAAATTCTTGTGTGTGTGACCTCGTTCTTCCCCACAGCAATCTGATGAGGACTAGCATTGTTAGCAGTCCCGCTTTACCAATGAAGAAACTAAAGCTCAGGAAGGGAGGGCAACTTGCTCTAGGGCACACAGCCGGAGGGTGCCCCGGCCAGGATTTGAACCCAAGCGGTCTGACTGCACAGCCTGCCCCCTGAGTGTGGCACTGGATCCCTCCCAGGCCACACGTGGCCTGGCTCATCTTTGAGTGAGCTCCTCTCCGCCGTCTCACTCACTCTTGCACCCGGCAGTGCACACCTGATGCACGGCTCGTGCCTCAAGAAGGGACACAAACCAAAATCAAGGGTCAGGCCCAGGCTTTGCCCAACTTTCACTGCAGAGCCCAGTACCCGCTCACTCTGAACGAATGTGAGGGTGCACCAAGTTTTAGGGCTGGGCCAATATTCCAGGGGGGAGGTGGAGACAGATCCCTTGTTCCCCACCCCGAGATCAGTCACCTTCCATCCCTGAGAAATGAAACAATGAATGGTCTGGCTAGGTCTGAGAGTGTGTTCCTCCCACATCCTCCACGGGGCCCCCCTGAGCCTGGCAGGGTCGGGGAGAACAAGGGCCTCTTCTCTCAAACGCTCAGGCTGTCTGCCACAGGGTCCTTCTCTGTCCCCTGGGCCCTGCTTGGCATCTGGGGCTCTCTGCCTCTGAGACAGGAGATGCTTATGGAACAGGAAAAAGGGCCTGAGGTCCTGAAGGGTAATTTATGGCTTCAGAGAGAGACCCAGGGCCACATAATGCTCACAAGGGCATTCCAGTCGATATATTGATGTTCTAGAGGGGCCTCTGTAAACACAAGTGGTTCTGGGCCTCAGCTACCTCTGTCTCTTGCTGGCTGCTGGGGCCTCTTCAGCTGGAACCAAGCAAAAAAAAACAAAAACAAAACAAAACAAAACAAAACAAAACAAAACAAAACAAAACCTGAGGCCCTTAAAGGTCATCCTTCCACCTTCCCCAACCTTAAACTTACAGAAGGGGAGACCAACCAGGACCCAGAGAGGAAAAGGCACTTGTCCCACAGTGGCAGAACAGCAAACACCAGAACCTCCTAATTCCCAGGCCAGGAGTTGCTGGGCCTCCAGGCCATAAGCCTCCATCCTTTCTCCTCCCCCCATGCCTCTAGAGGAAGCCGTCTCTGGCGTCACAGGGCTGTCTCCTGAGGAGGATGCACCTGAGTAACCACTGTGTGCCATGCACTGTGCGAAGTACTTTATCATAACCAGGGCACAGGATCCTTGAAACAGCTCCATGAGGATCGTATTATTGGCCCCATTTTACAGATGAGGAAACTGAGGCCCGCGGTAATGACAAGTGAACCTTCCCCTCTGGCCGGCTCATAGAAGTTCCTGGGCACAGGGTTCTGTCCTTCCCTTCTTGTCCGCCCTGGGGGCATAGCAGAAGGCACAGAAGCATACCACCCCATGCTCCCACCCCCGACACCATGCCTTCTAGTGCTTAAGAAGTATTTTCTGAGCTCACTCCATCTTTAAGAGCCACAGGGAACGAATCAAAAAATGAGATATCTTTTCTTCTCAAGCCTCCACCCCAGGTCCCAGCCTGCAGTCAGAGGTAGCTGAGGGTCAGGTCCCCAAGGTGCACCCCCCTTCGGATGAGGCTGAGAGGCCCAGGAGTGGAAATACGGCCAGGGGGTGCCTCACCAAGGACTGGGCTTGCCCAAGACGGTGGCCGAGCAGATGCCGATACAGCCAATTCTCTGAGAGTGGGAGAGGCCTGGGGCCGGCCACCCCTGCCCAGGTGCCCCAGCTAGCTGGCTTAGCCCCCACCCCATCTTTTCAGGACATGCTGTTAGAAAGACCTGAAAAAGAGAGAGTCAACGTCTGGCTCCCATCACCTCCTCCAGGAAGCCCCAAGGCTTACAAAGATGACACTTTGCTGTGCTCTCCCTACCTATACGGTCACTGCCCCCATTTGGCATCTGAGGCTCCCTGAATGGCATTTCACAGTTCTGAAGTGGACATCAGCATCCAGCATAGTCACCACCTTGAGGGCTGGGTCCAGGGCGGCTCTGGCTCTGATCTGGGTCCCAGGTCAGTTTCCTAGTGAGTGTCCTCCTGTCCGGTGGGGTTCTTACAAGGACCAAGTGAGGTGTCACCTCTAAGAGGGTTGATAACACTAAAGCCATATGCACCAGCAGTGGGGCTGTGCCTTTCCTATAGGTCTCCCTGCTCCCCATTGGCTCATCTCTTATCCGAGAGCTAAGGGTGGCAGTCAGTATAGGCCAAAGCGCGAAGGCAGGGGGAACCCTTGGTGACCAAGGAGGTGGTAAGACAGTGGAGTAGGACTCCTGTGTGTGTCTGGGTGCACATGTGTCCTCCTTCAATCGCCTCCACTGAGAGTCCCGGCCCCAGCCATGCCTGCTTATGTTGCTTTCCATCAGGGGTGCCACTCACTCCAGCTCTGTCTGCCCTTTCTCTAGCAAATTCCAGAGGAGACCCCACTGCCCCTAGAGGGCTGCAGCATGAGCCTGACCCAGGTCAGAGAGCAGATCTCCAAACCCTAGGTGCCGCCACTGTTCTTGGGAAGCTGGAAGTCAACTGGAGGCGACCCAAGGACTCAGACGCTTGTCCTGGGGGCTCTCAGTCAAGCTCCTGGACTGGCTTTAGGACCTATCTATGGCTGACCTTCCTCCTTCTGGGGCAGCAGGACCTACCCTCAATCAGGCCTGTTCTATCTGTCCTCAATGGGGGATGCTGGCCTCTGCCCTTCCAACTCCGGAACCTGGCACTTGAACCAAATCCTGCTCACAACCCCCAGCACAGGGCAACATCAGGCCTCCTTAGTGCTGAAGGGCAAATGGCCTGGGTCCCACCAGGAAGAGACATCCCCAACAGCATACAATGGATGGAGCTTCCCATGCCTGGTGGTGACTCACTGTCCCCACACTACACATACCTATTTATACACAAACACACCACAGCTGTGCCCATATGCACATTGCACACACCCAAACACACGTAGCCACGTACATCACACCCCCATATACAAAAGGCGTACCTCTCCCCTACACATGCCCTCCTCCTGCACCTTCACCTCCACAGCCTAACACCCCACACCCATCCTCACCTCCCACCGCACACTCCCACCTCGGCCCACGTCCCTAATACACATTTTCACACCCACAGCTTGCCTGCTCCGAGAACCGAGCCACAGGGCTCAGGAAAAGTTGTGAGGCACTGGGGGCAGCCCGTTCAGGGAGGTGAGGAGGGTGGCTGCGCGCACTCGCGCTGTTGGGAGGTCGAGAGGCGGGGCAGTGCAGACGGATACAGCTCAGGGGAGGGGAGAGAAGAAGGGAAGGCTGGTTGGGGGGGGGGGGGGGTTGCCGAGGAGCGGGAGGAGCTCGGTGGGGTGCGGGAGAGAAGAGGGAGCGGGGACGCCCAGGTGCAGGGCCCCCAGGTAAGCGCCAGGCCGGCCGGGCGCCACGGAGTCCACCCCCGCGGAGAGGGCTAATCACGGTCAGGATCAGGCTCAAGCCGTGCTGTCCGCAAGGGTCGATTCGGGGACTTCCAGCACCTCGGCGCTTTCGGAAAGAAGCAAGAGGGAACAAAAGGGGTATGGGAGCAGGGAGGTGGTTGATTTATGCCTGCACTTCAGCATGTGTTTTCGCTGCCATTAGCGAGAGAAAAGCCCAGACTCGGAGAGAAAGGAGTGCCGTGGGACCCGCGGTTTGCCCACCCCGTGGGGGCGCATTGGCCGCGACGGAGCGGGGCCGAGTGCGAATCTGACTCGCCCGCCCGGGGCCCGGCTCCGCAAAGTGGCTCGGCAAAGTGAGGGTCGGGAGGCATTCCCCAGGCGGCCGGGGCTCCCCCGCCGAGCGCAGGCCCACGGGGGGTGGGGGGCGCCCCAGCCGCAATTCCGGAAGCAAATCGAAGGGGGCAGTGCATGAATTCCCCCCCCCACCTGCCCGAAAGTGCCCTTCCTCGTATTATCTTCATTACGGTATTTTAAATTTCCCTTTAAAAAAAAAAATAAAGAAACGAAACAGAAAAAGCACAGAAGGCACTTGTTTGGTTTCATTCTGCCTTCACAGCTTTAATGACTCCATTTGTGGAAGCTGTTTAGGAAAACTGGTGAAGAGGGGGCCGGGAGAGGCACCGCCTGTGGCCTGGGATGCCCGCTTCCTCCTTTCTCCCCCGGAGGCCACCCCAGCCGAGGCACCTGGTTGAGATGACTCCGCTCCCCAGCCCCAGTCCCAACCCTGGCCCCTGCCTCTCTCCCTTTCCTACAGGGTGTCTCCAGCCCAACTCCAGAGCTGAGAGTCTAAAGAACGCGATTAGCCGCCGGCAGGGGAGGAGGGGGGCGCTCCAGGTCGGGCCATTCAGAATCCCTAAGGTTACTCTAAGCACTTGGGAACAGAAGGGGTCTTCCTCTAGCCTCATCCCCAAATTCCTAGGCAGCCCACACCCTCCTTAGAAGACACTGATGAGGAGGGAAGGAGAGATGGGAAGCAGATCTCATCTTAGGCCCGACAGCCAACAGCCACAGGGTGGGGAGGAGATGCGGCCCCCCAAAGCTTGAAAATAGAAAGTAAAAATATATTCTGCCCCATTTATATGAAGGCAAAGCTTTAAAATGTGGAGCCAGGTAGTCTCAGAGCCCAAGGAGGCTTGGCCTGTGATTCGTCTCACCCAGGGCAGATTAGGCACCAGGAGTGGAGCAACCTTTGGGCACTTGGCTAGTCTCAGGACCTTACTTCCGATGTCTGGCCCAGCCCTGTTCCACCCGTCTGGGGTCTGAGTTCCTGACTCTATCTCTTCACCCACTCCCCCATCCTGCTACAAGTCCCATCTGACCTAACTACCCAACAAACCTTATCTTTAGCCGCTGGCCTTCTGTGGGGCCTCAATTTGGCATCTCCGTCCCAGATCCATGCTGGCCAGTCTGCAGGCTCGTGGAATGAAGGAGCCACAACTAGCCTGAGGTTTGAGGCCTGAGTTCAGATTCCAGATCTATCCCTGAGTCCCCGAGTAACCCCGGGGCACGTCCGGGCCTGTTCCAAAGCTTCAGCATAAATAAGGGGGTTGGAAAAGAGAGGAATTGTTTTGTCCTCCGGAATTCCGGAGGGGTGGGGGGGGGGGGGGAGGAGAGAAATTACCTCCGAAATTCCTCCCCTGCGGTGATACTTTCACTATATGAGAAATCTCATTAAGACCCTCTAGATTTTCCATTTTTTTGAGATGGGTGTTTGCTATCGTGTAGAGAGAGACACGGATGGGCCACCACACCACACTACACTACCACTCCCCCCCCCCCCCCACACACACACATGCACACAGAGCAGACACACTCGGAAAACTCAGATTTTTAACTGCATCTTAAAAGGAAATGTTATCATGACACCGTGGTCCCTTCTCAACCATCCCAGCCAGAGGCCATGGCAAGACTCATTAAAAGCTCCAGGAAAGGCTAACAGGTGGGTGGGGTGACAGGAGATCCTCAGGGCTAACCCAGGCTTTTGAAGTGGCCTCTGCTGGCCAGTCACTTGCTGACATCCTCTTCTAAGGGCCTGGGGTTTTATGGTTCTGGGTTTGATTTCTCCACCATCAAACTTTATGGCTTAAAAATCCTCAGTGCTGTAAAGGGAGCTCATCTCCATATTTACTGGGGAGGGGGGCAGTGAGAGGAAAGAGCGGCGCCTGCTACCTGAGGGGAGCTTGCACATCTCCCAGAAAGACCCTCCCCCTTCTATGGAGACAGCCTTATCTCCCTCAGCTTGATATAAACCTCGAGGCAGAGGTGGATGGGGCCCCGAGGAGGGCTCCGAGGAGGAATCCAATGTGACCTGAACCAGCCTGACTATTGGAGAGGAGCAGCCCTGTGCGCACGTCTGCAATCTGTGGTCAAGGGAAGGCAAGATTTGAGGAAAGCCAACACGCTGGCCTTGGTTTTCCCCATCAGTGAAATGGGACTCATGAAGGATCCAATGGGCAGACCCAAAGAACATTCTGAAAGAAGTTCTGTGCCTGTGGCATCAGAGAGATGAGCTGTGTAGGAGGAAGGCGCCGGTTCTCCCTCCTGAAGGCAGATTTCTAAGGGCTTTACACTCTGGGCCGAGGGAAGGCTGCAGGCCAACCCCACCAGTTGGCCCCTCTCTAGGCTGGTGGGCAGGCAGCCCCTGCCGTGCTAAGTAATGAGCACCATTCCAACACCCGTTCTGCTCACGAGTGAGAAATCAAAGCCTGGTATTAGAGGCCATTTCTGGCTGGGCTCCGTTTGTGCCCAAATCCATCAAAGCCCTGGGCCTGGGGTTTCCACTGGGAAAGGTGGGGGCTGGATGCTTTGTTAAGCAGGAAAGGCAGGCCACCCCCAGCCTCCCCAGCGGAACCTGGCTCCGGAGAACTCTCGGCCAACCAGTCTTGTCTTTTTCCTGCCCAGCGGAGACCCTCCCCCCACCCTCAGTAACCTCAGTATTTATTCCCCATCCCATTGCCCGGCTGGTTCTAAAACAGTTTCCCAAGCGCCAATCCTGCCCAAGTTCACAAAGACTTCACCCTACCCTTCAATCACCTCCCCTCAAACACCCTCAAACCAGAAACCAACACCCCAGCCCAGCACCTCCCGCATTAAACTGCGCTCTTTAAAACAAGGTTGGTCATTCAGCAGCCTGCCCCCTCCCCCACCAGTACCTTCCAACTTCAAAACACTGCTTTAAATACCAGAGTCTGCCCAAATCGTAATTAGCCTGGATCAAATGATTGTGTCGTAACTTTACAACACAGGGCTGGGGGGGAAAAAAAAAAGTGGAGGATGTGCTAAAACCAAGCCCTCGCTCCAAGGCCGTGGGAATCATTAATTCCAGAGTGAGGAATCTTTGGCTATTGGGGTGTACGTGGGGGGCGGATGCCAACAGCACGGCGGAGGTGGAGGGGGAGGGCTGCGTCACCTCCTCTACTTTCTGCGCCAGGTTTCCAGCCCCATTCTCAGCCCCAACTCAGAGGGCTCCGCGCGGGACGCCCCCTACCCATCCCACTCCACCCCGCCTCGCCTCGCCTCGCCTCGCCTCGCCCCGCCCCGCCTCGCCTCGCCCCGCCCCGCCCCGCCCAGGGAGCGGAGGTGTCCGGCCGCCGCTGCCAGCTCACCTACTTGGGTTCCGGCACCAAAGAAAGGTTGGCTCCTCTGCGTCCACCGGCTCGCCGGGAAGACACAGCCCAGACAGCGACGCGGGGCCCAGCCACAGACGAGGGAGACGTGTACACGACCACGGCGAGGTGCTGGAGGCGGTGGCGGTAGGCACTTTATTTCAGGAGCCCACCAACCCCCTTAAGGCATCCTACAGGCCCAATGTAGATACGCGCACCTCGTCCGCTCCCCGGACCGGGAGAATGTCAGTGACCCATTTAGACGGAAACTTGGCAGGATCACTATGTACTCCCCTCCACCCCAACACACATACATACCAAACCCCAGAAAATATCCCTCCAGACCAGCGGATCCTGCGGTCGCAGGGAAAGCTGTGCGAGCAGTATTCGGCCCTTCCCCCTTCGATAGCCAAAGCCTTTCAAGCCTGCCTCCTCCGGAAGGCCGAGCAGACCCGCACTTCCAGTGCTCCGCAGGTCTCTCTATCCCTCCCTCCCGTTTGCTGATTCCGCAGGGTGCAGCGCGTAGGAGCCTGGACGAGCCCGGACCCCGACTAGGAAGTTTCCGGCGAACCGCACATAAACGCACACCTGACCGACGCGGCGAGTCTCCCCCCCCCCCCCCCCCACCGCCCGGGTCTCCGTGCGCGGGGAACCTGGGGTCCCCTGGAGGCCAGTCCTCCGGAAGGAGCAGACCTCGACTCGGGCACCCGTTCCAAGGAAAAGAAGTGATCCCTTCTAGGCGGGGGCAGGAAGCTTACTCTGAACCACCTGGCCTGCGCCGCCCGAGGGGTGGCTGCGCCATCGCCCACTTTGGTGGGCGGAGAAATCTACCTTCTAACTTGGGTGCCGTGGCGCTTTCCCTGTGCACACCGACGCGGTGATGGACCACTTCAACTTCGGGAGACTGGGGCGCAAATGTCCCCTATACGTCCGCCCCCACGCCCGATCGCTCCCTACCTGCTTGGCTCAGCCTCGAGTCCCAGCAGAGCAGCAGCGCCAGCAGCAGCGCGCCCCGCGCTCCGCTCCGGGCCCACATGCTCCCGCGGCCAGGCTCGGGCGCCTCTCCCCCGGGGCTCTCTCCCTGGCCCCAGCCTCGCCGCCGCCGTCGCCGCCGCCGCCGCCTCCTCCTCGCCGTCCTCCCCGGCGCCCGGCCGCGCCAGCCCGTGCCCTCCGTGGGGGCAGCGGCAGCCACGCTGCGCAGAGGGCTGCCGGGCGCTCGGAGCGCAGTGGGTGCCCGGCGCCCGCTCTCCCGCCAGGCTCCGGCGCGCCCCTCTCTGCGCTCCTCAGGCTCTGGGGCTCCGAGCGCTCCCCGCGCTCCCACGCCCTGGCTTCGAAGTTGCGAGACAGAAGGTGAGTGCACTCAGCGACACTCGCAGCAGCCCGCGCCGCGCCGTCCGAACCCCCGCGCGCGCCTCTCTGCGCCCCGCCGCTACCCGCGGCTCCGGCGCCCTCGCCGGCCTCTGCCGCCTGCCACAATGCCGAGCGCCGCCGCTCGCTCGCCCTAGTGAGTCCGCGAGCGGAGGGGGACGGCGAGCGGCCGGGGCGGGGCCTGGGCGGGCAGGGGCGGGGCCGGCAGGGGGCCCCGGAGGGGGGGAACCGAGGGCCACCCGGGCGCGGCCTCTGCTGAGCTGGGGGCCTTTCAGGGGGGTCCTCGCGAGCCGGTGGGCCTGGCGACTTGGAAAACCCGGCCGCTGGAAATCAGCTGGAAGTGGAGTCTGGCCAGTTTTCTTTTCCAAAAACTAAGGAAGTGTATCTAAGCTCTCCTTTGGCTTGGCTGTGTCAGCTTTCTCATCTGATCAAACTGAGGAGTCTCACTTTTGGCTCCCTTCGTCTGTATTACGTCCCATGCCTTCTACATGTTGGGATGTTTCCAAAACCGACTCTCTAAATGAGAAAATCTTGAACGCCGAAGTCGTGATCAAGCTGGGGCTTACAGCCATGTGAACTTGGGTATGAACTTGGGATGTAGATCATCCTGGATGGGTCTACTTGTCTGAATAACCTCAGGCAGAACTGTTTACCAGACCCCTCTAAACCTCTCGTAGCACTTTCGGGGACTAGGGCGTTAAAAACTTGTCCTCCAAGGAACAGTGGGGTAGAGGGCACGGGTACAAACCTTTTTGGCTCAGAGAAACTTGGGCTCTGTTCCTTACCTTCTGTGTGACCTTGAACTGAGCAAGTTACTTAACCATTCTGATGCTCCCTTCATCATCATCTAAAATAGAGAAAAAATTATAATTATTTCATAAGGGGGCATAGGATTGAATGGGAAAAAATTATGTATGGAAACTGCATTAAATGTCAGTAATCTCTCTTTCCAAGATCTCCCCTCCCTGCCGGGCTGATTCCTGGGGGGGTGAGTCCTGGCCTCCCAAGGGTAGGCCAAAGGCCATTTAGGTGGCGTTTGAGGGATGGTGGTGTTTTAAGATTGAAACACGGAGACGTCAGAAGGGGTGGACCAGTTAATACTGGCAAAGACTTGTGCCCCAGGAATGGGGTTAAGCACTTGATACGCATTACCTCAGTCCTCACAACAACTCTATCCCGATTTTATAGATGAAGGAATAGAGGCACAGAGATGTAAAGTCATTTGCTCAAGATCACACAGCTTGGAGAGAATGAGTGAATGAAGGGGGCAGGAAAGATGGGATTAGAAAGAAACTCTGAGCTGGGGAGCCTCCACCCGCCTACCCCCCACCCCACCTCTCAGGGGCTGGCCTGGCAGAGAAGGATATTGCCAGCCAGCAGGAATGCCTCTTCTCCCTAGCTCTGATCTGTTCTCTACTTGGGATTTTTCTGGAGCTGGGATCTAGAATAGCTCCTCAAATACAGGTGCCGTGGGCAGCTTCAGGAAGGGGTGAAGGAAGCCTGAGATTGGTCCAGCTGGGCCGAGGAGCCTGTAGGGGATGGGCTGAAATAGAGCCCAGTATGCCCAGGGATACTTTCTAGGCTGAAGAAGAAAGGATTTGGGGACCAGAGGGGACCTGGTGGGGACAGAGGAACAACAAGTATTGCCCATACCCTCCTCCACACACCCTGCCCCACAGGTTGGGGTCCGGAGCCTCTGGGGCAGGGTTCCTATGGTCAGTCTGCCCCTTCCGCCCCCTGTGGCTGGGTACTCAGGATCAGGAGGGTGGATGTGGGTAGTGCCGGACTCCCTGGGAAGAACTTCAGCCAACTGAGAAAGGTCCCTGTGGGCAAAGGTAGGCGGGTTAGTTTTAGCTTGGCCCAGGGCAGCCCGGGCAAGGGTAGTGGATGAGAGAGTCAATAGCTGATCACACCAAGCCAGCTCCACCCGTCCATATAACTATAAGCACACAGACGTACACATACCTCTGGACACAGTTACAGGCATACCTCACTGATACACACCTACAAAAGCACACACAGGTAAACACACAGCAAAGACCCACAGGTGCAAATGCAAACTGACCCTCCCAGAAACACCTACAAATGGGCACCCAGCTGCAGAGACAACCACATACCTAAGACACAGGACCAAAAAAGGCACACGCACACCCCTTGTCACAGACACAGACATATACACAGACCTACACCCCCAAAAGAACAAACATACTCCTAAGATGACACGAAAGCAGTAGATACTTAGATGCCTGACTACCACGAGGAAACCCATACAGGAACACAGGTACCGGGACCCACAACTGACCATCATCGTCTGGGTGCAGACACATGGTCAAGGACAGCAGAAACATGGCAGGCGGGGAGCACAGGGCTGATGTGCACACACACGCTCTCTCTCTCTCTCTCTCTCTCTCTCTCTTTCTTAATCAGAAAGCCGGTGGGAATTGGAGATTTTTCCAAAAACTTTCAGTCCTCTGGACTTTGCTGTTCAGGCAGTAGCTGCACCAGGTAGGCCCTTCTAGCCTGGCTTCATGACTTTGTTTAATTCCTGGCGGCAGGGAAGGGGGGGATGGGAGGGCAAGCAAAATAAGTGTGGTCGTTTATTTACCCCTCTCCTCCCGGCTGTCCCACTTTCCCCCCCAGCCTAAAAACTCTGTCAACTCTTAAAATATGCCCATGGAGGGAGGTGGGGGTCCTGGGCCCGGTTTTCCCTCCAGGACTCCAGCATCAGGGTGGGGAACTTCCCACACTGGGGATCCCTCTGTAATTCCCTGCCCCCTGCCATGCCGTAACAGTGTGAGTGCGGGCCCTCAGCTGGGGTCAGGGAAAGGCCTTCAGAGGCCCTGAGCCCACACCTTTCCCTGGGATGGGTGAAGAATGGGCAAGGCCCAGGCCCTGGGATGACTCATTAGTGTAACTGGATTAAGAATTACCAAGGTGTTCCCAAACCCAGAGCCATCACACTCGCAGTAAAGGTGTTCCTGCTGTGAGTTAAGGAGGAGGAGGAGGAGCTGCTTAGAGGCAGGGCCCCTCCTTTCCTGTTCACTATCATGTATCTCGCTTGTAAGACAGCATCCTGCACATGATAGGCCTACAATCAATATCGGTTGAGTGGAAACATCAATGAGGCTGGAAAAAGAGGGGCTACTGAGCAAAGGGTCCCCAGACTTGTCAAATTGGGCCCTAGAAAGAACCTTGCACCTCCCCCTCCATTTCCTGGGGGCCTGGGACCTAGGGCTGGAGGAAGGTGGGGAGGGGGCACCTTTCTGCAACACAGCTGCTTTGAAATCAGTTCCAGAACCAGCTCTGACCCTCATTGGGGGCTGCAGATGCTTCCACGGGCTACCCTCATTTCTCCCGAACCAGAAGAGCCTGTGGGAGCCAGAGTTGTGGCATCTGGAGTTGAGCTGATTGACGTTTGATGGTCCAGGGACAGCTCTTACCTGCTGGGAGAAGGGGGGCTGTCTGCTGAGCCTTTCCTAGCATCAGTTTTCCTCGATTGTAAAATGGAAACACTATCTCCTAGAATTAAAAAGAATACACACAAAGCCCCTTATCTGGCTGAACACAAGCTATTTATTTAGTAACAATGCTGATTTAAGAGCCGCTGTCGGGGTTGTCTCGGCCGGCGGGGCTGGCGGCTCCGGGTTGGCCCCTCCTTCTGTGACCAGGACCCGTGTGCTCGCAGCTGCCACTAGGCGGCGCGCTGCAGCTCATTTTCCGCGGCCTGCCGCTGCAACCTTCGTTCTAAGGCCGCGGGTAAGGAAGGGAGAGAAGGGAGAGAAGGCCAAGGGGTCAGGAAGAGAGCCTTGCTTCCGCCCGGGAGCCGCCCAGGAGTGGTTCTTGGGCCCCTGGGTGGTCTGGGGAAGGGAACTCTCAGACTGCTCGGTTTCGAGGATCTTGTTGCGTGAGGGGGGGAGGAGGGGGCAGGGGGGTTGGGGAGTGGGGTTTGGGGTGGGGCGGGAGGTTTAAGGATGAATTCGTAATCCCCCCCTGGCCCATCCAGTCCATTATGGACCCCAAACACCTGGACCCTGCTGGGGAGGCACCTAACGTTGAGGCCTTTGAAGCTGTACCGTCTCTTTGTAATATTATTATAGCTAATGTTGATTGCTTTCTATGTGCCAGGTACTATCCTGAGTCCTGTATGCTGACAACAACCTTATGAGACAGGTACTGTTACCCCTATTTATTTGCCAGATAAAGGAACTGAGGCACAGAGAGGCAACTGGCCCAGGGTCACATACAGCTGGCAAATGGGCCAGTGGAGATTCAAATCCAGACGGAATGGATCTCAAGCTTATACCCTTCTTTTTCAATTTTGCATCACATGAAACTTATCATTTAAGAGTGTACAATTCAGGGGCACCTGGCTGATCTTGGGGTCATGAGTTCAAGCTCCATGTTGGGCATTGAGCTTAATAGATAAGTAAATAAATAAATAAATAAATAAATAAATAAATAAATACGATTCCGTGTTTCCTAGTATATTCATGATGCTGTACGGCCATCATCATTATCTAATTCAACAGCAATCCTGTCCCTCCAAAAAAGAAATCCCACACCATTAAGCAGTTACCTCCGCTGTGTCCCTTTCACATTCTTTCCTCTCCCAGCCCCTGGCAACCATGAATCTACTTTCTTGTTTCTGTGCACTTACCTATTCTGGGAATTTCATATGAACATATGCATAACACTATGTGACCATCAGGCTTGGGTTCTTAACCTCCGCTAAATACTGTGACAGCCCCCTCCCCCCGACCCCCACCCAGACACACATCTTTTCTCTTGTCCCCAGGCGAGGGCCTTCTCCCTGGGGTTCAAGCAACAGAAGCAGTTAGTCACAAAAGCCTTGGGGTCAGGCAGATCCGGCTTTAAATCCTGGCTCTGTCTTGGACAATTTACTCATTGTCTCTGCTGTTGCCTTCTCAGAATTCTTTGTTTTGCTTCTGTTAATTAATTAAAAAAAAAAAAACTTTGAATTTTAAAACACTTTTAGATATACAGAAAAATTGTCAAAATAGTATAGAAAGTTCTTATCCAGTTCCTCCTACTTTTAATATCTTACGTTAGTACGTAGTATCTTTGCTACAATTAATGAACCGATATTGATATATTATGAACTAAACTTCATATTTTCTTAGTTTTTACTTAATATTCTTTTTCTGCTCTGGGATCCCATCCAGCCTGCTACGTTACACACATAGTGATCACGACCTCAGAGGCTACTTTTGGCTTTGAAATTTTCTCAGCCTTTTCTTTGTTTATGTGATCTTGACAGTTTTGAGGATTATTAGTGGTCAGGTATTTTGTAGAATGTTCCTCAGTTGGGATTTGTCCATCTTAAAATTCTTAATAACTTTTGAACAAAGAGGCCTCTTCAAAATAATTTTGCATTGGGTTCTACAAATTGAGGTCCTGCTTACAGGACAGAGAAAAGGCCCCAAAGCAGGGCCTGGGATGCGCCCCCAGCCTGTGGCTGGCAGGTCTCCGTCCTGCCCTGAGGGGTCTTTTGAGCTCTGTACAGGGAGTGCTGGACGAAAGACCCAGGGTGGGAAGGAAGCCATAAACCTGGAAGAAGATTGCATTCCAGGCTGAGGGGACAGTGTGAGAAAGATTGTAGGGTCAGGAATGTGGATGGTGTGGTCAGGGTGTGGCGAGGCCCTTGTCGCTCCACCAGGGGACAAAAGGGCAGAGAAGGCAGGAGGGGAAAGCTCTCAGCAAAGGCAAGGGCTGCTGTGCTAGAAATGGATTCTGTAGGAAATGGAGAGTCATGGGTTCTGACTGAGCTGGAGAAAGGCCTGATGGGAACTGAGCTGTGGGAGCATATTTGAGGCTGGGGTGTTGGGGGCAGACTGAGGAGGACAGCCCAGGACAGGGAAGCCAGGGGTTTGTTGCCCAGGCAGTGTGACTGGCCTGGGGCAGCGGGGGTGGGACCTGGGGACTCTGGACTTTGGGGCCTCACTGAGCGTGGGCACTTGGGGCTAGGGGACAGAATAGGGGCCGGGGGAGCCGGGCAGGGGAAGGCAGGATTGCAATGGCAAGAGTAGTGAAAAGTGTAGGAGGGGTGGGTTGGGGAGAAGGTGGAGAATTGGGGTCTGGACGTGGTAAATTCGAGGTGCCTGTGAACTCCCCAACGTACCTGTGTGAACGCAGGACTGACCAGTGCTTAGGGGAGTGACCACTGTCTTAAAAAAGCCAGCTAACGTGTACTAAGCACTTAACAGCGAGCCAGATGCCAAGCCAAGAGCTCTACATGAATTAGTTCTTTCGATCTCCATGATGACCTGCGAAGTGGATGCTATGCTTATCCCCATTTAAAAAATGAGAAAACCGATGGGTGCCTCGGTGGCTCAGTCGGTTGAGCGTCTGACTTCGGCTCAGGTCATGATCTCGCGGTCCTTGAGTTCGAGCCCCGTGTCAGGCTCTGTGCTGACAGCTCAGAGCCTGGAGCCTGCTTCAGATTCTGTGTCTTCCTCTCTCTGCCCCTTCCCCACTTGTGGTCTGTCTCTCTCTCTCTCTCTCTCTCAAGAATAAATAAACAATAAAGGAAATTTTATTTTATTTTATTATTTTTTTTTTTTTAATTTTTTTTTCAATGTTTTTTATTTATTTTTTTTTGGGACAGAGAGAGACAGAGCATGAACGGGGGAGGGGCAGAGAGAGAGGGAGACACAGAATGGGAAACAGGCTCCAGGCTCCGAGCCATCAGCCCAGAGCCTGACGCGGGGCTCGAACTCACGGACCGCGAGATCGTGACCTGGCTGAAGTCGGACGCTTAACCGACTGCGCCACCCAGGCGCCCCAATAAAGGAAATTTTAAATGAGAAAACCGTGACTCAGTTTTCCCCAGTTAGTGGGAGACAGAGGCCAGACTGAAACCCCAGCAGTCTGGTTCCAGAGCCGAAACGACTATCTAACTAACACACGGAACCGCCTGTGTAAGTTCCTCCTGTGTTCTTGTAACCACATGATTTCCCTTTCTTCCTCTTCATTGTTCTTGGAGGTGAGGGTTGATCCGGGACTTATTGAAATGGAAACTGAGGCTGGGAGAAGGAAAGGGACAGTCAGAGTCAGTACTGACTCTGAACTTTAAACTCACATTCTTAGGACTGGTCCACACTACCGGCCTCTTCTGATGCAGTCTGAAGTTGTGAATGGGGAATTATCTCTGTAGAGGGAGGAGGAAGAGGAGAGGGTATGGTCTAACAAGGACTTGCTATTATTAAAATAGCAAGATAGACCTTTTAAACTTTGGTATTCTCTGTTTCAAACATTGTAGTTTATGGGGTTCCTGGGTGGCTCAGTCGGTTGAGCATCCGACTGTTGATTCAGCTCAGATCGTGATCCCAGAGTCATGGGATCAAGCCTCGTGTCAGGCTCTGTGCTGAGCGTGAAGCCTGCTTAAGATTCTCGCTCCCCCTCTCTCTCTGCCCCCCTCCCCCACTCCTGTGCTTTCTCTCTCTCTCTAAAAAAAAAAAAAAAAAAGACTTGGGGCGCCTGGGTGGCTCAGTCGGTTGGGCATCTGACTTCAGCTCAGGTCATGATCTCACAGTCTGTGAGTTCGAGCCCCGCATCGGGCTCTGTGCCCACAGCTCGGAGCCTGGAGCCTGCTTCGGATTCTGTGCCTCCCTCTCTCTCTGCCCCTCCCCTGCTCATGCTCTGTCTCTCTCCATCTCAAAAATAAATAAAAACACTAAATTTTTTTTTAAAAAAGACTGAACATTCTGGTTTAAATGTATCCAGGTAACATCAAGTTAGTTTGTCTAATGAAAACATCAAGACACTTCATGTTTGTCTGAAAACTATAATAATACAGCACTTGGCATGTATAGAAATGCCTTTTGCCCTTTGATTTCAGAACGGCTCATGTGATGCTTCTAGTATTGTTCATGGAATAATGGGCTGCTAATCAAATTAAACACAGTATTCATACTATCCGGAGAGTACAAGATAATTCACTTGCCGAGATTAATATGTAAATTGACTTTATTTACAAATCACTATCTTGATCATTACAATTCTGTAAAACTTTCATCTGGGCAAAAGTACAATTACTGAGTTCTAGCTCAGTTCAGTTCCTCGAACTGAAACTGAGAGGTAATTCAAAATTAATCTGTAAGAGACAAAATTCCCATGTTTCTGGGATTGCGGGGCTCTGGATTTTCAGTAGCTGGTTCTTTTGAAAGTAACTCACTACTATTGTCAGGATGAATGCCAAAGAAATTATTCTGGGGAGAGTATTCTTGAGGGGGGCCTCCCAAGTTGTGAATTGGCTGCACGGGCAAGGAACATCTTAATTGGAAGAAGAGGGAAAGGAAAAAATCCCCGTGGTGGAATAGACTCTGTGTGTGTGTGTGTGTGTGTGTGTGTGTATTTGAGGAGAGGGATAGTATAAACCTTTCCTTTCTGTTGCATACTGACTCTACAGCGAAGGGCCATATAGGGAGCACCCCTTGTCACTTCCTCTGCCCCATCTTGTAATATCAGCAGTCAGCTCATCTGGTTCTGGATATTTAGATTTCTCTTTGTTCCACTCTTTTGCCATAAAATCGATTCCACTGTGAACTATGAATTTAGACCTATTAAGCCTTTCATTGGTTGCTTCTCAGTCTGCGGTTGCTGATGACTCTTTATCACCGCTGGTATCTTTTAAGCAGATGCCGAGTCTGCCGGTGTGCATGGGTATGCATATTCTTTCTTAAAATGGCTAAGCTTTTCAAGGGCTTTACCTTTTCTTTCGAGTAGTTAGGTAAGTTGTATGGTGAGAGATTTCTAAACCAGTGAGAACTTCTGCTCCACGTTAAGAGAGCTGTAAAAAATTCTAATGATTGCTGTCCAGAATTCTATCACTCAAGGACCAGGGCAGGGGAGTGCCTGGATGGCGTAGTTGGTTGAGCTTCTGACTCTTGATTTTGGCTCTGCTTGTGATCCCAGGGTTGTGGGATCGAGCCCCGTGTTGGGCTCTGCGCTGAGTGTGGAGCCTGCTTGGGATTCTTAATCTCTCTATCTCTCTCTCCCCCTCTGCCCCTCTTCCCTTCTTGCCTGTGCGCTCTCTCTCTCTCAAAATTAAAAAAAAAAAAAAAAAAAAAAAAAGGACCTGTGCAGAAATCCGTACTTAAACTGGTGCTTTCTGGTTGGGGTGACCTACTGGAACCAGGAGATCCCAAATGGTGGAGGAGGTCAAGGTCAAGGAAAGGAAAGTTCAAGAACGGATACACCCACGTTCCTGCCCACTGCTTCCTCTTCTGTCTTTTAAAAAATTCGGCTGAGGTGTAAGTTACATACAAGGAAATGCACAGATCTTGAGTGTAAAGTTCTATGACTTTGACAAGCAAACACACCTAGTAACCACACTCCCAACCAAGATATGAACATTTCCATCATCTGGGAAAATTCCCTGGTCTCCTTCCCAGTCAGTCCTCACCCTGCAGAGGCAACCACTGTTCTGTTTTTTTAACAGCGTAGATGAATTTTGCTCATTCCTGAATGCCGCATGTATGGAATCAGATCATGTGGACTCTTCTGTGACTGGCTCCTTTTGTTTACCGTAATGACTGAGATCCATTCCAGCTTGCTGTGGTAACGAAGTTCGTTCCTTGTTATTACTAAATAGTATTAATTATTTGGACATATCCCGATTTGTTTATTCACTCTCTTGTAATGGACATTTGGATTGTTTATCAGATTAGTCTGGTATGAGTAAAGCCTCTATGAATATTCTGGAACAAATTCTTTTTTTTTTTTGGAAACATAGGTGTCCATTTTTCTACAGTAAGCAAGAGTGAAATTGCTGGCTCCTCAGGGAAAAATATATTTAATTTTATAGAAAATGGCCACAGCAGTTTTTCAAAAGTGATTGTTTCAGTTTGTGCTCCCACCTTCAATCCTGGAGAGCTCCAGTTTTACAGTCCTCACCAGCATTTGATATTGTCGGTGTTTTCTTTTTTTTTTTTTTTTTTTTTTTTAATTTTTTTTTTTCAACGTTTTTTATTTATTTTTGGGACAGAGAGAGACAGAGCATGAACGGGGGAGGGGCAGAGAGAGAGGGAGACACAGAATCGGAAACGGGCTCCAGGCTCCGAGCCATCAGCCCAGAGCCTGACGCGGGGCTCGAACTCACGGACCGCGAGATCGTGACCTGGCTGAAGTCGGACGCTTAACCGACTGCGCCACCCAGGCGCCCCATTGTCGGTGTTTTCGACGAAACCAGTGGGTGTGAAGTGATATCTCATTCTGGTTTTAACCGTGATGCTGGCCACCTTTTCATATGCTTATTAGCCACTCAGTGTCTTCTTTTATGATGGATCTGTTCAAACCTGTTGCCCAATCTTTCTTGGGATGTTTCTCCTTTTACTATGGGTTTGTAGGAGTTCTTTGAACATTCTGAGTACACATCCCTTGTCAGATGAGTCCTTCCGCCTAGAGTTTGCTTTTGCATTTTGTTACGAGTGAGTTTTAAAGAGCCGACGTTTTCAATTTTGATAAAGATCAAATGCTTTATATTTCTTCTTTTATGATTACTGCATTTTGTGTGATAGAGATATTCTTCTGTTGCCTTCCAGAACGTTTATTGTAATTAGCATTTTTGTTTAAGTCTATTACCCATCGCTAATTATTTTTAATGTGTAGTGTGAGATGGAGGTCGAGGATCATTTTCCCCCCATATTTTTATTCACTGGCTCCAGCGTCATTTTTTTGAAAAGACTTTCCTTTCCGCATTGAATTGCTTTGGCCCCCTTTATCAGAAATCAATGAACTGTGAAAGTGTGAAATCTATTTCTTGATCCTCTGTTCTGTTTCATTAATCCATTTGTCTATCCTTACCCCAATACCTTCTTCTAATACCCTAACCTTCTTCTTTTTTTTTTTCAATATTATTTTGGATTCTAGATCGTATACATTTTTATTACCTTTAGAAGCAACTTGTTAATTTTCATTAAAAAAGTTAAGATTTTGATAAGATGTCATCGAATGTATACATCAATTTGGGGAGAACTGACCTCTTAACATTGAGTTTTCCAATCTGCAAACAGGCATCTCTTCATTTTCTTAACTTCTCTGGGCCTTATTCTGTCATTTTCAATGTAGAGACTTCGTATATTTTTATTAAACGTATTCCTATATATCTTACATGTTTATGCTATTAAAATGGTTTTTCTGGCATTTTCTAATTGACTGTATAAACATACAATTGATTTTGTATAATGACCTTGTATATTGTGCATTACTAAATTTACTAATTAATACTAGCTGTTTTATCTGGGTTCTGTTCATGCGCAAACATATCGTCTGTGAATAAAAAGCATTTTACTCATTCCATACTAAGTGTTATGAATTGTATTTATTTCTCATGCCTTATTGTACTGGCTAAAATCTCCAGCACAGTGTTGGACAGAAGTGATGAGGGCAGACATTATACACATGTTCTGGATCATAGGGGGAAAGTGTTCATATTTCATCATCAAGTATGACGTCAGCCGTCTGTCAGCTTTCCACAGCTGTTTTCCTTCTATTTTATTCCCACTTTCTTAGTTTTTATTTATTTATTTATTTATTTATTTTTATTTTTTTAGATCATGAATGGGGATTGGATTTTGTCCGATGCTTTTTCTGCATTGATTGAGATGATCATAACTTTTTTCTTCTTTCTTTGGTTACTGTGGTGAATTACAGTGATTTATTTTCAGGTGAGAAGCTAGCCTTTCATTACTGGGATAAACCACATTTTGTCATCCTGTATTATCCTTTTGGTATCTTTCTGAATTCAACTTGCCCATATCTTGTTAAGGCATGTTTACATTGATGTTCATGAGGGATGTTGGTCTATACTTTTATTTTTTGTAATAGTGTTGTGAGGTTTCAGTGGTGAGTCAGGCTGGTATCATAAAGTGAGTAGGGGAGCATTTCCTCCTTTCTAGTTTTAGAAAAAGTTGGTATGAGATTGGCATTGGTATTATTTCTTTTTTTTTTTAAAGTTTTTTTAAACGTTTATTTATTATTAAGAGACAGAGAGAGACAGAGCATGAGCGGGGGAGGGGCAGAGAGAGAGGGAGACACAGAATCCAAAGCAGGTTCCAGGCTCTGAGCTGTCAGCACAGAGGCCCATGTGGGGCTCGAACTCACAAACCGCGAGATCATGACCTGAGATGAAATCGGTCGCTCAACCAACTGAGCCACCCAGGCGCCCTGGCATAATTTCTTCCTTACGTATTTGAAAGAATTTTCAGTGAAGCCATTGAAAGTAGTGTTTTCTTTGTTGAAGGTTTTAGTTGTTAACCCAATTCTATAATGGATTCAGGCCCGTTAATAGTTTCTATTTCTTCTTGGGCCAGTTTTGGTCATCTTTACGTTGATGGAATTTCTCCAGTTCATCTAAATTGTCATATTTATTTGTGTATGGTTTTAGTACAGAACTAGTTATATCCCCTGTTTTGTTTTTGGTATTGGCAATTTGAGTGTCTTCTTGTTCTCTTTCTTTCTTTTTCGGTCCAGTTAAGGGGTTATCAGTCTTTTGATAAGATCTCTTTCGATCTTTCAAATGATCAGATTTGTCTTTGAGGACTTTTTCTTTTATCTCTCTATTTTTTATATTATTGTTTTTTGCTCTATTTTTTTTAAGTTTATTTATTTATTTTCAGAAGGAGAGAGAGAGAGGGAGGGAGAGGGAGAAGGAGAGGGAGAGGGAGCTTGGGAGAGGCAGAGAGAGAGGGAGAGAGAGATAGGATCCCAAGCAAGCTTCACACTGTCAGCTCAGAGCCCGATGCGGGGCTCAAACCCACAAACCGTGAGATTATGACCTGACCTGAAACCAAGAGTTGGATGCTTCACCGCCTGAGCCACCCAGGCGCCCCTGTTTTCCGCTCTATTAATTCTTTCTTTCTACTTACTATGGAACTTGCTCTTACTTCTTAACATGCACTCTTGGCTCGTTGATCTTTTGCTTTATTCCTGTCTAATACAAGGAGTTAGAGCTACGCTTTCTTTTTAGCAGCACTTTATTCACATTCCATTCATCTTGATATGTTTTCTTGTCCATCTCGTTTAGTTTCTTCAAATACTTACAAGGAGGAAGAAAAGGCATGGGGCGACAAAGGAATAAGGAACAGAATGAACAAACAAAACAAATAATAAAGTGGCCAATGTAAGCCATAATATATCAATAATTACTTTATCTTTTTAAAAAGTTTGTTTGTTTGTTTGTTTATTTAGAGTGTGCTGCAAGTGTGAGTGGGGAAGGGGCAGAAAGAGAGAGAGGGAGAGGGAGAATCCCAAGCAGGCTGCAGGTTGTAAGTGCTGAGCCTGATGTGGGGCTCGAACGCATGAACCATGAGAGCAGAACCATGACCTGAACAGAAATCAAGAGTCAGATGCTTAACCAACTGAGCCACCCATGTGCCCCTACTTTATTTTTTTTTTTAAAGATTTTGTTTGTAAGTAATCTCTATACCCAACGTGGGGCTCAAACTTACAACCCCAAGATCAAGAGTCACATGCTCTACTGACTGAGCCAACCAGGCACCCATCTAATAATTACTTTAAACGTAAATCATCTAAAAACATCAATTAAAAGATGGAGATTGGCACCGTGGATAGAAAATTACCTAGTCATATAGTATCTACAAGACACCCACTTCACATATAGCAATGTAGGTAAAGAGAGAAAAAAATATACTGTGCAAACACTAATTTTTAAAAAGCAGAGTGGCTGTATTGATAAGATCAAGTGGACTTCAGAACAAAGGAAATTACCAGGGACAAAGAAGGACATTAAATATTGATAAAAGGGAAAACACACCAAGAAGACATAGAAATCCTAAAAGTGTATGCACCAGACAACAGAGCTTCAAAATCTATGAAGCAAACACTGACAAAACTGGAAGGAGAAATAGAAATAAATCTATCTGCAGTTACAGTTGGAGACCTTAACATCCCTTTCTCTCTACCAGACAAAAAAATCAATAAAGATATAGAAAAAGTGAGCAATAGTGTCAGTCAACAGATCTAATAGGTATTTATAAAACACTGTCCCCAAACAGTAGAATACGTAGTCTTTCAGGTGCTCATGCAAAATTCACAAAAGTGTACCATGTCCTGGACTTTAAAGCAGATTCCAACAAATTAGAAGAATTGAAATCATGTAGTCTGACCACAAGGGGAATCAAACTGGAAATTAATAATAGAATGATAACAAGAAAATCTCCTAACACTTAAAAAAAAAGTACTTAGAACTGAATTATAATGATAGTACAGCATAATTGTGAGATGCAGCAAAAGCAGTGCTGAGAGGGAAATTCATAGCACTGAATACTTATGTCAGAAAAGAGGAAAAGATCTCAAAATAATTTCCCTTAGTTCAAAATATTATCTAACTTCCCAGAGCATTATTCTTTGACCAATGAGTTATTTAGAAGTGTGCTATTTAATTGGCAAATATGTGATGTTTTCTAGACACCTTTTTGTTATTGATATTTAATTTATCCAAGTGTGGTCACAGAACAAACTTTTCATGACTTTAGTCCTTTAAAATTTATTATAATGTGGAGCACCTGGGTGGTTCAGTCGGTTAAGTGTTCAGCTCTTGGTTTTGGCTCAGGTCATGATCTCGTGGTGTGTGAGTTCGAGCTCCACATTGGGGTTCACACTGACAGTGCAGAGCCCGCTTGGGAGTCTTTCTCTCTCCCTTGCTCCCTCTCCCTCCCTCTCTCTGCCCCTCCCCTGCTTGTGTTCTATCTCTCAAAATAAATAAAATAAACTTTAAAAATGTTTAAAATTTATTATAATGTGTTTTTTGATGAATATCTATAACCATAATATATATTATATAATATCACAATAAGTATTCTGTGTACATATATAAATGATGTATATCCTATAATTGTTAAATGTAATATTCTATAAATGTCAGGTAATTTGTTGAAAACAACTAACAAACTGATAGTTTTCTTCAAATCTGTTTCGTTTGTTCAAATCATATTTCCTTTTTAATCTTATTCAAATACTCAAAGAATAATGTTAGAATATTCTGTTGCTTTTAGAATAGAATACTCTTTTGCTTTTAATTGTCTGAAATCTCGCTTCATGTACTTTGAAGCACTTTGAAGTACTTTAGAACATAGACATTTAGGAAGGTCAAGTCTCCTCGATAAATTGACCATTTATCATGGTGTAATGTCTCTTTATTGCTAGTAACACTTTCTTTTGAAGACTGGTTTGTCCGGTATTACCATAGCAACAAACTTTTCCTACGTAATAAGAAAAACGTGTTTTATATGTTAGAGTACAATATTTTAAATAGAAAATATAGCTGCCTTGAGCAATAAGAGAAAAGGCAAACAAGTCTATCAAATTGATTGCTATAAACTTTGTGTATTTGTTATACATACGGACCAGAGCATATACTCTAGACAATGTGGACAGTTTTATTGGAATCTAAATGTATGTTAACGTATAATAAACTGCACATATTTGACATGTATAACTTGTAAGTTTAGACACCACCCATGGAACCATGACCACCCCAAGATTGTGGCCCTATCTATTGCTCCTGCAAGCTTCCTCATGCTCCTTTGTAATCCCACCCTCCTGTCCCTTTATCTTCCCCACCCTCCCAAGCAAACACCAGTCTGCTTTCTTTTACTGGGTGTTAGTTTGCGTTTTCTAAACATGGAATCACACAAGATGTACTCTTCTTTTGTTTGGTTTCTTTCTCTCGGCATACTTATTTTGAGACTCATGCATGTTGTTAAGCATATCCATAGTCTATTCTTTATTACTGAGTAGTAACATATTATATGGATATATCGCAATTTGATTATTCAATCGCCTCTCGACATATGGGTTGTTTCTAGTTATTACAAATAAAACTATCCCGAGTATTTGCATGCAAGTCTTTTTTTAGGCATTCTCTATACCCAAAGTTGGGCTCAAACTCAAAACCCCGAGACCAAGAGTCAGATGCTCATCTGACTGAAGCCGCATCTGCCCCTGTGTGCAAGCCTTTATATGGATACGTGCTTTCATTTCTCTTAACTATCTAGGGATGGAATGCCTGGTTTGTACACTAGGTGTGTATTTAAACTTCTAAGATACTGACAAACTTTTCCAAAGCGGTTGTACCAGTTCACCTTCCCACCAGTAGGGCGTGAGAGTTGCGGTCTTTCCACGTTCTTGCCAATGTTTGGTATGGTCAGTCTTTTTCATTGTAGCCATTCTACTAGGTACGATGAAACACCTGTTTCAGTCTTTCGTTCATCTCTCAATTGGCTCTTTATTTTCTTACTGTTGAGATTTGAGAGAGATATATTTATATAATTGAAATATATATACACGTTTGAGATATATATACACTGGCTCAGAAAAAAGGAAATCCTGCCATTTGCAACACCACGGATGAAACTTAAGGGCATTATGCTGGGTGAAGTAAGTCAGATGGAGAAAGACAAATACTGTATGATATCACTTATATGGAGAATCTTAAACGGCCAAATTTATAGAAGCAGAGTAGAGTGGTGGTGGCCAGGAGCTGCAGGAGGGGGAAATGGGGAGATTCAGGTCAAAGGGTACGAACTTCCAGTTACAAGATTGAGTAAGTTCTGAGGATCTAATGTACACCCTGGTGATTATAGCTAATAGTAGTATATTATAGACTTGAAAGTTGCGAAGATCTTAAATGTCCTCACTATACAAAAAAAAAAAAAAAGGAATGTTCATTATGTGGTGTGATGGAGGTGATACCGTCTTTTGCAATAAATGAGTGTATCAAATCAACAGGTTGTACACCTTAAACTTTCACAATGTTATATGTCAATTATATCTCAGTAGAGCCGAAAACATTATATAGGTTCTAGCCGGTACAATTAGGCAAGGAAGAGAAATCAGAGGCAAGGAAATTGGTGAGAAATAACTACCACCATCTTTATTTGCAACATGATGGCCTATGTGAAAAATCTGACGGAATCTCTAAGACAGCCACAAGAATTAAGAAGCAAATTTTGCAAGGCTGCAGGATATAAGATCAATATATTTAGAAATCAATGTGTTTCTTTTTTTAAAAAATTTTTTTTAACGTTTATTTATTTTTGAGACAGAGAGAGACAGAGCGTGAACAGGGGAGGGGCAGAGAGAGAGGGAGACACAGAATCGGAAGCAGGCTCCAGGCTCCGAGCCGTCAGCCCAGAGCCCGACGCGGGGCTCGAACTCACGGACCGCGAGATCGTGACCTGAGCCGAAGTCGGCCGCTTAACCGCCGGAGCCACCCAGGCGCCCCGAAATCAGTGTGTTTCTATGTACCGGCAGTGAACAATTGCCAATCGAGATTTTTACAAATGTAATTTACAATAGCACAAAGCCAGTGCTCTGAAGAAGGAGAAGAAGAAAAAAGAACAAACAGTCCCAGCAGCAGCCTTGATTGGCAGCATTTGCCCATGTCTGTTGTGTCAATAGTCCCACCACCGCTGAGTTAGTTACCAACGTAACACAGTAACGTCAGGGAACAGAGTTATGGATGGATGTGCACAAATGGCTCTCGTGAGCACAGCTGGCTCCCCTGTACCACTGCGTATGGTCCCCCTTCAATGTATCGAAATATTTTTATTTTTTATGAATACTACCCAGACAAAATGTGAGGACTGAAATATCATGTTACTTCCTTTGCTTGTATCTTTCATAGAGCGTGTCAATACTCTCCTCCCTCTCTTGGGTGAGCGGCAGACTCTTCCCAGATTGAGTGGACGGGTGGGAGTTTCATTTGATGTTAATTAGGTTGAGTTTGCCTAGGATTAGCGCCATCCCCGACCCAAAGTGCAACGAGCAGCCTTTTGATCTCGCTGTTGAGCTGGGAGAGGGTTTGGCTGCAGTTTCAGAGGGTCTCTGGTTTGTCTTTGGATTAGGTTCTGGCAAGGCCTTGAGACGGAAGTGTCAGGAGAAGCACCAGGCCCCTGGCTCCTCCTCCAGGAAGGCGGTGGGCTCAGGGGTGAAACCCAGAGGGGTGGAGCCGGGCTGCTTGGGTTGGGATCTGAGCTCCTCTCCCTGACACTCAGGCGATTTTTTAATTTTTATTTATTTATTTTTATTTATTTTTAACGTTTATTTACTTTTGAGACAGAGAGAGAGAGAGAGAGAGAGAGCATGTACAGGGGAGGGTCAGAGAAAGAGGGAGACACAGAATCGGAAACAGGCTCCAGGCTCTGAGCTGTCAGCACAGAGCCCGACGCGGGGCTCGAACCCACGGACTGCGAGATCATGACCTGAGCCGAAGTCAGACGCTTAACCGACTGAGCCACCCAGGCGCCCCGCGATTTTTAAAAAAAAATTAATTTAACTTAATCTTCCTTCCAGGGCAGTCGATGTAGTGTTACAGCAGTTTCAGGTGTACATTATAGTGATTCGACAGTTCCAAACGTCACCCAGCACTCGTCACGACAGACGCTTGTGTGACCTTAAAAAGCCCCCCAGTCTGGCTAACCCTCAATTCCCTCTCCGGGAAATGGGCGCAACACCTGCCTTGTGGGGTCATGGCAAGAAGGAAATGAGTTGGGCTTTGTGGTATGAGGGGTCGGGGGCTTGACACACATTAACTCCTTTTCTGTCTTAATTATTCTAGACCTGAGGTCAGAGTACCTGTCTCTCTCTGAGGGGCTGCCTCGGTCCCAACCCTTAGCACTGGCAACAGCAAAGGGACCTTGCAGGACCTTTAGTCCCCCCCACCCCCCACCCCATAATTGCTACCTGTCTCTGCTTCCAAGCTGTCCCCCAAATAATATAACTTGGTAAGGAAAATTGGCACTTTTTTCTCCAGCTTATAGGTAAGTATGTCTAAAAGCACTGTTATGGGTTGTGTTGTGTCCCCTCATCCTCAAAAACAAAACAAAACAAAACAAAAACAGGTATGTTGAAGTCCTAACTCACATTATCTCACACTGTGCCCTATTTGGAAATAGGGTCTAAAAAAAAAAAAAAAATGGAAATAGGGTCTTTGCAGATGTAACCAAGTTAAGATGAGGTGTTTGGGGCGGGCCCTAATCCAGCATGACGGGTGCCCTGCAAGGAGAAATCCCAACTCACACGGAGGGAAGAGGCTGTGAAACAGGCAGGAAGAGCCACGTGAAGACAGAGGGTGGCAGCCACAGGCCAAGGGGAGTCTGCCGGCCACCTCCAGAAGCCAGGGAGAGCCGAGCAGGGTTTGTCCCCAGTCTCCGCGAGAGCCCTTGTGGACACGCTGATCTCAGGCTTCCAGCCTTCAGAGCAGGGGGACAATAAATGTCCTTTTTTAAAAAAAAGATTTGTTTTTGGTGTTTATTTACTTTTGAGAGAGAGAGAGAGAGAGAGAGAGTGTCTGTGAGGGGGGAAGGGGCAGGGAGAGAGGGAGACAGAATCTGAAACAGGCTCCAGGCTCCGAACTGTTAGCACAGAGCCCGTCGCGGGGCTCGAACTCACAAACCGTGAGATCACGACCTGAGCCCAAGTCAGAGGCTTAACCGACTGAGCCACCCAGGAAGCTAACACAAGCACCTTAAAGTGCTCCTTTAATACCTCTACATACAACCAAGTGCAAGTCCCCTACCCTCCCCGCTCTGTGCTCCCTCAGTATCTGAGTGTCTTCCCCACCCCGCCCCCCACCCTACTCAGTGGGGGGGTGGGGGGGTGGCTGTGCAGCTGGCTCTGCCCAGCCCCACCCAGACAAGCAGCTACCGGTTTCCCTGCATCCGGCTCCTTCCGCCCCCACTCTCTGGTCCCAGCCTGCTCTCACCTGCGAGGAACCCCCTCTCTCCTCACTCTCCAAAGGGGGAGACCCCGACCCTCCGGGAGCCCTCCTGGGCTCTGCAGTAGGTGGTCCCGTGGGATCCCACAGCCCCCTTGCACAGGAGGGTGCTGCCGGCCCAGTGCTTACGCATGGAGACACCGAGGCTCACAGCAGTTGGGTAACCTGCCCGAAGACGGCTGGCTCATGAAGGGGGCGTCAGGAACCAGGCTCAGGGGTCACTCATCACCTTCCTCCAGTGCCACAAGCCGGCCCCTCCCCTGGGCTGCTGTCCTCCCTGAGGCCATCCTGGCAGGCCTGGACTCTCCTGCTGTCTTCAGGCATTCTTGCTAGAGAAGCAAGCTCCCTTCCTCGTGGTTCTGCTCAGGCAGGAGCCCCCCGCCCCGGGCTGGGATGGTCTTTTCCTGTTGAACACTAATTTACTGTGTTTCGCACTGAGCTTACTTACCCCAGGGAAAAACACGCTGGGAAGCAGAGAGCAGCAGCTTGTGAAGACAGAGCGTCCTCCGAGGTTCTTTCCTCCCCGCCCTCTTTTTAAAAATCGCTTATACTGATGTTAGTCAATTGCATAACATCCTATTAATTTTTTTCCATCCTCCATCATGTGCCCTGGAAACTTCACTGATAGCTGACTGGATCTCACTGGGGTGCACAGGGCACTGGGAGGTCGGGGGTCCAGTTCTGGCGTGTGTCCTCACTCCCTGTGTGAACTTGGGCAGGTCACGCTGATGCGGACGGTCCCGTCTACTGGGCACTACTCTGCTCTGGGCTCTCTGCACCGGTCACCTCACCCGTGCTCACAGGGTGTGGATGGATGTGCACAAATGGCTACAAGGGGTGTGGGAGCCCCACTAGCAGACGTGGGCGCTGAGGCTCAGGGAGGCTGAAGAACTCGAGCAACGCCACCCAGTGAGTAACATCAAGGCCGGGGTTTATGATGAGACCAGTCGACTCCGATTGTGTTCACCACACCGTGCTGGGTGCCCGTCTCCCCAGCTGTGAAATGGGGGATCGGACCAGGTGGCGAGCTTTCTGGACACATGCCTCTACCCTTGTCCCCTTAAAAATCCCTTCTTCATCCCGCAACCAGTGACCCTCTAAAGCATAAACCTGATCGTAGTATTTGCACAATCTGCAGGGACCTTGTTTATTTGCTTACTCGTTTATCGCGTGTCTTTCCCCGAGGGCAGCGGGCAGTCTGTCCTCTCAGGGTCGAATCCCGGCACAGAGAACGGTGCCTGGTGACAGCAGGCGCCCGGGCCGTGGCGGCTGCGGCTGTTCAATTCGCACAGCATGGTGGCCGGGTTGAGAGGTGGGAACCGGGCTGGGGTGGGAGGTGAGTCTGTAGGGCAAACTTGGCTGCCCTGGGTTGGCCTTGAAGTAGGTCCGGACCTCAAGTTTGCCCGGCTGATCATCATGATGAAGTTGGTGAAGTTAGCCTTTGGTTCTTGGGATGCCCCCTCTTGACTGCCAAACCAAGCCCATCCCTGCCAGTTTATTTTCACCAGTGTCTTACCGATGAGCTATTTCTGTTTCTTCTCTATAGCTCTCTGTATTTTCATGAGATCTGAGTGGAACATAACGTGCTGGGGATCCAAAGGGATGTGGTGCTAATGGAATTTTAGACATTGTGAAAGACTAGAGGAGACATATTTTGGGGCCGTTAGTGTCTAAGCAGGACCTCAAAGCCTTCCTGGTGTGCAGTGACTCACTCCAGATGGGAAAGAGATATGGCTGCTCCCTGGTCACCTGTTTCAGGAAGGGCGAGGCAGCTGTCTCACCCATGCTAATCGTCACTGTCTCCCTTCTCCCCGTTGTAGGATCGTGGTCATCTCTTCTGACTCACCCACCCCACACCCCTCGTTGGACCAGAATGGACCTGAAGCCCAGAGAGGGTAGGAACTTGCCCGAAGTCGCACAGCGCGACAAACGGCCTATGCTACGTAGCCTTATCTTTCTGACTCCCAGTCTTTGTTCACCCAAGTGATTTTCAGTCTTATCATCGTAATAAAATCTAGTGTGCTTTCAGCGTGGTACTGGCCACTTTTCATGATAAATATTAAATTGATGTTTGTTGACTGAATAAGTGAAAAGGTGGATCTATTCCTGTACAGAGAAGAAGCGGAGATAGAGTGGGGGGTGGGGGAGGGAGAGCCAGAGGAATCCTTGAAGAGAAGTGGGAAGCAGGATGTCTGTAGCTTTCACTTAACGTCTTGCTTTGCAAACCGAGCTCTCCACAGGCTATCTGCTTCCTTTGGGATTGGGTCTAGGATTGGATCATCGGCCATGGGCTCAGGTCTCCAATCCCTACATGCTTGCACCGGCAGACCTTCCTCCCCGGCATCTCTTCACTCCGTAGAGGTCTGGTCCACGTCAGGTGTGGGACATAAGGGGGGATTCCGGCATTATCTTCCTGCTTGGGAAAATAGGCACAGAGAAGCAGAGCGACTCTCCCCAGGCCACACAGCAATTCCTGTCTTGCACTGCAGCCTCTAGAAACTACCTTGTCTGGAATTTTGGCCCTTAACATTCTCTCCCTGTGAGCAGGACCAGGTTAGAGGTGGTTTCAAGGACTGTGTGAAAACCTGCTCCACGAAAACGGTCCAGAGAAACTCAGGACAGAGGGAAATGTGACAGGACAGGCAAGTCCATCTGGTTCCTCTCTGGGCCCAACTCCTCATCCCTCAGGGTGCTCTCCCCTCAGGCAGATCCGTGATAAGCTAGAGAGTTTCTGGCAGGCTTGGGAGCCCGAGGGGGCCCTGCACACGGGTGACCCAAGCCCAGATATTACAAGGGAGGAACTGGGGTCATATTTCACTGGCCTGTATATCCCTTCTACAGCATCAGCGCTGACAGGCCTGTCGTGTGTCATGATGTGCTCCCCTGGGACCCCCCCCCCCACCGCTCCCCCCCACCGCCCCCCCCCCCCCCCCCCCTGGCCGCCAGCACCCGGCCACAGGAAGCCTGCGGAAGCCTGGCCTGATGACGCCTGCCCCGGTCCTGTCTGATGACGCCTGCTTTTCACGCTTGGCTGGATTTAGGACAGTCTGGGCATGGGGCCTGCTGACAGCTCAGGGTGGTGGCGTGGGACACCAGAGCCTAGAAGCAGAACCCCAACTCACATGCTGCAGTCACAGAGTGCGCATCTCGAGTAAAATACGCTTATAAAGCCTTAGAGTCAGAGTGCTTTTTTGTGTTTCAATGTTGAGATGCACACAGGGGCCTCTGGAAGCACACAGAAGGGGCCCTACTCACCCTTGGGGAGCAAGGACGACTTCCAGGGCCAGTCACATGGGAGCCATTTAGTGGGTAACGTGTATTCTCATGTTAAATTTAGGCCAGCATTCAAGACTCTGAGCTCTGCACAGCTAAAATATAAAACAAGTCACGTATGTAATGTAAAATTTTCCAGTGGTGCCTGGGTGGCTCAGTCGGTTGAGCGTCCGACTTCGGCTCAGGTCATGATCTCAGTTCGTGGGTTCAAGCCCCGCCTCGGGCTCTGTGCTGACAGCTCAGAGCCTGGAGCCTGCTTCAGATTCTGTGTGCATCTCTCTCTCTCTGCCCCTCTCCCGCTCACACCCTCTCTCTCTCTCTCTCAAAAATAAACATTTAAAAAAAGTTAAGGGGCGCCTGGGTGGCTCAGTCGGTTTAGCGTCTGACTTCAGCTCAGGTCATGATCTCACGATTCGTGAGTTCGAGCCCCACGTCGGGCTCTGTGCTGACAACTCGGAGCCTGGGGCCTGCTTCGGATTCTGTGTGTGTCTCTCTCTCTCAAAAACAAATAAACATTAAAAAAATTAAATAAATAAATAAATAAAGTTAAAAAAAATAAGTAGAATTTTTGAGCAGCTACATTTTAAAAAGTAAAAAGAAACAAGCGGAATTAATTTGATGATTTTATTTAACTCAATATGCCCAATATATTTTTATTTCACCGTGTAACCAATATGAAAACTGTTAACAGTTATTACATTTTTTAAGATGCTCACTCTTCAGAATCTGGTGTGTATTTTATACTTAAAGTATATCTCAGTTTGAATTCTACGTTTCCAACTGAAATACTTGATCAGTGTTTACATTTCACAAAATTTACAGCAGCAAAGTATCCATGTTGTTCTAAACATACTCAAAAGTTTTCCAATAAGTGAATTGAGTATTGGTTTTTAAATTTACAGTAAATTTTAAATGTAAATGCGTCAAAATTAGTTTTTTTAAAAAAAAATCAAAATTAAAAAATTAAAACGGAAGTTTCAGTTCCTTAGTCACTGTAGCCGCATTTCAAGTGCTCAGTGGCTGCTTCTGGCTGGTGGCTGCCTCATGGGACAGCGCAGGTAGAGTGCCACCTCCGCCCAACGCTCATCTCCCCTTCCCTCCACCTCCCCTGCATGTGCCTGGGGACCCGCCCTCCTGTCCTGTCATAGAGATGCTCCCTCTCCTCCCTTCCACATGGATAAGCCCTCTTCCCAGACCCCACTGGGGTCACCCCCACCAGCAGGGAGTGTGATACAAGACCCTCACCCTGATAGTCACTGTCACTGTCATTTCCTGTCTCGAAGCCTGTGAGGGCTGTCTGTCATCATCCGGAAAGTTGGCAGGAGAGCTGGGACCAAAAGTTCCCTTCCCTTTTCCCAGATCTCCCCCCTCGTCCCCTTTCCTGCATCCTCCTGGAGCCTGCCCAGACAACAGGAGGTAGGTATGGCCACGATGCTCTAAGACCTAAGGCTGGGCATTCTCCCTGATTCCCTTATCTAGGGCTTTCCAGCCTTGCCCGCAGAGCGGGTGGCCCACACAGCTTGTTCCCCTCCTCCAGAAGGCTGAACTTAGGAGCAGAACAATGGAGGGTACCGTGGGGGCTCACAGGAGGCATGAGGCTCACCCAGGGAGGTATGGTCGTTACCCCAGGACAGCCTCTTTGGACCTCGGTCTTTCCATCTGCCCAACGGAACTTCTCATTCTTTAAAGAGGTGACCTTCGAGAGGGACGGCAGGGTGGCTTGCCAAATCCAGGACATGCTTGCAGCTGTCTCCATGGACACCAGGAGCATCTGCTCAGCCACGCCCCAGGTGTCCCATTCAACCCAGATGGGAGCTGAGGCCCTTTTGTTGTGCTCCCACCTCACCACCAGCTCCTCCCCTGTCCATTCCCCATCCAAAAAGGACAGCTCTCTCTGTCCCTCAGTTTCTTCCCCTTGGGGGACTTTTCCCCCCATTCTGGCCTATAAGTTTATATGATGTCCCACCAGCTCCAAACAGTGAACGGGCCGGTGTCTCCGAGCCTTTCAAGAAAAGTCACTTTCCCTCTGTCTTCTGTGGGAAGACAGACGTATCTATAACAATAGATTTGTTAGCTGGGCATTTCCCAGCTGGACAGGGCTACCTCATCCCTGGCTGAGGCTTCTATCTGTCCCATCCCTCCTCCCAGAGAATAGTGACACAAGCATGTCAAGAGGGGGAAATGGAGGAACATAGCATAATGTCTGGCACATATCGGGGGCCTGATAAGTGGAAAGAGGGCATAGACCTGGTCTCCTTTGAGTAGCTCAGAGGTCCCTGTCCTCAGCATGGAGCCTTTGGGCATAGACCGGAAAGGTGACAGAAGGATCCAGGGAGGAAGGCGGAACCTGGGTGGTGTCTCTGACATCACTGTTGAGTGGGTGATTGGATCTTCCCAGAGCCAAGGCCAGTCCTGCCAAGGAGCCCGGAGCCACCTGTCCACAGGGACCGCTGGCTGTAGCCCTTGCCAACGGTGTGCCCAACACCCCCCGGAGGGAGACACTGCTCCCAGGCAGGAGCCCTGGAGCACTTATTCTCCAGCCACTGGGATTGCAAGTAGTTTGCTAGAGGCATAAATTTGCCCGCCATGTTTAGTTCTTTTTAAAGTTTTATTTGTTCTGGGTGGGGAAAAAATAACCCATAATGTCATCACTTCTTTTTTTGGATTATGTAAAACAAGATGTGTTCATTCTCTCTTAGTGTTGTCCTTGCCCAGCCGACAACCAGCCTCCTAATCTCCATGAGCAGCTTCAGGGGGCCCTTTCAAACCAAATCCCCAGATTACACGGACACGTCATTGATATCGACATGGCTCAAATATGTGTTTTTAAACACAAAATGGGTATGCACGCTTTAGATCGGGACGCAGTCTGTGTGCCCACCTAACGTGATCACGCTGACGTTGTGAGGTCACCACACAAAGATCTACATCGCTCCTCGCAACGCCCACCTAGAGGCCTGGGTGACAGTGAGGACAGTGCCGTGACTTGTGTGCCCGCCGCTAGGAAGGAGGGCGGGCAGGGTGTGCAGATGGGCGGCAGGCTCCGTCCCAGGCTCCCGCTCCCTCCTGGATGACTGTGGTCTTTCCAGGGGGATCCAGGGGCGGTGAGGCATAGGAGAGTCTCTCTCCTGGAGCTGTGTGGACGAGAAAAGTCTCTGCACACCCAGGCTGGGAACACTAATCAATCCAGGGAACTCGGTGCCCAGAGGTGAGAATGGCATCCTGGGAGGCACTGTCGGGGCCGGGAAGGGCTTACGGGGTCCTTTCTGCAGTACCGGCCTGGCCCTGGGCCCGGCTGCCGGCCCAGCTGCTGCGGGCAGATAGAGCTGAGGTTGGGGCTGACCCTCGGTCCTTGACAAGCCACAGGACAAGCTGCCAGGCCTGGCGGACAGGCTGGAGGCGGCCCCACACCCCGTGCCCGTGCTCCAGGCCCTGGACTTGGATGGGGTAAACGGAGGTGGCAACACTATGTTGACCTCTCCCTCCAGCCTGCAGGAAGGGGTATGCTGGGGTTGGCTGGCCTCCTTCTTCCTCCTCCTCCCCTCCCTCCTTCCAGCCTGCTTGGGGAATGCCCCTGGGGCTGCCGACGGGTTGGGGAGGGGATAGGTTAGAGGCATCAAGGGACTTAGGAGGAGGGGGGATGCTATTAAAAAAGTAATTTGTTGTGTGTGTTTTTTCTGATTACAAGCCAATGCATATTCATTGTAGAAAATTTGGAAAATAGAGATAAGCGCAAAAAGCAAATAAAAATCCCCGCCCCCCCCCCCTCAATCTCCCCATTCGGGGACAGTCTTACATTTCCAGGGTAATGGTTAAGAGGCCAGCCTTGGGGTCTAACTACCTGGGCTGCACTAACTGGCTGTGTGACCTTGGACAAGTGCCTTAACCCCTCTGTGGTTTCCTCCCGTCACTGCTGTGAGGAAGAAGGAAACTAAGTGATGGCCGTCGTGGTGGTGAGGAAGCACCGCTCCGCCTCCACCCGGAGGACTGACAGTTTTCTCAGACCCAACCTGACTGAAACAGGATTCTGTGTTCCAACCCGCCCAACGTCTGTTCCCCAGCTTTGCCCCATCTTGGGCCACTGTGCCCCCAGCACTTGGGTGGCCAGCACTTGGCATTGTCCTTGAGGCCACTTTTAGATGCCAACTGTCTACCAGAGGCCATCTTTGAGGTCAGAGAGGAGGAGCCGGAGGAGGACGAGGAAGAAGGGGCGGGAGGGAAGAAGCAAAGGTGTGTAGGAAGGGGAAATCGGGGAACGAGTGACGAATCGTGAAGGAAAGAGAGAGACACACACGTGTTACTTTTCTGCCTGGGGGTGAACATACGTGCATTCTTCCCCCCCCCCCCCAACCTGGGTCCTCCACCCTAACCCACCACACCTCACCTCGGCAGGCATTATGCATGTGCCGGCCCTAGCCGCCTCCCCTCCGCCCAGGCTGCAGCCCCCACCTCACCATTCTCTGGATCCCGTCAATAATTTACGGCTTGCAGGGTACGATAACTATCAATAATGCACAGGCAATAATGTTCTACAGCTCTCACACAATTGTGTTACTCCGAATGTATGCAGGGCTGGGTTCCTCCCCCTGCAGGACCCCCCCCCCCCCCGGTGGCTCAAGACAAGAGCTGGGCCAGCCAGGGCGGGGAGGGATGATGTCAGGCCGGAAGGTCCCCTCTGCCCACCTCACAGAGCTGCCTCTTCCAGATCCCATGGCCAGACCAGGCCTCGCGTCGGGCCCCTCCAGACGCGGCCTGCCTCCCAGCTCTAAAATTCAGACAGGCAGCGAGGGGCCCCAAAGCCCACCCCAGCGGACACCTACCAGTTTATTCAGCTCTAACCCCGCACCCGCTCGCCAATCAGTTTCCTCATCGGCGGAATGGGGCTGCTGATACCCACTGCTCCCCTTCCTGCCATGCTTTGCTGTGGTTTGGGAGGCAGCGGCGATACTGCCTTGGGGAGCTGGGAGAGCATGTTGCAAGCATTTTGCAGACAGGACGCGTGCCTGAGGGTGGGCACTATTGCCATTTAGCCGGCATCTGGGCCAGAAGCTTTGGGGGCTGGTTAGAAAGGGGGAGAGAGCGGGGGCACCCGGGTGGCTCAGTGGGTTAAGCGTCCGACTTCGGCTCAGGTCATGATCTCACGGTTCGTGGGTTCGAGCGTTGTCTGTGCTGACAGCTCAGAGCCTGGAGCCCGCTTCGGATTCTGTGTCTCCCCCCTTTCTCTGGCCCTCCCCCGCTGGCACTCTGTCTCTCTCTCTCTCTCTCAAAAATAAAAAACATTAAAAAATAAAAAATAAATAAATAAATAAAAAGGGAAGAGAACACAGGAATGCAGAGACCCTACCCTCAAAAGCCCTCCACGCCCACCCCAGCCCCCACCCCCCCGGTAGGGGACAGGCAGGTCATATACAGTGAACGAAGCTGGCTGGGTGTGAGGCTATAGGGAGTGGTGGGGATTGTGGATTGTGGAGAAGTGGCACATCCTATCCCAAATAGGTGCCTACCAGTGTTACCATATTCCCTTCCCTAGCAGGGAGAAGTGGGACTGTGGATTTCTGTGACAAAAATCTCTGATCTTTATTTGAATGTGGGTTAAAAATTTTAAACACTGAAAGGAGGGGTGCTGGCAAAGTGAATCCGTCAGTGGGCCACATCGGCCCCGGCTACCAGCGTGGGCCACACCGTGGTTGCGTTTTCTGGGTTTTTCCAAGAAAAGAATTCATTCTAGCCAGCACAGAGCAAGTAAAGGAGCTTTGGAATGGGAGTTGGGGACCCTGGTCTGGTCTCAGCCCCGCCTGGTTGTTTTGGATTGTGCGATTTCTCTTCTCTGACTCTCATCTCCCCTCTGTGCGATAGGGGTGCCGGATTTGATGCCTGGTGGAGGCTCCCTCCAGCTCTATGGCTAGCGTGGAAACGTTCCAAAGTTCCAGACGGGCTGGCCGCGTCTAGGCGCTTGGCTTTTAGCAGGTGTCCAGCCAGACAGTCTGGGGTTGGGGAAGAAAGGGCTCAGACGTGCCTCCTAGGAGTAGAGGAAGGGACAGGAACAGACAAGCACTCACGTGTGTGCACGCGCGCACGCAAACACACACACACACACACACGCACACGCGCGCACACGCAGGTCTCCCCAGTGTCTGCAGGCCACAGCCTGTGGGTCACTCTTTGGAAGCCCCTCCCCCTGGAGACTCTTTGGTCTTTGGCAATTACCTGCAGGTAGGGTATAAGTCCACCCCTCGACGGCCCGATTCTGCCTGGCAGACGGATGCTGCTAAACTAACCGTGCGTCTTCACGATGAAGGCGTGAGAGAAGTATCCAATCCCGTGAGAGAAGTATCCCTACTTAAGAGGGCAAAAATAATAATAAGCAAAAACTGGCGTGCCTGGGTGGTTCAGTCGGTTAAGGGTCCAACTTCAACTTAGGTCATGATCGCACAGTTCATGAGTTCGCGCCCCACATAGGGCTCTGCGCTGACAGCTCGGAGCCTGGAGCCTGCTTCACATTCTGTGTGTCTCTCTCTCTCTGCCCCTCCCCTCCTTGTGGGCGCGCGCTCTCTCTCTCTCTCTCTCTCTCTCTCTCTCTCATAAATAAGTAAATAAACATAAAAAATATTAAGAAAAGATAATAAGCAAAAACTCCTAAAGCTCAGAGAAATTAAGCCACTTACCCCAGGTCACACAGACCATGAGACAGTGAACGTGAGAGCCATAATTCAAACCTAAGTGTACCAAGTTCCAAATCTCAATCCCTCGCTGCATTCTTCTGACCCAAAGTGGGTTTTAGATTTCTGGTTTATGGCTTCTTATCCTGTCTCACATTTAGGTCCTTCAACCATTTCGAGTTTATTTTTGTGTATGGTATGAGAAAGTGGTCTAGTTTCAACCTTCCGCATGTTGCTGTCCAGTTCTCCCAGCACCATTTGTTCACGAGACTTTTTTCCATTGGATCCCCTTTCCTGCTTTGCCAAAGATTAGTTGGCCACACATTTGTGGGTCCTATTCTGGGTTCTCTGTTCTATTCAACTGGTCTACGTGTCTGTTTTTGTGCCATACCATGCTGTCTTGATGATCCTGTCTGGAGCGGGACTCACCACTATGGGTAGGAAGGAACAGTGTTATTTCCACGGAGAGAAGCCTGCCCACCCTCTGCCAGGCTGGGATGAAGCCACAGGGTGGTCCGATGGGGCTTTCAAGGTCACTGCCTCCCAAGTTCCTCAAGGCCGCCCTGATGGGGGCAGGGCAGAACAAACCGTAGCCATTGTCCAGAGGGGAATATTGAGGCGATGGAGCTTTGACCCCATAGTGGCGGAGCCACGGGAAGAGCACAGCTCAGGGGATGGTCAGCCTGGATTGGGGTCCTGGCTTTGCCGGCATCACGTCCCTCAGAGGCTCTCCTCCTCCTGGTAGGGCTGTTGCCACAATTCAGGCTGACGGCATACGTGGAGGTGCCTGGCTCATGTTAGGTTCTCAGTAAACATTTGTGCAAATGAGAACGTAGAAAGAGAAGATGGGTTTCTTGATTACCACTCCATTTCCCTGCTGTCTTGGTTGGGGACAGAAACACGGCAGCTGTTAAAATAAGGTGACCTGCTAGGCTGTTTGATGTGACATACTGGTTAAAAAAAAAACAACCCCAAAACTGTTAGAAAAGGAAACAGAAAGAACAAGAGAGCCGAGGTGGGGCTGTGAGTCCCGGACTCTCAGCAAGGGAACTGAGCAGGGGTGGTCTTGGGTGTGTGTGGGGGGTGGGGGGTGGGGAGGGTTGGAGGAGATTGAGGTCTCATAGGGGAGGGGCCTCCTGGTGGGACTGCTGGCTCGCCTCAGGCTGTACAACCTGTGAGCCCATCCTGGGGATGAGACCTTAACTGGGGGCAGCCTTTTTCCAGAGCTAGGACTCAAAGGACTCATCCCAGGCCACGAGCTAGACTCTGATGCATCAGACAGGACCACAGGGGGGCTGCCTTGGGGCTGGCTGCCTGGGGAGCACCCTGCTGGCTGAGTCTTCCCCGGGCCTGAGGCTGAGGTGGGGCTGGGAGCCAAGGGAATCACTTTGAAGGATTCTGGTTATTCCAATTGGTCTTTTTATTTCTCGTGGCTCATTTTAGACTCTTCTTACCGCTTTACACCATGTGGTCCTATACGGATGCCCACCTGATCAGAGCAATGTGTGAATGGTAAGCCAAGTGAGGGTTCAAGTTCTAGCCTAATGAGGGGGAGCAGGTGAATTAACACCGATGAAGCCCGGAGAGACGACCCCACGTGTTCAGGTCACACAGCAAAATCGAGGCTTGAATTCTGAAGAGTAAATGCCTCATCGTGATGCCCCGTCCAGCCCTAGCCCCTTAGTCCGCTGCCAAGCATATACTCCAGATAAGCCTCGTCTGGGAGAGGGACCCTAGGGTCCTGCCTCCACACCTGCGGCCTGGCCCCTCCTGCAATATTAATCTGGCGCTTATCAATGTTTCATCTGCTTTCTATCCCACATCACCCTGTTACCGTCTTCTCACATTTGAGCTCGGGATCATGAAAAATAGATGTGTTTACTCCACCCGCCCTGACGCTTTTCTCCAGGTTTGGGACTTAACAGGAGGTGATCTTGCTCAGATGTTCTCCCAATCACCCGCTTCCTTGGCCCCTCCGCGCCTCCTGCAGAGGGTACCGAATGTGTCTTGTTCTGGGCCCAGCCTTCGCTTGTTCAAGGCACGCTCCTGCACACTGTGTTCCTGGGCAGGCACAAGGAGCTATCTTTGACCACTGGGCTCAGAGATGCTAACTCACTTGCCCAAGGCCACACCGGAGATTTTTAATGGTTTTGAAGGGGCACGAGTCAGCGCTGAGTGTTCTCAGCCTCTGATCTTCTTGTCCTCCCGAAGCGACGCCTTCTAACAGGATGGGCTCTTGAGATCCAGCCCTTCTTCTTTGTTATCACATGATACAAACAATAAAATCTAGGAGGGAGAGAAGAGGCGGGAGGAGGCTGAGGCTGCCGTAGCTGGTACTCAGCTTTGACATGTCATGCCCCTCCTCAGAGACCTTCAGTGGCTCCCCACTGGCCATGAGGAGAAAGCTAAGTTCCTTGGCTTCGCAAGGAAAACGCTTTGCAGAACTGGGCCTGACCCACATTTCTAGTCTGTTACTCCTGCCCTGCCCGTAGTCACACGGGATTTCACCTTTCCAGGACCCCTGTCTGCGCTGCCTCCCCAGCCACCGGAAGTGCCCATCTCTGCCTGTCTCTTTGGACATCTTTTTCCTCCTAATCCAGACCGGTGATTCCCCAAGCAACCAAGGATTCTGCACAGAGAGCCTCCTCATGCCTGGGTCCTGCCCCCCCACAGTCTGCTGGCACTGGTCTGGGATGGAGCCTGGGCATGCATATCTGCCCCCACATGACACTTGGCCAACTATAAGCTCAGGATAAATAATAAAACACACAGTCTGCAGTTTGCCTCGGACTGAGCCTAGCGGGGGTGGGGAGAATAAGTTTTTAAAGCTGAATTTCGCGTCTAAGGATCACCCTTTCCCCTAGAAAGCTGGTGTGCTTGTTTGCAGAGCTGGGGAGACGGCTTGCCTCATAATGACCGCGCTGGTCTTTTCCCCCTGGCTGCCTTTCCCCTGTCTTCAGGTCCCGGGTGGAAGGACCCCCAGCAGGGGAACAGGAGGGGCTCCCTCCGCCGCCTGCCTTCGCCCCCTTTCCTGTCACTCCCCCAGGCAACAAAGGGCTACAACTTCTACGGCCGCCTCCCGGCACACGGTGCCCGCCACACAGCACGCACTCAGTAAAGGTTAGCCGAACTGATGACAGATGTGGCCCAGCCCCAGCAAGCGACTACCCACGTCCCGGGGGAGCTGGTGGCAGAGCTGGGCAGGGGACGCATCAGCTCTATTCTCCAGGGTGTGCTCCCCATATTCTCCACCCTCCTCTTTACCTCGTCTTCTCCCACCTGCCAAGACTCTGCTCCAGGAGGGCCCAGATGTAGGAAAGGGATGAGTGCCCAGCACTGCCTTCCCCTTCCCAAGAGACATCAGTAGCCCTTGGGGTTTGTGGAGTTAGGGGCCCCAAAGCCCTTCAAACCCACGGCGGCCCACTCTCCTTATCCAACCCTGAGGAACCAACCCCAGAGCAGTAAAACTATTCCTATAAACCCAGCTGCACCTGTGTCTTCGTGAAAGGGGGAGGCGCAGGCCCTCTGCATCTCTGGAAATTCTAGAACAGTGCTTCTCAATGTGTGGGCCTCACACTCACAATATTGGTACCACTTGGAAACGTGTTTGAAATGCAAACTCTCCAGTCTTACCCCAGACCTACGGAATCAGAAACTCTGGGGATAGGGCCCAGCAATCTTGCCTTAACGAGCTTTCCAGGTGATTCTGATATAGGTTAAAGCATCTGAGAACTACTGTTCTAGAAGAGGCAGGATCAGAGCCCTATAAAAACCGTCAAGTGGAGCCTTGTCTGGGTCGATGGGTTCGTCTGTCCGCCTAGGGCTGAAGTGCTCTGTGTCTGAGTGAAGAGGGTAAAGCTCGTGGGCCATGACCGGTGGGTGAGGAGCACTGACTGCCTGGGACTGAGGGAGACTCTTGGCTCTACAACAAGCCATGATCTTGGGAGGACACGCACACCGGTGACGAGCAAAGAGGAGATGTGAGCGAAGGTTTGGGCTACGGGATATGGTCTCCTGACAGCTGAAGGCTGCCTCTCCAGGTGATGTGCTTGCCCTGGGCTGGGAGAAGACCCTTGGCCGGGTGACTGGCTGTGCCTCCTTGATTTGGGCTGCGGATAAGGACCGTGTGGGAACCCTGAGGGCCAGCCTGCCCTCTGTGGGGTTCCCTAGTGAACCAGCACTCAGGGTGGGAGGCTGCCAGCCGGGGCACAGGCGCTGAGGGGTGTGGGTCCCACCTCGGTCAGCGTCCTGCCTTCCCCCCCCCCCCCGACGATGCTCTGGTTGGATGGGGCTTGGCAGCCTGCCTCAGTGGGGGGAATCCTGCATCCCCCTTGCTTGGGGGAGGGGAGGTGCCTATGGTACTCAGTCCAGCAGCCACTTTGAAAGAAAGTTCTACGGAGCTGAGAAAGCCCTGGGGCACAGCTGTGCAAGGCTTCCGCCTGATGAAAGTGGAGGTAGGAAGGAGAAAGGAAGCTGGAGCCCAGTCTAGAAGGGACACTGACCTTGGCTACGGAGTGTGCGGCTGGAGCAGACCCCACCAAGAGGCGGAGGGGAGTGGCTGCTGGGTGCAGTCTCTGGATGGCCCTGAACTCCGGGTGTGTGGGATAGAGACTGCGTTCCTAAGGAGGTCTGGGCCAGTCTGGGTTGGGCAGATCTCGGAGAGCTGGCCAGGAAAAAGAGGCCGTCCTGACATTGGCTGCTGAGCTGAGACCGGTTCTGGGCCCTGCACTCCTGTTCTTAAAGGGGCTGCCATTTATCTGCTGCCTCAGGTGTCTGAGTAATGTCACCGGCAGGTTTGCTGAGGATGCTCCTGTTGCACCTGGGGTCACATGCTTTGGGCCTGGCTGTTAGAACTAAGTCCCCTCTGAGCAGGGCTGGGTTTTGGAAAGGAGATTGGGATCTTCAAGCAGCTACGTGGCTTGTTAAGCCAATGATAAAGTGGCCAGCAGCTTTGCTTTCTCCTGAAGACCCACATGGGGTTTCAGTCCGTGGCTCTCGGGAAAGAGCTGGCGAATGAAAGCTCAGTGCACCTGCCAGGAGTCTGGCGCTTGAAACGCGGGGCTACGTGGAGACCCAGGTCCTGGGTGTGCATCTCCTATGTGGGAGCCCTAGTCTTGGACTACCTGCTGCCCCAACATCCGGGCTTCGCTGGTGGGCTTTGGTGTGTAAAGCAGGCAGAACTTTCGTCTGTTCCTCGGTGCTGCCTGGGGAAGATGAGCTTGTGGCCAGGAGGCCCTGAAGCTTGGAAGTCTAGACTGGTGGCTTGAGGACTCCCTCGAGTCAGCTATACGGACATCCCCTCAGTCGGATATACCGAGGACCTGCTCAGCCGTGTTCTTGAGCTGTGGCTTCTGGAGAAGGAATGGCTGAGAGCTCTAGGACCAGGGGGCTTGACCGAGGAGACCAGGCTACGTGTTTGTTTCCTCAATGTGCAGTCACAGCTCTTGGCCCGCTGCTCAGACGTACACGCCTCCTTGGCAGGAGATACCCCAAAGACTGGGTGGGGTTCTCTCCCCCTCTCCCCCGTGTCCCTGGTCTCTGGCCTGGGGCAGCCCCTTGGATTGCCTCGGAGGCCCCTGCCTCCAGGAAGCACGATCCTGGCCCTGTGACGGGTGCTAGAGCGAAGGATGAAGACCCTCTTGCTCTGTGAGCTAAGAGGCTAAATTAGCTGGCTGCTGGGGAAGAGCAGGCCTAAGGCTTCTCTATGGAGTAGAAGGGAGATGGGGTGGCTGCGGTGGCGGGGGGGGGGGGGTAATCATGTTCTCTCCCTGACAGCAATGAAGGGTGTTAATACCCCTCCCCTTTCTGTGGGACACCCAGCTGAGCTCCACCGAGGAAGCTGAGGCCTCTCTAGAATGAAAGTTGAGGGCGAGGAGAGTGGGTAGGCTATGTGTGGAAAGACAAGTTACCGCAAGGGGCTGGAGGGAGGCTGGCTCCAAGCTAAGTATAAGCAGCTGGTTAAACGGCATCGAATGTCTTGAGGGGCCCCCTCCCCAGCTGGCTAAGCAGACCCCTCAGCTGGGCAGCCCTGCCCTTCCCAGGCCTGGGTCGGCAGTGGGGGCTCCGTGAGCCAGGCTGCTCTGTTCCCACAGCCGCCCCTGGCTGTCTCTGCAGCCCCTATGGGGAGACGGGGTGCTTCTGCTTTGGCCACGATGAGCCTTTCTGACCATAGCCTTGCTGTGATGGGCCCTCGTTTAGGTGCCCGGATCTTGGCCATTCTCTGGGCTTCAGGATGTCTGTCCCCAGGCAGGTGCAGCTGTGTGTGCCCTGGAAGTCCTCTCCTGGCTCTCTTCTCTGGAAGATCACCACCTCCAGAGAGCCTGGCCTTGCCCCTGCCCACCCATCCCGACCACCCCCCCCCCCCAAAGCTGTCACAGTGTGCATCTGCCTTCCTCCAGCTTCTGACTTCATAGTAAAGTAGGAGAATCTCCCAGCCAACTCCTCTGGGCCTTGGGGTTTTCCTTCTCCCTTCCTTGCGGCCCTGTTCATGGTCAACATCTCTGAACCTTGCAATGCTTTCCTCTACATACTACTGAGCTGTCGCCTCCCTGGATGTTGGCGTACCTTCCATGTCTTTGCTTTTCTTACATTGCTCTCCTTCCGGGAGACCCTTCAACCTCAAGTTACTGTGGTATTTTTCTTAGTGGGGTCCTCAATTATCTATTTTCATGCCTAACTTAATACAGCTGATACCGTTAAAACCCTTGTTGTGCGTAAAGCTTCTACCTCTGGAATCGGCTAGAATTAGCCATCTCGAACTAGTTGAAGTCCTTCTCGCTAGTGCCAGTGCCTACTTCCAATAAGATCTGTGAGGGGCAGAGGAGGCCAGATGCTCCAAGGGCTCGCTGAGCTGGTGTAGATGATGGGTGGGAGGGGAGAGAGCCCCGGGATGGAGTACGCAGATGCTGGGAACCCAGCTAATCCTCACCCTTCACCCCACAAAGGGCTTGCCCCTCTTAGGGCAGGGCCTGCCAGGCAGAAGGGCATTAGGCCGGAGTCAGACTGCAACCTCCCAGTGTTGGGGAGAAGGTGGCAGAAGGGAGGAGTTTCCTTTGCCAAGCGATTCCCAGCCTCTGTTCTTAGCTCAGCGCTTCTGCCGGGTCCTGGCTGTCTTCCTGAAGACCCCTGGTCTGGAGGCATGAGTGAGAGACCTGTAGAAGGCCAGGTAGAGGGCAGGACCTGTCCCAATGTCCTGGGGGAGATGGGGAAGCAAAAGTCAAATGACTTTGGTTCCTAACTTCCACAGCCTGTCAGGCTGCCTCCTGTCCTGGAGGAGAGCCCCCACCTCACAGGTTCACATGGCCCCCACCCTGAGGGTGCTCAGCTTTTTCTCCACCTTGTTCCTTGTCTTGGCCTGATCCTGGTAGAAGGAGCTGGCAGTTGTGATCAACATTCTTAGAGCAGGAATGGGACCCAACTCCTTGCTCCTTTCCCAAGGGAGTTTGACAAAGTCTTATATACATGACTGTGTTGGTTGTGACCATTCTAGCAACTGGCAACCAAATATTTAACAAAATGTACTAAGAGGTACATGGTGAAATTCCTAGATCCTTGCTGCTTTCCTATAACTGCCTCTCTAAACTGTTTTTGGAAGGTCCTCCAGGCTTTCGCTGCCTCTCTGGCAAGGCTGCCGACCTTTGATCCCGAGGCTTGTCTTTTCCTTGGTTTATTCCCATTTTCCAGTCTCTGCTTGCTCAAGTGTTGTGAGGACATCCAGACCAGACCTGGTGTCCTCACTGCTAAATGCAAAGACTGGCCAACAGCTGATCTTGGGCCAGTGGAAAGGCCTAGAAAACCCTGTGTAAGGACTTGTATGTACAATCAGGTCCAGCATCTTTGGAAGATGCAAAATCCTTTGCAAGATCCAAAGGACTTAATTATCTTCATTGCTGAAAGCCTACTACAGTCTCCTGTGCCCAAAGACCTGGTGAGGCTTGTCCAGGTCTTCCAACCCTGCAGGGAGAAGTTGTTCTAGTAACCGGCTACTCGGATATGCACCTTAGCCTTCATTGTGGGACGGTGGTGTTCGTGCTAACTTCTCACGGCTTCGGTTACGTGGTCCTACTTTCTCTGAATTGAGACACTTCGTTCTGACCTGAGGCTTTCCCTGTGAACTGTGTTCCTTCCAGATGCTTGGGATTCCACCCGAAACTCCTTGCTTTTGGGCTTAACTGCCCATACTACTTAGAGCTGGTTAGCTGGTAAACTTCTCAGCTTTTGTCTAAATCTCCTTCATAAGTTTTGAAGGACCTTTGTCGGGAGGCTTTCCCTCTAGACTGTAGAGGTCCTCCTAGTCTTCCAGCTCTCTTTTTTGAGAAGTCCATCATGAATCTTTATGGTCTTTTCCTTGACTGCTTTTGGGGCTTGACCTAATGACTTAAAGTCTAGGTGTATCAATTTTGATCATCTATTTGAAGTTTGAACTTCTTGGCTATCTGGGCTTGTCTCCTTTGGAAAGCTCTAGGCCACTTTCAACATTTTGTCCCATTCTCTTCTGTGTCTGACCACACTTGGAAGATCTTCTGAGTCCTGGCTCTGGGCATAAAGGAATTCACTGGAGTCTTGGAAGCCATTTCAATTCTAGGTTTTTGCTGAAACTTAACCTGAAGAAAGGTGGTCTTCTGCTTCCTGAGCTGGGGGCGGTGACGTTTCCAATACTAGGGACAATAAGGTGGGAAGCTTAACCTTGAGCTGGGAGAGCTGCTTTAGGACCTGGAGGGTACAATTAACCAGCAGGTACCTTTCATTTTGGAGGGCATGGAAGAAAACCATACTGGCTCAAGGCTTGAGTGCTAGTGCCTCTGGAGATGAAGGCTTAATCCCTTGTCTTCTGGCTTCTGCTTCATGAGCCACTTCTAGGGAACAGGTGGGACAAATACTATACACCTGGTAGGACTTGAAATATTGGAGAAGAAAGATCAAGTTCCTTCAGCTAGACCTTCCAGCTGCTTTCCTGGGGCCAGAGAAGACGGTACTGTGACCAAGACCAGAAAGGTGTCCTAGATCAAGTCAGGGTAGACTGCTATCCAGTAAAGCATAAGCCATGTGAACATCCTGGTCCCCTTCTGTGGGTATCTGTACTGGTCAGAAGATGTTCTCTTCCCGTGGCCCCTCCTAGGTTCCAGTTGTTAGGGACTAACCCTCCTGCTCCCAAACATCCAGGCACTACCTGGGGCTCCTAGTCCTATTCCCTAACTGTCACAGCTGCCTGATGCCTACTCAGGAGGCCCCAGTCCCTTACCCTCTATCAGCTTTGCCTTTTGCTTTTTCTACTTGAAGGAAGAAAGCTGGCTTTGTTTTTTTCTTGGTGAAAAGGCTGGGTTTACTTAACATCCAGTGCTGCTAAAACTAATTCTTGACTGGTTTCTCTAGACTCTTTCATCTTAAGAATTCCTAGTCTTTAGAGTCTGATCTTAGGTGCATAAGATACTGCCCTACTGATAAGCATGAATTCCTGTGGCAAAGTACAGGTATCTGGGAAGGGAACCCAGGTTAAACTGCCAGCTAAGACTTTGGGCATCCTTTGTGATTCCTGACTGTCTATCCCTCCATTGTGTTGACCAGAGGCTATGGGAAGAAGTGGAAGGTCTATCTAGGGCCATCTTGAATAGGCCAAGTGCCCACTTTACCTGCAGATAACTTGCCTGGCCTTGGACATGGCATCTGGGTAGGTTTTCCCCTTGCAGGGGAGGAAGCTTCAGGATGGGGCTAACAAGACTAGGATACCTGGCCATTTAGAATATGCCTCAGAGTCCTTACAAAGGAGAGTGGCAGGTCTATAGTGCTAACTGTTCCTTGCCTTGAGTTTAGGGCATCAGGATGCACTGAAACCGGGCAGTCTCCCTAAGGTTCTGGGAGATCATCAAGAACATGCCTCAACTGTGAGGAAAGTAACAAGTACAGGAATACAGAGCCTACCTGTTCTCTATTCCTCCTGAGCAAGTAAGCTGGCAGAAAAGAGGCCAGCACTGACCCAAGCCAGGAGGCCAGACTGGGCAGGGAAGCCCAGCTGGTCCTCAGGTGCAGCCAGAGAGGTAGGGATGTGTAGAGAGTGGAGAAGCCTTTAGAGTTCTGCCTGTTGGCTATGGACAGGATCTAGGGATAAAGGACCTGATGTGTGGCTGATCTAGGAGCCTCTTCATTCCAGGAACACTTTGCTCCTGAATCTTTGGGGAAGAAGACTAACTCAACACCTGCTGGTCAGGGATTTGGGTCCATTTTTAAGTTTTTCCTCTTTTTATTTGAGGATGAGGCTTCTATTGGCCTAACTTCAAGTTCTCCATTCCTTCCCTTGGTGTCGGCTCTACTGATGAGCCCAACAAAGGCATTCTATTCGTGTTCTTGATCGCCAGCGTTTAATCCTTGGAGTTTCCATCTCTGCATGTTACTCCTCTGCTGTGGTGTATTGCCTTTTTCCGTTTGAGCCCTTAACCTATTCACCAGTTATCTTAAATTCTGTATTTGCTAACTCCCAAATTGGTCTATCTGAATCTTACTGGTGTCTACTCTTAGATGGTGTTTCATGCCTTTTTGACATGCTGTGTGAGGGAGTGGTGAATGTTGAAAGTAGGGGCTGATAGGATTAGGTTGGACAAAATATGGAGGTAGCTGTGAGGACTGGAGGCTTTAGTTTCCTCTTACCTTCCACTGTTCCTCACTTTCCCTATGAACTCCTTAAATAGGGTCCATGTCTTATGGCTCTCTGTTGTAACCCACTCTAGACTAGAGCCCTATTGGGTATAGGGGTAAGCCATAGCGAAAGTAATGCATAGTCTCCTGACTAAGCTTTAGAACTTCTAGTGGGCCTGAATGCTTAGGCTGAACTTCAGAAGCCTAGCTTGGCTTCCTTTCTCCTTTCAGAGAAGACTAGAAGGACTGGAGTTGGCCAACTAGCTTTCTCTTAAGTAAGACTCCTGATGTAGTGGTCCTTGGAAGACCAGCCTCTGTCCTGGAGGATGTTCTGGGCAGATCACAAAATGGTAACCCTTTCCTTCCATCTGCCTGAAATGAGGGGACTTTTTCTTGTCTGACCTTAACCATGAGAACCCGGTGGGATTTCTGAAGGTAAAACTCTACAAAAGTAAGGGACCCCCACCACTGCAACCCCTAGAATTTCTCACTTCAAGCTAGTCTAGCAACTTGGCCTCCAGCAGGCTGTCAAAGTGTTCCTACCAATTCCAATGGCTTCTGCAGGGAAGTTGGCCTTGGCTGTGATTCTGTATATCTGTCTCCATGTCTTAGGGCAGCAGCTTGCTTTTATGACCCCAATACTCTAATGGATCTAAGGAGTTGTTGACTTTGCTCAGTGTTCTTGCATGAACCATCACTTCAAGTTCATCACATGCTAGAACTGGCTTTCATCTAAATAGCTTTATCTCTGTTGGTCACAAAACGTGGCATGCAGCCACTCTGTCCCGTGATTTGGAGGGCTCACATGGCAAAAGGACCCAGGCTGTCTCTGGGCCTCTTGTGGTAGAGCTGGCCTTCCATGTTTAAGCCAAAGCCATAACCAAGTATGACAGGACTTATGGCAGAAGCTAAGTGCAGTCAGGAGGTGGGGCCCCCTTTTTCCCTAGCCCCCAGTATAGGTTGGGGACTCAGCCTCAGGTACAGCATACAGAACACTAGAACCCTCACCACTGCCTGGCTTGTTCCCAAGTGGAGGTTGTATACTTGGGGGGAGGCAAGCTGTCCCCTTCTCTCTCTAGCTCTGCTGGATACCAGCTCTTTGGCCACATTTTTTTTTTTTTTTAAAATAGGGCTTTGAAGTTGTTCTCCCCTCCGTGATTTTGTTTGGGGTTCTAACCTCTCTGGTCTGTGTGGGGAAGAATTTCCTCTGGCTTGGATAGAGCTGGCCTTCTCAGCTTGGTCTCTTCAGAGGACCTGCTGTTCACTGCTGACTCCGTGTTTTCCTGAGTTCTGGAGGAGTCCCTAAACCAATGATAAGCCAGTAACTCCAGGGACTCTGACTTGAGTTAAACTTAGCCTTATACCAATTGACCAACCTGCTGGTAACTCTTGGCCATGGTGCATATGAATTTGGTTTGAGGTCTTGCTCTTACCTGAAGTATTCTGTGCTCCTTTGTTCCTATGTCAAAACTTAATGTCCAGCTCTTTCTAGATTCCTGTAGAAGCTTCGAGAATTTACAGCCATCAGGAGAACCTCAAATCCCAAATAAGTGTGGGATTAATAAGTCTAATAACATGTGGCCCGGGGAAGCTAGGCCTGGGTCTATAGATCTTGGGCTCTGAACTGGAGAAGCTTATCCAATCAACAAGCATGGCTGTCTCTTGGCCTGTGTTTTGGTCATGGGCTACCCCACTAGTGTCAGACTTGTGGTGTCCTTGACACCTTGGAGCAAGGTGGAGGGATTCCCACCTCACTCTATTGTGGGGAATAACTAAAAACTCATGTCTAGGGGAAATTCCTATGTTGGGAGGAGTGAGTTTATCCTGGAGGGTGGCTAGAATATGTATCTACATAAATAGTAGGCACATGTCTCCTGGTCACTTCTGAAACTGCTTCATGCTGTTGCTATAGAAGTCTAGGCATTAACTGCTAATGGCCTAGCCCTCCATTCAGTGCAGCTCGCCTGTTCATGCTTAATTGACTGCTGTGAGGAATGGAGGGCCTTTAAATGTCTTACATGCTCAAGATCTGAGGTATGTACCTAACCTGGGAATGCTGCGTTATAAGGGTATTCAGTGTCCTGAAAGACTACCACTCCTCAGAGTGGACTATGTTTCTACCTCCAGATCTCTACCAGAACACACCCTCCTTAACCTGATCAGTAAAAGATGACCCTACAAACTTGTATTTCTGACTAATAAAGGAGTATACCCTATCTGTAAGTCTTTTCTGAACTACCTGTTGCTATAGTCAATCTCTTATATTGGCATTCTTTCCTTTGGTGGGAGTTCCCTGTATCTTCTAGATAACCCTTGCCACTTTAAGTGCTGCATAAAGAACAAGCCTAAATATTCTTGTTCCATCCTCCTGACTCATGACTTGGATGTTAATGGATTTCTTACCCTCAAGGTCAAACATTATTCCTTTTTTCTACTAGCTTTAACAGTACAGAACTTCAAATGCCTATAAAAGTAGGATAGCCTCTCAATTCTGAAATCCCTGTGGGGCTGCTATCACTGGTGCTCCTACTTCCTCGGACCCTAACTAATGCTGTGGCCAATACTGGACTTCTCCCCTGCCCTCAAAAGTCTGGGGTGTGCATTGACAATCTCCGACTTTGGAGTTCTGTCTTGAGCACACGGACTATGCTTCCGTGACTTCCCTGCAATGTCCTGCTGGAGCTGCAGGTTTGCTTCGGTCTTGAATTTTAATAACTCCGTATCATAGGACTACCGGACATGGGGGCTTTTCTAGAAAGTCCCTATGGAGGCAGGAGTTCAAAGAGACCTGTATTCCACTTGTAGGGAAGGCTGCATAAATTGGTCTTAAAATGTTTACAGTTAGAGGTTACACTTCACTGTGTAAAGACTTAAAAAGGAGTGCTTGTTTGGTCCATTTCTATGCCCAGTCCCCAATCTGAGTATGGTGGGCTATAAATATCTTCAGTCTGTAGAGTAACTAGGGGAGGGTGGAAGGAGGCAAGGAATTGAATCTACTTTCTTAAGCCTTCAATGCCATAGTATCAAGACAAAACCTCCGGTCTCCTAGAGAAAGCCTGATCTATTGGTGTTACCAAGATCTAGTGACTGAAAGTGAATGTAACAGGTCTCTTGACGCAGCTCTTACTTCCTATCACCTGATCTGCCAGCTCTCAAGTGAGCTAATCTTAAGTAACCAGCCATAGCTAACTTTTGGAATTCACACCTAAGTTTAAAACCGTTCTAGTGAATAAGGCTTCAGGGGCTGTGAGATGGCAGTACCTCCCATGCTTCTGTGTTCCCATGTGGGATCTTCACAGCCTGTAAATTGAATCTTTCCTCTGGAAATAGTGAGAGGCTTACAGAAACTGCAAGGAGACAACTTAATAGCAAACGAAGGCAACCAAGTTAGCTAAGGATGTTGAGGTTTGGGGTCGCCGTTCCTTCCAGCCTAAATTAGCTGTTGTCCAGTTTCAGTTCTTGGTCTGTTAAATCCAAAGACCACCTGGACTTGAGTATGGTCACATCTTCAACTGAAATATCCTGCCTGTCTGGGGTTGGGGGAGCTCTTCTATTATATTCTAGACGTGAAAACTTAAGTATGTTGCTGACCTAGAGTAGGCTAGAAGTTTTTGTGTTCTCTTTTCCCTTAAAACATAGGTTGGCAAACCTTTTCTATAAAGGTCTGGATAGTAAAGATCTTAGGTTTTGTGGACTGAGGCAATAATTGAGAATATTCTGGTGGTACTAAGGATGAGGAAACTTAAGACTTATAAAATTAACCCTGGTATGAAAATTTGTACAGCTTTAATAAGAAAAATAGAACTTTGTCTCTGGAGACCTGAGGTTCAAAGTTAGTGGTCCCAATCAAATTGATAGCAAAAGTGGACTTGTCAATGCTGATCTGGAACAAGTCTTTTTCAAATAGACCTGTATTATAAGAATGTACTTCATCAGCTTTGCTTTATACCAATAAAAGCATCAGCTGAACTATTACAGGAGTAGGGGTCAGGGGCATGCTTGATACAGGTGGTAAAGATGGGGATAGGGTCAGAAACAAAGGGGTGCATACAACCCATTCAAGGACCCAAGTGGATTGACCTAGGCAATCTACCAATACCATTTCACTCAGTATGTTGACAACAAAGACCGATAATGGAACCAGTCATTGGTGAGGAGCTGGGGTGGGGCCAGTACCCTCTCACACTGCTAGTGAGACTATAGAATGGCAAGACCATAGCTATTAAACAGCTGTTCTATGACCAGAAAGAATTGGTGTGTCTCTAACCATGGGGCTGAGGTCTCGATCTCCCTTGGATTTCAGTATAGAGCTGCAACTACCCTGGGCCATAGAACAAATAATGGGGTTGTTGGGATGTAGAAGACCAGCCTAGGTATACTAGGACTTCCTGTTCTTTGACCTAGCCTCTTGGTTGGGTCCTGAAGGATATCTGGCAGATCTTGGATATCTTTACCTCCAGTCCTCCAGGCTGGTCCCCTCAGAGCTCAAAAGCCACCCTAATTCCATTTGGTCCTTGAGATGTGAAAGCAGGAGGGTGGGTGGTAGTGTTAGGCAATAAAATACACCTTAAAGGACAAAGAGGCATAAAAATGTGGTTAAAGGTAGATTAGGGGAAAGAACCATATATAGTAAACATGGTAGAGCCAGCTTCCTGTACGGCAGAAAACGGGGAAACCAATCTTTGATCTCTTTGCATGTCTAGTCTTAACTAGAAGAAGTAGTCCGTTTCTGCCAACTAGATGCACTTGAGTCTATCCTAGCAAGCCAGGATCTGGGAGTATCCTTCTTGTTTGAGAGGTGTTCTAATACCGGCACTAGCTTGTAGGGGTCAAGGAATTTGGGTAGCTGTAGTTTCTCACCTTCTAGGTCCTGGCAGAGGTATCTGGTCTCCTAGTGGGCAGGTTTCATGGTGCTATTCAGACAATCCTTCTCAGACAGCTAAAATCTGCTAGTCTTCAAAGCCCTCTTAAACTTAGTCTTGCTTAAGATAGCCAGAATGGCTTGTTTCCTAGTCCTCCACTCCCATCCAGGACTTAAGGTCATGTTAAGAATACCTAGCCATTGAAATAGGTAGGTGTCCTCAGTTATGGTAAAGGTCATTCTGGTTGCAAGATAAAGCACTGTAGGGGCTGGCTTCCTAGCTTGTACTGGCTGGAAATACTGAAGGGAAAAATGGAAGGATTTAAGATTTGGATAGAAGTGAGTGGGCTTAGTGGTGAATTTAGGGGAAAAGGAACAACTAAGTGGTATCAAATACTAGGTAATCAAAACTAAGCATGTAGATATGCTAAGTTAATGAGTTAAACAGTCGTGTACTAGTTGGAGGATTCAGGGGGAAGGTCATTAATTTAGTCCCAGGCAATCTTGGTTTGTATTGCCTGTGGGACATCAGTATAAACCTCAAACAGGCAATTAAGACCACTGAACTTAGAATCCCCTGAAGCAAGGACTGTACCCTGAAGGTAAACGTGGAATTCATGGTCTAGGGAGCATATAATTACCAAACCACTTCCCAAACTGCCCATGTGCCAAAATGGGGCACCTAGAAAAGTCTCTGTGCTTAATGGTTGTGCTTAATGGTAGGGACACAGGCAAAAGGGGGAAAGTAGGTGGTCGTGAAGACTGAAGAACAAAAACAGATCTACCAGAAGGTGATCAAAGGAAAGCAAGAGAAGTCCAATGTGGGTGTCTGAGTAGAATGGGATCCTGTCTCGCCCTTCAAAACGGGTAACTTGATGCCCATAGATACTGTTAAAATAGTGGAACCAGAAGCTTGGCTGGACCACATAAAGAAGTAAAGATGGAGTAGAGCAACTCTTGCAAAATAGAGGGGAAGAAATAAGGGTGGTTATCTTATGGAGCCTCAAGATGAGAGCGGTCTCCTATTAATCTATGGGATCACCCTCTCCATTATCCTTAACATACAAGACTACCTAAGATAGGGGATTGAAGAGAAATGCAAAAGGTTTGATGTAGACAGAGAACTAGGCTTTATAGGGGAACATCATGTAAGAAGGTAGATCCGTCATTATAGACTATATGTAGGCCGGTGACAAAGTTCTTCCTGCCACCTTAAGGAGAGAACAGTTGTCAGAATGGAGACAAGCACGTGCAATGTGCTCTCACACACATGTGTATCTGTTGGTCACAAATGTGGGGTGGGTGCTAGGGATGGGAGAAGATGGTCTGGGATACACTAGCATCTAATCCTGCTTGATCCAGGAAGTTCTCTGCCATGTTTTCTTGGGGCTTGGGCATAGGCTTTCGGCTCTTAAATGTTCTATGGAGTGATCCTTGTCTTGTTTGTGTGGCTGTGGGTGCTGGGGAGGGGAGGAGGGGGAAGCCGGATATTCTTGGAGGTAGAGCAATAGGGTGCTTAAGTGAGCTAGCCTGACTTAGATCCAGCCACTTTGACCTTCCCTTGGCCTAAGGGGTACTAAGAATTTCTGTGGAGAAATGTGCTGTGACCTTCTAGGTGCTGTTCTGGGAAGCCTCTCCCACATTAGCCTCAGAAAAGGACTCGGGAGCATATCAAATTGGCTATCTCCTGTCCTAGTGTCCTATGAACAGAAGGCTGACTAGTCCTACTTCTAAAAATACCTGCTTCTTAAACTTATTACAACTACTTCAGTATTTCTCAGACAGGACTTGGGTAGGGAACCCTAACTATACTACTCGCAACCAAACAAAGTGATCACTAATCTCCAGAGTTCTGTTTTACCAGTTACCTTCTAGTTCCTTCTACTCCTAATTGGAATTAGGGTCCTTTGTAGGGTCTATATGCTATCACATTTGGAGTCTTGTCTCCATATATAGGCTTCTCCATCTTTCCTTTCAATTCTTTTGAAGCAGGTTCACCTGTCCTACAGAATCCTCCCCATTTGGGACTTTGCCAACTGTATCTCTGGTGTACTTCGATACATTTCCTTCCCTGTGTTTCCTGGAAGTCTGTGGTTGGCTCTGAAAGAGGAAATTCGAGTTTACTTCTTGAAGATTGCCTCTTCCATAGCCATGTACTACCATCGAGAGATGTGTACTGCTGCTTGCTGAACTTCACATGGATTAGGACCTAGGTCTACTTCCTAGGGATTGCAATTAGGCAGCATTCTCTCTAAAGAGCTAGCCCATTAAAAAGCAGCATAAATGCAGGATTCCTTGCCTTCACCTATCAGTTCTATCTTAACCAAAAATGGTCTCCTTAAATAACTTTAGCTGATGGAAGCCAACTGAAACATCCTCGTGGTGGTCAGCTAAATATACAGAAAGGTCTCCTGGAGACCACTGTCCTGCACCAATTACAAGGCATGGCATTACAGGTGCTCAAAGAACATGGAGTGCTTCTATAGAAATCTGTAAAACAACATTAGTTTGTATAGGTCACAGCTGCCTGGGAGTAAGATTGTTGGCCTTTGAGAATAAGTAGGAGATTGAAACCTGAGCAAAACAATGCTGTCAGGTTAAAACCTATATATACATATGTGTATACATGTATAGATACATATCCACCCACCCACATAGAACCACTTTTAAGAGATGCTTCTGAAATGCCAGTACTCAAGATTCTTAATGCTAAGGAAAAGCAGAATTCTGAGGCACTGGGGACCTATTAGTCCGACTTCTAAAGTCCTTGAATTTTGTACTTACACTGATCTGATCAGGCAAGCAGTTTGTTTAAAAGGAAACTACTGATCCTGTCAGTAAAAGTCTAGTTTCCTCTAAACAGTCAATGACTCTTAAAACTTGTTCTGTTAAATAGGATTTAGTGTGGTATATTAGATACCTACTCAGCTTTCGAAGACTCCAGGCTTAATTTTTTTTTTTTTCCTTAAATGCATACTCTCGGGGTATACACTTGTACTTGAGATTGTTGGTTCCCCCAGCATGCAAGTTTCCTCCTGGATGCCCAGCTTGGCCAGTTTCTAGCCTCCTCTAGACCTAGCTATGGTCATGGGCTGAGTTCTGGCCAGTAGAACGTGTCCAGGTGTAGGCTACTTGTGTGAGGGTAGCCTATGCTTCTCTTGTGATGTTTTTTCTTTGTTGGTTGAGTAGTACCCTCTGAAGGGAGCCTCAGTCCCTGAACTGGCATAAAGGAACCAGGTGACCAGAAACCCCCACAGTCTAACAGGGATGCGAATGAGGCTCTTCTCAGCCACAGAGTCGGAGGTCTGTTGAAAAGGCTAGTATTAACTACTAACCCAACCAACCGCACTGTTCAACACGAAATGCTGCTTAGTTTCCTCTAAGCTTTTTTAATGGCTTCTTCTAAGCTAAAAACCTCTGTTAGGCATGAGCCACTAAAAGTAAATTAGGTATCTGAAAGCCTTAAACTAGCTGAGTGACTTTTTAAAGGGGGAGTTTGAGATCAATCCACGTGGACGTGTCTGAGTGGGTCTAGCACACTTGCTGGAGAGCTATATACAAGAAAGGGTGGCAATTCTTAGCTGCTTGGCTCTTAAGTGGGAAGGAAAGTCTGACTCTGTTCCTCCTTCACCCATCAGCCACTTCAAGTCCCAGTGCATCCGGGTGCAAAGCAGGGGCAACTGTGGGTAACCTATGAAGGAGACCCTGTGGTTTCCCTAAGTTCGTGCTCTTTAGTAAACAGAAAACTGTTACAACTTAAATAATTCACGAATACCGTTCACAGTAAATAGTCACAGAAGTGTCAGTTTGACTACCACCAGAGTAAACACCTACACCTGTCAGTACCCTGGACTTCTACATCCTTGACTACCTTCTCTTCTGTTAACACAGACTAGCTCCTAGGGAAACTGTCTCCTTTTCCTTTAATACTAGATGTGGGGAATTGTAGATAATTTTACTTCGGACATGCCTGCCACGAACATCCTAGTACATATAAGACCTGTAGAAATGTGTACAAATCGAGCCTATAGCTGGATAAACCTCCAAAGCAAACATTCATGTAACTGGCACTCGGAGGAAAACAACCTCTTGCCAGCATCCTCAGAAGCCCCTCTAAGGTCTCTTCCTGAGGGATAGTCACTATCCCAAGGTACTAGTGTCTGGACTCCTATGGGTACAGATGAGTGTTTCTCACTGCATTTTGTAATATCTTCTCCCCTGGTGTTCGAGGGGAATATTTCTTTGAACTGGTACTTCTGGAGCTCTCACGTGCCAGGTGTTAACGAGCATCTGAAGGTACATTATACTCTAGAGAATACTAAGTGGTTCACTAACTGCTTATTCTCAACCCCTTGAAGGTAGATCCTACATAGTTCACACATGAGAATGGAGGCAGAAGTGTCTCAGACATGTTTTAAATATCAACTGAATTAACACGTCCCAGGGATGGGGAACACATGCATATGTATCACCTTTACACTTGAAACTAATGTGAAGGTTACTTACTGAAGGTCAATCCCTTCTCCCCGGATCAAGGACCCAACCCTGTGTCTCTCTTGTGAGCATACTTGTGCTGCCACCTTTAACACAGAAACCTGAAACGTGGCTTTTTCTTCTGTAGAGCTGTGCTATTCTTATTCTACGGAAGGAAGCTCCCAATGGTAAAATAACTGAGAGCCTGCAGGTAAAGCAAGGGTCTGTCCCCCTGGCTACCCAGGGTTGGTACAAAACTAAGGAACCTTGCTCACTGGCTTAGTCCTGCTCTGCTTTGAGAATTTATAGGTGGCTAGTATGATCCCAAACTATCCTTAGATTTTTAAAAATGGTAATGAAATCCTATGGAATAAACTAAGGATTTAACTTTGAGCACTGGAAACACAATTGCTCTGTTCTGGTTAGCTTTGTGGAAGGGAGTCCTGTCTTGACCCGGGAGCCAATTTTGGGGAACTTCATTCAGGAAATCAGAAAATGCTGGCTTATATCTGAATAGTTAGGGTCATATGTGTGTGTATATATACATACATATATACACACATCTATATACACACGTGTAAATCTGTCCCTCTAACTTTTTTCTTAGAATCCAACAGTTTTGTGACTCAAACTATGTGTCTATTAAAGGAACAGCTCTTGAAGTAGAATATTTCCTGAGCAGGAAAATTAAAGGAAGCTTCTTTCCTTCAAATCTCTGGTGGTGGTGGTGGTGAGCTGGAGACCTTCCTACTTAAAAGCTACTGAATCTGCCTCTTCAGAGAAGCAGTTAAGATGTAGGCTATGCAACAAGCCTGAACTGGAATGAATGGCTAAGGGCAGTTTAAATTACTTTTTCTACTTAGTGTCTCTTGTATACCAGCTTAGAGTGGTCACCACTGGGCAACTTGAAATCGAGAGCCCAGAGAATGTCCCATCTGCCCCTGGCCCGCAGGGGGAAGGCTGTAGTGAAGGGGTGAGCCCAGAGGCCACAGGCCCTAGAGTTCACGGGGGTTGGCTCTTGACGGTCTTCTTGAGTCAAAGTGCCCTGGTCATCCTGTGTCCTGTGTTTCTTGGAAGCTTGTCCTCAGATTTACATATTGCAAATGTATTCAAGGAATATCTTGTCTTCCACAGAAGGGTGTGGCAGACCATATATGCAGGGTATAGGTGTTTTTCTTCATAGGACTTCTTGGGTTTGTCCAGCCAAAAAATATAAAAATACCCTACAGATGACCACTCCCTTTTTCAGGGAACAGGGTTAACAGATAAAATGCAGGAGGTCTGGGACACACTCCTACTAAACCTGATCTGTGGTTCATCTGAAACCTGACCTTCAGCATTTTCCCCTCATGAAGCCTGGTAACCCTAGCAAGGAGACTTCCCCCATATTACTACTGCCCACTTGACACCTACGTTTCTGTGTGGCACTTGAGAAAGATGGGACTGCTGCCTTGGCCTCCTGCACTCCCTGTAATTGCTGAGGGGAAAGCAGTGTTTTCAGGTTGAAACAGGTACTATAACTGGATCCACTCCCTTAGGGGGAATATCTCCCTCAGCTTGCTTCTTGAACTTCATAGAAATGTACTTAATCTAGATCTTGACCAGAACGCTTTGACTAGGAAATCATGTTGGTCGAGTTATTTAGATTTTTAGCTTCATACTGTGGATGTTGAATTTGAGCTGCTAGCTCAAGCCTGGGAGGAATCTTGATCCACAGAAATGGCTGGAGACCAAAGGTGACTCATGTCTTTAGGTTTTGGCAGTCTTTGAACTGTATCCTCTTAGGATGTGGAACTTGGCAGTCTCATTTGACTTGCCCCCACACTGAGCTACTTAAAGTAGACATATGGGCATACCTTGGAGATCTTGGGGGTTCTGTTCCAGACCACCACAATAAAGTGAATCAAATTGATCTTTCCTAGCATAAAGAAGTGTTGTGTTGACACTAGACTGTAGTTTAAAGTGCACAATAGCACTAGGTCTATAGCCATGTATATACATTAACTTAAAAAAATCATTGCTTAAAAGCTAACCATCGGAGCTCTCAGGAAGTTGTAATCTTGTTCCTGGTGGAGGGTCTTGCCTCCATGTTGATGGCTGCTGACCGATCAGGGTGGTGGTGGCTGCAGCAATTGCTTAAAATAAGACCACAGCGAAGTTTGCCACATTGATTGCCTCTTCATGAATGTTTGCTATAGTATGTGATGCTGTTCGACAGCATTTTATCCACAGAGGAACTTGTTCCAAAATTGGAGTCTGGCCTCTCAAACCCTGCTGCTGCTTTATCAACTAAGTTGATGTAATATTCTAAATCCTTTGTCATGCCAATAATCTTGACTGCATCTTCACCAGGAATAGACACTCTCTCCAGAAACCATCCTCTTCTCCTCCATAAAAAGCAAACCCTTTCCTAAATCTTATCCGGAGATGACAGCCATGCAGTCCCATCTTCAGGCTCCACTTCTGGTTCTCTTCCTATTTCCACCACATCTGCAGTTCCTTCTTCAGAAGTCTCAAACCCCACAAAGTCGTCCGTGAGGGGCGGAATCTACTTCTCCCAAACTCCTTAGTGTTAGGTTGGCTTCTTCCCATGAGTCACAAGTGTTCTTAATGGCGTCTGGAATGGTGAATCCTTTCCAGAAAGCTGATAATTTACTTTGCCCAATTACTTTGGTGAGCACAATGCCTATCTATGGTGGCTATAGTCTTACAAAGATTGCCTAAAAGATTTGAAAGTCAAAAGGACTCCTTGATCCATGGGCTGTAGAATGGATGTTGTGTTAGCAGGCGAGAACACATTAGCTACCTTGTACATCCTATCAGAGCTCTCAGGTGACCAGGTGCATTGTCAATGAACAGTAATATTTTGAAAGGAATTCTTTTCCTGAACAGTAGGTCTCAATGGTGGGCTTAAAATATTTAGCAAATCCTGTTATAAACAGATGTGCTGTCATCCAGGCTTTGTTCCATTTAGAGCACAGGCAGGGTAGGTTTAGCATAATTCTTAAGGGCCGTAGGGTTTTCAGAACAGTAAGGAACGTTGGCTTCAACTTAGTCACCAGCTGCATTAGCCCCTCAGAAGAGTCAGCCTGTCCTTTGAAGCCAGGCATTGACTTCTCTCTGGCTATGAAAGGCCTGGATGGCACCTTCCAACAGAAAGCTGTTTTTTGTTTTTTTTTTGTTTTTTGTTTTTGTCTGCATTGAAAATCTATTTAGCATAGTCACCTCGATGAATCCGGTTTGCTGGATGTGGATTGCTTGCTGCAGCTTCCAATCAGCACTTGCTGCTTCACCTTGTACCTCTATGTTAGAGACCACTTTTCTCCCTAAACCTCACGAACCAACCTCTGGTAGCTTCAAACGTTTCTTCTGAAGCTTCCTCCCCTCTCTCGGACTTCACAGAATTGAAGAGCATTAGGGCCTCGCTCAGGATTAGGCCTTTGCTTACGGGAACGTTGGGACTGGTTTCATCTTCTATCCAGGCTGCTCGAACTTGGTCCATGTCAGCGATAAGGCTGTTTCACTTTATCATTCATGTGTTCACTGGAGTAGCACTCAAGAATTTTTCCTTTGCATCTATGACGTGGCTGCTTATTGGATGCAAGAGGCCTAGCTTTCAGCCCATCTTGACTTTTGACCTTGGCTTCCTCACTAAATCCATCTGTAGCTTTTGATCTAAAGTGAGTGACATGTGGCTCTTTCGCTTGAACACTGTAGAGGTTAGGCCAATTAATAACCCAATGTTGTCTTGGAAATAGGGGGGCTCAAGGAGCAGGAGCAAGGGAACAGCCAACGGCAGAGCCATCAGAACATCTACCTTCATGGACTAGGTTGTCTTGTATGGATGGTGGTTGATAGTGTCCTGCCCACCCCACCCCCCAACAATTACAATAGTAATATCAAGGATCAGTGGTCACAGATCACCATAACAATACAACAATGAAAGCTTGAGATATTGTAAAAATTGCCAAACTGATAGGACAGGAAGTGAACAAATGTTTGAAAAATGGCATCAGTAGACTTGCTTGGTGCAGGGCGGCCACAGACTTCAGACTTCAAATTTGTGGGTTTTTTGTTTTTGTTAAATAGATCTCCAGAGTATAATAGAAAATATGCACGTACTTGAGCTAGCTCTGTGTTCACTGCGACCTTCAGGTTCTAGGACAGACTGGGGTCTGATAGAGAATCTTTCCTGAGGCCTCTGAGCCGCCCACCTCTTGTTTGAGCCCCTCATGCTCAGGAAGAACAGCTCCATTGATCCCAGGAAAACCTAGCTCCTCTCAGTATGGACTTTCTGAACTCCTAAAACCCTCACTGTAACTCTTTATACTGGAGTCTTTAGCTATGGTATAAGTAACAGTAATAGTTCGTGTCCCCTGCTATGGAGGATTCCATGGCTATATACACTGCTGACTGCTCAATCAGATTCTTGTTTCCTTTTGGGGGTTACTACAGAAAATGGTGGGGACTGGCTGGAAGGGGTGTAGGGGTGCTTCCTGGCAGCCCAGGGAAGAAACAGGTACGAGGCAGGACCTTGATCAGAGGGCAGCCTCTGGTGCCTATGGCTCAGTGGTCAGGGATGGGCTGTCTGGCTCCTGTGTCTATGCCGCAAATAGACCTGTCTCTAGTGGCCTGACAGGTGGCTTTTTTGGATGTTCTGTCACTTTCAAAGCTGTTTTCTTTATAGGCTTCAGCTGTATAGGCTGCCCCATGGCGGGGGGACGTGGGTGGGACAGTCCTTGATAGTCACCCCTAGCTCCTTCCTGGCTGTGGATCCTTGTCTGCTGGGTTATCTCTCCATTCCTATTCTCTTCTGTGTCCCTTAGTGGGACTGTTTGAAACCCTTGACTCTGAAGTAGCCAGAGTGTCCATTACATCCCATGGTACTGGATTGGTCTGTGGTCCGGTGACTGGCCTGAGCCAGTGAGTCAGATCTTCGGGGAAGAGGCTTACTAAGCTGGGATAGATCAAGCTCTGTTCTTGGCCACTTGTCTCCGTTAGCATTAATGTCTTCATGCTGCAGCCCCTTGGTATACAGGGTCTGGTGGTAAAATGGTTTGGGTGCCTATTTTTTTCCATGTGGGCTGATGTTCTTGCTGGTAGATTTGGACTTCCAGATCTACCTTGGCTGTGAGACAACTGTGGTCCTTCTCTCTTGGTACTTCTCCTTTGTGGACCTTGGTCTAGCCTAATTTCTTGTTCTATCTGGCGAAGACCAGGTCCTTCAGGCCTTTCTCTGAACAGAGACCTTGGTAGGAACCCCTTTCTGTCTACTGGCCTCCAGTACCTCTTGGGTAGTGCTTGTTCTCCCTCAGTTCTGTCCTGTTCCCTTCTGCTGGGGTCCTTGTGGCAAGGACCCCTGAGCAGGTCAGTAGAATGTTCAGATTCCCCAGCTGGGCCCACCCTCGGATTCCAGGGTACAAGACCTGTAGTCTTGCCATATTCTCACTGTGTGGTAGTATCTGCTCTATAGGGGGTTATGTGGCCTCTGGTGTTCCCCTTGCCTCAGGGCCACTTGTTTTTCTCTCTTCCTTACCCATGCAATAGGTACCCATGATAGGACTGAAAAGTCAAGGACTTCTTTCCCTCTCCTGTCCCCACCATTCCCCATCCCCCCTCCACCACCAAGGTAGTATAGTTCTAGGCCCATGGGAATGACACCAGTTAACTCCCAGTCACTAAGCAAGATTTCTCTTCCTGAGTGCTGAGAAGGCACTAACCAGGGCAGGAGGCAGGATATGGGTGGACTATGGTACTTCACTACTGTGGCTACATTTGGTTGGAACTGGCACCTAAGAACAACAGGGAGGTTAGGACAAGACCATGTCCTTCTCTCCCGACCTCTATATTGAATCCTGAATTGAGAGGACACAGGGACTCATCAGCTTCTAAAGAATACCTGGTCTCTGCAAGGCAAGATAGAAACACAGCCTTGGGCCACATTTAAATGTAATTTCTATCTTGGGGCGTGATGTCTGAGAATTCCCACAGATCCTGAGGTATACTTGTACCTCTTGGGTGACCCTCAGCTCTAGCATTCTCAGAGGAGCAGGAAGAAAGAAGCTCCAAGTTTGAGGCTCTACTGGAAATATCTCCTAGAAGGATCCATTTTCCATCCCCAGGAACTTCAGTTTGAGTTACCCTCCTGGGCCTGGATGGAGTCGAAGGCTCTGTATTTTCTGGTATGGGAGGATCCCATGATGATTCTATGCTGCCTTGTGTTCCATTATGTGTAGAGAAGGAAACTTCTTCCTTGTAAGAACCTAGGTCTCTCCACAGCACAGATTTCTCGTGGCATTTTGAGACTGAAGATTCAATACTTTATACAAGTTTGTACACTACCTTAAAAGTCCAGATCTTTCCTACCTATAAGATGTCACCCTTCACATGAAAGCATAAAAGATACTGATTCTGTTAACTTTCAGAAGTCTTAGAAAACCCTACAAAAACTTGGGTATACTTTCAAACTTGATCCTAGGCCTACCCAAGTACATGCCCTCTCTTAAATTGGATCTGATCATCCAATGGCTTGTCTATTGGCCAAGTGAATCCCAAGGTTCCAGCTGCTCCTTCTCCCAGTTATGCTGGTCTTGATGGGATTACCTGTGGTGTCCTCTTCTATCCCTACTTTTGACTAGACAGATGGCCTGGGAGCCAGTGGTCTGTGAGTCTCCCTTGTGCTGAGTGATGCTGGGATTTTATTCTTAGTGTCTGCCTAAGGCTAGCTGTTCAAGAGGCTCCATGCAGTGAGCCTCAAATTGAGCATGTAGCTGGAACATGTGATCTATGCTGGGGGCCTCTATCTTGGGCACCTGTGGCTCTAGGGATGCAAGCATAAGCCCCACTAGGCTCTTGCCATAGCTCATGGTGGACTCTGCCACCACACCACACTTGTTTTCCATCTTCTACAGCCTGATAGGACCACTTCTCTTCTACAGTCTCTACAGAAGACTGGTTGATAGTCTTCTTGATCATTACTTCCTTGTCCTGATGGTTTGAAGCTTATCCTCAGCTGTTTAAGATCTATTATCCCTACTTCTATCTGGGATGGCTATTCCTGTTAGAGAATGTCATGGTGTGGTGACTGCCCACAGTCAAGGCAGCTTGTAGCTGCTTGCTGTGTCCAGGGTGGAGTCTCTCTCAGTGAAGTCTTGTTTCTAATCTAATAGTTCTTGACCTTTTAGACCTGAGGTTCTCAGAGGGTCAGCTGTGCTTCACCATATGTGACAAGGACACCTGGGTTTGAATAGCATTGACCGTAAGGTAAAATGCCCAGATCTTCCCATTTCTAGGCTTATGGCCAGTGTCCTTGGCTGAGAATAAGGTCTGGGCTACATTAGAGGCTGAAAGCCTAGTGTGAAGGTCCTTGATGGCATTTAGTCTCCTACAGCCTGGTGCCCCACTCCCTGGCCCTATAATAACATGGGTTTTCTTTTTAGACTCTACCCTTTCTCCTTATGGCCTCTCTTCTGAGGGTTGCCCAGGACTAAATGGGAAGCCTTGGAAGTTGCTGAGGGTCTCCCTCACCTTGGAGGATTACTAGGACGCAACAACAGGAGAGTCTCTTTGAAGCTAGCCACCATCTTGGAAGCCCTAGGCAGAGAAGTTCTGAGAGGAGTATGAGGCTCTGGTCTGAGGTCCATACAGGGCTTCATGTTTTGGAGCCCAATGGTCCTTGGTGTCAAGAGTCATCCTAGGACCTTCTGCTAGCCTGTCCTTTAAAGCTGCATGTGAAGTTTGGTTAAGTCTAAGACCTGATAGGTTTTCTTTTCCTATGGGGACCTTCCCTCTGAGTTCCTGCTGTAGTGAGCAGTCCTGGGTGTCTCTGCTGCTCATGCTGCCTCTTGCTCTGTTCTGTGTTTTCTGAAGTTGTATATGGTTCTTTGCTGTTTGTTCTCCCTGGGACCACCATCTGAGTTCTTCGGAAAAAAGTGGCATCAGGGGAATTGGAAGCTATGCTCAGCCAAGTAAGGGACAGAACTAGGACCTGTCTATGACTCCAGGTAAGTCTCTGCAAGGTCCTGATAAGACTGTTTCCTCAACCTCTGAAATATGGAGCTTTTCTTAGTATCTAGGCCTCATTTAAACATGCCATAATACTTCCAGAAAGAGCTCTTGGTGTCTGTGGTTGGTCAGAGAAAAACTCAGATCAGATCTTGGTTTCTTCTCCATTCCGTACTCAGGAGCCTGGCCAGTGGTGCTCAGGCCTAAAGGGATTTGTATCATCAGAGCTTTTACTTCCTGTCATGGTTGTCTTCCTGGTTGAGCAGGACAGGGGCTCTTTGGGTTATTTCCTTCTCATATGTAATACTTTGCTAGAGCTGCCATAATAAAGTACCACAAACTGGGTGACTCAACTAACAGAAGATCCTTGTTGGTGTTCTGGAGGCTAAAAGTCAAAGATCAAGGTATCAGCATCGGTACATCCTGAGGGTCAGAGACCATTCTGTGACTCTCCCCCAGCTTCAGGTGGGCTGCTGGTAATTGGGGGTTCCTTAAGTGTGCACCACCTTGACATCTACCTTGATCTTCATGTGGCATTTTCCCTATCCAAAACTTCCCTTTTTATAAGGACATCAGCCCTATTGCATTAGGGCCTACCTAATAACCTCATCTTGGTTACCTTTATAAAGACTGCCCTACTGACCATTTCCAAATATAGTCCTGTTCTGAGGTAATAAGGAGGTAGAACTCCAAAACAGATTTTTGGGAGACACAACCCAACCCCTAGCACTGCAGTAGCCTAAGACCCTAGAGTCTAAGTCTAACTTGATCACAGCATTGATCAACAGGTCCAGCAGTGGGCTCTTGCCTTCCCCTCATTCAGGAAATGTTTCACTAAGGAGATGACCCAGGTCAGCTGACTAGTCAGCTTAATTTTGGTCTGTGGTAGTTCAAGTTGTTTGGCTTTACCCTCTTGGAAGAGGTGGCACCTAATTCTAGAAAAAGGTGTGGAGGGTGTCCAAAGCTCCCCCACCCCCACCCCGCTAGCCAGAGCTGAAGGTCGGTCTGGTTCTGGTTGTAGAGCCTAGTGGCCTGGGCAGGGCTCAGGTGTTCCCAAGTAAAGTGGTTCAAACCTGTCAGGTTGTGCTGTCAGGAAGGACCCTGAGCTTGAAGTTGGAAGATGCCAAGAGAACTAAGTTATGGTAGCTGGTCTCGGCCAGGTTCCAGAGGGGTTTAAGAACTTCAGGGTCTAGCTGGAACTAAACTACATTCCTGCAGCTCTGTTTCGCCAAACAGAGGCAGGTTGGTAGAATACACTAGAAGACAGGCAGGCAGAATTAGGATTCTGCAGGATCGAGTCCATTCCACTTGGAAAGAAGAAATCCAAGGGTCCTGCTCTAGCGATGTCCTTCCCAGGGAACTGCATTGGAGAGCTGGCAGAAGAGCTGTGGCTGGCTCTGAGGGGGGCAGGGAGACCCCAACTGAAGAAACAAAGAGTAGTTGTAGTTTTAAATGAACCAGTAGTTGTAAATGCATGGAGACAGGGGCAAGATGAAGGGCTCTTTGCCAAACATGCTGCATAGTGTGAACAGACCTTCAGAGTGTCCTGGATTAGGATCCCCTTCCCTACCTGAAATCCATAGCAACCAGATAACTAAAAACCAGCTTAATTCTATACACCTTCCCCAACTTGGACTGGATCAATCAGCCTGGTCCTAAGCAGCTTAGCGGAAGTGGCATACGGAAAGAAAGTCTGTCTGGTTTGGGTATCAGGGTAACAGTGGCCTCACAGGAGTTGGGGATGTATTAGGATTCTATCCTCTGAAAAACTGTAGAGAATTGATATCCTTCCCTTAAATGTTGTATCTAGAGTAATATCCCCTCTTTCATTTCTGATAACATGACTTCTCTGTTAGCCTGGCTTTGAAGCTTTATCAATGTCATGGATCTTCTCAAAGAACCAACTTTATTTTAACTCCTCTGCCCCACCCCCACCATTGATCTACTGTTCTCAATTTCATTGATCTCTGCTCTAATGTTCTTTGAATTTAATTTGCTCTTTCTAGTTTCCTGAGGTGAAAACTTAGATGACTTTAGATCTTTCTCCTCCAACATGTACCATCCATGCTATAAAGTTGCTTCTAAGTACTGCTTTCACATCACATCTTTAAGTTTTCATTTCCCTCTAGTTGAAAATAGCTCTCTTCCTTGATCCACGTTCAAAGTCGGTTTTAGTCTCCAAGTATTTTGGGATGTTCCATCTTAGTGTCTGCCATTGTGGTCTGAGAGTAGACGCTATAGGATTTAAAAGAATAGGAAACTGTTAAGGGGTGTCTTATGTCCAAGAACATGGTCTATCTCTCAATTTTTTTAATGTTTATTTTTGAGGGAGCAAGTAGGGAGGCAGCGTGGGGGGAGACAGAATCCGAAGCAGGCTCCAGACTGACCTGTCAGCACAGAGCCCAGTGAGGGGCCTGAACCCACAAACTGCGAGATCATGACCGGAGCTGAAGTCGGATGCTTAACCGATTGAGCCACCCATGTACCCTAGAACACTGTCTATCTTGATGTAATGCTCCCTGGAGCTTGAGGAAAAACCTATCCTGGTGTCAGATGTAGTCTGTAGGTGTCCTTGGTATCTAGTTGAGTAGTGTTTGAGTTCAACGGTCCTATGTGCTGGGTTCCTCCAACTAGAATAGTGGATTCACCTGTTCCTCCTTGTAGTCCCACCAGTTCTTTGCCTTGTGTAGGTTTACACTTATGTAAGAAGTGTGGTCTTTCTGGAGAACTGATCCCGTTAGCTTAGCATTCTACAATGCCCTTCTTTATCCTTAATACTTTTCCTTTGAAATCTGCTCTTTCTGAAATTAGAAGAAAGCCAGGAGTAGCTGTATTTTAGTGTTAGCATGGTATATCTTCCTACCCGTTTCCAACCTGTGTCTCCGTAGGTTTCTTATAGGTAACCTAGCTGGGCCACAGGTTTTCATCCACTGTGGCAATCTGTGTCCTAAGTGGTTATCAGTGGTCCAAATGTACCAATGTAGTAATGATTGGATTTAAACCTACCATCTTTTGGGGATGCTTGGGTGGCTCAGTCAGTTGAGTGAGTCTTGGTTTCTGCACAGGTCAGGATCTCATGGTTTGGGGAGTTGGAGCCCCACATGGGACTCTCACATGGACCACACAGAGCCAGCTTGGGATTCTCCTTCTCCCTGCCCCTCCCCCATTCATGTTCTCTCTAGTCCTTTCAAAATAAACTTATGTGGTCGTTTTTTTGTTTTTGTTGTTTTAATCTGTTACCCCTGTTCTTTCCTATTGTCCTTCACTCTCCTACCTTCTGGTCTTAACTGAGCATTTAGATTCTGATCTCCCCTTAGTGCGTCAATTATACTTCTAGTGTTTGGCCTATGCGTTGTTTTGTTAGTTTTTTGTTCAATATACACTTCACAAGTAATCTAAATCCACCTCCGAATAACACTATAGTGCTTCACAGATAGTATGAGAACCTAAGAAAGTAACCCTATTTCTTCCCTTGCCCTTGTGTCACTGTGGTCTCTTCTGTATAAACACGCATATGCTTACATATGTATAAGCATACATAAATGACTACATTGTTAACCTGAGTAAACAGTCATCTGTTAGAGCAACCAAGAATTTTTAACTTCTTAGATCTATGTAAGGGAAGAATATCAGGGTTTCTGACCTTGTATCCTTTTGGAAGAAATTTCCTTGCAAGGTAGCTCTACTGACAACAAATGAAATATAGAAAAAAAGTATTTCTACATCTTTAATGTTTGTTCTTGAGAGTGTGAACAGGGGAGGGGCAGAGAGAGGGAGACACAGAATCTGAAACAGGCTCCAGTCTCTGAGCTGCCAGCGCAGCTTGAACTGATGAACCATGAGATCATGACCTGAGCCAAAGTCGGACACTTAACTGACTGAGCCACCCAGGCATCCCTTTTCTCCATTTTTTTTTTTTAAAGGATAACTTTGGGGGGGGGGCTACAGAATTCTAGGTTGGCTTTTCCCCTTGAACATTTCAAATATTTCCCTCTACTTCATTTACTTGTATGGTTTCTGAGAAGTAGGATGTCATAACTTTTTCTCTAGAAGTTCTCGTCCTTCCCTACAACTTCCACGAATTTTTTTTTTCTTTGACTTCCTGTAACTTAAACGATAGCGTTCTTTAGGCATTTCTTCTTGTTGGTGTTCTGAGTTTCCTAGATCTCTGGCTTGGTTTGACCTCCATCTGGGGAATCTTTTGCAATCATTAAGTTCTTTCCTTTTAGTATTCACATTATGAATGTTATACCAGTCCTCAGATTTTTTCTTTTTTCTTTTTTTTTTTTTCTTGAGGATTCGATTGGTCTATCCTCAAAGATTTTCCTTCTCACTGTCCAGCCTAATCACATAAAAGGCATGACACGTTTCTGTTAGTATGGCTTGATCTCTGGCACTTCTAGTTAAGATTTCCATCTTTGATTCCACTGCCCATCTGTTCTTACAGGCTTTCTACCTTGTCCATTAGAGTCCTCAGCACATTAATCAGTCTAACAAATCCAACATTCCTGCCATATCTGGTTCTAAGGTCTGTTTTCCCTTTAAAATGTGTGGCTTCCTTATATGCTTTGCAACTTGATAGCCAGCCTTGATGTACTAGGTAAAAGGAACTGTTGTAAACAAGCTTTAAAATTTTTTAATGTTTACTTTTGAGAGCACGTGAGCAGGGGAGGGGCAGAGAGGGAGACACAGAATCCAAAGCAGGCTCCAGGCTCCGAGCTGTCAGCACAGAGCCCGGCATGGGGCTGGAACCCCACGAACCATGAGATCATGATCTGAGCTGAAGTCGGCTGCTTAACCAACTGAGCCACCTGTAAATAGACTTTTAATGTGCTGAGCAGGGGGTGGGCAAACCTGTAGTCCTGTGATTAGGTCTAGGTCTCCCTCTCCTAGTGAGCTTGTGCCTCTGGACCAAACTTCACAAGTGTCTCTCAGTCTCGTCACCTCCCCATTGCCTACCACCCTACCTCCTGAGGTGGCACAGGCTGGTTAGAGTGGAGTATTTCCCCAGGCCAGTGAGGCTGTGATACCCAATTAGGCAGGTTAGGGGCTAGGTAAGTAAGCTTCCCCTGGGGCGGGTATATACTCTGGCATATTTCAAAAGGAGTCCTTTTCCCTTGTGGAGCCAGAAGGAGTTTTTCCTAATGTTCACTGTGGGGAACTTGGGCAAGCTCCTGGAAGTTCTACAATACTGCACACAGCTCCCCCATAACAGGGTCCCCTAAAGTTTAAGTCTGCATTGTGCACTCACCAGTTCATGAGGTCTTCCTACCCTGGCACGCCCCCACAGCTGACTTCGGCTCCGGAGTCTCTACTTTGGTAACCCACAGCTGCTTAGGTTTGCTAGTTTCCCCAGTCCTTGGGACAGCACCTTAACCTGTGTCCTCCTCCCTCTTCTAGGAACTTCTCTGAAGGGGGGGTATGCTCAGCCTTAAGACTGAGTGGCAACTTCCAAGCTCTCTCTACATAGAACCAGGAGGTGCAATCGAATATTATCTTTTCTTAACTTTTTATAATGCTTGTTTTTGAGACCAAATGAGCAGGGAGGGGCAGAGACACAATCTGAAGCAGGTTCCAGGCTCTGAGCTGTTAGCACAGAGCCGATACGGGGCTCAAACTCATGAACCGCGAGATCATGACCTGAACTGAAGTCGGATGCTCAACCAACTGAGCCACCCAGGTGCCCCAAAGTTGAATATTTTCTAACCCAGCTTGAGGGATCATGCGTTTTAGAATCTGTTCCTCCTTGCCCACCACCCATGTAGAAAGGCCTGTTTCACAAGACCTATAGTCTGAAGTTCTGATCTTCTGTCCTTGTTGCTAAAAGCAGACAGTGTTGTAATGGCAATGGGATGCTGGGCATGTGGCTCACAGTGGCAAGTTCTATGTTCAAGTCTAGAAAGCATCATTTGGCCTGAAAAACCTCCCTTCCCTCGAGTAACTACTTAACCCTTTGTTAATGAGAGCTTCCTATAGATACACCTTCGTGTGACCTCTTTGAGAGCTGTTTTAAAGGTGTGATGGACAAAACTGAAGATCTCAAGTCTAGAACAGGACTTGATACACCCAGAAACAATTAGCGTGATCCACTTGCTACATCCAGCCCCTCACATAGTTGCCATTTCGGGGGAGAACGTAATACCGCCTTGCACGCTGGAAACATGCTGAGACCAGATACTTCACTTCTCCCTGCCTTTCCTCCCCTGATCTGAGGGCCCATCCCATTGGACTCTTCTCCATCTTGGGGCATCTTGGGGCAGCGTGCCCTCCTGTAAGCTTTGTGCCCAAGTGGCCCAGAGATGCTGAGACTTGGCACTTCCATCAGGTGGGCTGCCCCAACCGGGTCCTGCAGGCCACCACCTCCGAAGCATCTGATCCTGTCTCCCAGCTGTGGCCCTTTGTTAGGCTGGCATGTTCCCCAAGCTGTGTGTCCTTGTCCTGGCCATGGAATCTATGCTTCTGTGATCAACTTTGAAGTCCTTTATTGGTTTGTTCTGGACTGGTGTTACCCACAACTGCTCATGCTTCATTTTCTCTGACCGTGGCTTCTCCTAGAGCTAGACTTCGGTGGTCAGCCACATTCATGACCACTGAAGGTTATTGGCATTCTGCTGTATGACCCCAGAAGGCCAGAGGTGAGGCGAATCTGCTGGACAGGTGAGACCAGGAGCATATCTTCTTGCCATCTTTCCCTTTTACCCCTGGAATCAGAGGTCTACGGGAATAAGACTGGTTCTGAAGTCAGGCTAGAGGGCTGAGGTGCTCCTCTCATAGGTGAGGGTGGCATGCTGGAGGTAAGGTGAGAGATGTTCTCGAGGCCCTGAGTGTACTGGCTGAGGGGAGGGGGGGGGCTCCTCTATCTGTCCTCTACTGCGGCTTGCGAAGGTAAAACCTAGAAATCCTCTGGCTGGCGGGTGTTGACTCCAGCAAGGTGTCGTTGGGACGCTTAGGCTTGAGATCCTAGTACCTCTGGGACCCCTAACGTTCAGAGGAATGGCACCTAGTGCCTTCAGGAAGGTAGAAATATGGAAAGTCCTGAATGTGAGGCTCTGAGATACCCTGTGCATTTAGCTATAGGCATCTTGTGCTGTTAGGAGGAAGTGGAGTTCTGGGCTGGACACTTCTGGCTGGGAGATGGTTTAGTTTTCTGGGCCTAGATAGACTGGAATGCCCTGCGGTCATAGGGGGGTCACTTAGATCCCTGTGTCCCCCAGAGATGTCAGCCATCACCTGGCTTTGCCTCAGGCTGGGGACCTACCCAGGCCTGACTGCTTTGTGTGCCCTGCTGTCTTCATTTTCCAGTTGTGCTTCCTGGGGACATGCCCACAGGTATAATACCACCAGATGCTGGAAACCAGATGTCGCCATTGAGGCCTTTCCTGTGGCCTGGCTTATCCACATGTCCCAGACTTCTCTCTCCCTTCTACCTGGGACCCCTGTCCTGGGTCCTATGGTATCAGGATGGTGTGTAGCTTGTATTGCTTCTCTCTGGCGTGTTTAACACAGGTCTGATCCTTCAGTGAGAACTGGGGTCTTCCAGACTGTTATCTGGGATTCTAAACATGAGATTTTGCTTTTTTACAGGATCTACCTTTCCAGGTAGATGGTCTTACAATATGTTATAAACCAGGCACTCGACATAGAGTCTGTCAGGATAGACTGTTGGTAAAGGTGCTTGGTTTCTCCATTGTTCCACACCTAGGTAGGTAGCTGGCGTCTGGGCCAATGGATGTGGGTGTATATACAGTGTGCACTATTTCCATCTACTTCCCCCAGGCTGTGCACGACTAACTCTCCCTCATGAGCTCTAGCTTTTCCCTTCCATTCTCTAACCTGAGAACAGGAGATTAAAACTCAAAACTCTCTAAAGCTGAACTCCAACACAGCAGCCATATTAGGTCATAATGTGTTCAGAAAGGCTGGTATTCCAAGGCAGAGGTCTGGATGTGCCAACATGTACTTCACTAAGTATCTCTGGTTCTTTAAACACAGACTCGGCCTCCTAGTCCTAGGAGTAAGAGGCAAGGAATCCTAGGGAACAGTGAAAGGGCCCTTTCTGACCTATCTCCCTCTTTGGCAGAGCCTGGGTGGGCCAAGCAGCACGGGCCCTGGTGGCCTTGAGCATAGCTCAAATGGCTCATGGGAAAGGGTGTCTTGGATTGTGCTGGAAACTCCAGGGTCTAGACTTGATGCCACTGGGGTGGCTGGTTTCCTTGGGCTCACCTTGGAAGGTTTATACTTTCCATTAGGGGCAGGTTTCACCTTCATGGATTTTTGTCTGAGAGCTAAGACAGAAGACCTACTGACAGGCAGCAGCACTGGGATTCTGGTGGGGATGGGCCTCTCTGGGTCAATTAGTGACTCGGAAAAATCTAGACTCTTGATCTAGCCTTTTAGGAGGATTAACAAAAGCTGGTTGGTAATAGATACTAGAGGGGACGAAGCTAAAAGAGGTAAGAATCCCATGTTATCAAAGGAGCCAGTTGTGTATGCAGAAGATGAGTTGCTTGTGTTGCTTGTGTGGGTCATGGGCAGGAATAGGATCTGGGACTGTTCCATTGATAGGGACATAATGTTACAGATGCAGGTAAGATCTGGTTCTGTAAGGAAGAAAACCTGACTGCTAGAATCCTAAGCTTGGCTGTTGGATTTATTGGTCAACCTGGCCGAACAGGAGAGTGTGGGAATTTCCTCTAACACCCAGAAGAGTATTTCTAGAATCAGCATTTGGGGGTGATGGAGAGGTATCCTTCTGAGGTCCTTAAAATCCAATTGTCTTTTCAAAAGACTCTTCCCTGTCCCTCAAGTGAGATCGAGTATACTTGGATACATGGCACTAAGCAACTGGCTCATGATGGCCATCTCTAGAGGGGTCATGAGGTCCATAGTGCCACTTCTGGGTTGTTTCTTTGTCATTCATGCTGTCACTGAGCTGAGTCTCCTGGAAGATGTGTTCTTGCTGGGAGCTCTGTTTCTTGCCTGTGTCTCAGGGTGTCTTCATTCTGGGGCCCCTCCTACTCCTGTTCTCAGCCATCCTGTGAAATGGGCCTATTGGGATTATTTCTGTCCTGGTTTTCTCATGTTTTGTCTCTAGAATTTCTGGGGCTGGGGCTCTCCATCTGGTTTGGGGTGGTTCTATCTTCATACTTCCCCTTGTTAATATTTACGTATTGCCTCAGTTTGGCAACCTTGTTGCTGCTTTCTGTAAACTAGCTACAGGGTCCTGGTTAGGTTAGTGTGAGTGTCCTTGGTCCTGCCTGACCTCCACCCCTGTACCGCCTGCAACAGCACTCTGACAGGCTCCCCAGTAGAGTTAAATTGGAGTCCCTTTTTGTTCTCCCTTGGCTTGGGCCTTTAGGCTGGTAGATTCTTACTGAGTCTGTTCTCACAAGACCCTGTTGTCTTAGCTTCCACCATTGCTCCTTGGGACCATTTTTCTTCTGCATCTCAACATATGGTAAGGCAGAGCTCTCTATCTTTGAAAAGAGAAGCATCCTGTCCTCTTGCAGTTGTGTAGAGCTTTCTGTGCTTGCTTATGGCATAATCTAAGAGTCTAACTTTGCCAGGGATTTTGATCACTATCGCAAGAACACAGTAAATGATTCTTTCCATACTAGAAACATCTTACCACATGATGAACATTATAAATGGTTCTTTAATTTCAAGAATGTATTGATTACTGCAGGCTTTCAATAATGCTATTACAGTGAAAGAAAATAGGACATAACTACTTCTGTAGAACAGATCATTCCAGATCTAGGCTTAAGGCTTTAGTTCATACACAGAATATCTTCAGTTGGGATCATATCTTGTAATATCATGGTAGAATATTTGTTAGCCATGTGAATTCTTCCTAAGTTGCCAGTTGACATAATGTCCATTGGCACTGGTCCCAATGATGGGATGAACATGCTTATAAACAAGCTGTTGCTTGGCTTTATCTGCTTTGATCATTGTCTTTGACTAGAAGGATGGCCTGGAAGCTAGCCACAGGCCTCCGTTAGGCTGGAAGATTCCTGGGATTTAGTGGAGTACCTAGAAGGCTTTTCTCTAGATGGATTTTCATGAGATCCAACACACAGAGTATACTTGGATATGTGCACTTCCTTTCTTTCACTTCCACTGAGGAGCTTTATCTCTTTTCCTAAGAACTATCAAGAATATCTACCAATACAGAAACCTGAATCTGGGCATCCTTGCTGCTTATGTTCTGGTGCCTTGCTCTTCCCCATTGCCTTTCTCTGTAGGGTCTTTCCTGACCTTACTCTCTGCTACCTGAACCCTTGAATGACAATGGAGAAGAGAAATGGTGGCTGCAGCCACTCACATTAAGACTGGCAGCTATGTTCTTTTACGTTCAGCTGGGCATAGGCCTCACCCTTTTCTTGGTCCTGATTGCTCTCCTAGACCTTTTGAACATGGCATCTTATATACTCTTAAGTTCCAGAACCCCATCTAAACTCTTGTCCTAGGTGTAAAGAATAGACCCTTGGCCAGAAAGGCTGTTGCATGTGGCATCTGGGTTTGACATTTCTGGCTGGCAAATGACACAAATCTTTATCCCCTGCTGCCATGGTCACTTTCTTCTGCTTGACTGGGTCTTGCCATTTTTTTAGCTCTCATTCCTCTCATTACAAGCATGTTTGCAGGCACACATCCCTTTCCATTAAACGGAGTCACAGGTCTGGTAGGAACCACTAGACCTGGTCAGTGGCCTGGAGGTCAGAAATGACCTGCCCTGGTGTCTTCAAGCTAACTCCATCTCCTGGTGATTCTCTAAGCTGACATTTGGCTTTGTTTTTTCTGGGCTCATGGAGCAAGGAAACCATAAAAATCTCTGGCCAAGTTTGAGGTCTGCCTAGTAAAGCCTGGCTGTCTCATGGCCCGACCTAGATTTTCTACAGCAGGTGGTCAGGGTCTTAGGCTGTAAAGGATTTGTGCTGCCAACTAAGTCATGGTGCCTGGTCACTTGACAGAGGAATTGAACTTCACAGTGGGTGAATCCTATTTAGATTTTACCATGAATGTTACTACATAGAAGCTGAGGTAGAGGCACAATTTGGAATTCTGGACGTGGTCTGGATCAGGCTGTATCTGTGAGAACATGATAAACTAAAGATCTTACTTTGGCTCCTCCTAAGAGCAGGGCATAAAGGCTGCTAAGAAAGAAACTGGTATTGACCCTCAGAGGAGACTCCTGCTAACTGAAGAAACTGGGAGGCTCCGTTGGATCAAGAGAGCCCTAGGGTGGGATCTGAGCTCCTGCAGCAAAGCCTGGTTCATAGCAAAGAACAAAAGTTCTTGAAATTAATCCTGTTGATGGGAGCTTAATATATAAGATCCTTTCCCCATCCAGGACTGTCTTATCCCTGAATCCATGGGATTCCTAATTATGGATACCTTCCCTAGCATGGACATGGTATCTGCTGGTCAGGATAAGACAGTATGGCACATGGGAATGAGTGTGCTTTATCACACCTGAGCCAACAGGAGTGGGATAATACAGAGGGGGTGAGAATTCTCTGCTTCACGATAACTCTAAAATCTAAGTTAAGATGGCAGATGAAAGGGGCATCTAGTGGTCCTGGAAGTACTGCCTGATGTGGGAGATGGAGTTCAATTCCACATGGCAGTAGGAGTTAGTACAGGGCCACAGTGATTATATGTCAGTATATCCAGACCTAAAAGAACATGGAATTCAGCAAGGGTACTCCATAGACATTCATAATGGCTTACTTCCCAACTAGAGCTCTTGATCCTTTTAGACCTAATGCAAGAACAGAATTGTTGAGACTGGAATTGTCAACAATCATCTTGGCATCTATACCAGGTTCCTAAAAAGGTGTTCTTCAAACTGCCCATGAGGGATAAGACCCATCTTAAGTTCTTGTACCTCTGTCTTGTAAATCCTCCTACCAGCTTCTAGTTCCTTATGCCCTTGGGTTAAGGTGGCTCTGTCACTTCCCCTCAGGTGTTTCCCTTTGAACTCTCATGGATCCTAGAATCTCATTCAGGGGTCAGTGGGGAGAGTAGGCTCTGATTAGGTTGACCGAAAAGGGCCAAGAAGAGACCAAGGGCTCCTTACAGGAGGAGTCTTCTTGTGGCCTGTGCTACTGAAGAAAGTTAGAACTGCACAGGGATGTGTTCCTAGGAAACTGAGCATGGTTGCTAGGATTATGCACAGCAGGAAGCCCGCTCAGTCAAGATATCCATACTAACAATCCTTGTTTAGGCAGAAGAAACTGGATGTATTACAAAGCAAGGCAGGGGCTCTTTAAGGTTCTTGGGTATCTTAGTACAAGAAATAAGAAAAACAAGTCAACAGGCTTAGCCTCCTAGCCTGCCATGGCCCTTTATAAATCCAACATTCTTCCAAGATGGTATCCTTAGTTGTCAAAGCCTCCAGGAGAGACAGTTGAGTTAATCATGCCCATTAGCTTGTGGCACACAAGCGTTGTTGGCCTACATAGGGATCCTTTATCTCTGCAACTCTTCTTTCCCTGTTACCCACAGGCAACCAATCCAATGTGTAAGGTATCTGATTCTCTTCCATGATATATAAAAGGTCTCCTGTGTATATTAAGGAGTCATCCTGCCTCTTCCCTACTAGGTCTTATATTCCCATTATGTGTATACCTGGTCTATTTTTATCTGTTAACTGATACTACATGGCTTGTGGCCTCCACACCTTTCCTAGCTGCTCTCCCAGGGATGGACACCCAATTGCCTCCATCTGTCCCCACAAGTATGGAAAAGAAGATCCTTATACATGTGCCCCTATCTACCTATAGGACAAACATCTTGGGTTTTACCCCCAGGAATAGAATTGCTTCATTTTACTAAATGATACCAGATTGTTCTCCAGAATGGCTGTCGCAGTACATAGTCCCATGGCAGTGTGTGAATATTCCTGTATCCCTGTGTCCCTATCAATATTTCACGTGCCAGCTTTCTAGCACTTGCCAGCTTAATGGATATGAAGGGATCTCCACGTCCTTGGAGTTTAGACACTTGACTGCGTTTTGGGTATCTTTGACTTTGCCTTTTCTTTTGGGGTTCCCATCTGTCTTATTTAAGGACTTCTTCAAATAGTCCCTTGTTGGTTTAATATTGCACTCAATCTGTTGCCTGTCAGAACTCTGTTCACAGTACCTTTCGTTGAACAGAAACTTAAATTTGATCAAAAGAAAACTTTGCCTTTTGGTTTTTTCTGGGGTAGGGTCCTACAAAGTCCTTTTTATCACCAGGTCATGTAACCTGTGTCCTCTATTAGGTCTCTAATCTAGACTTCTATAAAAACCATGGCTAAAGGGCTTTTCTAAACTAGAAACCACTGTATACCACTGTAGGGTATTCAGCTATTCTCCAGAATAAGCTGGCATTCCCCGTACTAAAACAAGTTCATCCTTTACCCCTGGTCTGTGGTAGCCCCATTTGTCCTAGTTCCTACGCACACTTGGGCCTTGTTTCTTGGTCTGTTCTAGTGCAAATACCACACATACTGCCTCACACTATAGTGCTCTATTGTTGAAGCAAGTCCTTTATACTTCCTGGTAGTTAACTTAGCTATTTAAGGACCTCTTATAGGTTCTAAAGTCAACTTGAGTTCTTCAAATTAAGCAAGGATTTTGGGATTACTTTGAATTTATGAACTAATTTAGAACAAAAGTCTTTAATCCTTTCATGGACTATTCACTTATTCAGAATCTTATCAGAACCTTTTTTCTTAGGTTTCTAGGGAGTAAGAACTTTATTTTTTTTCCCTTGGTAAACTATTCTAAACAGGTAAACTATTCACTTGATTTCCACCCCCCCCCCTCGTATATTAACATAGCAAAACCTTAGTTTCTTAATTTGAGCTCTCCCTTTTCCTGGGATAAAACCTACTTGTTCACATGGTAGTCCTAAATACACTACCTAAATACACTAATGGAATCTTAAATTCCATTAGCTAACTCTAGTCATCTGCAGCCATATTTGTAAACAGAATGGTCCTACCATTTCTCCTGGCTGGGGACTAAATCTGACCCTCCATAGAAGTGAAGCCATCCTTCTGCCACAAAGTTCTGATACCGGTTACCTTTTAGAATGCCCTAGAATATACTCAACCATGAGGGGAAAGGTGATCTTCCATCTCCTCGCACAGGCCCAGAGGCATCTGTCCATTGTGGTGGGCTTTCTGTGGGCAGAGCTGGGATGCCCACGTCAGCCTGACTGGAGCCACTTTAGGAGTGTTCTTGCCAGTGAACATCTATTACTTACAGAAAGACAAATGAGCTGTCCTCGTGCAGGTATAGCAAGAGTTTGAACTTGTGGGATCATTTCCAAGAACTTGATAGCAAGTTTTCAGGTTTAGTCAAGTAAGGTGTACCATACTCTTCTAGATTATTTACAGTAACCTTTAATTCTGTTCTAGCACAACTTTACTATAGAAAGACCAGCAACGACCTCACTCTGACCACCAGAGATTGCTACTGCAATGGGTATAGTACTGCCCTTCCCAGATCTTTACACACAAAATGAGACCAAAGTGCATCTACCTGTAGTCAGTCATTTCTTTTTCTCATCGGGAAGAGCTCCTTTAATTCACATTTCAGGTTTTTAAATTAACACCAAGAGGTCTTCTATAGCCTTCCTAAACCCTTCTCAATCTAATACAAAGCCTTATCTGGTAATATCTAGTACAGTCCTTCCTGACTTTTTTTTTTTTTTTTTTTTTTTTTTTTTTTTTGAGACAAAGCTGTTCTATAGTGTCCCACCTTCTAGATTGGTTTGTTTGGTGCTTCTTGGTGGTGTCTAGCTTGTCCCTCTACCCTTCGTATATCCTGGAATCTAGAATTTGCATCTAAAGGTTTGCTGTCCAGCTGAATGTTGAACTTGAATCTATTCTCGGTAATTCTAATATTCCATCATATCAGTAGACCTCCTTAAATGACAAAAACTTCTGGATCAAGGTGGTAGTCTCCTTCAATCAAGGTCTATATTTCATCTCCTTGTGATTAGAAAGAAATCCCATGTCCTCACTTTAGTATTACACAAATATCCAGTGTTATACCTCCATTTGCTAGCTATCTTCAGGTAAACGGACAGTTCTTGCCTGGATCTAGGGTGCCATACCTGAAGGCAACACTGGCTCCCAGAATCCATTGCAGAGGGTTTGGCCTGTCTGCAGGAAGAGCTATATCCTGCTTCTTGGGTTGGTGGATGTGGAGGGGGGTAGGGCAATCCTTTCACCTTCTTAGGTGAACAGCTGTTTCACATCACCATCTGTTCCAACAGTGAGTTTGCTCAGATTTACTGTTTACTAGCAGGAACCACCTAGGTGATGGAAGGGTAGCCTCCTTTTATTAAAGAACACTTCCGCAATTTTTAGGTTTATATTCTCACTGAGGTTCCTAAGGGTGCTATCTTGGAAAGCAGCCACTTTGATTGATTGAGCTTACAGCTAACGGTGCTAGTGACATTTCTCTAAATGTACATGGGCATTCATGCTGTGGCACTACCATGCGCAGTGGATGTGGCAGCAAATGGCAGGTGAAGGAGGCTGTATGGGATTGCGAACCTTCTAGCACAAAATGCTGTGGAGACATGGGTCAGGCCATGGCCTGGAGGTGGTCTCACAGAATCTTATTCAGACCTACTGTGGCTCACATGGGGTCAATGCCAACTGCAGCCCGTGGGCCATCTAAGGCTGGCACTTCTGACTCCCAAGTTCTGGTGCTGTGCGGGTAACTTCAGTCAGATTGCAGGGAAACAGACACTCAGAGGACGGGCAGGCTTTGGCATAGCCTGACATGCTCTGATAGGCTTTGCCCTGACATGACTTGATTTTGTGTCCAAGGGAGAGCTTTGTTTTTTGGTCCATCTGTATTCAAGGCCATTTCTTTCTTTCCTGTAACATCTTATTTTTTTAACATATTAAATATAACTTGTATGGAAGCCAGTTTGACAATAACACCCAGTGCTCATCCCAACAGGTGCCCTCCTCAATGCCTATCACCCACTTTACCCTCTCCCAAGGCCATTCTGAATCTTGCTGGCACCAGAAGGTCTTTCTGTGCCAGTATCTCTAGCACTAAAGGTGACAGGTGAAACTTGACATGCATGAGGCTGCCTCAGGCATCCCTCCTAGTCTCTGGAAGGCCAGGAACTGTGTTCTCTCAACTCTGTAGCTAATGTGGAGCAATGATGCCACTTCTCATATAAGCATAACGTGTAATGGCTGCGACAGGAATTTGGGCATCTTGCTGTCAGTTAATGCTCCATGCACATCTATATGCCCTTTATTTCCCAGTCCCCAGGCATTGTGGGTCCCATAATTAAACTCTCACAGATATGAATGGAAACGGCCTTGCTTCTGGTGCAAGACCATGGAGGGTAGGTGTGCCTTCTCTGCTTTCTCTTGTGTGTGGAGGTGGCCCTGAAGGTTATGCACTTGAAATGCTATAGCTGAAAACAGAACTATTCCTGGGTCCTAAGAGAGCCTTGTACAAAGCACTTTACCCTCAAGACTTGCACCTGGAAGTAAACATTTGTGTTAAGCCACTTAGAACTGAATTGTTAGGAGACCATAGCTTAGCGTTACTTGGACTAAACCATATCCTTCCGGGATTGGGCAGTGTTCTCCCTACCAACTCTTACCACTGCCCTCCCCCCACCCCCATAGCCTCAGGTGTGACCACCATTGCTGTGTCAGTGACAAACCCAGATGTTTTCCAGGGCTGTCATTCTGGGGTCCAGTCTGTGCTCAGGGGTTGAGGCATCAGTTTCCTCTGTCTGTGCCCTGCTCCTGGAAGTGATCTAGGTGGCTGTTATGGAACCCAGACTCTCCTGGGCACTTAGCCTATGGAGGCAAAATCCAGAGGTTCTGTTCTCAGGGGCTTAGCCTCATGGCACAGACAGGAACAATGCTGACTGGAGGGCTTCTAATGGAAACAAGGTAGATACCAGACACAGGGAGCAGCGTCTGGACCCCCCCCCCCCCCCCCCGCCCCACCGTAAGTGTCAGTTGCCTTTGGCCTTCCTTCTAGAAGCCTGTTGCTATCCTAGGAATAGCATCTTTTTTTTTTTTAATATGAAATTTACTGTCAAATTGGCTTCCATATAAGTGCTCATACATACAGTGCTCATTCCGACAGGTGCCTTCCTCAATACCCATCACCCCTCCCACCCACCTCCCTCCCACCCCCCATCAACCCTCAGTTTGTTCTCAGTTTTTAAGAGTCTCTTATGGCTTGGCTCCCTCCCTCTCTAACTTTTTTTTTTTTTTTTTTTTTTTTTTTTCCCTTCCCCTCCGTCATGGTCTTCTGTTTCTCAGGATCCACATAAGAGTGAAAATGTATGATATCTGTCTTTCTCTGTATGACTTATTTCACTTAGCATAACACTCTCCAGTTCCAACCACGTTGCTACGTAAGGCCATATTTCATTCTTATTGCCAAGTAGTATTCCACTGTGCATATAAACCACACTTTCTTTATCCATTCATCAGTTGATGGACATTTAGGCTCTTTCCATAATTTGGCTATTGTTGAGAGTGCAGCTATACACATTGGGGTACAAGTGCCCCTATGTATCAGTACTCCTGTATCCCTTGGGTAAATTCCTACCAGTGCTATTGCTGGGTCATAGGGTAGGTCTATTTTTAATTTTTTGAGGAACCTCCACACTGTTTTCCAGAGCGGCCGCACCAATTTGCATTCCCACCAACAGTGCAAGAGAGTTCCCTTGTCTCCACATCCTCTCCAGCATCTATAGTCTCCTGATTTGTTCATTTTGGCCACTCTGACTGGCGTGAGGTGATATCTGAGTGTGGTTTTGATTTCTATTTCCCTGATGAGGAGCGACGTTGAGCATCTTTTCATGTGCCTGTTGGCCATCCGGATGTCTTCTTTAGAGAAGTGTCTATTCATGTTTTCTGCCCATTTCTTCACTGGGTTATTTATTTTTTGGGTGTGGAGTTTGGTGAGCTCTTTATAGATTTTGGATACTAGCCCTTTGTCTGATATGTCATTTGCAAATATCTTTTCCCATTCCGTTCGTTGCCTTTTAGTTTTGTTGATTGTTTCCTTGGCAGTGCAGAAGCTTTTTATCTTCATGAGGTCCCAATAGTTCATTTTTGCTTTTAATTCCCTTGCCTTTGGGGATGTGTCAAGTAAGAAACTGCTGCGGCTGAGGTCAGAGAGGTCTTTTCCTGCTTTCTCCTCTCGGGTTTCGATGGTTTCCTGTCACACATTCAGGTCCTTTATCCATTTTGAGTTTATCTTTGTGAATGGTGTAAGAAAGTGGTCTACTTTCATCCTTCTGCATGTTTCTGTCCAGTTCTCCCAGCACCATTTGTTAAAGAGACGGTCTTTTTTTCCATTGGATATTCTTCCCTGCTTTGTCAAAGATTAGTTGGCCATACTTTTGTGGGTTCAGTTCTGGGGTTTCTATTCTATTCCATTGGTCTGTGTGTCTGTTTTTGTGCCAATACCATGCTGTATGGATGATTACAGCTTTGTAGTAGAGGCTAAAGTCTGGGGTTGTGATGCCTCCTGCTTTGGTCTTCTTCAAAATTACTTTGGCTATTCAGGGTCTTTTGTGGTTCCCTATAAATTTTGGGATTGCTTGTTCTAGCTTCAAGAAGAATGCTGGTGCAATTTTGATTGGGATTGCATTGAACGTGTAGATAGCTTTGGGTAGTATTGACATTTTAACAATATTCTTCCAATCCATGAGCACAGAATGTTTTTCCATTTCTTTAGGTCTTCTTCAATTTCCTTCACGAGCTTTCTATAGTTCGCAGCATACAGATCTTCTACATCTTTGGTTAGGTTTATTCATAGGTATTCTATGCTTCTTGGTGCAATTGTGTATGGGATCAGTTTGTCTTTCTGTTGCTTCATTAGTGTATAAGAATGAACTGATTTCTGTATATGATTTTTGTATCCTGCGACTTTGAATTCATGTATCAGTTCTAGCAGACTTCTGGTGGAGTTTATCGGGTTTTCCATGTATAATGTCATCTGCAAAAAGTGAAAGCTTGACTTCATCTTTGCCAATTTTGATGCCTTTGATTTCCTTTTGTTGTGTGATTGCTGATGCTAGCACTTCCGACATTATGTTAAACAATAGTGGTGAGAGTGGCCATCCCTGTCATGTTCCTGATCTCGGGGAAAGCTGTTTTTCCCCATTGAGGATGATATTGTGGGCTTTTCATAGATGGCTTTTATGTTTAAATATGTTCCTTCTATCCCGACTTTCTCGAAGGTTTTTATTAAGAAAGGATGCTGAATTTTGTCAAATGTTTTTTCTGCATTGATAGAATCATATGGTTCTTGTGAACAGCATCTTCTATAGAGTGTTGTATGTACCAAAGCCTTGATCTTAGAATGCTGGGGCAGCAATGAGGTGGAGGCTAGTGTGGGTCAAGGCTACTTCTTGAGAGTTACCTAAGCCTGTAGATTGACACAGTCTGTGGCAGTCTGGGAGGGGCCTGGGAAGGCTGCTGCCCAGTGGCTGGCTATCTTCTTAGACTACCCTATCAGAAGCCACTAGAGCCAGACTAGTGCTTGATCTCCATGGGCTATGGGAATCCTCAGGCATGGTTCTCCTCAACTGGAACTGCAAGACTGTGCTATTTTTCTCTTCCTCCTCCATTCTTGCCCCTGTGCATTCATTGGCAGGCTCAGGCCTTCAAATAGGCCTGAGCCCTGGGAACTTGGGCTGCCCAGCTCCACTAGCCCGAAAGCTCTGGTCCATGAGAACAAGGGTCTCCCCTATCTCTGTATTCTACCCTAGGATGCACTCCAGTCAGAATTCTTGCTATTCTGGGGTGTGGGTCCCCTTAGGTTTCCTTTATTTACTGCTCCTTATTGTAGCTGTAAGAACTTTAGGGCCAATGGCTTGACTAAGAATTGAGTTTGGACTTAGTCTGCTGTGCCTTCCTGAACTCTGCTTGTTCAGGCTTCTGTCCACTCCAGCATGATCCTGTCTCTTATAGCTTGACCTTCTCCTAGACTTCTGTCTCTTCAGTTACATTCTGAGCCCTTGAAACTCAGGCCTGGCACTTGTTCCCTCAGAAAAAGTATTCCTTGCCATTCAAGCTCCAGTGTGCATGGCTGTATACCTGTCTCAAGTAGCTGGGAGCCCCGGAGGGTGGTCATGTAAGTAATCTACAATCTTTTCAGATGAGACTACTCCTTAAATCATACACCTTTGTCTATACATGATTTCAGAGAAACTTCTGCAAGTTATACACCTAACCAGCTCTCACTACATAGAAGCTGTGCTTGAAGAATGGCTTTCCTGTGACCTGGTCCTTAGATATGGACTTGGTAAATTTGACTACAAGTTCTCCCCAGGTACCAAGATTAAGTCCGTGAATTCATCAGTTGATCATCCCCCTCTTCCATCAAAGCCCAGGAATGGCTTCCTGACCAAAACTGGGTTTGAGAGTTCTCCTCCAGGGAACATCTAACTCCTCAGTGGACTTTGAAATTGTTGGGGGGTATTGAGGGTACAGGTAAGGCCCAGGCTGTCTGGCAGGTGCCTGTTCATCACAGTTGTAGTTCTGGATGTCTTAGCAAGACTATTGATGAAGTTGTTCTTTCCTAGAACTGGTGGGTGGAAAGTCAGGGCAAGCGGACACCATAGCCATCTGGAAGATGGCAGTACAGGACTTGGACATGGCTTCTGTAACAGCTGCTTCTGGCTGAAATAAAGAGACTGCCCCAGGGTTGCAGGGGACTGAGAGCATCCGGGGCTGATCTTTACCAAAACTGTATTAAGTCAGTGGCATGCAGGGGTCAGAGGGGAAATGTACTTTAGCCTTCATACCAAAAGGTGGCATGGGGGTTATAAAGTCCAGGTTGACCCAGGGCAGGGACTTAAGACCCATAGACATCATCACCTACCTCCCCTACCACTCTTGCCTACACCTTACACCTTAGGTGCCATATCTATGGGAATGAGAGTTGGCCTGCAAGGTGGGGGGGGGGTATATGATGTGCTTGTCTGGATGCTCAGACTAGACATGGTATATAAATGGAGTGCATCTTTTAATCTTGAGTGACTGTTTGCAGTTGGCTTGTTAGGGGTAGGGTGGTATCGTGGTGGTCAGAAAAGGAGGTTAGGGAGTCCTAGTGTATCCATTAGTCCTAAGGATTGCCCCAAATCAACTAAGGATCTATAGACACATGCTAATAGTTCACATGTGGCTTCATCTCATGGTATCTCTAGGCTAGGCACCTGTAAGACTCCCATAGCTCAGAGGCCCCAACTCACTTAAGCAGAATAGCTCCATAATCCAGGCACAGCATTATCAGTTGCAGAGACTAGAGATAGTACTGGAGAAGGAGACTGTCTCCTTCCCAGACCACAGGACTCTCCAGAAGCTATGTCTAGATGCTTGAGTGTCTGGTGTTAATATCTTTGAAGAAACTGAGATACAGAATTGCTACCAAATACCCTAGTTTCCAGGGTGTTCCTTGCTCAAGTGACTTGTTGGAATTAAGTTGCTAACTGTTCTCCATTTCTCTTCAGGTCAAAGGTATCAAGGCAAGTGAATGCCAGATAAGAAGTTGGTATGACTCACACGTAAGGGAGCTATGGTTGACACTAGAGACTTAGGCCAGGGTCATACCATGTAAGTTCTTCGAGGCCAAGTTGAAGACTTGGCTGTGTATCCTTAGAATGATAGGAAGCCCTAGAAGAGATTTACAAGGGTATGGGAGATAGGTGACCTGATGAGTTTTAAGATAATCATTGGAGACTTCATGGAGTCCCAATGAGACTAGCCAAGAGGTTGGCATGAGGGTTTGAGTGACTGGTTAGAAGGAAATTTCTTGTGCCTTAGACAAGAGGCCAGAACTTGGCAGGGAAGCTAAGGTGGAATAAAGTAGATGGGTTCAGGATATGATCAGAAAGTAGAATTAAACAGGATTAAGGGAGAAAAGCAGAAAAAAGCTTCTGGTCACCTGGTACCTTTGAGTCTACAGCATGACCTTGGCAGAGACGTTGCTCTCTAGAGTCCCTTAGAGGCCGAAAACATTCAGTGTAGGGCCATTTTGGTTTGGGTTGCTGGATTCTCTAAATGAGGGCATCCAGCAAGCAGGTAGAACTCAGTCATTGGTGTACCGCAATGGTAAATGACGACTTGGGAGGTTGAGGTTGGCCCATGAACCCCGTACACAGACCTCTCCTCTGCCTAGAGTTTACAGCTGAAGGTTCAACAGTGAAGGTGAGAATAGGAATGTCCTTGGAGACTTGCTACTTAGAGGCTACTGGGGACCTTAGGGAGAAGATCAAGCTAGGGGTGGATGGTCAGTGTAGGTCAGATAAAATGTTGAGATGGAAAAGTATGGGTTGCTTAGCTGGAAGGTTATAGAGTACAGAGGTTAAGTATCTAATTCCAGAAAAATGAGCCTCTTCCATAACTATGGGAAGTGTCCAGTGGCAGACAAGTTGAAGGGTGGGGAGAAAGTCTATCAGATAAGGCCTCCCTACTGAGAGCAGGAAGTGTTTGCTTTAACCTCTCAGCTGTTTATTGTCCAGTTCCTGTCCCTGCTTTAAAGCTAGAGGTGGTGGATAGAAATTGGCCACTGACCTTGCTCTGCAGAGACCTCCTGGTATCTGCCTCTGTGGACGTCCAGTCAGGTGGATATCCGGGGATGGCACCTTAGGCATCCCCAGGATGTCAAGAGCCCCCTCAGAAGCCCCCTCAGCCTACCTCTTAGGTGGGTGGTGGCCCCCCAAGAGCCAAGGTATGGGGACAACTTTTTTGTTCCAAAATCTGGATGGACAGCAGGGCCTCATTCCAGCTGTGGTTCTCAGGACTTGATCTAATGGCTTTTGTCACTCCCTTCCCCTTTGTTAACTGTAGCAGATGGTGGCATCTGGGGACCCTAGCTGTGAAAATTCTGGTTCCTGGCCTGCTCAGTGCTGTATGCGGAACTTTGTCTTCAGGGCCGCCTTACTGCTCTTCTCAAACCCGTTCACCTTCCTTTCTACCTGGGACCTCTGTTCTGGTGGCTGTGGCCTTTGGCATTAGGGCACTCTGCTTGTATGTAGTCTCTTGCTATACCACATGCTGGGCCCAGACCTCTGTGAGGTCCACTTTGATCCTAGCTGGGGATGGGCTCCTTTCTTCAGAGCTGTTTCTTTCTGTTCTGCCTCTGAACCTGGATTCTTAGCAGTTGTGGTTTGCTTCTAACCTACAGGGTAAGGCATTGTAGGCCAAATCGGTCTTGTCATCTTTCCTGGTCCCCTAGACCTGTGGGCCAGGTTCTAGAGGGCAGGAATAGATGTGGCTAGAAGTCTTCATGGCCACTTCCCAGCTGGACCAATCCGTCCAAGTATCCTCTCCTTCTGGTCTTTCCTGAGAACTCTTGACCCTGGGAGCTGCTTTAGAATTTCTACATCTGGAGATCCTGGCATACTGGTCATGCAGCTCTGTATGTATCTATAATATAGACTAAACAGTAGATGGTCAACTTGACATGCCTAGAGTTCATGAAAACCATGAGCGAAAATTATCAATACTGTAGATACTTGGTCCTATCAGAGAAGATTTGGCTGTAAGTGTTCCCCTTGACCAGGGGGGCTTCTACAAGATCACAGCAGATAAGCATTTAGTGTTCACTTGGACAGAGGCCAGGCCTAGCACATGGCCTGGGTCAGTGCTATTTCATCCTAGGTCTTCCTAGGAGCTGTTCTACCCAGCCTTACTTTGCTTGGAATCAACAGCCAAGGTCACTTATGATTCCTTAAGCTGTCCCATAGGCCTTCTAGGTCTGTTACCCTACAACATGTCACCTATGGTCTTGTTATTCAACCTGAGACTTTCTAGATGGTCTACCTTCTACAGTAACTCTGCATGTGTGACTGGACACAGGCTGTCATGACCTGTGGTACAGACATCAGTCTGTGCCTTTAGGGAAGCCAGTGTAAGGAGTGACAGGTCACAGGTAGCATGTGACTGTTCTGGGCTGTGAAAGTGGCATGGGAGTTAGGCTCCCGAATCAGGGCTCAGAATTGCATCTCTTCTCAGGAAAGAACAGCTTAGTGGAGGCCTCTAGTAGAAAGTAGATCTGCCTAGCTTCCTTCAGGGCTGGGGGTGCTAGTCAATGCCAGGTGCCCCTAGCTGAGTATTACTGACTTGAAGCCAGAATACTCAGGTACCCACTGGGCTGCAGGGCCATGTGTTCTCAAGAAATGCATAGTGTATATGGCAGTGTCCCCCTCAGAGGGGACATGTGGCTTAGGCTTTCAGCTTTTGTTCAGCCTCACTGGTTCTCCTCTGTCCTCTCCCGTGAATGCCTCCCCTTGAACCTGCCTCCGGTTGCTTGAGGCCTATGCCCATGTGGGTTCTGGATTGCTCACTGCCCTGCCTGTTTCAGGTTGGAGCCATGGTCCTAGGATCAAGCCTTGGACTGCCTTCTTATACTTTAGCGTTCTCTATCCCAAGGCCCATACAGACTCCTTACTATACCTGAAGAGTATTCTCTAGGGCCCCTTTATTTTTCCTTTGCCTTCCTTCTCTCTAGGAGCTCTGAGGTTCTCAGGCTTGTCTGACATTCAGTCTGTGGTCTGGTGTCTAGACTCTTGACCAAGGACCTACCTGTTGCCTCTGAGGTCTCTAGCTTTCTTGGTCTGGCTGGAGCTGCCCTCTCGGGCTGGTTTGGCTCACCCCTTTGGCTTTGCTGCCAGCACCTGTCCTGTGATGATCAAGATCTCTGAATTCCTCCTTGAGGACTAGGGTCTTCTCCATGAAAATCAAGTCGAATGTTTCACAGCGAGACAGACTTCCCTTCCATCAAGGAGTGAGACTGCATTTCCTTGAGTTTATAGGGAGAAGCAGCAAGCTATAGCCTTTCTGGGATCACTGGTTCTCCTGAGTGGCACATGAATATTTCCAGAGACACTAGGTCAGGCAGTGCCTGGGGGTCCCAGCAGCTGGGTCTGTTGGCCTGGGCTGGCCAGGGAGGTCCAAGGCCAGATACAGAAGGTGTGATGGCTGATCTTAGCCCAGGGGTCTAACGGTGTTGTTAGCATAATATGGAGAGGAGAGGTGGAGACAGACTGGCATCCCTTTGAGTCTTAAGCCCTCCCTACCCTCTTCATATCCTCAAAGGAGTGGTATGGAGTATGTAATAAAGAACAGAGCCTGGGAGGACAGGGAGAGCTGAGTTAGGTACATATTTCCATGGTAGAAGGCAGTTTGCTTATGGCCTTTTAAACTTGCATCTCCGGGAAACTAGCATTACAGGCCTGGAGAATTCTGGGGAGATAGGACCTCTGCAGGCTACTTCTGACCCCTGTGTTGAGGTAGGAACAACACCTCAGGCAGAGGGCATCAGTGGAGTACAGGTGACCAGAAGGAAGGGGATGGCATCTTCTGGGATCTGCCTGGCTGGACCCAGGCAGCTTTTCTGGGGATGGTGGCATTTGTTTCACAGGGTAGAAACTGGAGAAGGGGGAGGATGGATCAATAGGATCCAATGTGTTCACATTTCTAAGGTCTTTACATAGGCCTGAGGCCTGGCCTGAAACAGAAGAGTGGAACTGTCACATGAACCATGGTTGCTAAAATTAGTGTCAAAGGGCTTGAGCCAGAGGGCTTGTGGACAAGACTGGGACAATTGGGTCCATCTAGGCATCTCTCCTGATCCCTATCCCTAACATTTTTTGAAATGTTAGTGTCCCAGTCATGCTTCCAAACACCAAAATGTAATCACCTGGGAGGTAGAAATAGGCTCCTGGTGTCAGACCCTCTTCTGTAGAGGGTCTCAGCACATTTCTCCCAGGTGCTGTGGCCTCCCAAATTTTCTACTTTTCCACAAGGAGATCACAGTGCTATTGTGAAGCAGAGGCCTCTCTGTATCCAGTGAAATCCTGGCAGCATGGGTTAGAGCAGGTCCTGTATCTCTAGCAGGGCAGCTCTGAGTGAAGTCTGTCCAAGCCATCTTCCTCTCCACTCCACCTGAGATCAGGCTAAGGCCACGAGTGCAATATCCCCTGAAACACAAGGGGGGGTACCTTCTCTTCTCCCCAGTCTGACCCTTTTGTAGAGAGATGGGGGGAATGGAAGGGGGGGCTAGGCAGGAAGGAGAACCAACCTTCTACAGACCTGAGGATGGTGACCAGGATGGTGAAGGGAAGTGAGGCCATCTTAGGTGGCCTACCCCTGTCCCCCACCCTGTCCCACCCCGTCCCACCCCTGTCCCCCAACTCATGGACCTTGTTTGGAGCCAAGCAAAAATTGCTGGCCTGAGGCACTTGCAGCTATGAGAAGCCACTAGAATCTTCCAGAAGCATTGTAGAAGGCATTTCAAGACCATGGTCTATGTCCGTCCTTGAACCAGAACTTGTTTTGGGGGACTGGAGCCCACTGGGCTTGGATAGAGGCCCCTGGTCCATATTGCAGGCAAAGCACAGTATATCACTTTGGTCAGTGGCGGCTCTGCAGCTGGCTGTCACATCAGGACACTGAACAAGTGTAGCTTGGAATAAATAAGCAGTACATTCCTCAACAGTCATTGCTATGGAGCTTCCAAAAATCTTCTCAGCAGGCATGAAACATGCACAGAAGGAAAGATTCCTAATTCTCTCTTCCTGTGCATGGCGATGGACACATCCTTCTGCTGGAATCTGGGACAAGCAGGTGACTGAGCAAACTCTGCCAGGCTGGCTCCCGTAATGGCTGTGGCCTTCTGGCCACAGACAGACGTGCTGAGAAGGCTAAGTCCCCTCTGCTTCCAGGATTTGCAGCCCTAGTGTGGACTTGCACCTGCATTACACACTGGGCTCCTGATCTGTCCAAGAACCCACTGTTTCAGACTGTGAACTAATGTCCTAGAAAACTTCAGCCTGGACACCTCCGATTCATGCTATCAGAAGTGGCTTTTCAACTCTGGCCAGAGACTTTCTCCGTATGCTAGTTACCGCCCGTGGAGGTCTATCCAGGTAAATACTCCCCACCCCCCACCCCATATCAGCCATGGGATTTGGGTTTCTGCATATACCTAACTGGGAGGCCCAGACCACGCCCCATGTGAAGTTCCAAGGGGCACATGCCTCAGGGAGGCTGGGTCAGTAGCGAATCTCTGCCTCGACAGAACCCAGTCATATCACCAGGTGCTGGAGCCTTGTGCTGAAATGGAAGACCACCTCCACACACATGTCACCGTGGTGGGTGACTGGCTTGGTACTTGGGATCCCTGTTCTTGCCTCTCCTTTACCTCTGTAGGTTCTTGAACTCTCCAGGAAACATAGCTCTGGCCCAAATCTTCCTTCTGATGTTGAAGGACAGAAAAGGTAGCAAGTGTGTCTGCTAGAGACTAAGAGTAAGGAGCAGACCAGGCCCAGTCCTACATGTGAAACCCACTCCCCAGCCACGAAGGCATATCTGGAGGCCATAAGCCCTCACACCATAGCCTGTGGCTGAAGGAGGCACAAGCCCATTGTCTGGGGGTGGGCAGTAGTAGATGACCCCTCACATGCTCCTGCTTCTAGAATAGCATGTGACTCTTGAGGCAGGAGGATCGCAGACAGAACTATAACAGCTATGTCATAAAAGGCAGGGGTGGAAGGGGGCCGAGTGTGGCAGGTGTCATCCTAACAAGGCCGTGAAAATCCTTTTCTCTCCCTTCCCCCTGCTTTCTGCTCGGAACCAGCATGCCCTGGCACCCTGCTGGTGAACCTCATAGCTCAGACCTCTGTGTGGAAGCTGACCTTTATCATGGTGGTCATGATGTGGCCTCAGGAATGTACGCTCAGTGACTCTGGGCAACAAACCAGTAAGTATCTGCCAGAAGATGTGGACTCTGGCCCTCCATTACACATGGCAGGAGGGCTGGTGAGGGGTTTCTTTCTTGCCTGAACAGGTACTACCTGGTGTCTTAGTCTGCCAGTGGCTGGGGAAATCTCCACCCTTTCAGCCCTAGTGGGAAGCAGCACCCATTTGCCACCACAGAAATGAAAATTTGGATAACCCTTTACTGACCTCTCTTGCAGGTAGGATCTAGAGGTGTGGTGCAGGCTCTGTTGTTCAAGTGTGTCCTCCCTAGATCTGAAATAGAAGCCAATGGGGCAAAGCTTCCAGGACTTCAAATGATCTTCTGTCTAATAGACCTGTGCAAGGGGCTCAGCTCCAGGCAGCAGTGGAAACGGCAGCATCAGCGTTCCATCAGTGGCACCGGATGCAGTATCTGGTGTTCAGTGGTGGGGGCTGAGGTGTCCTCATGAGACAGGTCTACTGGTTGACCTCAGAGCCCTATCCTCCAGCCATCCTGAAGATGCTATAAGCTACCCCCAGCCTTCATCGGGAGTCTGTTTTTTTTTTTTCTTTTTTCTTTCTGCTAAATGACCAGAATTGGTTTTGTTGCTATGACCAAGAACCCTGGCAGCAAGAACCAGACCTTATGGGAAGCACACTGGCATGCTGGCCCAGTTGAGGCTGAAGGCAGTGATGGTCCAGCTGGTATGAAGGGCTGAGTCTCAGCCTGTGGCATATGGAATGAGATGCCTTTAAATCTGTCCCGTGACCACTCCAGCTCTGTCTTGACTTGCTACACCTTTCATGCTGTTCCAAGGGAGTAGTTTGTCCCCCAAAGCCACACTCTAATGGATGTACTGTTGTTGGGCCATCCTTCCATCTGCTAATCAGTAATAAGCACAATACTTGGTACATGGCTTTGATATATTTTTTTTTTTTTTTTGAAGATAGCATGTGCTGTCTGCTCCGGCTTCAGTGGTGACCTGAAGGTTGACTTTGGCATCCAGAATGTGAAGAATTGCCAAAATGGGATGTAGTAGAGCAGCTCTGCTCCTTGGCTCCCATGACTTAGAAGGATGTTGGTGTCCAAGTGTCTGTAGTCAATTGAGATGCTCTATGGAACTCTTGGCCAGCTCTAGTTAGAGAATCTCAGTGGAGGCCCCTAGGGTTTTAGAGCAAAGCTAGGCTGCCTTCTGCAAGTAACTGCTCCTGAAGTGGAGCTTGACCTGCTCTTTGGTTCCTAGTGGAAAGTAAATGCTGCCTTATGTGAGCCAGGTGGTTGTTGATGTACCCAGACATCATTGAGCATGCCCAGTGGTCCATCAAATAGAAGTCTTAGGACCTACTTGAGCCCTAAATCTTAAAACCTATAAATTACATGAAGAGTTGGCTAACAGAAGGACTATACCTGTCACTGCCCATCTATCCCTCAATCCATACCTAGGACTCCTAGAGAAAACCCAGACATTGTAATCAGTGCCAGACAATATACTGGTATCAACTGGATATAAACTATGGCACTATAGCCCGTTCAAGGGGACCATGAAGGACCACAGGGAAGGCATCTTAACAAGTAGGACTTTAGGCAGGCCATTCTTTTTTGCCTAGAAAGACACATGCTCTAAAATATCTAATGTAGATCTGTTGTCAGATGCTAAGAATGTGCCTGGCTGGTCATGGACCTAGAAGAGGCAAGATTACATGATTAGTGACAAAGAGGCTTAGGGAGGAGGTACATAGGTAGAATTCCTAGAATGGACCTAAAGCATGGAGATATCCCTTGCAAATGCTCACAAAGGCCCCACTCTGGAGGATCTCCATTAGATGAACTAGGGGGTCTGCATTTAAACCAATAAGTTTCCCTCAGGTACCTAAGTGCTTGCTTAATGGACTCATGAAGTGCTACAGGAGCAAGAACCAGGTTACACATAGATCACCTTGAACTTCTCACAAAGGCTGAACTGACCTCTGTTAAGAGACTACTTGCCAGCAACAGTGACCCTGGACCCTTGATAAGCACCTTAAACTTGGGAGAGCAGTCAACTACCTAATGTTGGGCTCCCTTCACTGGAATCCTATCATGGAGCAGGTGGCTATTTGCTACCAGAACAGATCCATAACTAGCATTTACAACTTTCCCTGGCCAAGAAGTATGTCAAAGCTATTCATGAATTTGGATGTAACATTCAGCGTTGTCCCTGTGCTGCACTGCACATGAGGAAGGAACTTGCTTCTTAGCCTAAATCAATAGGCTGAAGCCCTTTGAATTCTCTGGTGTTAGCATACATTTTGTCCCAGAAGGAACTGGTGTTGTAAGATGTTGAAATAGTCTATTGACACTTCTATCATGGTACCACCTGGGATTCACTGCCTTGGTAGGCTGGAAAACTGCCTTGTAGTAGGTCTTCTAAGCCAGAGATGAAGGTTATGGTGTTCTCATCGCCAGACTGCTTGGATCCAGGTATTAGGTGGCGGACGCGAACATGGTACCCCTTAACATACCCTCCAAGGTTCCGTTCTGAAAACTTTTGATTGCTCTTCCTGGATTTCTGGGCTTGGCTAGTCTAGAAGCCGGAGTAATCAGAGGAGAAAGACAGCAACAGAAAAGCCTCACTTCTTCATGGAAGTGGAGGTAGAGACAGGGTCTGGTGGTTTCTTTGCTACGTGAAGCAGGCAAATAAAGGTGGGGGGCAGTGGTCGGTTTCTAATGTGGGCTGGGGTAATCAACTGCCAAAACAAGATTCCCCTGTGCAGGAGAGGTGGGGGAAGCATGGATCCAACCCAGGGAACCCTCCAAGGAAGCTGGAAATGTTCAGGCAGAGTAGTAGGCTCTAGCAGCCTCATGCTACTGCTGCTCCCAAGGGTATACGCCCCTCTGTACTGACAGTTTGGATCATTCCACCATCTAAATAATCCAGGCAGCTGAAGTTTTAGAGGAAGGGAAACAATGGAGTTGGTTTCGGAAGATGGATCCAAATAACCTTGGCCTTGTAACCTTCCTAATAAAAGTCCCGAACCGTGATCTGTATTTATCCCCCTTAGAGGGACTACCATCTATCTCCCTTTATAATGTATGTTGGAGACGGAGGGTATCTTTTCAGTCCATAGGTCACAATATCTCAACACGATGGGAACAGAACTAAAGGAATGGGTATCTTATACTGGACTGCAGCAGAATGTAGCCCACATGGCTGCTCCTAGAACTGGGGGGATAGACATCTGAGTAATAATGTCGTCATAGTCAAAGTATAGGAGGAAGAGTAAATATTGATGTTAGGTGGTAAAAGGGGTAGACTTAGTGCATACTTAAAAATATCTCTTTGCTGTGAATTTATATTCTTTCTATCTGGGTATTTCCTTTCCAGATGCGTTCATGTCTTCCCATCATAGAAATGGAAGTGTCTTAAACTTTCTCAGCTAATTTTGTAACTCAGGCTTGGAGGTGGTGGTGGCGGGTGGGATCTTGAAGCAGTTCTAGGCTGTGCTCTTTGGGTGGGGTTTCTGGCTGAGCCCTGTTCTCTGGCCCTGAGTGATTATTCGGACTTACATGTTCCCTAATAAATTTTCTTGCACTCAAATCAGTCTGTTTCTGATGTGGCTAATGTGGAACAAAACTTAAGATGGTCTAGATATGTGTTCTTTGGCCTTGACAGGGCCATTGCCGCATTCCCTAAATGGGCTGGAGGCCAGCTTATCCCTTCCAGCCTGTGTGCCCTCTGGCTCTTACCTCAGAAGCTGGTGCCTCTTGATTTGTTATTTAACCTTGATACTTACATAGTCCACATCTGTGAGGTCATGGTTCGATCTGCTCCTGAACCTGCTAGTATGGGTGTATGACCTTATGTGGTCTTGAAATGGGAAAGCTACCTTCAGAATCTCCTGTCCTGCTGATCTTGTACCGCGGGTATGCTCAGAACCCCTCCTGATCGCCAGGCTCAGGGTCCTAAGTGCCCTTCACTTTTAACCTGGAGAAAGCTTACCAGGGCGTACATGAAACCCGTGTCCCTCTTGTCCTTGATCATTCTGGGTTTCGGGGCTCTTCCAATCCAGAGGCCTCATTTCTGACTGGAGCCATCCAGTAGATGCACAATCTTGACTGCAAGATGCTAAGCCCTTCTCCAAAGCCAGAGGAGCAGAAATGGTCTAGTCTAGTCCCCTTCTTAAGGCCCCTGTGGGCAGCTTGGGCACCAAGAATTCGGTACCTCCCTATAAGACTCCCCCTTCTCCCTCTCAAGTTTATTCTCTCAAACTTACTAAGCTCCTACTTAGGTCTGTGGGGTGTGACTGGATTTGATCAGTCCTGTTCTAGATGACTTTGGTGGTAGGTGGGGCAAAAGGGCACCAAGTGAATTTAATAGGCTGGCTGGTGCTGAACCTGACAGGCCAGACTCGGAATAAAGGCTCAAGATAGAACACTGAATAATATCCTCTTTGTAGACCCAGAAGTAGGGGAAGTCCTGCACAAATTCTCTACCACTGCTTGCCTTCGGTCTATGCAGGGTTACTGCAAGAGCTCCCTAACTGGTCCTCGGGTTTCCATTCTCCTTCCCTGCTGTCTGTCCGCCATAGTTCAGTATAGTTGTCCTAAGCTCACACCAATGTGGTTCTCCCTGATGGAGCCTGTGGCCCCTTGTGGAAACACAGGTGCTTTGTTCAGCAGGGCTCTGGTTACCTCCAGTAACTGGTGCTTTCAGGAACTGCTGTCCTGCCTCTATGCCTTGTTGGGCTGTTCCCTCTGCCTAGAACCCAAGGCAGCCCTGGTGCCAAGGAAGCAGGAACACCTACCCTCTGTTGGGTGTGAAGTTTGGGAAGACTTAATTCCCTTCAGACAGAGGAAAGCGGACCGGCAGATACTTTCCTGCGTCCCTATCCCCAAGAGAGCCTCTACCCAGGCCACCAAGCTCCCTAGTGTCTGCTCAGGGAAACTGAGGGTGAAGAGGAAGGAAGGGACTTTATCAAGAGGAGGACCCCAACTAAAACTCATCTGGCCCTTAGGATGCTCCCTGGGGCTTCACATGCCTTAACTCCTCCCATCTTCCTGATAACACTGTGAAAGGTACTATTGTCTCATAAGTGAGGAAACAGAGGCTCAGAGGTTAAGCAATTGGCTTCCGTTTCTTTAGTTGGAAGTGGTAGGGCTAAGATTTGATTTCAGAGGGGTTAGTTGTAGGTATTCGTTCTCTTTGGAGAAATAGAACCCATAGGATATATACAGCTTTACTATGAGGGACTGGCATACACCATTGTGGAAACCAAAAAGTCCCGTGGTCTGCCAGCTGGGGACTCAGCTTGGCTGGTCTGCACTTCCGGTCCCCACCTGAAAACCAGGGGAGCTGACGGTGCTAGTCCTAGCCTAAGTCCGAAGGCCTGAGACCCAGGAGTGCTACTGTCCAAGGATAGGCAATAGAGGTCGCAGGTCAAGCAGGGAGCAAGGTTGGCCTTCCTCTGCCATTTTGTTCTATCCAGGCCTGTGAGGGGCTGAATGGTGCCCACTGGCATCGGTGAAGGTGACGGTCTTTACTCAGTCTACAGACTCAAATACTGATCTCTTCTGGAAACCTTCTCCCTGATGCACCCAGAGATGTGTTGCCAGCTTTGCGGACATCCCTTAGCCCAGGCAAGCTGATATAAAATCAGCTATCACAGGAACCTACTTTCCCCCAATATTAGGAATTCAGCCCTTTTGGGAGAGTTTTATAATGAACACCCATCTATTACCATTTCAAGCTTGTTTGATTGCCTATCTATGTATCTCCCACCACCCTTCATTCTCATTTTTGATACATTTAGAAATAAGTTGTAGACCTTTGTATACTTCCCCTAAATTGAGAGTATTAGCTGGAATTTAATACTTTGTTCTTTTGATGTAAAATTGACATAAGCCGACACTTTGAACCACCAGGCTCTATCTCGGTGCACAGGTAGCATGAAACAGACAAGATGGTCATTTTGCTAATGTTTGCTGAATTTCCACATGCGGGAGGATCTGGGGTTATGCAGGCGGATAAAAGCCACTGCTAAAGGAGCTCACGTGGAGTGCAAAACTGAGCAACACTCAGAAACATGCAAATGCAGTGTAAGCACAAGGAGGAGGCTGCCCACAGAGGGGGGAAATCAGGGGAGGCTTTCCGGAGGAGGTTCTGGGTAGCGTTTTAAAGTAGAACATTTGCAACTTGTCCGGTTCCTCAGGTATACATCCTGCTGTCTCATCCTGTGGTCTAAGGTCCCCTAACCCAGCCTTTTTCTTGGTGGCCCCTCTGTTGGGGGCCGCATGCCTCCCGGCCTGTGCAAAGGCAGGGAGGCGGGAAGTGGGAGGACTCACAGCTGCGTATAGCCTGGTGAGGTGAGCACATAGGAGGGACGCAAGGTCTGAGACTTCTTGCTGCTGTGACAAATCATCACGATCTTGGTGGCTTAATAAACTATTTTCTTGCAGTCCCAGGGGTCAGAAGTCTGTAATGGATGCGACTGGGCTAAAACGTGGTGTTGGTGGGGCTGCGTCTCTGGAAGAGACCCTGTTTCTCTGCCTTTTCCAGCATCTGGAGGCTGCCTGCATTGTGGCTCGTGGCCTCCCTGTGCCTGGGACCTTGGAGGCTGGCAATGGCAGCTCTTTCTCACGTGCGTGTCTCTGATCCTGCCTCTGTTGTCACTTCTCTGACTCTTGTAACGACCCTTGCAATGACATTGGGCGCACCTGGATAATCCAGGAAAATCTCTCCATCTCGAGATCCTTAAACACGCCTGCAAAGTGCCTTTTGCCGAGTGAGGTAACACAGTCGCGGTCCCAGGGATCTGAGTGAGGCCATCTTCGGAAGGGCACTGGGTGACGAGGACTGTCAGGGCTATGGGAACTGGGCTTGGCCTGAGGCTTTGGGAGGGGACAGCCTTGGACGGACTTGGAGGAGGAAGGATGGAGCGGGTTGAGTGTGGAGAAGGGGGGGGGTGTTCCAAGTCCTGCCCTGCTCTTCTCTACCTGTTGGTTTGGCACAGGAGAGCCCAGGAAGGAGGTGGGAAGGGAACAAAGGGTGAGGTGAGCCTGGCTGGTGGCGGGGGCGGTGGGGGGCGGGGAACAGCCCCTCTGCCAAGCCGGCTCTACCCGGGAGGGAGCGGGGGACTGCAAGCAGGAAGGTAGGTTGCTTCTGGGAGACCCTAGCGCGGCGCCCCTCTCCACGCAGCGTGAGGGTTAAGACAAGTCTATTACTGTTTCCTTGTCACTCTGTCACCCATCCAATGGCCGTCGATAGTAGTTGAATGAGAATTGATGGGGAGATAGATTTAATTAACCCTGGTGTCGGCAGCTGCCAGGCTACCGGTTTGCGTGTTAATAGAGCGGCTGCTGGCCCTCTCTTGGGCTTTGCTGGGAGCCCAAGGCCAGCGGAGCAATTGGGCTTGTCAGCGGAGGTGGCCAGGCAGAGGGGAAGCGGGGGCTCAGCCTGGTGGGCCGCCCTCCTCCGAGAGCAGGCAGTCACCTTGTCAACCCGACTACCCCCCACCCCCCACCCCCCACCCCCCACCCCCGGCTCCGCTCTCTTGTCTAGAGCTCCGGGCGGGGTGCCGATGAGGGCCCCGAGCGCACACCAACTCCCCCAAATCCGGCCCCATTCTTCATTTTAGGTTTTGATTTTCAGTGTAGTTAAAGTACAGTGTTTTAGCACTGACCCGGTTCTTGACGGCCCCCGACTTGCTGGCCTGTGCCTTCTGTGTGATCTCCTTTCTTGATGTCCTACTTTGCCCACTCCTCCTGTTTCCCCAGGCTGCAGGGGGCCCCCTCCTCCCCTCCCCCCCCCATCCCGCCCCAACCCCTCCAGCCTCCCATCCCCTATCCCCCGCCTTCTCTTTCTTTCCTGCTGGGCTGTGTCCTCCCTGCCCCAGTGCTGGCCTTATCCTCAGTCACTAATCAACTGGGAATGTGGCCAAGAAGGGCCTGAGGGACCTGGTGCCTGGAGGCTGTCCCTGCTCAGCCACTCAGGTTCGAGTGACGGTGGCCCCCGTCTTCCCATTCTGTAAGGCGAGGGCTCGAGTGAGTGGCAATCCTGGTGGGCAGTCAGCAACTGGGGCCAATCTGGGTTCCTTCTGTCTGTCTCCTGCCACGGGGCCCCACTGAGTGATCGGTGACAAAGACACTCGGGGAAGGACTCTGCTTTGTACTCTTCTGGGTGGTAAACTCTGAGGGCGAGAACCTTGTTGCCATCACTATGGCCATGTGCCCAGCGCACGGTAGGTGCTCCATCACTATTAAGTAGATGCCACCCGGACAGTGGTCACCGTGTGACGAGACTGGCTGCGTTGGAAGGGAGAGCCCAGTGTCAGCACGCCATAGCTCTCAGCTCTGTGCTCTGCCCTCTGTGGCTCTGTGACCTTGGGCAAGTGCTTTCAGTGCCTGGAGTTGGAGTCTGTGGGCACAAAAATGGTGTCTCTCTCGTAGGTATGACACAGAATTCAGGGAAATGGTAAGTGGGCCAGCCCCCGGGCACGTGCTTGGTCAGTATTAGCCCCTTGTTCCCAGCACATAGTAACCCCACACGAGCTCTGACAGGGAGAGGGCTTTGGAGCCTGGAATCCAGAGGCCCCCCGGGCTCCTTCCTCCGAGGACCCCAGGCCACTCCTGTTGAAGGAGGATCCGTTTATCCTGGGCGTCACGGTAGGGGTCACCTCTGCACCGACTTTGCAAGGCATTTGAGGATTGACAGGTTGATGAACACAGACGTTCTCCCACGTTCTGGCATTTCAGCCCCTGGCCTGGGCCCTGCCGCTCTAGGTTGAGGGAGCGGGCCCGTGGCTCCTCTGGCCGCTGCTTCCTGAGGTGGCCGGGCACCCAGGAGGGCCCACACTGACTGTGGGTGGGCGGGCCTAGGCCACGTGGGCTGCCAGCCACCCAGCGTCCCGTCTGGCGGTCTCCATCCTCGCCTCACACCTCCACTGCCTTTCATTTTCAGCTCTGATTGGTTTTCTTGTTTTAACACATACCCCAGGCCCTGTCTTTGACCCCGGTGATGGATTCAGCCGCACTCTGGGACTCCAGCTGCCAAGTGCGTCTGGAGCCGCTGGGGGTGGGAGGCATGGGGGGTGGGGGGGGGTGGTGGTGGAAATTACCGTCCACGTTCCAGGCTCAGCGGGGTGGGGAGGGGCACCCTCCCCAGAGCCAGGAGGCAGCTTGTGGCAGAGCGGGAAGGGGGCTGGGAACCGTCAGGCTCTGTCACCAGCGATGGATTTTCCCTCTCCGGGCCTCCACCTTCCCTTCTGTACAGGGGAGTGCGGTGGTTACTAGAGTCCGAGTCCTCGGATAAATAGCACATTGATTTTCCTTCGTGCCGTGCTCCCAGTTGTGTCTGCTCTAAACGTCGGCCTGCTGCTGGCTGGGCCTCCAGAGAATGAGCCCAGAGCTGGCCCTAAGCTGCCGGCGCCCTGCTGGACCTGGAGGGAGCCAGAGCCCTCCACCAGGGTTCTTGTACAGAAAATGATAGATGACAGGTTGAGGGGGGCTGTACCCCAGCCACGTGGAGGGGGCATTTTGGCCCATCAGATGTTTGGTGTGCCCGGCGGTTATTTGGACACGTCCGGACGTTCCCTTTTTACCCAGATGTGTGATTGCGGGCTCTGTGAGCCCGGAGACAAGGGGGAGGGTAAGACTGGAGGTGGGGGCGCTAAGGTTTCATGTTCTCTCCCTCTCTCTCCCTCTCTCTCCCTCCCTCCCTCCCTCCCTCTCTCTCTCTCTCTCCCTCTCTCCCCCCCCTCCCCCCCCTCCTGCGGCTTTGTGGTTGATTTACTCTTTCTTTTAAAGCCTGTAACAAATATATTGTCACAGATGAAAGAATACGGTGATAAAGGGAGCAGTTACACACACACCTGGCATAGTTTTTACAGACTGAATGTTCGTGGTCCCCTCCTACCCCGTTCATAAGTCCTAGCCCCTAAGGTGGCTGTATGTGGAGTTGGGGCTTCTAAGGAAGTAACTGAGGTTAAATGAGGTCCTAGGCTGGGACCTTGATCCTATAGGACTAGCATCCTTATAAGAAAGGACACCTGAGCAGTTCTGTCCCACCCCTGGACCCCCTTGCACTCAGCGAGGAAAAGCCAAGGGGAGGACCTATCCAGAAAGGGGACGTCGGCAAGCCAGGAGGAGCACCCACCAGATGCTGAGTTAGCAACACCTTGATCTGAGACTTCCAGCCTCCAGGACTGGGAGAAAATAAAATGTCTGTTGTTGAAGCCACCAGCCTATGGTATGGGGTTATGGCAGCTTGATCTAAGATTCTCAGATAACGTGTATGTCTAAATAGGATTGGGCATCACCCTGTATCTTGTGGCTGTCGAGGCTGTGGGACACTTGCAGGCGTCATTCATTCTGATGGTTGTCTTACAGTGAAGAGAAACCCACCTACAGATACGCCTCTTTCGCTATGGGCACAGGCTGTACTTTCTCCCCCTCGTTCGTCCATGACTCCCCTCCCCGCCCCCCCCCTCTGCACATGTGGGAATCATGTGCATCATTCAGGCTCTGCACATGTGGGAATAAAGCCTCAGTGGGGAGTCAGGAGCCCAAGTTCTTCTAATGCTGCCACGAGTTGGCTGTTTGACGTTGGCCAAATTGTAGCCTCAGTTTCCCCATCTGTGAAGACCTTCTGTGTTGGCAGACTAGGAGTCGATGTTTTTAGGTGTGTCCCTGAGAGGGGCTGGGGAGGGTGTTCCCCGCAGGTGAGCAGGGTACAGCCTCACCTCAGGGATGAGGACCCGGCAGTGCAGGGGGCCACTGACCCAGGGCATGGGGAGGAAGCAGCGGGCCCCCCACCTCGCATCAGTCTGGAGGGGAGGTGACCTCCTCCCCTCCATAATCTGGCAGCTGTCCCGAGCAGCCACCCCGTCCTGTGCTGGGCCACAGGAATGAGTTTGATGACCTGGCCTCCTAGGCCGGTTCTCCCTCTAGCTGTGGGGCTTCTGGAAAGCCTCTCTGATCCTCATTTAATTCATCCTTCCAGCGGGAGCGTTGGTGGTGCGGGATGCAAGGGGATGGTTATGAAAGTGCTTTGCAAACTGTGAAGTGTGATTTGGGCATTTCATTCTTTTCAGACCCTGAGGCAGCACAGCCGGGGCCTCACCTAGGATCCAGGCGGCTCATGTCCTCCCTGCTGCAGGGTCTCCAGCAGAGTCTGTGAGAATCACCACGGCCCCGAGCCCGAGCCCTCACAAGCCCGCAGGAGGCTAAGCTCCAGGCTGGGGGGTGCCAGTGAGCCATCACACATGCTCCTACTTCCTGGGGCCCTGGTGTCTGACTGGAGAAGCCAGCTCTGTACCCATGACAGAGAACCAAGAAGTGTGAGCTGTGCGGCTCTGGGGGCCCAGCTTCCAGAAACTCGAGGAAAGGGAAGAGCAGGGAGGCCAAGACAGCTTCCTGGAGGAGGGAGTGCTGAGTGAGGGCGTGAAGGGCAAAGGGGGGGCTCCGGCTGGGAGTGGGGGAAGCAGGTGCGTCCCAGCCTGCCTGGAGTTGGACAGGCCCATGGATGCGATCAGAGTTGGGGGGGAGGGGCTGCTTTTTGAGCCCTGGGACCTGGGGTGCCTCGGGCTTGGAGGGTCGGGCCGCAGACCCTGGGGGTTGCCCCTCAGCAGGGCTGTCCTTCTATCACTTGTGCAAGTGAGTCATTCCCTGTCCCTACGTCCTGTCCCCTCAAGGGTTCTCTTCCAGGAAGAGGTGTGCTTCCTCCCGCCCCACTCCTGGGGCACTTGTACAGATCCTGCCAGAAACCCTCAGCCCAAGTCAGTAGAAAATGGCTGAAATCCGTGAGTAGGAAACAGCAAGAGCGTGTTGTTTAGAAAGATGTGCCACCTGAAGGAACAGCTAAAACCGTTACACACGGCGACGTCCGGACAGCGGGACTGAGGGCGGGCTCAAGGCGGGAGGCTGTTCTCATCGAAGCCTATAGGCACTGATTTTTTCGACAAAAATGAAAAACCATTTAACAAACCTGCTTGCCCAGCTCAAATTCTTCCTATTGCACTGGAAGTCCGTCTCCTGCTGTCCTGTCCCCAGGGACAAACGGGTGGGTAGTGGCTTTGGAGGATTCCCCTGAGACTCCCATGAATGACCGCGGGGGACGTCACTCCCCCGAACTTGGGGCTATCATGGCGGAAGGATTTGCTTTGGTCCCCTATGCCCCGAAACCTGATCACGGAATGGAAGACCAGAGCTCCAGAATCTTCAGGGAGCCCGGGCCATGCTGGGACATGGGGGTGCTGGGCCCCAGCGCACACCACCAGGCCTCAGTCCCGAATCTCCGCGGGCGGGCCGGCTCATCTCGGGCAAGTTACGGAACCTCCGGGTGTGGCCCCAGCCTCCCCTTGGGCAAAGCGGGGCTCTAACACGGGGGTAGTTTCAGCCTTTCCAGAGGCATGGACAACGCGCCCTCTGCTTACGCACGGAGCCCATGCGTTACTTGGATTTGGGCGTGGCCAAAGCTTATAAAAGGCCGGGGTAGTAGTTGCTGGATGTGGAAGGAATCTGAAAGATCACGTTCATTCTGTACAGAGAAAACAGGTTCAGAGAGCCCGAGACGGAAGAGTCAGAGAAGAGCCCACAGTGCCACCCTCCATTCTCCTTCCCCGCAGCAAACGGGAGGGGTGGGGACCCTGGGGAGGGACTTCAGAGCTGGAGCAGACCTGGGCCCACGGAGAGTGGCAGAATGGAGGAGGGAAGGAAGCAGGAAGCAGTTGCCAGTGGAGGGTGGACGTGGTGGCGGGAGACGAGGTAGCTGGGCTGCCCTTCCATTGAAAAGGTGCTCTGGGCTTCAAAGCGGGGGACAGGAAGTGCCCGGGTGGCAGGAAGTGGCTGGGAGCTGTCCTGTGGCGGCGTATCACCTGTAGGCCTGGAGGTTGGCTGGGCGAATAGAACCTTCCTGGGTGACAATCCCCTCAAACATATTCTCAAGGGCAGTAGGTGTCTGGAGCCCCAAGGCTGGCACGGTGACTGAGCGGTACCTAGACCTGTGCCTGGAGGTGACTGGGGTGTGTGGTGTGTGATTCCCGTGACAAGCTAATTCTGAAGGCATCAGCTTGTCCGGTGGCCCTGAAGGTGTGACGTGATGTGAGCGGCCTCCCGCCACGGAAAGGGGTGCCTGAAGGGACAGGATGTCAAGTTTTTTTTTTTGGAAGTCAGCTCCTCCCCAGCCAGCCTTACCCCCAAGACATCCCCAGTCCGGGCTCTGCTCGAGGGAGGCTCTGAGTCCTGCTTTGCCTAAGGAGCTCGGATGGTCCCCAAAAGTGAGACCAGGCACCAGATGCTGGGGACCTCTTCTCTGTGGGCAAGAATCGGGCCGGAAGTGAATTTGGGACCCTCCCGACGGAGGGTGAGGGGGAGAGGATGTGTCTGAGAAGCACTACAGGGGGGTGGTCCAGTACCTCCACTTAGGAGGGAGCCGTCAGGCGGGGTAGCTAGGCCTTGTCTACAGGCTGCGTTTGCATTTGAAGGTGACCTTGAACTTTTATAGAGTTTGAAGCTACAGCAAAGTGATCTGCTGCAGCCTTGCTCCTGGGCCAGAAGTGGCCAGGCAGCTCCCAGCTCGGCATGGATCTCTGACTCCTGGGTAGTCTGCTATCTAGAAAATTCTCTGTGAGCCCAGTTTTCCTCCTTATAATTGTACCAGCTGGATCTCATTCGGCCAGCTGGAGCCAAAGGACATCATCCGCTGCTCTGTGTTCTCGGGACGGGCCTGCCACGGTTAGCATCACTAGTATGTCCCCTCAGGTCTGCTCCAGGTGAAAGTCCTGCTCTTGGAACTGTTCCTCAGCATGAGGACAGCCGGGAGCAGAGTAGAAACAGACCCTGGGGGGCCCTAAGACTTTTTTTCCACAACCAGGCACATCCAGAATTTGCATCTTTCCCCCCCTAGATTTACCGCCTTTAGCCAATAGCTCTCCCCAGCTCTGCCTATTCACACCTCTCGCCACCAAAAGGCAGGGTTTTATATTTACCCTCTTAACCCTGTTTTAAGCTGCTGCTATCTTTTTGTATCTCGATTCCAACATCCCATTGTATCAGCTTTCTCTCCTAGCCTGTTTCTCCTGTAAATCTGATAAGCAGCCTTCTGTGCCTTTATCCAAGCCCCTGATAAAAGCATTAAAGAAGACATGGTCAAGTTCAGAGAAAGCCCTGTAGCCTCTAGAGAGCCCTCCAATTTGATATTGATTCATTAATTAGTCCCTTTGGACATAGTTGTTCAACCAGCTATGGATCTGGCTATCATCCTGTCCACAGGGAAGTCTGAGTCTATCAAGTGTCCTCCTCAAACCCAGAAGTTCTAGATCTGAGCAGTTTTCCGATTCATCTGTCCAGGACCCCAATAAAGATGGGGAATAAAGATTCTCCTGGTGAATCCATGCCGGCTCCCGATGCCCATATGCCCTTTGATAGTTGTTGCCAAATTACCTGCTTAGTGATTAGTACTTGGTCAGAACTAGCATAAAGTTAATTTGTCCAACATTCCAGAAATGAATCTATCTCTTCTTTCAAAAACTGGGATATTTATCGACTTCCTCTGGACCCTCTAGTTTTCCCTGATTTGTCAAGGACTGCCGTTTCAGGTTCTGGAAACATATCCGCTAGTTCTTCTAGAAGCTTCAAAGATAACTTTCTCATGCTAGCAGGCAAATTTGGTGGTTTTTTTTTAATGTTTATTTTTGAGTGAGAGTGTGCAAAAGGGGGAGGGGCAGACGGGGGGTTGGGGGGGGGGTGGAGACAGAGAATCTGAAGCAGGCTCCAGGCTCTGAGCTGTGAGCACAGAGTCCAACTCAGGGCTTGAACTCATGAACTGTGAGATCATGACCTGAGCAGAAATGGGGCGCTTAACTGACAGGCCCCCAGGTGCCCTGCAGGCAAATTTATTTAAAGCAGCTTGCTGCCTGGACACCATAATGGAAAATGTCCTTGTATTTGGCTGTATAAATATCATATCTATGAAAAAATACCCCTCCAAAATAAAAGCCAATTACCAAAATGCTTGTCACAAATATGGCACAAGACTAATTTTTCTATCATGTAAGAAGTTCTTAAAAATCAAGTAGAAAATGAGTAGAGGACGAGAATAAGTATTTTATAGAAACAAGAAATGTAAAAGGCCAATGAGCATATGAAAATACTCTTAATCTCACACAATGCAAAAAGACAAGGCTAAATCTGTATGTTATCAGATTAGCAAAAATTAAAATTGGATACAACGTAGCACCAGCAAGGACATGGAGAAATGTGCACCTGCGTACATGGTTAATAAATGCGTAAATCCCTGCAGTATAAATTTGAAGGTTAGTTTAATATCTATCAAAATTTACATGCATATGGTTTTGTCTTTAGGGATTTGACCACATATCGCAAATGTATGTGTACTAGGATGTTTACTGCAAGGTTGTAATGGCATTAGAAACAAAGGTCTGTCACTGTGTGGCTGGTCACATCGACACAGCTGTAAAATGAACCATTCAGCCTTTGGACAAGATGAAGTAGACCCACCTGGGCTGATATGGGCTTTGACACATTAAGTGAATAACAGGTGCAGAACTGTCTGGAGGCATGATTCTATTTGCGTAAAAACTGTGTGTGTGTGTGTATGTGTGTGTGTGTGTGTGTGTGTGTGTGTGTGTATAAATATCTTGAAGGGTATGTGAGAAACCATCAATATCTCTGGGGAGTGCAACGGGGGGAAGAAATTTTATCTTTGTATTATATCCTTGTTTATAGTTTTGTTACTATTTTTATTTATTTCAAATGGTTATTGATTTATTGTGACGGCGGGGGGGGAGAATCCCCGCGCTGTCAGCACAGAGCCTGATGCGGAGCTGGAACTCATGAACTGTGAGATCACGACCTGAGCCAGTCGAGAGTCGGATACTTAATGGAGCCACCCGGACGCCCCATCTCTGTATGTGGTTTTATTTATTTATTTATTTATTCATTCATTCATTCATTCATTCATTCATTCATTTATTTTTTACCAATACCAAGCGCGTGCATTTGTCTTATAATTTAAAAAATTGCTCTTTGTCTCTGGCTGTCCCTGCCACTCAGGTGTTCGCCAGCAGCACCTTTGTCGGTTTCCCGATCCTTCTCCTTGATGGAGAACACCAGACAGGACTCGAGTTTCCTTCTTTGTCTGTCCTGCTTTAATTCGGCACCACTTGCCCCTTCTAGTGACTCCAGACTCTGAATGTGGTTAAAAGCCCTGTCGTTGCCTTTACTTGTTTTTCTATTGTTTTCGGTGCAGTATTTTCTCCTCAAATCATCCTCATGCTGGGCACAACCCTCCAAACTCTAGGCTCATTTGTGTCCTAACATGAGCTGTGTCTCTCCTTCCATTCTCTGCCTCGGTCCCTGGTAAACCTTAACTGCTATTTTATAAGCCTTTGTTTCTTCTTTCATATCCACTGTTTTCCTGGGTTGTAATCAGAGCACAGGATGTGGGACCATATCCGTCTTTGCTCAGAAAGTTTTCATCTCCGCCTTCTTGAAGTGCAGGATATCTTCATTCAGCACAAACCCATCGGGCGCCAGGGTACTAGGGAGCCACAGTGGGGATTAGAAGGAAGCCAGCCCTCAAAGGACTCCACCAGAAGCAGAGTGCATGCTGATGAATTATAATGTAGATTATTTAAAATTTCATTGTGTCCACAGTAATGTTCCAACACACCCTTGACTTTCCTTGCAGACATTGAAGTCTCCTGGGGAGTGGGGGCAAGGAAAATGGATCATCTGGCCTGCTTCCCCCATCCCACTCCTAAGCTGATTGTAATGCTGTGGAGATAGAGCTTGAAAGGAAAGGGTGTTCCAGTTCTGGTTCTTAGGAAAACTCGGGGCACAAAGAGAGAGTAATTGGTAGGGACATGATTGTTCCTTTTCAGTTGGGGGTTAGAAAACAGAGTGATTAAAAGGTCTCTGAGCTTGGGAGAAAGTGTGTGTGTGTGTGTGTGTGTGTGTGTGTGTGTGTGTGTGTGTCTGTGTGTGTCTGTGTGGTGTGTCCCCGCATGCGGAGAACCTGAGTTTGAGAATGAGGAAAGTGTGCACGTGTTCATGAAATGGGGTAGAGAGGGTGGTGTAGGAATGTGGGGAGAGCTCAGGGTCCCTTCCCCCACTAGCATCAAAATTGCAGTAATCGCAGATTAAGTGCTGCTGACCCCAGGAGACAAGCTGCTCTGTTTCCAAGGGAACCACTGGCTCAATCAAGGTCCCTGAACGGGAGCGGGAGCCAGGATGAAGCGATCCTTCCAACCTCCAGAGCAGCAGTCCTGCACAGCAGAGCCCTGAGCCCTGCTTCAGGCTGCTGAGGGACCCTGGGCAGGTCACTTACCCCCTGGCTGAACTTTCACTGGCAAGGATGCCAGGAGCAGCTGTGGTCCCTTGGCAGGCCCCTGGTCCTAGGAGGGGTGAGCCGGTGGCTGGAGAACATGGCTATCTCACCCGACCCCCTGCCCAGGTTTCTGAGTGACCTTGGGATAGTACCTTGGCCTCTCTGGGCATTGCTTCCCCATTTGCACAATTAAAGCATTGGACAAAGAGGAACCCGCCAGTTCTATGACTTTCTCTTAAAACTCCCCTCGCCTGTTGCATCCAGACCCCCTGGCCCAAAGTGTGAGTGGAAGGGAAGACCCAGGATAGCCAGTCTGCTCGCTGATTTGCCCCTTCCAGATCGTTCCAGCTGTGCCATCTTCGTAGCAACCAATGCTTCCTCATCCTTAGGGGACGAGGAAGGAGTCCAAGGGGCCAACCATGTTTTTCTCAGCAGCCTCAAGCAGCAGCACAGTTGGGAGTTGAAATGTCAGGAGGGGCTCCGAGTTGAGGAGAAGGTGAGAAGGGCGCCATCTTTCCACAGCCCTTCCGTGGGGCCACAGGAAGGTCAAGCGGAGAACCTACTCCCTGTCCAGGGAACCCTGGCCCGTGGACCTGTCCAGCCTCCACAGAACCTTCCATAAGGCGGTTCAGAATCTGAGGGGCAGGTCAGAGGGGCGTGGCAGGGCCGTGAAGCAGAAAGAGCCCGTGGAGTCAGGCAGGCTGGTGTCACTCTCCACCCTAACTGGTGGTGTGTGTGACTAGGGGCAGTTCTCTGAGCCTCAGCCTCCTCATCTGTAAAACAACAATAATAAAGCCCCCTTAACAGGGTTGTTGTGAAGATTAGATGAGATAGGTAAGAGCCTAGAAGAAAACATGGCGTGTGGCAAGCACTCACCAAATGGCATACTTCCTATTAAAAAGTGTTTTTATAGACCATTCAGGTCAATGGCTCTCAACCCTGGCTGCACATTAGAATCACTAAAAGAGCTTTTAAAAAATGCCCAGGTCTGCCCCAAGGACATCCTGGGATGGGCTCCATGCTTCAATATTTAAAATATTCCCCCAGAGACTTCTGTTTCTAGCCTCGGGGAGTAATAGGAATTGAATTTACCTCTCCATCTTAAACAACTAGAAATATGGACAAAATGCAGTATATGATGGTTTTTCAGACATTGAACAATGGGTATGACAGGACCATAATTGCTTAGGGAAGGGAAACAAAGAAGGTGAGCCCTACAATTCATCAACTTACCACTCCGAGTTAAGGAAATGGGAATTGAAGTTCAGAGAGACCAAGGTAGCTAGAATTTGTGGGACAGAGTACTCAGGAGGTGAGAACTGCAAAGAGGGCTCCTGGGCATTGCAAGGGGTCCTCAGGTCTTTGGCTAAGAACTCATCTGAGCACACGTGAAAGAAAGTTATCAGGAAAGCAACCACTAGAATACAATAGACCAGATAATTTCCAGAGCTGAGACGGGGCTGGGAATTGTTCTTGCTCACCCCAGCCAGAGTGGGAAAACCTTGTGATACAGAAGACATCAGCTAGAGTCCCCAGAAAGGTATCACCTTAGTTGTAGGGCTAAATTAGCCCTGGAATAAAGGGTGGTCTGGAATCAACCTAAAAACAGATAAAATAACCCTTGAGAGGATCCAACTATTTTCAGGTAACTTACTTGTGTTCCAGAATATAATTTGGGAATATTTATGGGAATACATAAAAACCCAGCACCCAGCAAGGTTCAGTTCACAATGTCTGGCATCCAACCAGAAGTTACGAGGTGCCTTAGTTTTCTATTGCCATCTTACCACAAGCTTAGTGGCTTCAAGCAGCACCCGTTTAATTTCTCACACTTTTTGCGCATCAGAAGTCTGGGCACAGCATAGCTCAGCTAGGTGCTCTGCTGAAGGTCTCACAAGGCTGCAATAAAAAAGTTAGTTGGCTTACTTCTCCTCTGGATCTTGGGAATGTCTTTCCAGCTTAACCTTAGTTCCTGCGGTTGTAGGACTGAGGTCCATGTTTCCATGTCAGCTGGGGACTGCTCTCAGCTCTTTGAGGCTTCCCACATTTCTTCTTCTTATCGCTCTGTCTTCAAACCAGCAACAGTGCAACAAGTTCTACCTGCTCCAAATCTCCCTGGCTTCCTCTTCTGCTTCTGCTTTTAAGGACTCAGTGTGATTATGTTGAGCTCACAAAGATAATCCAATATAATCTCCCTATTTTAAGGTTAAATGATTAGTAAACTTAATTATATCTTCAAAGCACCTTTCCCCATGCAAGTTAATATATCCACAGCTCCCTGGATTAGAGCACAGAATCTTCTTTGGGGCCATAATTCTGCCAGGTATGCAATAAATCAGGAAAATAGGACCTATTCCAGGTAAAAAAAAAAAAAAAATCAAACATTGGAAATAGACCATAAATGAGAGCACAAATTAGTGGAAGAAGATATTAAAACAGTGATTGTGAATATGCTCCATGTGTTTAAGTAGAGGAAAGTATGACCATGATAAAGAGAGAGCTAGAAGATATGTATATATATAAACCACCCAAAAGGAACTTTTAGAAATGAAAATTCGATATCTGAAATTCCACTGTATTTTTTTTCCACTGTATTTTTAATATCTGAAAATTCACTGGATGTGAGTAACCACAGAGTAGATGCTGCTAAAGAAAAGAGTGAACTTGAAGACATAGCAATAAAAATGAAGCACATAGAAAGGGAGGGAAAAAAAAATATAAAAGCTGTGGAACATTTTCAACCAATCTGAGCCACCAGAAGAGAGATTTTTTTGAACAAATAATGTCCAGAAATTTTCCAAATTTGATGAATACTATAAACCCCCAGATTCATGAAGCTTAAGATTTGAACCCAAGTTCAAATCTGCTATAAATATTTATATATAAGTCTGTACATATGTAGGCAATATCGGGTAAATAATAACAGGATGGCTGGATTATATTTTCCCCGAGTCTGCACCTTGTATATCCACCCTCTTAAAAGTATTTTTAAAAGAACAACAATTTTATTTTGTCAAAGAACAACAATTAAAAAAATTTTTTAACACTTATTTATTTTTGAGAGAGAGAGAGACAGAGCATGAGCAGGGGAGGGACAGAGAGAGGGGGAGACACAGAATCCGAAGCAGGCTCCAGGCTCCGAGCTGTCAGCACAGAGCCCGACGCGGGGCTCGAACCCACAAACTGCAAGATCATGACCTGGGCTGAAGTCAAGTGCTCAACCGACTGAGCCACCCAGGCGCCCCAAAAAACAACCATTTTAAAGTTTAGTGAAATCCATTTTATCAATCTGTTCTTTTATGGGTCATGCTTTTGGTGTCCTGTCTAGCAAATCTTTGCCTAACTAAAGTGTATGTTTAATTGTCAAAAATCTGCCAAAGTCTTTTCCAAATGGTTGTACATTTTACATTACCACCAACAATGTATGAAAGTTCTACTTTTTCCACATCCTCATCAACAATTGGCATACTCAGTCTTAAAGTTTGGCTGTTGTAATAGGTATGCAGTGGTACTTAGTTGTAGTTTTAATGTGCATTTTCCTAATGACAAATAATATTGAACATTTCTTTGCTTATCTGCTGTTCATACGTTTTCTTTATTGAAATAGCTGTTTCACAAATACTCTCCCCAAACTACACGTTATATTGTTTGTTTTCATATTAATGAGTTTCAAGATCTCTTTATTCCTGGATACAAGTCCTTTATTAGATAAATGCTTTGGAAAGGTTTTCTCTATGCCTGTGTCTTGTCTGTTCATTCTCTTAAGAGTATTTTTTGAAGAACAGACATTTTTAGTTTTATCAATTAAAATTTATCAATTTGGGGGCGCTTAGGTGGCTCAGTTTGTTGAACGCCCGACTTTGGCTCAGGTCATGATCTCACAGTTTGTGAGTTCGAGCCCTGTGTCGGGCCCTGTGCTGACAGCTCGGAGCCTGGAGCCTGCTTTGGATTCTGTGTCTCCCTCTCTTTACGCCCCTCCCCAGCTCACATGCTTTGTCAAAAAAAAAATAATAATAGATGTTAAAAAATAAATAAAGTTTATCAATTTGTTCTTTTATGGATCATGCTTTTGGTATTATGTCTAGCAAATCTCTGCCTAAGGTAACAAAGATTTTCTTCTAAGTTTTCTTCTAGAAGTTCTATAGTTTTAGGTTTTACATTTAGGTCTATGATTCATTTTCAGTTAACTTTGGTATTTGACATTTGTGTGTGATATAATATGGTTCAAAGTCGGTTTTTAATTTTGCATATGAATATCCATTGTTCCAGTCCCATTTGTTGAAAAGAATATCCTTTCTCTACTACATTGTCTTTTTGCCTTAGTAAAGAATCAGTTATCCGTATGTGTGGCTCTACTTCTGGACTCTGTTCTATTGAAATAGGTTCTGACTTTAAGCCAGTTTCATAGTGTTTTGATTACTGTAGCTTTACAATAAATCTTGAAATCAGATAGTTTCAGTTCTCCAACTTTGTTCTTTTTTACAATATCTTGGCCTTGTGAGATCCTTTACATTTCCATTTAAAATTTAGAATCAAATTGTAGATGTATACAAAAAAACCTGATGGGATCTTGATTGGGATTTCAGGCAACAAATAGAACAATTTTGAGAGAATTAGTGTCTTCATGAGACAAGTTTTCTGATTCATAAACATGTATGCCTCTCTGTTTTTTAGTTCTCTAATGTCTCTGAGCAATGTCATAGTTTCTAGTGTACAGAAACTGTAATATATTATTAAATCTATTTCAAAGTATTTAATATTTTCTTGCTATTGTAAATGGCATTTAAAAACATGAATTTACCCCCCTCCCTCAGTGGTTTTGTGTGTGTGTTTGTGTGTGTGTGTATGTGTGTGTGTGTGAACTGTGCTGTCTTTATTTTATGCCTTTTTCCTTTTTACACAGAGAAATAAAGGTCTAGAAATAAAAATTAAGTAAAATGAAAATAAAACTTTGAATTTCAAATTTTTCATTCCTAATATACAGAAATACAATAAATTTTTATATCCTGTTACCATGTCACTTATCAATACTGGTAGCCTTTTTTTTTTTTTTAATCCTTTAGGGTTTTCTACTTAAGACATAATCACATCATCTATGAAGAACTTAGTTTAAATTTTTCCTTTCTAATTGTTATGACTTTCCCCCCCTTGCCTGCTTGCACTGGCTAGGACCTTCATTGCCATGTTCAATAGAAGTGGCAAGAGTTAGAGCTTCTGGGTGGCTCAGTCAGTTAAGTGTTCAACTTCAACTCAGGACATGATCTCATGGTTTGTGAGTTCAAGCCCCGCATCCAGCTCTGTGCTGACAGCTCAGAGCCTGGAGCCTGCTTCTGATTCTGTGTCTCCCTATCTCTGCTCCTCCCCTGTTCATGCTCTCTCTCTCTCTCTCTCTCTCTCTCTCAAAAATAAATAAACATTAAAAAAATTTGTTTTAAAGAAGTGGCAAGAGTAAAAGTTCTTGCCTTGTTCCCAATATTAGGGGAGAAACATTCAGTCTTTCACCATTAAATGTAATATTAGCTTTCAGTTTTTTTATAGATGCCTTTTCAGGTTGAGGAAGTTCCTGTTTATCCTAGTTTGCTAAGAGTTTTCTTTTTAAAATCGTGAATGAATATTCAATTTTCTAAAATGCCTTTTCTATATCTATTAAGATGATTAGATAATTTTTCCTTTTTAGTCTAGTAAGCTGGTGAAATACATTGATTTTTGAGTATTTAAAGAACCTTATATTTTTGGGATAAACTCCACTAGTCTTGGTGGATTACCTCTCTCATATATTGCTAGATTCATTTCAGCAATATTTTATTAAGGTATTTTGATTTTTATTGATGTGGGGTATTGGACTATAGGTTTCCTTTTTTTTAATAATGTTTTTGATTTTGGTATCAGGGTAATGCTTGCCTCATAAAAGGAATTGAGAAGTGTTCCCTCTATTTTCTGGAAGAGTTTTTGTAGAATTGATATTATTTTGTCCATAAATGCCTTGTGGAATTTACCAGTGAAGCCATCTGGGCCTGCAATTATCTTTATGGGAAAAAGTCAATTTCTTTCATAGACATAAGGTGATTCAGGATATCAGTTTCTTCTTGAGTAAGCTTTGGTGGTTTGTGTCTTCTCAGTTGTTGAATTTATTGGCATGCAGTTGTTAAAAATAACATTCCTTTATTATCCTTTTCATGTCTTATAATTTGTAGTGATATCACCTCTTTGATTACTGATATTGGTCATTTGTGTATTATTTCTTTTTTTTTCAATTAGTCTTGCTAGAATCTAGCAATTTCATTGATCCAAAAGAACGAATTTGTCTTCATCAAATTTTTCTATCCTTTTTCTGTCTCATTAATTTACACTTTGATGTTTACTATTTTCTGTTTTCTGCCTGCTTCAGGGTTCACCTGTTCTTCTTTTTCTAGTTTTTCATGCAAGGTCATGACCTGAGCAGAAGTTGAATTTATTAATTTGAGAACTTTATCCTTTTTCAATGTGAGTATTTATTGTTATAAACTTCACAAGTACTGCTTTAGCAGCATCCCACAAATTCTAATATTATACTATCAAATACTGTCAAAAGGCTGTCATGTCAAAAATGCTGTCCCCCCACCTTTTTCAGTTAGACTTTATTTTTACAGAAAAATTGAGAAGATAGTATAGAGAGGGGCTTTTTTTTTTTTTTTTGCTCTGAAGTTTTCTTTGATATTAAAATAGCCACTCCAGCTTTCTGTTGTTTAATGTTAGAATGTGATATCTTTTTCTATCCTTTAACTTTTAAAATAATTTTTTATATGTTTATTAATTTTTGATAGAGCAAGGAAGGGGCAGTGTGAGAAGGGGACACAGAATCCAAAGCAGGTTCCGCAAGGCGCTATGAGCAGAGAGCTAGATGCAGGGCTCAAACTCACCAACCTTGAGATCATGACCTGAGCTGATATCAGACACTTAATGGGCTGAGCCACCCAAGTGCTCCATCTAACCTTTACTTTTAACCTAATTATCTCTTTATAGTTAAGGTGCTTTTCTTATAGCCAGCATATAACTGAGTTTTGCTTTTTTATTCAATCTGATGATTTCTGCCTTTTATTGAGGGTATTTAGACCATTTTGCATGACTATAAATATCTTCATTTTGTTTTCATTTTTAAAAGATATTGTCACTGGGCACAGAATTCTAAGTTGACATTTTCCCTCAGCAAATTTGAAAGTCGTATTCCAGTGTGTTTTTTGCTTTTGGTTTTCTCGCAAGAAATCTACAATATTATCTTTGCCTTTTTTCCTCTGTATGTAAAGTGTCTTTTTCCCTCTGCCCATTTTTAAGATATTCTCTTTGTCATCAGATTTTTTAAAATGTTTATTTGTGTGTGTGTGTGTGTGTGTGTGTGTGTGTGTGTGTGTGTGTGTGAGAGAGAGAGAGAGAGCGAGAGAGAGAGCGAGAGAGAGAGAGAGAGAGAGAGAGAGAGAGAGAGAGAAACACAGAATCCAAAGCAGGCTCCAGGCTCTGAGCTGCCAGCACAGAGCCCACTTGAACCCACAAACTGTGAGATCATGACCTGAGCTGAAGATGGACACTTAACTGACTGAGCCACCCAGATGCCCCTCTTTATCATCAGTTTTGAGAATTTGATTAATATATGCCTTGTTTTCATATTCTTTATGTTTCTGTGCTTGGAATTCATTTAGTATCTTGGATTTGTGGCTCAATATTTTTCATCAAATTTGAAATTTTTTGGCTATTATATCTTCAAATATTTTTTCTATTCTCTCCACCCCATTTTCTCTCCTTTGGGGTTTCCAAGTACTTTTTTTTTTTTAAATTTTTTTAGTGTTTATTTTTGAGAGAGAGAGACACACAGAGTATAAGCCAGGGAGGGGCAGACAGAGAGGGAGACACAGAATCTGAGGCATACTCCAAGCTCTGAGCCGTCAGCAGAGAGCCTGACGTGGGGCTCAAATCACTGACCGCAAGATCATGATCTGAGCAGAAGTCAGACGCCTAACCGACTGAGCCACCCAGGTGCCCGTGGGGTTTCCAATTACTTATATATTAAGCTGCTTGAGGTCCCACAGTCAATGATACTCTTGCCATTTTTTATAGTTTTCATTTTGAATAATTTCTATTGCTATGCCTTCAAATTCACTAATATTTTCTTCTACTGTGCCTAATTTATCATTGATTTCATCTCATCTAGTTTTGATTAATTTCATCTTGTTTTCAATTCTAGATGTTCATTTATTTATTTATTTATTTATTTATTTATTTATTAACGTTTATTTATTTTTGAGACAGAGAGAGACAGAGCATGAACAGGGGAGGGTCAGAGAGAGAGGGAGACACAGAATCTGAAACAGGCTCCAAACTCTGAGACATCAGCACAGAGCCTGACGCGGGGCTTGAACTCACAAACCGCGAGATCATGACCTGAGCCGAAGTTGGATGGTTAACCGACTGAGCCACCCAGGCGCCCCTAGATGTTCAATTTTTTAAAAAACTATCATGTACGTACGTAACTTTTTGAACATATGGGATATAGTTTTAATAGCTGTTTTAATGTCCTTGTCTGCTAATCCTACATCTGTTGTCAGTTCTGGATCTCTTTCAGTTAATTGATTACTCCCCTCAATATGGATTGTGTTTTCCTCCTTTTTTATATGCCTAGTAATCTTTGATTGGATCCTAGACATTATGAATTTTACCTTGTTAAGTCCTGTATATTTTTATATTCCTGTATTGTGTTTTCTTTTTTTTCCCTCTGGGTTGATGCAGCTAAATTACTTGGAAAGCATTTGATCCTTTTGAATCTTACTTTTATGGTTTGTTAAGGAGATCTAGAGCAGCATTTAGACTAGAGCTAATTATTTCCTATTATTAAGGAAGCACTTCCTGAGTATTCTACTCAACAACTCATGAATTATTAGTTTTTCCAGTCTGGCACATGGGAAGAGACACCATCTCTGGTTCTGTGTGAGCTTTGGGCACTGTTCTTTAATCTTTTCATATTGTTTTCCCCTCCAGACTTGAGTGGTTTCCTCACATACGTGCACTGATCCGGGCTCTACTGAATATGTAATGCACTCCCTCTGTAGCTCTCCAACATTTTTCTCTTTGCTACTCGGGCTTGAGAATTCTATCCACCTTCATCTCACCAGATGCTTAGTTTTGTCTCTTCCAATCAAGAAGTCCACTAGGCTCCACCTGAATTCTCCCTTCCTGTGCCAAGGCCTGAAAACTCTTTCAAGACAATAAGACAAGGCAATTGTAGGGCTGGCTGGGTTCATTTCCTATTTCTCAGAGATCCTTCTCCTTTATTGCTTGATGTCTAGTGTCTTTAAAAGTGTTCCTGCTTCATCATAAAAACCATAAACACCCATTCATTTAGGTGATCACTACCCCCACCTCTCAACTCCTGGTGACCACTAATACACTTTCTGTCTCTGTGGATTTCTCAATTCTAGATATATCATATAAAGGAATCATTCAATTATATGACCTTTTGTGTCTGGCTTCTTTATTAGCATAATTTAAAAGGTTTTTTAAAAATATTTTTAATTCCAGTAAATTAACATACAGTGTAATATTAGTTTCAGGTGTTTATGATAAAATATTGAAACTGGAGGGAATTGGTAGTTATACAACATTGTGCACACACGAAATGCCACTGAATTACATACTTTATAATGGTTAATTCTGTGATATGTGAATTTATTCTCAAAAAATAAATACATAAACCAATGCAAATAAGTAAGTAAGTAAATGTGTTACTTCTTATACTGGGTCTGTTTTCTTTTAAAAATATTGTGTTGGGTGGGAGGGTAAATCTGGTCCCTGTTACTCTTTTCTTGGGCCTATAACTGACTATTTCAATATAATATAATAACAATGTATTTGAGGTTTAAAACATACGTAGCAGTAACATGGATAGTGACAATTTACAAAGGATGGGAGAGGAAAAATGGAAGTAGATATGTAAGGTTTTTACAGTATATATGAAGAGGTATGATATTACTTGAAGGTAGACTGTGATAAATTAAACATATATAATGCAAAATCTAGAGCAATAAAGAAAATATAAAACCAAAAAACCCCCAAATCTAATAAAAGAAAATGGAAACAATAAAGAACCATAAGGTAAATGAGAAACAAATAGCAGGATGATAAGTTTAAATCAGTAATATAAATAATTACATTGAGTGTAAAATGATCTAAACATTCCAATTAAAAGGCAGAACTTTTAAGATAGGGTAAAAAAGCAAAACAGAACAATATGTCATGTATAAAATGCCTATTTAATGTATGAAGACACAGATAGAAGTAAAAAGATGAACAAATATATACAAGGCAAACATTAATCCAATGAGATCTAGAAAGATTAAATCAGAAAGAGTAAATTTCAGAACTAGGAATATTACCAGGGATAAAGGGTGACATTTCATCATGATAAAGAGGTCAATTAATCAAAAGGGCATTATAATCCTAAATATATTTGCACTGAGCATAGAGGTTCAAAATGTATGAAACAACTTATAGAACTAAAAAAAGGAAGTAGACAAATCTACAGTTATAGTTGGAAATTTCACATTCCTCTCTCAGTAATTGACAGAACACGTACACAAAAAAAAGTCAGGAAGAATAGAGAAGAAGTTAACAACACTATCAATCAACTTGACCTAATTGACATTTATGGAACACTCCACTCAACAGCAGCAGGATGTACATTCTTTTCAAGTGCTCATGGAATGCTTATCAAGAAGCAGCATATTCTGGATCATAAAACAGAATCAAGAAGATTGGACTCAAACAGAGCATGCTCTCTGAACACAACAGAAATTAATTTGGAACCAACAACAGAAAGATATCTGGAAAAGCCCCCAATATTTGGTAATTAAAGAACACATCCTTAAATAAACAGTGGACCGTACAAGCAATCACAAGGAAAATCAGAAGATATTTTACATTGGTCAAAAATGAAAACAAAACATTTTCAAATGTGTAGGGCGCATCTCAAGCAGTGCTTAGAGGGAAATTTATAGCATTAAATGATTGTACTGGAAAAAGAAGAAAGGTCTTAAAGCAATATAGTAAGTTTTACTTCAAGAAGCTAGAAAAGAGAAAATTAAAAGTAACCAAGAGAAAATAATAATAGGAGAAATTTTTAGAAAGAGGGTTGGGGTGTGGGTGGCTCAGTCGGTTGAGTGTCCCAGTTCAGCTCAGGTCATGATTTTGTGGTTCATGAGTTTGAGGTGCACATTGGGCTCACTGCTATTAGTCTGTCAGCACAGAGCCCACTTCTGATCCTCTGTCCCCCTCTTTCTGCCCCTGCCCTGCTTGTGCTTTCTCAAAAAATAAACTTTTTTTTTTAAGTAGAAAGAGAGTTAAGTGGGAGAGAAACTGAGAAAGAGTTCAAAAGCTGGTTCCTTAAAAATATCAATAAAATTGACAAATACTAATCAGGGGGAAAGGAGGGGAGGGGTTAAAAGAAGAAGCAAATTATCAAAATACAGAATAAAAGAGAGGCCATCGTAGATGCTATAGATATTGAAAGGATAATATAAAAGAATACAGTAAACAAATTCTGGCCAATAAATTTGACAACTTAGATGAAGTAGACAAAATATTTGAAATTCACAAACCACCAAAGCTCACTCTAGAAGAAATACAAATTCTGGATAGCCTTTTACTTATTTTTTAAATTGAAATATAATTCATACAGCATAAAATTTCATCTAACACAAAATTCACTATCTTAAAGTGTGTAATACAGTAGTTATTAGCATAATCAGAAGGTTGTACCATCATCACCTCTATCTAATTCCAGAACATTTCATCACCCTAAAGAGAAACCCTGTGCCCACTGATAATCACCCCTCATTTCCTTCTTCCTCTAACCTCTGACACTACTAATCTTTTCATCCGTATGGAGTTGCCTATTCTGAACACTCCATATAAATGGAATCAGAGAATATATAACCTTTTGCATTTGGCTTTTTTTCACTTAGCCTAAATTTTCAAGATTCATTCAAGTTTTTCCTTGTATCAGTACTTCATTCCTTTTTACGGCTAAAAAACATTCCATTATATAGACATACCACATTTTGTTAATGGACTTTTAGGCTGTTTTCACTTTTTGACCATTGTGAATAATGTCTCTATGAAGGTTTCTTTACAAGATTTTGTGTGAATGTGTGTTTCCATGACTCTTGGCTATATACCTAGAAGTGGAATTCATATGGCAACCCACTTTTAGCTTTTTGAGGAGCCGCCAAACGATTTCTACAGTGGCTGTACTATTTTACATTCCCACCAGCAGTGTATAAGGATTCTGATTTCTCTACATCTTTACCAAGACTTGTTTTCTCTCTCTTTTCAAATAGCTACCCTAGTGGGTGTAGTGTGGTATCTCATTGTGGTTTAGATTTGTATTCCCCTAATGGTTAATGATGTTGAGGAACCTTTCACATGCTTATTGACCATTTGTATATTTTTTGGAGTAACATCTATTCAAATCCTTTGCCTATTTTAAAGATTGAGTTGTCATTTTATCATTGAATTGTAGTAGTTCTTTATATATTCTGAATTGTAGGCCCTTGTCAGATATATAATTACAAATACTTCCTTTCCATTCTTTGGATTGTCTTTTCACTTTCTTGATAGTGTTTTTTGATTCACAAAAGTTTCTCATTTTGATGAAATCCAATTTATCTATTTTTTTTCTTTAGTTGTTTATGCTTTGGGTATCATATCTAAGAAACTATTGCCTAATCTAAGGGGAAGAAAATTCACACCTATGTTTCCTTCAAAAAATCTTACAGTTTTGGGGCGCTTGGGTGGCTCAGTTGGTTGAGTGTCCGACTTTGGCTCAGGTCATGATCTCACGGTTCATGGGTTTGGGCCCTGCATCGGGCTCTATGCTGACAGCTTGGAGCCTGGAGCCTGCTTCAGATTCTGTGTCTACCTCTCTCTATGCCCCTCTGCCACTTGTACTCTGTCTCTGTCTCTGTCTCTGTCTCTCTCTCTCCAAAATAAAACATTAAAAAGAAAGTCTTACAATTTTAGCTCTCACATTTAGGTCTCTGGTGCATTTTGGATTTTTGTGTATGGCAGGAGATGAGGTCTATTCGTTATTTTGCAAGTGGATATCCAGGTGTCCCAGCACCATTTAAAAAGATTGTTCTTCTTCCACTGAATGATATTCATACCCTTGTTGGAAATCAATTGGCCATACACATATAGGCTTCTTTCTGAACTCTTAATTATATTCCACTGATCTGTTGTCTATCCTTATGCCAGTACCACACTGTCTTGATTACCGTAGCTTCATAGTAATTTTTGAAATTAGAAAGTGTTAGTCCTCTAACTTTATTCCTTTTTATCACCTTTTGGTTATTTTGGGTTTCTTACATTTCCATATGAATTTAGGATAAGCTTGTCTATTTCTGCAAAAAAAAAGTTTGAATTTTGATAGAAATTACATTGAATCTGTAGATCGATTTGGGAAGTATTGCCATCCTATAGCAAGTCTTCTGATTCATGAACATAGGATGTCTTTCCATTTATTTAGGTCTCCTTTAATTTCTTTCAATATTAATTTTTCACTTTTGGCGTGCAAGTAGGTATTGCATTTCTTTGGCTAAGTTTAGTCTTAAGTGTTCTTTTCGATACTATTATACATGGAATTGTTTTCCTAATTTCATTTTCTGATGATTATTTCCTGAAATAGAGAAATATAATTGACTTGTGTGTATGGGTCTTGTGTCCTTCATCTTTGCTAAAGTCATTAATTAATTCTAATTGTGTGTGTGTATGTGTGTGTCTATTCTTTAGTGTTTTCTATATACAAGATCATGTTGTCTGTAAATAGAGATAGTTTTACATCTTCCTTTCCTGTCTGGATGTCTTTTGTTTCTTTATATGGCCTAATCCCCCTGGCTAGAACCTTCAGCACAATGGTGAAGAAGTGGTAAATGTGGACATCCTTGTCTTGTTCCTGATTTTAGAGCCCACATCTATTTAAAAAAATTTTTTTTTAATGCTTATTTTTGAGTGAGAGAGAGACAGAGCATGAGTTAGGGAGGGGCAGAGAGAGAGAGAGGGAGACACAGAATCTGAAGCAGACTCTAGACTTTGAGCTGTCAGCACAGACTCGAACTCATGAACTGGGAGATCATGACCTGAGATATGGCTTAACCGACTGAGCCACCCAGGAGCCCCATAGAGCCCACGTCTATTTTTAGAAGTTGATTCCATAGTTAGAAACATTCCCATAAGGAAAATTTCAGGCCTCAGATAACTTAATTGATTAGTGGTATCAAACATTTAAGGATGAAATAATACCAGTTGTACAGAAAATCTTCCATAAAATGGAAGAGGAGGGAACACTTCCCAATTCATTTTATGAGGTAAGCACTACCCTGATATCAAAACCAAAGACATTACAAGAAAGGAAAGCCATAGTCCAACATCCCATATCAACAAAAAGCAAAATACATTAACAAAATATTAGCGAACTGAATCTACAATATTTGAAAAAGTTGATGCATCATGACTAAGTACAGTTTATCTCAACAATGCAAAGTTGTTTTAACATTCAAAAATCAATGTAATTTCACCACCTTAATAGAGTAAAACAACGACAGCATATGATTAGCTTAATAGATATAGAAAAAAAACATGCGAGAAAATTGAACTTTCATTCATGATTTAAAAATGAAACAAAACAAACTCAGCACACTATGAATTGAAGAGGACTTCCACACCTGAGAAAGGACATCTATGAAAAATTAACACTTAACATGACTCTTAATGATGAGAGACTGAATGCTTATCCCTAGTATTGGAAACAAGGCAAGAATTTCCATTCACATCATTTCTGTGACACAATGTAACAGAGGTCCTAGCTAGTGCAAACACACAAGAAAAAGAAATTAAAAGTCTTATATATCAGAAAGAAATAGTTAAAACTATATATATTTTTGCAGATAATATGACCATTTGTCTATGTAGAAAATCCTAAAGTTTCAATTCAAAAAGCTACTAGAATTGATTAGTGAGGTTAGCATGGTGACAAGATTCAAGGTTAATATTTTAAAAGTCAATTGTATTTCTGTATACTAAAAGTAAATAGATGAAATTCAAATATTAAAATATCACTTGTAATAGCACTAAAACTATCAAATACTTTGGAGTAGATTTAACAAAATATGTGCTCTTTCTGTGCACTACAAACTTTTTAAAATACTGCTCAGAGAAATTAAAAATGATCTAAACAAAGGGAAAGACATTCTATGCTCATGAATCAGAAGACTCAATAGTGCTAGAAGATTCAGTGCATTTGCTACCAAAATCCCAGATGGATATTTGGAAAAAGTGGCACTCTATTCTAAAATTCATATGGAAATACAAAGGGTCCGGAATAACCAAAACAATTTTGAAAAACAAAACAAACTTGGAGATCTTCTGTACAGATTACTTGGAAATATTGCTATACTAGATTTCAAAGCCTGCTACCAGATTACATTAATCAAGACAGTCTTGCATTGGGATAACTGTAGGTTATTTAGCTCAATGCAACAGAATAGAGTCCAAATATAGACCCAAACATATATGATCAATTAATTTTTGATGAATATGCTAGGGTAATCCAATGAGGAAAGAATAATCTTCTCAACAAATGATACTGGAGCAACTGGATGTTCCTGAGCAAAAAAATGAATCTCAATCTGTATTACACACCACCCAAAAGAAGTCACTCAAGGTGGATCATAGACCTGAAGATGTGTGCTCTGAAGCTCTAAACTTTTATGATAACACATGGGAGAAAAATCACTATGACCTTGGGTTTATTAGAAATTTAAATCTCTGATTAAAAAGCACCACAAACCATAAAAGTTGATAATGTGGATTTATTCCAAGTTAAAAAAAAAAACAAAAAACCTTTGCTCTTCAAAATTTAATGATAAGAAGATAAAAAGTCATGCTATAGACTGGGAGAAAAATGTAAAGGACTTGTATCCAGAATTTGTAACAAACTCTTACAATCTCATAATAGGACAATTCAATAACACATGGGTGAAAGATTTGAATAGACTCTTCAGCAAAGATAAAAAAAATGGAAAATACACACACACAAAGGTGCTCAGCATCATTAGTCATCAGGGAAATACAACTTAACCTGTAGTGAGATACATCTACACACTGGCTAGAATGGCTACAATGATACAGTCTAGCAATATCCAATGTTGACAAGAATGTGGAACATCTGGAACTCTCATTCACTGCCGGTGGAAATGTGAGATGGTGCAGCTACTTTGGAGAAACAGGTTGGCAGCTATTTGTAAACTAAACACATAGCAACCCCATTCTGAGTTATTTACCCAAGAGAAAGGAAAACATGCTCACACAAGGAATTTACTTGAATGTTCCTAACAGTTTTGCTCATGATAGCCAAATGGAAATAACAACCCAGGGGTCCATCAACTGAAAAATGGATAAACAAGTTATGGTATATCCATACAATGAAATACTAGTCAGCAACAGAAAGGACTCAACTATTCGTTTGCGCCACAACGTGGATTAATCTCAACTACATTCTGCCAGGTTAAAGAAACCAGACATAAAAGAGTATACTTTGTATGATTCCACTGATAGGAAATGTCAGAAAAGTTGAAACTTTAATGTCAGAAAGCTGACCAGTGGTTATCAGGGACCAGGGTTGGAGATGGGTGATTGATTATAGGGGACTATAAGGGAGTTTTTTCTGAGGATGGAAATGTTATATGTTGATTGTAGTCGTAGCTTTATGACTATATATATTTGTCGAGACCCCTCAAATTGTACACTTACAATTGGTGAGTCTTAGTATATGTAAATCATATCTCACTGAACAAATCAGGTCCCCAGGTAACTCTAATATACAGCCAGGGTGGAGGCCACTGACTCAAATTTACCACCTTATTTTATTGATGAAGAAACACCAAGGCCCAGGGAGGGAAAGCAATGAGAGACACCGAGTCAATGTGTATGCAGTGAGTGGGTGGGTGAGTGGATGAATGAATTGATGAATAACATGACTGAGTGAAGTTATGGCAGATCAAACCCTAGAAATCATGTCTTCTTGCACCCAGGTCTTTCCCCCTGCATCGGGATTAAGGACAATTTGAGAATTCGCTATTAATGGTGACCAGGAAACTACAGGGGTCAGAGCAGCCTCAGAGACAACCTGTGAGGCTTGTCAACAAGGTGGGTGGAGATCAGGAATAATGGCCTCGGGTCTGGTGGGCTTGATTACCTCTGACCAAACTTCAGGAGGTCCCAAGGCAGAATATATTTGAGATGGGGTAGATGGACTAGGATTGGTAGATTGGGGTAGAGCCTGGCTACTTAGAGTGGGGTCCAAGGAGCAGCATCAGAATTACTTAGAAGCTTCTTGGAAATGTCAGTCTCAGGGCCCATCCTAGACCACTGGATTAGAGTCTGCTTTTTAAAGTTTGAGAAGTACTCCAGAAGAGGACTTTGGAAAATTTGGGGAGCTGCGGGAGAGGACAGGCCCAGAGATCACGTTTGATTTTTCTCCACAAGCAGTGAACAATACAGAGAAGAATGCTGGCCAGGAGAGGGGCAGGAGTCAAGAACCAGTCACCGTGGGCAGGTCACTTTTCTTTCCTGAGCTTTAGTGTTCTGGTCTATAGAATGGGCATATGGAGAATTCCTGCCCAGCATACCTGTCAGATGGAGAAAAGGAAAAGGGAGTGTGCAATCACCTTGGAAGCTGTTGGCTGCTGCCATACCTGCTGCCACAGCCCGCTCTGTCCCCCTCTCCCTGTGCTGCTTGACGTGTTGGTTTCCATTCCTAGCACACCCTCACCTCCTAGCTCCCAGCTCAGGCCCAGCCCCACAGTGGGTGCTCAGTAAATTCCCATGGCCTGATGGCAGTTTTATGGCCATCTGGTCCCCCTTTCACATTGCTCTCCTTACTGGTTTCTGAAGGTAGATAAGAACAAGCAAGAAGATCCATCTCAGGTATGTTAAGTGGAGAGGAAGAGTTGCAAACAAGGATAGTTAATGGGAAGTCTGCTCAGGAGTGCATGTTCTTGGGGCTTTCCTTATATCTCTGGCCTCAGGGGCCTCTGAACCTTCTGAGACTTCCAATAGTTGGTTCCTGGGACAGCTGACTATTTTAACAGGAGCCTGTCCTACTCGTACATGGTGGTTACCAGGGACAGGTGGGTACTTTCAACTCCAGCTTCCCCTCAGGAGGAGGACTCAGGTATAAGGCAGGATTGCAGCAGACTGGGCTCTTGCAGCCTGAATGCTGGCAGGCCCCTACCTGGTGCTGGCAGCCGGATCTCATTCCTGCTGAAGAATGGCCAGTCCAAGAGCATACGGCCCACAACATGTTTAATCCTTGGCCCCTGTGGCTCTGCCACATGCCATGTGATTCCCCTGGCACACACAGTCACCCCCTGCATTCATTTTCCTCCCTCAATATACCAATGTTATCCCTTTGGAACATGTTGTTAATCCCTCCCGCCTATATTATCTCTCTTCTGGCATGCGTTCCTACCTCCACAGCATCAAATGAACTCGCCTTGCATTCACTGCAACCCTCTGGCATTAACTGCTATTTCTGGAGTGCCTGGGGACACCACTGGCATGAACTGGCACTCATCCTGGCACAGGAAAGGCTTCCCTGGCCATGGGCATGCTCACTCAGTATGCACTGAATAAGGGCTAACGCATCTTTTCTGGTTCTCATTCTATGTGTGAACTAGGAGGCATTTCCCCCGCCTTTTTCAAGGTCCTACAAGAGCAATTGGGATTAATTTCATCTCTAACTGTACTGTTCTTAGCAGCAGTGGTGTCTACATTGCTCTCAAGCCTAACACAGCCAAAACAGACCTTTTGATCCTGTTCCCCTCTCAGTAAGTGGCACTGTTCTCTACTCACCTACTTGCATAAGCCAGAAACTCCAGGACCGTCCTTGATCCTTCCCTTTCCTTCATTCCCCGTATCCAAACCTGCTGGTACCCCAATGACCTCCATGTTTCTAAATCCAGTGATCACTTTGCCATACAAGTCTATATTAGCTTCCTGTGGCTGCTATAACAAAGCCAACTTGGTGGCTGAAAACAATAGAAATTTATCCTCTCTCAGCTCACTGGACCAAAAATCAAGATGTCAGCAGGGCCACATTTCCTCTGGAGGCTCTAGGGGAGAACTGTTTCCTTGCCTCTTCCAGCTTCTGGTGGCTGCTGGCATTCCTTGGCTTGTGGCCGCATCACCTCAGCCTCCCTAGCTACATTGCCTCCTCTTCTGTCTGTGTCAAATCTCCCTCTGCCTCCCTCTTATGAGGATACATGCATTTAGGGCCCACCTAAATTATCTAGGATAATCACTGTATCTCAAGATCATTGATTCAATCACATCTGCAAAACCCCTCCCCCCTTTTTTACTGTATAAGGTAACATTCACAGGTTCTAGAGATTAGAGTGGGGATATATTGGGGGAGGGCATAACTTAGCATGACACCCCAACGTACTCAGCAGTTAAGAACTGTCTTTGAAGCTATTTTTTCTCTTGGCTTCTATACATCTCCTCCTTCATTGGCCACTCCTTCTCATTTGCCTTTGTAAAACTCTACTAGTAGGATTTCTACCATCCATTCAGTTGCTCAGGCTGAAAACCCATGAGTCATTTTTGCTTCCACTTTCCCCTCATGTCCTTCCACAACCTGCCCACTCAGCCAACCTCAAAACTGTAGCCCGGCTCTTCCACCCTCACTTCTCCTCAACTCACTTCTATTTGCACAACCACCACATTTGTGGTCCAAACCACCCTTTTCCATCACCAGAAATAGACTCTGTGACCAAAGGAATGTTTCAGAATTTCCAGATGCCTGTTGAACATCCTCTCAGCCTCTCTCTTATTCCAGACATGATTGCAGTGAACATTTCCAGGAAGGTTTTCACTGAAAGTGTCTTAGCTCAATTACAGGATGTGTGATCGTTACTGCACAAGGGCTTCTCTGATGCCACGGTGTGAGACACCAGCAGAGATCTTCGTGGCACAGGGCATGTGCAGCCTGGTAGCATGGCAGGGGAGAGTCAACACCCTTGGGTCAATAGGGAGCCAGGAGTTAATGTAGAAATGCTTCTCCCTGTGGATCTCCATGTGGACAATTCTGAGAGGAATTCCATATCCACTTGAGAAAGTTTCAGTGAGATTAGCCCTGGCTTCACATGGTGGGGAACAACTCTGTAATGCATAATTTTATAGGCTTTTTCTCCTTTCCTCTTTTACTCTTCCTGGTCCTTCGTCCTTGGTACCTGGGATCATTTTCCAAAAAAATTTCTTTCCCATAAGCCTTTACTTCAGGTTCTGCATTTGAGGGGAACCCAAGCTAAACTAGTGTACTTTCCAAAAATGCAAATCTGACCATGATCCCAGGACCCTCTCACCTCCTCAAAACCTTTCAGTAGCTTCTCAATGTTTTTGTGCTAATGGTGAAGCTCTTCCTGTGACTGACAAGGTTCTGAATAGTTTGGTTCCTACCTGACTCTATCATTTTCCCCACCTGCCTTTCCACTTCCCACCCCAGCCTCACTGAGCCTTTAAGTGCCCTTTCCTCTCAGAAGTTTCTCTCTTCTCAGGACTTTTCATAAGCTAGTCCTTCTTGGAGCTCTTTATTCCCTGCTCCTCTTCTGGGTGAGTCTAGTTTATACCCCAACTCTCAACTTAAGCGTAATTTTTTCAGAGACCTCCTTTACCTACAGACTAACACCCCCGTTATGCATTCTTCTAGCATAACTTTGGATAACTTCCCTTCTCAGAAGTGTTTCTTTTGCTTGAAGTTTTCCTTTTATTTGTGCTATTATATGACTAACATCTGTCTCTTTCATTAGATGATAAGCCTCAGGAGGATAGAGACTTAATTTTTGCTCTTTAGTTATCCTCAAGGCCACACCTAGTGCAAGGCATTTATCATAAGCTTTAAATATTTATTGCATAAGTGAATGAATGAATAAATTAAAGCCTAATTATTCCCCAGTATTCAAGATATATGCCACATTTCTGTATTCTTTTTGAACAAATTAAACCTGGCTTCAGCACTCACCAACCAGTATCAGTAACTTCTGAGACTTCTCCCAAGCCTCAGTCTGAACAAATGCCTTGGGCCTGCAGAGTTCTGGAAGGGCAGAACAGGCCCTGTTGCTTGCTGGGTCCAGGAAGTCCCCCCTCCCCACTCCTTCTTGCTCAGCCTTGATTGAGAGTATAATCCATTCCAAGGTTTGTGGCTCAAACAGAGGCTCTCCTTCCCCCTGCCAGCTGGCCCCACAAGGACCTTCACTTTGCCATTCAGTGACTAGTCCTCACATACCTCCACATGGCCAGCCCACTGGGAGTCCTGCTTCCTGCAAATGGGCTCAGGTCCACACACCCTTCCTTCCCAAGAAGCCTGAAATGCTGTTCTCTCCAAAAGCTGCCGAGGCTCAAAAACACTCAGGTGCCAGGTTGCTTTGCCCTTCTCAATTCCAACAAACACATGCTCCCATTTTTCTTTTCAAGGGTCCTGTGATCCCAGGAGTCTTACTCAAAACCTAGAGCCTCAAAGGAGCTTGCTTTCCTTTACCCGGGGTCGGGGAGGAGTTGGTGAGTGGTATGGCAATGCAGCGGTTCGTTTCTCCTCTCCTGTGTGGTGGCAGGATAAGCTTCCTGCCTTTAAGTGTATCTTCTCATAAGGTTGGACAGACTCATATTAAAGCACCAACAATATTGAATTCCTAATGACTAAATCTGTTACATTTGCATACAATTGTACGTGGTTCGCAGATATCTTCAAGCCACACTTGTACCTCTTGACTTCATGTTTTGGCATCTTCCTCAGTGTGTTGCTGTCCGTGGTGCTGTAGCGTCATGGGGCTCAAAGGTGAGACGGTTTCTTCTGTTGTTTGACTCCTATGCAAACTTTCCCAGGACTCACACCTTTTATTATTTACTTTTATAAATGAAAGATTTAAAATTTTTTTTTAAGTTTATTTATTTTTGACAGACAGAGAGAGCATGAGCCGGGGAGGGGCAGAGTGAGACAAAGAATCTGAAGCAGGCTTCAGGTTCTGAGCTGTCAGCACAAAGCCAGACGCGGGGCTTAAACCCATGAACCATGAGATCATGACCTGAGCCAAAGTTGGACCCTTAACCGACTGAGCCACCCAGGCACCCCTAAATTAAAGAGTTTTTTGAAAACCTGTTGTAGGAGAAATAGAATCAGGTCTCTCACTTCCCGGTGTATTCAGCTGATTCTTGTATTTTGGGCGATTCCATCTGACATTTCCCTTTGGGGAAGTTAGGGCAGGGTGGAGGCCCTGACCCCACATGCACTCTGTTTACAAGTGTCACTGTGTGTTTGGGAGAGATACTGAGGATGGGGATGCAGCATGCCCTTGGTCAGTATGAAACATGGCTGAGTTCATTGAGTTTTTTCAGCTAGATTCTGAGTATAACCTGTCCACTTGGTTGCCTGATCTAGGAACCTCTGAGTCACCACCTCCTCCATCTTTCCCACCCATCCCCACAGCCTACGAGTCACTGGAGTGTGTTAATTCACTTTCCTCACCACTACCACTGTGGCCTTTGAGCACACCCTCAGCTCCATATCACAGCCACAGCTTCTCCTCAGTCTCCTGCCTCCACATTACACCTGCTAATTGACCCTCCCTCTACACAAGCTGGAGGGCTCCCCACTGTACTTGTATGTCAAATCCAAACTCCTTAGCGTGGCCTCTTGCCAACCACCATGCTCAGTCCCTCCTCTATGTCTCTGTATGTGCTGTACCTCCTTCCTTCACTAGCTTCACACCTCGTTTATCAAACTCCTCACTCTTCTACACCCAGCTCAAAGGGCTCTCTTCTCTGGAGCCTTTACTGACCTATGCATCCCTGGGCCCTGCACACATCCACAACCCCCTTCCCTATCCTGTCCCCTCTCCCCGCTACCCCACCCCCACTCTTCCGTCCTCCTCTCTCACCTCTGAGGCAGGATTACAACTGTCTCATCTTTTTACCCTCCTCACACTATGTCCAAAAAGTGATGGGTGCTCAACAAGAATTTGCTGGAAGGATAGTTGGCTGATAGACTTAGTCTCTTATTAATTGAACCTCCCTCATAGATCAACCTCTTCCCTCTCTATCTACCAATGATGTTGGAAACTTCTCCTAGACTCAATCCCTCTCAAATTAATTCATTTAATTCATTTCTTCAAGAGCACATTGTGGTAGCTGTCACTCTCCTCTCATGTCCTGGCTATCAGAAGCCTGAAACTCCTGTTTGCATCACCTCCCAACTCGCTTTGGTTTCTCTTTCTGACTAAGAACATTCCAGTCTCTTTTGCTCTCTCATGGGTTGCTTTATTGAAGAATTCTGTTCGTTTTAATATAAGAGCCTAGGGCCAGAGAGGGTGAGATACCTGTTTGGTTCACAAGGCCAGGAAGCTGAAAATGGTTTTTTCCCAGCCTGTACTCTAGTTCCCCCATCTCTCCTTCTCCTGGTAGCCAGGAGCTAAGATCTCCCCAGCACGTGACCCACCCTCAGCCTGCCTAAAATGCTTCATGAACCAAGCTCAGAATGAGAAAATCAAGCAAATACTTACCCAATGCATAGAGGAGAAATGAGTTGGAAATAAGTCCTGATATGTTCCTGCATGTATGTCTCATTCACTCAGACCATAACACTCTGAGCTTGAAAGTTTTGGGGCATAAGACTTTTGCCCTAGGGCAGGGGAGGAATGACAACCTACAGGAGCCACTGCTAAGGATGGGAGGCAGGCAGATAGTGGGGGCTCAGAATGCTTGAGCCTCCTGTTGTATGTATGTATGGGAAGTTGGTATTCCAAGTGTTATGAATTTGGGATTTTAGATGGGGACTCTGGGTGGGTGCAGGGGCCAGTAGCAGGGATTACGGAGGGAGAAGAAAATGTTACAGGAGTGAGGTGCATAACTCCAGACATGAGAAAAGAGAAGATGTTCCATAGCAATGGAAAGGTAGTGAGATGGGTCAAAGGTTCCATGGTGCATGTAGGAAAATAAGAGGTTCTAGATGTGGGGTAAGAAGTTTAAGTGTAGATGAAGGGGAACACTCTGGGTTTATGTACCAGGGATACAGTGCTAGATGTGGGATAACTTTGGAGAGGGCAGAATTCTGGGTGTGATAGATGGGAGTACAGGACACGATGCTTGTGTTTGGGTGTCTGTGTGTGGATGGGTGTATGTGTGTACGCGGCTTGTGAGGGTCACAGACCAGGCAGCAGACCCGTCAGCAGTGTGAAATACTGAAGCAGGTGAAAAGTAAGGTGGGAAGGATTTAAGAGAGGGAAGAGGGTAGAGCTCATGGCAGAAGTTTGCTGGCCTGAGAGTGGGAGGTCATCTGGGGCAGCTCCCTGCCCATATTGCCCTCAGAGCCCTGTCCATGGTTCTGTATACACAGAACCCCTTCAACCTCTAGTAGCTGGGCACCAGCAGTCTGTCTTAGCTCATGCTATGTGTCCCCACTCTCACTGATTGCATTGTTGGGATACAAAGTAAGTCCTTTCCAGGATGTGTTCCAGAAACCCAAGTAAATAAGTTGACTCCAGGAAGGGGACTCAAGAGAAGCCTGGGGGAGCAGCAAGTGCCCCAGGAACACTGCTGGTGAGGCTGGAGAGGGTAGGGACTCTGAGGTCTGGGGGTCAAGTATGATGACTCCCCTGAAGTGGGCTGTAAAGGACCAGGAGGATTTGGTTTTGGGTGGGGGGATGTATTAAGCAAAGCAGTGAAGAGTGAGGAGCCTGAGATAGGGCCTGGGGTGGGGAGGGGCAATGGAGAGGTTCCTAACACATTGCAAGCTCACATGTCTGAAGGAGCCAGGCAGATGACGTAAATGAATGAAGCAGGCCAGGAACAAGATGAAATTAAGAAACATGGGGATGGGGGCACCTGGGTGGCTCAGTAGGCTGAGTGTCCGACTCTTGATTTTGGCTCAGGTCATGATCTCACTGTTTGTGAGATCGAGCCCTATGTCAGGTTCTGTGCTGACAACATAGAGCCTGCTTGGGATTTTCTCTCTCTCTCTCTCTCTCTCTCTGTCCCTCCCCCACTCATTCACTTGCTCCCTCCATCTCTCTCAAAAAGAAAAAAAGAAAAAAGAAATATGGGGATGGGCAAATGGAGAGAGGGAGAGGGAGAGAGAGAGAGAGAGAGAGAGAGAGAGAGCGCCCTAAACAGCTAAGGACATTCAAGACAAAACAAAACAAAAACAAAACAAAACAAAACAAAACACGGGGCAGGCCAAATGAAGTCTGGCCCATGGACCACCAGTCCGAGACCTTGGCTGTTTAAGGGTGTATGGTAAAGGCCTTGGATGCCCAGCCCAGTTGAAGAAGAAAATTCTGCAATAGGGCAGAGATGGGGCCTGCCTAGGATCACGGGACAACAACGCTGTCTGGACGGTGCCTTCCTTACCTTTCCCTTACAAGGAGCTAGCAGTTTATTGAAGACTCAGTTGGTCTCGGACCCATAGTTTGCCGGCTAGATGACCTCATTCCCTTTCCATCACAGCCTTCCAACCTGACGACCCCCTTCCCTAAATGCCTCCCAGGCTGGTCTTGCTTTATATATAGAGTGTCATCTCCTAGCCCATTACAACACTCCAGCGAGCATTTCGGAGCTGACCCAGGCCCTCCTGCTTCCTTTAGTCTTAGTCCTTTGGGGTGTGACCCCCCTCCCAGCACCTCCCAGAATCACCTAATCTCTTTTCATCCCCCTCTGGTGAGGTAGGCAGAGGAGGGCTCCAAGCACCCCAGCTCCCATTGTCTGTGCTCTTTGAAACGTTTAAAAGGATTAGGGGCTGGGGGCTGGGCCAGGGTTGCCCTCAGGGATGTGTGTTCAGTGGGGGAGAAGATGAGATTCCACTTCCTTCCATCCCACCCGTCCAGAAGGGCTGGTGAGTGCAAGATAGATGGCGTGGATAAGGGGGCATCCAATTAATTCCAATTTAAACCCAATTTGGTCTCCTTTATAATTAGAACAGCAGGCGTGTTTTAATAGTGGATTATCTCTCCCGGGCAGTCCTTTGTCATTGCTCTTTCTCTGCACTGGGTCTTCTGGACCACCCGACCTGGGCAGTGGGGACGGAGCTGGGGGAGAAGGGCAGGGCATGGATGGGGAGATCGTGGGGCATGGGCGCACAGAGAAGGGACCACAGAAGCTCAATGTCAGTGAGGATTCTTTACTCTGATAGCTATAGAATAGGAGAGAGAAGACACTGATGATAGATCTAGAAGGTGGGGCCATGGGGCTCAAAAGGGGAGCAGAGATATGGGCACTGCTGTGTGACCTTGGGTGAGCCCTTGACCTTTCTCTGCTTCAGTTTTCTCACCTGGCAAATGAGGACAGTGATGGTAATGATGACAGAACACGCCATTTGTAATAATTTCTTAAAGTGGCCCCGCAACCAAATGTTTTCAAGTGAGCTCTCGCTTAGAAGGTCTCTGCCAGCATCCCTCTCCACCCCATTCCCCACAGAGGCCCTGTGGGGACACACCAGTGAAAAACCACAGTCAGACATGGGCAGCCAGAGGACATGGGCAGCCCTCGCTTGTTTCTGCGGGAGCTCAGGAGGTTCAGAGGGGACCTCAGATATAATCCTGAAGGTTCCAAAGCCCCCCTGGGGAAAGCAAAGCCCTCCCCCTAGCAATTGCACAGTTAATGCTTGAGTTGAGTCGTTCGGGGGCTGGGGGGGGGGGTGTCTTGGGTAGCGGCCACTCACTCGGCCCAACTGTGTGAGCCCTTTGCTGTTTGGCCAGCACGTTTTCAGTCCATGTCCTCTCCTCAAGTCGGCAAAGTAGTTGTCATCATTGTGACTGCTGGCAGGTAAGGAAACTGAGGCTCAGAGAGGAAATAGTGATGCTTGGGACCAGCTTGTTCTGTGAGGCAGGGAAAGCCTATCAGTCCCCAGTCCTGAGTCCAGCCTTGTCCGGAGCCAGTCCCCACTTTGCAGATGAGGCTCCAGCCCTGGACCAACGGCTTGTGGCTTTTTCTCCTGGGGCAGCGGCTCTGTCTGCAGGGGCCAAGGCCCACTCCGCGCAACACAGAGCCCCCGGCCCACAAAGCTAGCCTGCCACCCTCACCCTCCCTGCCCCTCAGCACCAGGACCTCAGCCACCGCCTGTGGCCTCACAAATCCTCCCAGGGACATCTGGGTAATTACAAGATTCTTCATTTACTGATGACGCTTTTCATTACCCAGAATGAACGCAGCCTTGTTCCCTCCCCACTGCCCAGGCAGGGCCGTTCCTCATGTCGGTGGGATTGATGGGCCAGGTTGGGACCGGTGCCTCCCTCCCCCTTTTGCCAGCCGATGCTTCATCCCGTGGCACTGGCTCTCTCCTCCTCTGAGGGTGGGGCGCTGCACTTGCACCCCCACACTGAACCCCCACAGCCATTCTGCGGGCCACCATTGCTCTCTTCTCTTTTCCACAAGGAAACGAAGGCTTAAAGAAGGTAAACCACTTTCCTGAGAGCTGATGAGACAGAAAGATCCAGACACCTCACCACCTACCCCCTTCCCCCACAAAAGCCCCATTCATTGGAGCAAACAACTTGAGAACCCCTGGTTTTATAACCAAAGGCAAGAGGAAAGCCGGCATACCTGGTTCTTGCCCTCTGAGACTCTCACAGGGGGTCACTCATGAGAGGCTGAGTCAGGCCAGAAAGGATTGAGGCGGGGCTCTCTGGGGCTCCTCAGCTCTGCGCGGATGCTCCAGGCAGCCTGGCTCAGAGACGTCTTGGTTTCTGTTTGTGGCCCATCCGCGAAACGCTGGCGCCTGGAAGCATCCCAGAGTGGCCGGGAATGAGGCAGGAGTAGATGGCCCGTGAGCTCTCTCTCCCGTGCTCAGGCTCGCTGTCCCTGCAAGGTGTGTAACCTGCCTGGGGAAGCTTCTCCTTAGAGCTAATAGGAGTGTCTCTGACTGCCCTGGGGAGGACTCCTGGACTAAAGCATAGGAAAGTCCCAAATTTGGGGGAAGAACGCTGGAGAGTGGGGCACGGGGACTTCACCTGCCACAGCCTCCGTAAGGCTGGAAAAATGAGGCTCTTGCCAGAAAAGGTCTTTTTTTTGTCCTGAGGGAATTACATAACGGCAGGGTAGTTTATTCATACGTACGAATATATGCATGAATATATAGGTGTGTGCGTGTGTGTGTGTGTGTGTGTGCGCGCGTGTGTGTTTGCTTTGTGATATTTGTGCTAACTTAACACACAGCATGAACGCTTAAAGCTGACAAGCGAAATTTAGTTAGCAGGGGGCCCCTTGTTCCCGATTTATTGCTTCACCAGGGACTCATGCAGGCTGCGGGGCTGGAGGGTTGGTGGCGGGGAGAGAGCCCGCGACCCAGGCCCCAGTTGAATTATGAGTCACAATCTATAAACCATTACGTGCTGTGGATTGCAATGGTATTTATTGCAATCTGACCACTCACATTTCAAAACTTGGTTTCGCACATGGGTTGGAGAAAAGGATCTAAAAAATATGTTTTAGAGTCGGCTGCCCTTGGCTGTGGGGGGTCAGCCTGCAGCCTGACGATCTGGAGAGAGATTGACACGCCCCAGCCTCCCCCTTCACAGACCCCTGCACCCCCAACAGCGGGACCCTAGGAAGCTCAGTCCATTTTGTCAGACAAGACAGGGGTAAAAACTTCACTTATTTTTAAGGGCAGGATACAAAAGAAGGATGAAAGGAATCTATCATGCACTGGCTTCCTCCTATGTACCAGGCACCATGTGGAGATATGTTCTTCCTACCAAGCCTGAGAAAAAAACACCCTTATTCCCCCATTGACAGCTGGGGAAGTCGAGGCCCAGAGAGATGTTGTAACCAGGTGTGTGCAGCCTCAACACCCCAGAACTTTCCACACCAGCACCTTGTCTGTAGAGTTGAGTGACTTACTCAAGCCCCAGAGCCAGGGAGAACATCACCAGGGAGCCCAGCCTTGTGCCCGGGCTTCCCTCCCCTTGAGCTCATTGCCCAGTTGTCCCCCTTACCTGTCTGCCTGCGGCTTCACTTGTGTATGAGGGGAGCACCTCGCCTTGTCTCTCCACAGGTCTCACAAAGCCCAGTGAGGCCTGAGATCTGCAGAACAGAGTAAGCCCAGACCATTCTCCTGTCAAGTAATCTGGAGCACTGTAGGTCAGTCATGGCTGTGTAGTTTCCTCCCCTGCAGACCTTCTCAGAGCGTTTTTACACCATGAGGCTTGTCGTGGCTCTGTGAGAAGGTGTATGGTTTGAAACGTTTCCTAATTTATTGACCAGGGGAGTTTGGGAAGGAAAGAACCCCCAAAGTATGTTCATGCTAACAATGGTCTGGTTGGAAGTGTTCTTTCTTGGGCATCAGAGTGCAAACCCCACTTTCTGCACCACTCATTGTGACTTTGGAAACACTGCTTGGCCTCTCATGACTTGTAGGACGTCCCTGGGCGTACTGGGGTCAGCTGGAGCCCAGGACAGAGGGTGGCACGCAGAGAAGAGAGGATCAGAGCCATGCTGGGATCAGCTGAGCACAGACCATTGGCGAGCCCTTGGCGAGCACCTTCTCCTCCTTTGGCCTTGGTGCCCGCACTGGCTAGATCAGATGAGCTTAAAGAGTTGTCCAGTTTAGGCTTTGTGTGCTTGGGCATCTGTAGGGCAGAAGGAGTCCTGACTCCTCTTGGGCTGTCTGCTCCAATGCCCTCCAGCCCCACCCGCTGCTTCCCCCCAGCCCCCACCCCAGGGAGAATGACAAAGGAGCCAACAGACTGACCCAGGCTTAATGTAGCTGGAGCACATTAATAATTGATGCGTGAGGAGACAAGATCTGCCTCAGAGGGATGTGAAGAAGGGGAGGGGGCCGGGGCACATGAAGGAGAAGAGTTCTGCTCAGGCCATGGCTGGGCGCAGGGTGGACTCTTGTGGCAATGTGACATCACCCAGGCACCTGGGTGGTGGCTTCCCTGGGGCCCTAGTCAGGCTCTGCCCAGTGAGACCTGAGGACACGTCGCCAGGGACACTGCCTTGGCCATCAGTGAGGATAGGGTGTTAGGGGTCGTTTCTGCTTCAGGACCACAGGGCCTGGGCTAGTTGGAGCCTGGCCCTGCCCCATGGGTTCTTCGAGCTGGGCAGCCCTGACCTGATGTCACCAGAACATGGGGCATCATGGGGGTGGAAAGCAGATGGACTTACCAGACCCTCGGGGTGGGGCTGTGCTCGGACACCCAGACTGCCCCCAGATGGCTGTCCGTCCCCCTGGCCTGGGGAGTCTGTACACCGGGGCTAGTCTGTGACCTTGCAGGATGACTCTGGCTAATCCCTTGTCTCTCTGGGCCTCTGCAACATTGAGGGGCATCGGGGGGACAAGTGATTGCAAGCCCCTTCGGTACTGCCCACATACCAGTTCTGAGACTGAGGGCCAGTCTGGCACAGCAGCCACCCTAGGAATGGAGGTAGAGGGTGGGAGGGGGCAGGGGAACACGGTCTATCCCAGAAGGTCCCCTCCCAGGCAACCTTCAAGCCAATGTGTCCCTCTTGGCAGGGTGGGGGGTGTTCCAGGAGCTGGCAAGCCCTCACATGCCCGACACCCTTGCTCCCAGGATTCCAGGAGCAAAAGCGTTGTCAGAATGCATGCCCAGGACTGTCACTATGAGACACATCAGCACAACCAAGAAGCCCTTGCGTCTATTCCCCGCATGGCGTCGTGTGTTCTCGAGAACCCGTTCAACCTGCCTGTAGCGGCAGATAGCCCGCCCTCCCAGGGCCCCTGCTGTCCCTCCATGTGGGGTGCCCAGGACAGTCGGTCCTCCCTGCTGCCCTCACGCCGAGGCTGTGTGATCCGCCCAGCTGCTGGGAGGGAAGGAGTCTGCCAGGCTGAGGGGAGGGGACAGCCCTGTTTCCCGGTGGCCGGGGAGGGGGCCGGGCCAGGCGGTGATGCTGAGCACAGCTGCCCTTACTCTGTGCCGTGGTGCCAGAGGACCCGGATCACTTGTCCGTCCTGACAAGCGCCTCACGAGGGGCACATTATCTGTCCCATCTCACACGAGGCAATGGAGCCCCACTAGTCCGAATTTGCAGAGCTGGTACGGGAAGGGGCTGCCTCTTGTTCGCTCTCATTCGACGTTCATTAAATAAACATTTCTTCATACCCGTTCCATACTTACCCGAGGCTGACTGTGCATTGAATCTGGGGCTTATTGGAAGCCTGGTGCCCCAGCGTTTGAAGGAAAGGAAACCACACATGCAAAAAGGCCCGTAGGTGAGAGGAAGCACTCACTGTTGAAGAAAAGAAGCGTTCTGGTACGGCAGCAGCCTTGAGTTAGAGGCAGGAAGTGACGAGGAGGCGACAGACACTTCCGGGCCACAGCAAGGTGCTTGAACTTCACCCTCGGTCAACGGATGGCACCAAAGGGTTGTAACCAAGAAAGTGGCATCACCGGGCCAATGTTTTGGAAAGATCTCTCTAGCTCTGGAGTGCCGCCTGGGTTGAGAGGGGATGGGAGCAGGGGTGAGGCTGGAGCTAGATGGCATTCAAGACAGTGAAGGTGACAAGAGCCTGCCCTAGGGGTGTGGCCGTGTCAGTGACAAGCTGAGGACAGACCCCTAACAGGAGAAATATGCACTCCATGCTTGCTGGGCCGGGCGCAGGTAGGAAAGTCAAGGATGACTCCTAGGGCTCTGCTTCTGGTGACAGGTGAATCAATGGTGAAGTTAGCAGGCTCCAGACGGGGAGGAGCTTGGTCACGTTGGGACCGGCCTGGTTTGAGGTTCCGGGTAGAGGTATCTGCCCACCACCAAATATCCGGGGTCTAAAAGTGAAGAGAGAGGTCTGAGCTGCAGGTGGAAAGCTTCAAAGGCATCAGCACGATGGATGGGGAAGTCTTGGGGGTAGAAAACCTTGCCAAGGTTGTGGACGAGAGACAGAAGAGGAGAAAGTTCAGCCGGAATCCCGCAGAAAGAGGCAAGTCTGAAAAGTCTCGGCCATCCATGCAGCCGAGGACAAATCCTGCTGCACCAGGGCCCAAGCGGTGACCAAGGTGTTCCTTATAAAGGTTGGCTCCTGGGACTGTCCTAACCAGGACCCTGTTCCTGTGCCTCTGCCTTCCCCCAGATGGGACCTCAGGTCTCCTGATTCCAGAGGGTCCCACTGAGTTTTCTCACTGGCCCTGCGAAGACACGGGTGGAACTGAGCCCAGAGCAAGGGGAGGGGTCTGGGGAGGACGCTGTCCAGCAGAGGGGACAGACGGAAGGAGGGCCCAGGGATGAGAGGAGCTTGGTGCACCGTGGTGCCATAATCTCCCTGGATTTGGGTGCTAGGATTCTTTTGTTGCAGCCAGAGCGCAGGGCTGGTGGTGGCCTCTGCTCACGGTTGGTTCCTACGAGCCGGGAGGCTACCCCGGATGTTGTACAGAAGAAGACAGGTGTTGGGGGGGCCGGTTGCAGAGCTGTCCCAGCGGCGTCCCCAGAGTCCCCACACGCGTAGTTGACTCCTGACCCCAAGAGTGACCCCGAATGAACACCCCAGCCCTCTTGCTCCTGAGGGAGAAAATCCCAGGAGCACCCACACACTCCCAGAGGGACCCCGAGGTGCCCAGGACAGTGACCCACTCCTCCATTTACCTCTTCAGCTGGCTCTCCTCTCCTTCCTGCTCCCTCCATCCTCCTCACAGTTCCTCTGGATTCATCTCCTACAAAACCCCTTGCACTCAAATCCTTGTCCCAGAGTCGGCTCTGGGAGGAACTTGCAGTGGGTCAGGGCCCGGGGTTAGGACATGACCTTCATCCCTCCTCAGGGCCACCAAGACTTCTCCCCTCGCCCCTGCCTGCCAAGAGCTCTGTGCCAAGAGCTCTGTGCCTCCAGCACCCCTCTCACCCCATTCGGTTTCCCTTTCTGCCCCTTGAACTTGCTCAGCGAAGGGTAGGAATGATGACAGCGAGAACATAGGGCCTGGGGGCTTGGAGAGGCTCCTCGCTGGCTGAGTGAGTGCCTGGGCCACCGGAGCTGGGCTGGGCAGGATCGTGTCCGGAGTGACAGCTAATGCCCGCTGATGGCAGAGGCCTGCGTGGGGCTGGAGGAGGAACAGCAATTAGCTACCACGGTGACAGCCGAGACAGGGCTGCTAAATGGGCCCATTAGAGAGCATTAGCGAAACAACTGGACGGGCCTGAGCGGAGACATCCCTCGCTGCCTCTCTGGGACTGGGGCTGGGCCGGGGCCTGGGGAGGTTCACCTGAGACCTGTCAGGGAGGTGTGCCCCCAAGCGAGAGCTGCTTTGAAAGGTGGGGGGGTGCCCCTCTCCTACAGCCACAGCCCCTGGAGGTAGAGTGCCCATCTGTGGTCATTTGGAGTCCGCTTGCCGAGTGATGCCCAGGCAGATAATGGCTTTAATGGGGCCTTGCACACAGAGCACTTAACACGCTTCCCAGAGCCGGGTCCCAGACGTGAGCTCATTAGCTCAAACCTCCGAGGCCCATTTCACAGATGGGGGAGGGGGAGGGGCCCATGAAGTGACATGTTAAAGGTTAACCACACGGTTCTTTGTCCCAAACCAAGCCTATCTGGCCTCGCCCCTGAGACTCTTACGCCCCTGGAGACTTGGGACTGGGTTTTATTCATCGCTCTCTCTCCAGGGTGTGGGGGTCAGGCTGGCACGAAGCAGCTGCTTCTCCGAGTGGTTACTGAGGAAGAGGAGGACCCAGCAGCCGCTGCGGTCCCCAGCCCAGGCTTCCCGAGGCCCCGGCTGTCTGGTGTGCTGTCACGGGGTCCAGCAGATGGGTCCCTTACTTCCCGGGTCCCTCGGCCAATTGCTTATGCTCCCAGAGCCTCTACGTCCTCACCTGTGGAATGGGCCAATAGCAGGGTCTGCTCCCTGGGCACCGTGAGGGGTAAATGAGACCCCGTGTGCAGAGGACTAAGAGGGGCACGTAGCACATGAGCGTTCTGGGAATGGTGGAGGTGTCGACTTCGCTCTCATCGTTACCCATTTACACAGTGGGGGACATCGGGAGTGCTCGTCTACGCAACAGTGGCTGTGGCTTTTGGAAGGTGACCCAGGGCTGGGCTTGCAGAAGCAGCAGGAAAAGAGTAAAGAAAGCCCAGGCCGGCTCCATGGCAAACTTTCAGGTCTGTCCTCCAGATGTGAGGTGGGGGGTGGGGGGAGTGGGGGGGCCTGGAGACCCTCTGAGGGCCCCTCGGCTCTAAAAGCCTCATAGGTGACAAGGGTGGGGGCATAGGATGGGGACAGCCGAGAGGAACAGGTCTGAGCCTGGGCCGACAGACATCGGTGGCTCTGAGAACATCCCTGCTGACATTGTGCCCGGCCCATCCATCAGGAAGTGGACCCGGGCCCTGCTTTGTCCTCAGCTGCACCTTGGGGAAGGGGGCTGCTTGCCCGGGGAGAGGGGGGGCGGGGAATGGAGGGTGTGCGATCTGGTTGCTGTTGGGCTGGGGTTACAGCCAAAGCATCTCTCCCTGACAGCAGCTCGAAGGGGACCCCAGTCGGGAATTGCTCTGTTCACTCATGCCCTGAAGATAGCGTGAACCTACCGATCCCCTAGAAATCTCTTCCTGTTTTCTTCCTGTGCTCCCGTTTTTTTCACCTTTAAAATTTCATTTATTTGTTTATTATTTATTTATTTATATATTTAAAATATAATTTATTGTCAAATTGGCTTCCATACAACACCCAGTGCTCATCCCAACGAGTGCCCTCCTCAATGCCCATCACCCACTTTCCCCTCTCTCCCACCCCCCATCTACCCTCGGTTTGTTCTCTGTACTTAAGAGTTTCTTATGGTTTGCCTCCCTCCCTCTTTGTTTGTAACTATTTTTTCCCCTTCCCCTCCCCCATGGTCTTCTGTTAAGTTTCTCCGGATCCACACATGAGTAAAAACATATGGTATCTGTCTTTCTCTGAGTGACTTATTTCACTTAGCATAATACCCTCCAGTTCCGTCCACGTTGCTGCAAATGGCCAGATTTCACTCTTTCTCATTGCCAAGTAGTATTCCATTGTATATATAAGCCACATCTTCTTTATCCATTCGTCAGTTGATGGGCATTTAGGCTCTTTCCATAATTTGGCTATTGTCGAGAGTGCTGCTATAAACATTGGGGTACAAGTGCCCCTATGCATCAGCACTCCTGTATCCCTTGGGTAAATTCCTAGCAGTGCTACTGCTGGGTCATAGGGTAGGTCTATTTTTAATTTTTTGAGGAACCTCCACATTGTTTTCCAGAGCGGCTGCACCAGTTTGCATCCCCACCAACAGTGCAAGAGGGTTCCCGTTTCTCCACATCCTCTCCAGCATCTGTAGTCTCCTGATTTGTTCATTTTGGCCACTCTGGCTGGCGTGAGGTGGTATCTGAGTGTGGTTTTGATTTGTATTTCCCTGATGAGGAGCGACGTTGAACATCTTTTCATGTGCCTGTTGGCCATCCGGATGTCTTCTTTAGAGAAGTGTCTATTCATGTTTTCTGCCCATTTCTTCACTGGGTTATTTGTTTTTCGGGTGTGGAGTTTGGTGAGTTCTTTATAGATTTTGGATACTAGCCCTTTGTCCGATGTGTCATTTGCAAATATCTTTTCCCATTCCGTCGGTTGCCTTTTAGTTTTGTTGATTATTTCCTTTGCAGTGCAGAAGCTTTTTATCTTGATGAGGTCCCAATAGTTCATTTTTGCTTTTAATTCCCTTGCCTTTGGAGATGTGTCGAGTAAGAAATTGCTTCGGCTGAGGTCAAAGAGGTTGTTGCCTGTTTTCTCCTCTAGGGTTTTGATGGTTTCCTGTCTCACATTCAGGTCCTTTATCCATTTTGAGTTTATTTTTGTGAATGGTGTGAGAAAGTGGTCTAGTTTCATCCTTCTGCATGTTGCTGTCCAGTTCTCCCAGCACCATTTGTTAAAGAGACTGTCTTTTTTCCATTGGATACTCTTTCCTGCTTTGTCAAAGATTAGTTGGCCATACTTTTGTGGGTCCAGTTCTGGAGTCTCTATTCTATTCCATTGGTCTGTGTGTCTGTTTTTGTGCCAATACCATGCTGTCTTGATGATGACAGCTTGGTAGTAGAGGCTAAAGTCTAGGGTTGTGATGCCTCCTGCTTTGGTCTTCTTCAAAATTATGTTGGCTATTAGGGGTCTTTTGTAGTTCTGTACAAATTTTAGGATTGCTTGTTCTAGCTTCAAGAAGGATGATGTTGTGCACCCATTATTAAATTCTAGCTGTGCCTGGGGAAATAGAGACCGGGTACTCTCTCCAGTGCCCAAAGGGGAAACTGAGGCAGAGGAAAGCTGGTGACTAGCCTTTAAATGCTAGTCACTGCCACTCTAGGGGGAGCTGAGGAGGGAGGGTACACGGATGACCCACGCATGGCCCTCGACGGCGGGATGCCCCACACTGTCAGTTCCCCGCATCTCTTCCCATCTGCCCCTTTCAGCACCCTGGGGAGAAGGCGAGAGGGAGAATTAATAGGCCCATTCTACAGGTGAGGAAATTGAGGCCCACAGAGGAGCCACACTGCATTGAATGCTCTTATTGAACACTGTTTATTTTTAATGAAAATCAAGAACAGAAAACCACAAAGATAATATCACGAATGGCCTGAAGCTCCAAGAGGGAGTTGTTTCGTTATTGGTATTTGACCACCCTCCAAGGTTATGGAGTTTCTAGAATTTGTCAGTGCAGGGTCAGGCCCCTGGGTGGGCCTCTGGCAACTACAGGTGTGTTTAGGAGCCAACAGTGGGATACACGGGTTGGGGGCACCCTGCTGGGCTGGCCGCTGGTGTCTCCAGCCTGCCTTCCTGCTGTCTGATCCCCAAGACCAAAGGGCAGGCTCTGGATCTCTCCAGTCGCTGGGGGGCTCTGCCTCCTTCCCCCTCCAGGAGCCATTTCAGTCTCGCCTGCTGTGGGGCCGTCCCCTCCCCCCATGCAGGTCGTGTATGCCCAACACCAGGAGCAGCATGTACCAGCGGCTGGATGTGAACGTTACTCTGGACTCGTCCAGAGCGCACAACACCGGACACCCTGCAGGGCACCGTTCCCACCCTACTCTGGTGCCATCTGAGCCAAGGGGTCTCCGGTGCCCGAGGCAAACTCCGCACCCCTCCCCTCCAACTCTCGCCTGCCTCCTAACCCGTGGGCCGGCATCATAACAGTCCCGAGCACCATTTCCCCACACGGTAGCCCCCATTCCCAGGGCCGCGGTGAGGATTGGAAGGAGCGCGGGTGAAGCACTTGGCCTGCACTGGGCGGCGGGAAGCTCTGGGAGAAGGGCGACCATGACTCACGTGGTGTGGGCACTACGGTGCTGTGCGGGAGGCCCGGGGCATGTGCCCAGGATGCAGTCTCTGCTCTCCAGGCGCTCAAACCTGTCCTCCCTTCACTCAGGTGCGGTCTCCTCCGGAAGACCTCAGCCCCGCCCAGCCTCGCCTGAGGACCGGGTTCGGACCCGGTTCCCATCGCCCCTGCACCTCTGCTCCCAGTCAACCTGCTCCGCCAGGGGCAGAGGCCCGTTAGCTGGGGGCCAGGTATGGATCCAGAGGGCCCCGGGCACACAGCACAGAGCAGGAGCTGAGGGACGAAGTGTGTCGAATGAATGAACGTGGACCTTCTGTCTGCGTCCAGCACCCACCTGCTGCTGCTTTGCGCACGTCGGGCCGGGTGCCGAATGTTACATTCACTACCTCACTTAATCCTCGTGGGAACTCTGAGGGAGCGACTGTCTGCATTTCACAGGCGAGGAAGCTCTGAGAAGCTTGCTCTATCAGCCAGGCTCCAACCAGAGGAAAGAAGAGCCCTCAAATATTTACGACACGGGGATGAAGGGCCGGGAATTGGTTTCACAGGTGGCGGAGGAGCTGGGGGAGGACGCAGGGATTCCCAATGGCACGAGGCTGCCGCCACCAGAGACCGGAAACCAGGGAGGAGCCGGGGCCTCGTGGGCACGTCCCGCAGAGGCTGGACTCACGGAGGAGATGCCACCAAGTCAGGGAGAGGAGAAATAGCAAAGGCTAGAAGGGCTGAAGGATAAGGGACGGGTCAGGAGCGCTGAGTCCCATGCACTCCTCACAGGTCCACGGTAAGACGTGGTAGGAGGCTCCCTTCCAGGCCTGCCTCCCTCCCACCCGGGCTCCCCATCCCCCGGCCCTGGGGCGTCCCACCTCTGCTCTCCCCGCCTAGGCTCTACCCTTCCTGCTGGCCCCCAGCCCTCGCCCCCCAGAGGAGCAGCCGCACAGCCAGGACTAGCGCTGTGGCCTCTGGATCCAGAGTCCCCAGCGGGGTGGCCTACATCCGGGGGTGTGCCCACCTTCTGTCCTGGCCGCCAGCCGCCCCCACCGGGGGGTTCCTGCACAGCAGGTGCAATGTGGCTCTGTGCCAGCCCCAAAGATGCTCATCCCCGCCCCTCCTGGCCGCAGGGCTTCATGGTTTACCATCGCCCCTGGCTCGCAGCCCTCCCAGCATCCACCCCCAGCCGTGCCCTCTCCCTGGCACCAGGAGTCTTTCCCACAAGGCGTCACTCCATGGGTCTCCCCGTGTGCCCTACTCTCGCCACTAGCGGTACATTTCCAGTCACCCCACCGCCCCCTTCAGCTGTGAGAATAGCAGAGCACGTCACATGGCCATCTCCAGCTTCTGTTTCTACTGTCCCCCCAGCCCCGCCGCCACCGCAAGGGAAACTCGGCTCTTGCCAAGGTGTCCAATGACTGTGATACCCAGCCGGTCGTCCCACTGCTCACTGCTGTCCTTGTCTTCCTTGGTGTCCAGCAGCATCTGGCCCAGTGGGGACAATCTCTTCCTTCGTTCCCCCTGTCCCTCCACCTCACTCCCCCGCTGCCCAGGCTCTACCTCTCTGGGGGCCCCAGGCCCTCGGTCTGAGACCCTCCTCTCTTTTCTATCCATGCGCTCTCCCTAGACCACCTCGCGGGGGGCCGAGGTTTTAAACAGCGGCCCCTTGCTGTTGGTTTCCACTTTGTATCTACAGCCCCGGCCATCTGAGCCACCTCGCTTCACCTGCCTGGTGTCTTCTCACGACACGAGGCCATGCGGGTGTCTAAGTCACCATGGTCAAAACAGCTCTCAACGCACCTGTCACCACCAAAAGAACCAGCCTCCCCTTTTGGTAAACGGCACCTTCACCCACCCCACCGCTCGGTCCAAACACCTGAGGGGTATTCTCGAGTCCTCTCTCTCCCTCCCGCCCCCACTCCACTCTGTGGCTCAGCTCTTGAATGTTGTCCCCAGGCCATCCTCTCCTGTCCACCGGCGCTGTCCTCGTCCCAGGCCAGGCCATCGTCGTCTCCCCTCTTCACTGGTGGAAGGGACCACCTGCTCAAGCCGGTGGCCCGAGTTACTGTTCTAAAACTTGAGACAGGGCATGCCACCCCCATCCTTAACCCCCTCCACCGCCCCCCTGCACTGCATCAGAAGAAAATCCACACTCCTTACTGGGTGTGCCTGTGGGGGTCCCCTGGATACGGCCGCAGCCTGCCTCTACCAAGCGGCCCACACTCACGGGACTCTGGACACAGTGGCCTTCTTGCATCGCATGGCCTCTCATTTCTGCTCAGGGCTTTCCACGGCCAGGCGAGCTCCGCTCCGTCCCTCAGGCCTGCCCTGACCCCCTGTCTAAAGCAGCTGCCCCCTGCCGAGCCACAGGGACCCCACTTCCCCCAGGCCCAGATGTGCGCTCCGTGAGCACAGCCGTTTCCAGGTACATCCCCAGCACACGGTAGGTCCTCACGACATACCTGCTGAGCGAATGGAGTCCCAGTGTACCCGTGAGAAGACAGAGTCCCAAAAGAAGCCTGCCGTTTGGTATGGTTACACAGCTGGGGGCAGCTGAGGCCGCCCAGGGCCCCCGTATGGCCTGCCCTGTCTCCATGTCGTCCAAAGGGGCTCAGGCCCCATTGGCAGCTGAGCTGAGAAGGAGGTGGGAGGCAGGAGGCCCGAGAACCCCACCGATGTGCCCGAAGACCCTCCGTCCCACGCCTGTCTGCCTGTGATAGATGCTCAGCTCTGACGTTTTCTCTTTATTCCTCCCTTCTCTCTCTTTTTCTCCCCACTGGGTCTTTTTAGGCGGTAATTACAGCCGAAGTGGACAATCTGTCTTTTTATTTTTAGGCTTTGACGCTCAGACACCAGGCCCTGGACAGCAAGTGCCACCTAGAAATAGGTGGCTCTGACAGGGATGATGGGGCACGGGGGTGGTGGGGCGGGGGGATGATGATAGGCACACCCCTGCACCAGGCTGGGAGAGCCCTGCCCAGGGAGTCAGGAGACCTGAGGTCTGGCCCCTTCTGCTCTGTGACCTTGGGCAAGTCCCTGGCCCACCTTCCTGCCCAGGCACAATGAAGGGAAGCCCGCATGAGCTGCATTGGTTTCCAGATGAAGTTTCCAGGGCGGAGGGCCCCAAGGCTGGTCGGGAGGGGCTTTCCTGGCATCCCTGTGCTGAGAGATAACGGGAAGGATGAGCCCGCCCCGGAGGGACACCTGGACGGGGCTGTCCTGCCAATGAGTGATGGTCCTGCGTATTGTTAGACCTTTCCTCTCCTCCTCTGTTTCTTCCTGTGGCCCTCGCTTTTTCATTGTCCCGGAGTTATATCTGGCTCATCCTTCCTCCTCGGGCTGCCCTTGCTCTGCTCCTCTGCGCACTCGGGGCTCGGGGATCACACCATCACCCGCACAGGCTGACAAACAGGTAGGCGCCGGCCCGGGGCCTCTGGCTCCAACAGGCCCAGCTGTTTCCTCACGGTGCCCCGGCCTCAGCCCAGCTGGCCTGATGGCTGTCCCTCTGCAGACTGCGTCGGTGGCCATCTCCTCGGGCGGGGGGGGGGGGGGGAGGGGGGCAGGAGGAGGGGCGTCATCCGTGGATCCACTCACCCAGACATTCGCTTACTCATTTAAAAACATCCGGTGGGTGCCCGGTGCTGAGGACAAACCATGAACAGATGGGGAGCTTTCTTTCTTGTTGGAAGACACAGGCAACAAAATCATAACCAAGAGGAGGAGAAGTTTTAGATGAAGATGTGTGCTGTGAGGACACACATAAGAAGCGAATGGCATTGAGAGATGGGCAGGGTGGCTGTTTCTGGCCAGGTGGTCAGGGACGGTCTCTCAGAGGAGGGGACAGTTGAGCTGAAGTGGCCCAGGAAGACTCTGCTGGCCGCGGGAGAGGGGGCCGGGCTCTGGTAGAAGAGGCCAGCTGCCCACCCAGGGGATCAGGAACTCGGCCTACATCATTGTCCCCCTCCGGGACTGAGAAAGTCTCTGGGGAGCTTTAGGAGAAATCCCAGCCCAAGTCCCGGACTTCATGGAGCCAAGTCCTCTCAGAACAATTTGGCTCCTCTGGGCACATAGGCCCCGGGCCTGTGATGTTGGCTCTTCTGGCTTTGCTCTCTGGGGGCTAAGCTCAGGATCCCAGAGGGCTGAGCTGCCAGGCTGCACGTGGAGAAGAGTCCAGCCGTGTGGACATGGCCCAGGTCCCATAGACTGTCAGCACAGCGGGTGTCAGGGCCCCTGCTTTGTGTGAACAGAGGCTTAGGAAAACGGAAAGGGAGGGGTTGTGGAGGCTACAACTCACTGCGGCCTGTTCTTCCAGCTTGGCCCCAGGGCAGGGGGACATTGAGGTCTTTGAGGCCAGAGTGGCGGGAAGAGGCTGGGAGATAGGATGGGGCGCAATTCAAACAGCCCCAGGCCTGCTCCATCCCGGACTCCCAGCTGCAGGCTTAGTCAGAACTTGTCAGGCCAGTCCCCGGGCCTCAGGCGGGGACTGGGACGGCAGAGGGAAACAGCCCGTGCTGGAGGCCAAGGGCACCGGCTGTACTCAGAGCCCAGGTGGGAGGATCCTAGTCAAGGTGGCCCCTGGGTCTCCGCCCTGAGTGTGCTGGGGGTGGAGGCTGGACAAGGCAGCCTGCGGCACTGAGCCTGGCACTGAGCAGGTGTCCAGGAAGATCAGGGAAGAAGGTTCTTGCGTGCGTGGCAAGACCTGCTCTCCGTGCATCACAACCACGCAGCGACCTTACTTCCTGTGCCCCCATTCTGCTAGACAAGCAAGAACAGAGCAAAGAGTTATGAGACCCTGATCGCATGGCAGGTACTTTACTAAGCAATTTCAGTGTGAGAACCTTGTCAATTCTTGAAGCCTAGGACGCTCCCATTTTACAGATGAGTAAACTGAGACACAGAGCCCAGAGCCTAGTGCTGCAGGCACATTCCAAAGGTCAAGCGAAGGCGCGCGCGTGGCATCGTGGCACCAAACACGCCCAGTGAATGGGCTCCTGCCAGCGCCCTCGTTCGGGGACCCAGAGCGCCCCCTGCGCCCCAGGGGAGGTAGGGGCAGTCTCCCGAGGCCCCGCCCGCTGGACTCTCTGGCCTCCTTTGCTGCTGCGGGTTCTGGCTCGGGCTCTGAGCGCCCCAGCTTTCCGTCGGCTCCATTCCAAGTTCTTTTTATTAATTCCCTCACTCTCCGGCAAGAGAACTTTAATTAGCCGGGCCGATTTATCTATATAAATACAAACGGATGGCGCTCCGCGGTGGGCGGGGAAGTGGAAGGGGAGCTGGGCCAGCGGGTTGCCTAGGGCAGAGGAAGTGACAACCGCGCCTTCCCAGCAACCAAAAATATGGCTTTAATATCGTGTGCACGTGCAGCGTGCGTGCGCTCGCGGGGCGGCGGGGCCTTCACCGGCCGACGGGCAGCCCGCGGAGCAGCGGCTGCGGGCACTGTGTGTGCCGTCACTCACGACGGGGGAACGCGTCTCCAGAGCTGGGCCGCAATGGCCGTCACCGAGGAGCGACATTGACGTGTTCCTGCTCCTGGTGGGCCCCTCCCTCTCGTCCCGCCCTGGGAGAACAGGGAAAGCGTGACAAAAGCACCGTTAGAGGGCTCCCTCTGGACTTCAAGGACTTCTCCCCCGGCCTGGGGACAGGGGAAGGGCTGATGACAGCTGAAGCCCTGGCCTAGCCCTGGGAGGCTCCCAACGGGACAACGGGGCCCACAGATGCACCTCTGTCTTGCTTTCAGATGTGCCCCCCACCCCCACCCCCCACCGCTGCCCCAAGGTCAACGGTTTCTCACCGAGGACTTGAGGCAGCTAGGAGCATGGACTAGTGACACGCTGCCCGGATTCGAAGCCTGGCTCTGCCACTTCCAGCTGTGCTAACCTGGGGGGAGCCGTTTTACAGCTCTGTGCCCCCCGTTCACTCATCTGCAAAATGGGAGCATTGTAGCTTGCAAGGCTTACCAGGATCATCACGCTTAAAATGGGAAGTGCGGTCCCGGGCATGTGGCGAGGGCCCCGGCGCTCTTTGCTGTAGTGTTGCCCACCTGGCGAGGCGAGGGCCGGGGATAGCAGGTCCCGGTGTGGTCTGGTCCTCCATGCCAAGGGTGAGATGGCGATGGGAAGAGAGAGTGGCCGCATTTCTTATTATAGCAGCTCACTTTACATACTATGGGCCACTGTTCTGAGTGCTTTCTGGTGGTCATCTCATTCAGAGCCAGGGAGTGGCAAGGAAGCAGCCTCTGTCCTCATGAGGCTCCCGGCTAGCGGGGGAGACGAGAGGCCTGAAGAGAAACACAAGTGTGTTAATCGGCAGAAGGGAGAGAGGAAGGGCTATCTGGGAAGGGGTTCCCCGGAGAGGAAGGGGGCTGCAGCTTGGCCCCTCCGTTCTTTCCAGTGAGCTTGTGTGGGCTTGGGGCCCCCTTGGTGAGGGGAGGAGGGGAAGGCGTAGGGAAGTCCATTCCGAGCGAACTTCTCGCAAGGTGGCAGGTGGCCTTTGGAGACGATGCATTTCTTGTCACAGGAGGCGAGTGAGCAAAGCCCAGGGAAGCAGAGGTCAGTGACACTGTGGAGGGGATTTTGGACCTGGATTCGGCAGAGGTGGGGGATAGGATGTCATGTGGCTCCCTTCCAAGTCCAGAAGTCCAACCGTCCAATGTGTCTATAGGTACACACACACACACACACACACACACACACACTGCAGGTTGGTACTGCGCAGGGATCCAGGAAGCTCAGGGAAGGAGGCTCTTTTGTTCATAGCAAGGCCCCCCTCTCTGCACACTACAGGCACATAGAGACCTTCCACCCGTGCCTTCGTCCTCCCAGGCGGGCAGTACTACACAAACAGGTATGGGGCCCTCACTCACTGCACGCCAGATACTGTTCTAAGTATTTTCAGTGTGAGAACCCTGTTAATCCTTATAACCTATGATGTTCCTATTTTACAGATGGGTACACGGAGGCAGAGCGGTTAGAACAACCCTCCCAGTGTTGCATGGCTATAAATGGTGGGGCCAGGATTCAAACGCAGTCATTCTGTCACTATTCCCCCAGCCCCTGACCCTGTCTGGCACGTGCCACCCCCACCCCACCCTCATAATTGTCCTCATCTCAGGCACCGTTTCTCTGCTCTTGATGTGAAGCCTAGACTTCTGTTTGGAGTCAAGGGTCGCGGCTAGGGTGAAGGCAGGCTGTAAGAAGGCTCCAGCTCCTCGTGGCTCAGGAGATCTCGTGTCATCCTAGGGGTGTTGCAGCCACAAAAGAAACGGGCCCTGGGGTGAAACCCTGCCTCCTGCGCTTACATTTTTTTAAAATCTTTATTTATTTTTGAGAGAGAGAGAGAGAGACAGAGTGCAAGCAGGGGAGGGCAGAACGAGAGAGGGAGACGCAGAATCCAAAGCAGGCTCCAGGCTCCGAGCTGCCAGCACACAGCCCGACGCGGGGCTCGAACTCACAGACCGCGAGATCATGACCTGAGCGGAAGTCGGACGCTTACCCGACTGAGCCACTCAGGCGCCCCTTGGCTCCTGCACTTAGAAGCTGTGGCACCTCAGACAAGCTACTTGCCCCGTGTGACTCAGTCAGCCGTGAAATGGCTTGGGGTGAAGATCTGGCGGGCAAGGATATCAGACGGGACTCGCGTCACTGGGGCCCGCTCAACAGTGCCTGTGAAACAGCCCGAGCCCCAGGCGTTTCCGGGCAGAGGGTTCCCCTCGGCTCCTCCTCCGGGCCCTTTTGGGCCTCAGAGAGAGGCTAGCAGGGTGCTGGCCCTCAGTCACTTTACATACCGTAAAGAGCACCATGGAACGGTAGAAACAGAAAACCCTTGTGTCGTGGCGGCTTTGCTGAGCGGAGCCCAAGAGCGGCAAACTCTATTCTTAGCCAGCGTCCTATCACGTGGAGAGAGAAGCGTGTCATTAGTGGGGAGGGAAGGAGAAGATGCTGGATTTAACCCTGAAGGACCAGGAAGCCACAAGAGCTGGAGAACAAACCCACTGTGGCTGGGGAGGGAGGGGGGGTGGAAATCTGGGTTGGGGTCAAAGGGGTGTCCTGTAAGGGGCACTCTTGGTGGACAGCCATTAGACAGATGCCATAGCCAAGGCGAGGAGAACTCGCAGGGGCAGGAAGGTGGTGCTGAGCGGAGAGGGGCTGAGAATCCCGTGTCCCCGTTTGCTGAAGGGGGCTCTGAGAGAATGTGCAAAGAGCCTGGGCAGGAATCAGGAGAGCAAATCCAGCCCCATCCCCACCACAAATGGGCGCGGCTGGGGACAGGTCACAGTCGTTCTCTGGCTCCTGGTCTAGGTCTGAGGTATTAAACTCAAGAGTCCTTGCACTGTGGCATTTGTGACACGGCCCCAAGCAGGGTCAGAGCCGAGAGAAGGACCCAAAGCTCTGGCCAAACCCCTCACAGGGCCCGTGAGGAGCCAAGATGTTTATTTTTGCCCACGAGAAGCCCCTTGCTCTAACAGGGTGTTTGTCCCGTGATCTTCCCTCATCTTGATGATCCTCTTAAGATCATGGCTCAGTGGATCCAGCCGCGAGGGACTGGGGCGTGGGTTAGACCAGCCTGATGGTGTTGAATGGGGCACAGCCAGATGCAAAGAGGAGGAAACGGCCGGGAAGAGATAGGACCCGAGGAGATGCACGGAGGCCCGAGCGTCGGGAGGTGGGCGGCACGGGGGTCCCAGGAGGGACACTCCTGGGCTGACTCATGCCTCGGAGGGAGCCAGACAGTGGCCCCCCTGATCTCCTGAGTGACCTCATGCATCTTTTTGACCTCGCTCCTGTGTGCCCCCGGCTCGCCTCCCCAGCCAAGCTGTAAGCTCCCCAAGGCCGGGCGGGGTGCCCTCTCTTCCTCCCCGTCAGGGCCCTCTCCGAGCTCTGAGCTCAGTCTTTGTCCTGACAGCACTGTGCCCAGCCTCGGTCCCGCTGCCTCGCCCCTGCCCCCTTCGTGCTGGCCACTCATTTCCTTTCTAATTAATCACCGCTGGGCTCCAACAGTGTCCTTCCCTCCCCAGCTCATTTGCCTAAAGAAATGAGTTGCTTTGTCAAGAAGACACAAATGCTTCCCAGCTCTGTTTCCTCTCTCCTCTCCCTAGGCCGCAGAGATGGGGGGCCAGGGGCCTCTCTGGGGTTCTCTGGGACAGAGGGAGGAGGCACTGGGATACAGGGAGAGCAGCCTCAGTCTCCCCATGTAAATCGGAACAAGCAATTTTGGAACAAGCAATTTCGGAACAACCCCGAAGGAAGAAAGTGCTTTGAGGCTCAGGTGCGGGGGAAGGGGAAGGTGGCGAGGCCCGGACCTTCTGCACACCCCTGCCCCACGGGGTGGAAGTGGTTTGGATGGAGCCTGTGTTGTTTTGTAAAGCTAATGAGCCTTGGATCCCCAAACTGAGAACAGGAACTGGTCAGCTGCCCTCCGAGAGCAGATCCGAAAAACCCCATGGTGCAGGACATGACTCATCATGTCAGGGGGGAAGAAGGAGGGGGGAGATGGTGTTCAAGGAGCTCCTGGAGGGAGAGGCCGTGGAGAGGGGGAGGGCCTCCACCACGGAGGGGCTCCCAGGACTCGAGTGCTGCCCGGGTCAGCACTCCCTTCCGTCCAGACCCACAGGGCTGTTCGTACTGCACGCTCGCTCATGGGCACCAGGTGAGGTGCAGCTCCTGGGGTCGGCTGGACTCCGCCCAGTAACTTAACCGGGCAGGGCCTGAGGGCAGACATGCCTGGGTTCAAACCCACAGCAGTTGCAGGAGCACAGGCAAAGGCAGCGTCTTGGAGCCTCGGTTTTCTCATCTGAAGAATGGAAATAATACTAGTTCCTGCCTCGCAGTGTTGCTGGGGGAGCAGCAAAGATCCTGCAGACAGAGCACTCGGCCTAGCACCAGGCACATAGCAAGTGCCCTGTAAATACTAGTTATTGATTATTACTGTTACGATTACTATTAGGATCCCCCGCTTTCGTCTGAGGATGCCAGCAGTTGAGAGAGGCAGCCTTATAGGGGCAGCCTTGAATCAACTTTAGTCTTCAAACGTACATTATGCGCAAAATGCTCTTCTGTTACTGCTGGTCGAGTGTGGCCCTGGAACCCCTCACGGCTGATGGAGAGCAGGCAGAGGGCCCCGCACCAGGGCTGAGGACCCAGCCAGCTGTCCCAGGCCACTGGACATCCAGGTCATGAGCCACAGCTGCCGAGAAGAAGTTCTGCCTGCCAGTCCCGGAATTCACAATCTTACGAATTCTGTGACCTCGCCAGGTGCCGGTGCGGTATTGTCTGTCCCAGTTGGGCCCGTGATGGAGCCCGCTGAAGCTGGGAGAGACCCCAGGGTCCCGAGCTGGACTGCACCCGGCCAACCTGGTTGGTCTGAGCCCGAGGGGCCCCTCTCCCCACAACTTCCCACCAAGTTTGATTCTCTGAGAGTGCCCTACGCCCCCAGCGCATAGGGCCAAGCTGAGGTACGCAGAGGTCCTCCGAGGCCCTGGAATTTAGACCGGAAGACACCCAAACAGACAGATTGCTGCTGAGGACAGTTGCATCTGGCCACTTCCCATGAGGAGATCCTAGAGCCGCAGAAAGAGCTGTGCTCCGGCCCAGCCTGTGTCGGAGGGGTGACGGCCCCCCTCTTTTGGTCCCCCCGCTCTGGAAGGAAGGGTGGGACCAATGCCCCTCTGCGATTTCAGGTCCCTGCCGGCTGAAACAGCTGAGAAACTGTAGCCACAAAGGCTGAGAGGGGAGGGTCGGCAGATTTGGGGCAGAGGCCACTGGCCGGGCCGGACTTGGCTGTCCTGCCTGTGCAATGGGGCGGCTCCAGTCCTTCCTCAGGTGAGTTCAGGGTGGGGCGACACGGGGCTTCCTGCCTTGGCTTCTGGGCACTGGGGGGATCTGGTGTGCTGACCGATGAGACCCTCTCTGCGGGGAGAGCTGGTAGATACACCCTGGGATGTGGCCGGTGCCCACGAGAAGGAAGGTGCAGGTGACCAGCTCCATGAAGCAGCCGTATGAGTAAGCACAATGTTTGTGTGGCACCTGACGGTTCACACCACACAGTAATGTCTATGTTTTAGGGGTTTTAGGGCTGGGGGCTTCATCAAATCAGCCCACCTACCTTGCGGGCTCTCGTCACACCCCGTTTAGACGAGGAAACTAATACCTGAAGAAGTTGGATGCTCTCTCCAGAATGGGGAGGACGTTTTGTGGCTTTACCACTCTGCCAGAGGTCTAACTGAGAGAGACCTCAGGACCCTCCTCGGCTGTTAAATGTGATCGTGGGGCGGCCACATACAGTTAGGCAGGTTGTTCACTGCACAAGGGGTGACTCGGGCTGGGATCTAGCCCCACTCTGCTTGCCAAGTCACACTCTTCAGCATGCAGCTGTCTCCGCCCAGAGCACAAAGGTGTCCTACGGGCCAGGAGCACCATGAGTGGGCTCCTCCCAGCCTCAGTTTCCTCAACTGAGACACAGGGTAACCCTTCCTCTTTAAGCTCCCCATCCCTCAAGGGAAGGGGACCCAGTGAGTGGTTGAGAAAATCAATACACTACAAGTGCTTCGCGCTCCTTGAAGATAAGCTTCTGACAAAGAGGGAGGTGACTGAACGCGGGAGCCCTTTCTCTGCAGCACCGATAGGGATTTCGGATTGGGGCAGGATGTCTGGGCTGAGTGCGTCTGTGACAGATGCCGGCCCTGGGACGCCGGCTTCTGCCTCCATCCTTCCTGCCCGACTGGGGGCCCAGACTTGTGTCTCCTGGGTTTCTGAGCTCTCTGTGTCTCTCCCAGTGACCCGCACGGTGTGGGCAATGGGTGCACATCTGTTCTCGCGGAATTGAAATGTCTGTATATTCCTATCTTCACTTTCCTTTCGTCTGTTCCATCTACCGAAATGCAGTAACTAAACACATCCAGCTTCCGTCTGGGAGTCTCTAGGCGCCTGGGTTCAAAGCCTCACTGTGCCACCAATATGCTGCCACCTCTGACCTCTGCCCCTCCCAGGACCTCAGTTTCCCTGTGTGCAAAGTGGGGTGCTAGATGAGACGGCCGACGGGGCTCCCTCCCTCACAGTGCAGTCTGGAGCTGTGGACGCCTCGTCATGTGCAGGGATCTACACAGAGCCCCTCTTTTGTCTCTGAAGGCAGCTGAGATAAAACAGAATCTAATCCGCACCAGGGAGACGGGTCCTCTGCCCGAGGGGCCGCGGGCACAAATTGGGCCGTCGTGTTGAATTACTTCTGCCAAGTTGGGCCCCACCATCTCACCTCTGTCCCCCTGGCGAATGGGACAGCGCGGGGCAGACAGCACAGTGGGGGGGCAGGGGACCCGTGCCGCCACTGGGCCCCCTGACTCCACCATCAAAGGCGACAGGCGAGGGAGGGGGCCCAGCCGGGGAGGATTTTTAATGACCCCAAATCCTGGCAACTCATTACGTCTCTGATAAGGCAAAGGGAGCTGTCACTCCCAGATGCAGCCACGGAGACTCCCTAGAGAAATTTTGCCGCCTTCTCGCTAATCTTCTTATAAACATTGTTATTTATTTTTTCTTATTTTATCCGACATGTGTCAAGCAGGCCCTGCTAAGCCTGTGACATCTCCAGGGAGGCCGGAGGAGGTTTGAGGAGGGCCCTGCCCCCTCCCAGCCCTTGGCAGCACGGCCCCCGCAGCTCTGCTCTCTCGCTGGCCGAGGTTCTGCCCCCGCCGCCAGCTTTGCGCTGCCCCCAGGAGCTGGGTCTCGGGCCAGGCGACGCTGGACATCTGGGGGCTGGCCGTCAGAGTTACGGACCGCGGGCTGTTCTGACTGGGCTGCTTCCAAAGAGGAGAAGGAAGGAGTGAGTGCCACCACTGGCATCTGCGGGCACCGCACATTGTCTAGGAAGCCCCCGGGCCTCCTCCCCGCGTCTTTGGTTATCACCCAAAGTAGCGATCACTGCAGCCGCCACCGACTAAGACCGTATCGGCCACTGTGTTCGGGGCACTGCACACATGAGCTCTCGTCCACTCCCCACCTCGGCGCCATGAGGTTGGTATCGACATCAGTCCCACGTGGAGGCAAGGAAACTGAGGCCCGGGGAGGGTAAACTCCCTGCCCAAGGCTTCCCAGGCAGCCCGGGACAGACTGGGGATTTGAACCCTGGTGCTCGGGTGCAGAGCCAACCCCTCCCTTGGGCAGCCTCCTTTCAGTGCCCCCGGGATCCTGGGAGAGAGGCCTAGCCAGGAACCTTCTCCACATCTCACAGCCAGAGAAACAGGCTCAGAGGCCTCGGACAGCTCCCAGACAGTATCTCCTGGGTTTTGTCCCGTGTTACGGGGTGCTGACATTCAGGGGAAACTCTTGTCTTCTGTTACAGGGACTGGGGCCATGCCGACTGTGGAAGGAAGGTCGCAGAACTTCTACGGGGCGCAGGGAAGAGTCCAGATCTGGGAGACCCCCTCTCGACTCTAGTTCCTGGCACTATAGTTTGTTTAAACCTTACGGATCTCTCCCAATGGATTGCTGTGAATAAAGCAGGCTGTAAAACAACACATGTGACCGCACAATCCCATTTGAGTGAATACGGAGTTATATGTGTGTCTATGTATGCAATGAAAATATTGCAGAGGGAACAAAAGATTGGATTTGCTGCTTTCAAAAAATTGGTTTCTAATGTTTGCTTATTTTCTTTTGAGAGAGAGAGAGAGAGAGCATGAGAGGAGGAGGGGCAGAGAGAGAGAGAGCAAGCATGAGAGGGGGAGGGGCAGAGAGAAAGAGAGAGAGAGAGAGAGAGAATCCCAAGCAGCCTTCGTGCTCAGCCCAACACAGAGCTTCATATCACAACTGTGAGCTCATGACCTGAGCCGAAATCAAGAGTCAGACACTTAACCCACTGAGCCACCCAGGCGCCCCGGGTCAGCTGCTTTCAAAATAGCCTAATAATTTAAGGCCCATATTTTCACATTTCACATTTGGGGGAAATCCTGAAACCAAGACAAGATAGACGTTTTTTAAACATTTTATTTCTAGCTAATTTTAAGGGTACGGAAGAGTACGGAGATCTCCCGCGTCGCCTTCCCCCAGCTCTCCCTCTGTTAACAGTGTCGACAGCTTGCTTGACCTCAGGTTTCACAAAACTGTGGATGTTCATCACAACCTATCGGGGTACGTGACATCCACGGGACTTCTCACTGGTGACGTTGACCTTGATCTCAGGTCAAGGTGGTTGCTGTCTGCCAGGTTTCCTCATTTGCACAGTTACTCCCTCTCCCCATCCTAGTCTTAGAAACAAGCGGCTAAGGCCAGCCCACCCTCCAGAAGAGGGGCATTAAACTCCACCCCTGGGACATCTATGGATTTGTGGACACGTGTTAAAACCCAGCTTAGTAATTAAGAAATCGGGAGGGGAGATACTTCGAAGTTATGCAAGTTTCTCCTTAAAGGTTCGCCCCCCAATTCCAGCATCCATGGGTGGATCCAGCCTGGGGCAATTCCCGTCTTGGTGTTCGAATGGGGATTTTCTGTTTTCCCCGTCCCTTCTACTTTATTCGTGGGAATCCAACATTCTTGTTACTTGCGGTGGTGTTCAAGCTGTTCCAGCTTTGGCCACTGGAAGCTCTTGTAGGCTGACTCTCCTGTTCTCTTGACCTGGCCCCCATCATTTACTTGGATATAAGCCTATCATGTGGTTTGGGCTGTTTTGTTTTTAGCACTACCTTATCCCCCGACACCACAAAATGCTCCGGGATTGTCTTGCGTGTTCTCTGCCCAGCCCTAGAATCAGCCCCTTCTCCCAGGATCCTGGTCCCTTTCACTGGAGAATGGTATTTAGAAACCAAGAGCCGGGTGCTAGGAAGACGCACATTTTTAAAGGCAGTCTTCACGTGGATAAAGGCTTCGGAGCTTCCTATCTGGAAATGACTTGGCATCCACTGTAACTCAGGGGTCCTTATGCCTTTATAGTTATATATGTTTATGTAGCATGCCAGGACCTCCAAGTCTTACTCGAGCCTCACCTGCAGAATGACCTTGAAAGGTCGCTGTGAGGTTGAGGGCTGCTGCCCTGGGTTCAAATCCTTTCTGCTGGCGTTACAGCCCCATACAGCCCGCTCTCCAGCTAGCATCCCACTCATTCCTCTGCACAGTCAGGAGGCACAAAGCCAGAGTTTGACAGGCCTTCAAAATGTTGATGAACCACTGGGGAAATATTAAATCGTGATTTAATGATTCTCCTCAGGTTTTACCCAATTATAAATTTAATATTCCTGACATTTCCCTTCATTCCTGTGGAGACGCCGAGACTTCAGACTGGGGAGACAGCCCCAGGAACAAGGGTGTGATTTCGAAGGAACCCGTGTGGGCAGAGTGCCTCGCCTCTCTGGCTAGCTTCCCACACGCAGAATGGGAACAATGAAGACCGATGAAGGATGGAAACAGGTACAGGCGATCGGTATGAACTGCTACCCCTCTGTTTGCCTGACATCAAGAGCTTGGGCTCAGGACCCGGATGGACCTTGGCTCAAAACCTGGCTTCATTGCTGATCACCTGTGTGATGTGCAAACGGCCTCACCTCTCTGGGCCTCAGTTGTTTTGTCTGTAAAGTGGGCACCGGTTCCTGCCTCGGGGTTATCATGGCGCCGGATGAGATCGTCAGAATCGAATGCTTATTAGCACCGTGCCTGACCGATGCTCAACGAGTCCTGGTGATGACAATAATAGCCACACTTAACAACAGTAAGAACAGAGTCCCAGTGGTCAGTCAGTGGGAATACCATCATGTTGCATGGATTTAAGATCAGAACAGGAATCGAATGTAAGTATTCATTGTGTGCGTATTTTTAAAAACACAGACTTTACTTTTTAGAGCACTTTTAAGTTTACAGCAAAACTGAGCAAAAAATATAGAAGTTTCCCAACCCCCTCCCCCCAGCTTCCCCCGCTGTCACAATCCCACACCAGAGTGACACATTTGTTACAATCGGTGAAACTACATTGACACGTCCCCACCCAAAGTCCATAGTTTACGCCAGGACTCCCTCTTGGTGGTGTACTTTCGATGGGTTTTGACAAATGCGTGAGGACGTGTTTTCACCATTGTGGTGTCAGACAGAATTATTTTCACTGCCCTCAGAGTCCTCTGTGCTCTGCCTACTTATCCCTCCCTTCCTGCCCCACCCTTTCCCCCAATTCCTGGCAACCACAGCTCCTGTTACTGTCTCCACAGTTTGCTTTTTCTAGAATGTCCTGTGGTTGGAATCGTAGAGTATGTAGCCTTTTCTTTCACTTGGTGATATGCGTGTAGGTTTCCCCCATGTCTCCTCATGGCTGTAGCTCCTTTCTTTTTAGCGCTGAATAACATTCCAGCGACTGGAGGAACCCCAGTTTCTTTTTCCATTTACCTAAAGAAGGACATCTTGGTGGCTTCCAGGTTCCGGCAATTTTGAATAAAGCTGGCATCAACATCCGTGTGCAGGTTTTTGCGTGGACAACAGGTGTTCAACTCCTTTGGGTTGAAACTCCAAGGCGCACAATTGCCGATTATATGATGATAGCGTGCTCAGTTTCGTAAGAAGCCACCAAACTGTCCTCCAAAGTGACTGTCCCATGCTGCATGCCCTCCAGCAACGGATGGCTGAGAGTTCCGTTCTGCCACATCCTCAGTGGCATCTGGTGTTGTCAGTGTTCCGGATTTTGGCTGTTCTAACGGGTGTGTAGTCATATCTCATTGTTTCGATTTGCAGGTCTGTCAAGACATACGATGTTGAACATCTTTTTCAAATGTTTATTTGCCATCTGTATTTCTTACTTGACGAGGTGTCTGTTCAGGTCTTTTGCCCCCCCCCCCTCCACCTTTTTAAATCAATGTTTATTTTTGAGAGCAAGAAAGAGCGTGAGCAGGGGAGGGGCAGAGAGAGAGGGAGGCGCAGAATCCGAAGCAGGCTCTGAGCTGTCAGCACAGAGCCCCATGCGGGGCTCGAACTCACGAACCATGAGATCATGCCCTGAGCCGAAGTTGGACGCTTCACCGACTGAACCACCCAGGCGCCTCTCTTTTGCTCCTTGTAAAATCAGGTTGTTTTCTCATGTTGAGCTTTAAGAATTATGGGAACAGTTTAGATAATGATCCTTTATCATATGTGTCTTTAGCAAATATATTTCCCCAGTCTGTGGATTTTCTTCTCATTCTCTTGACAGTGTCTTTCCCAGTGCGGAAGCTTTGAATTTCAGCGAAGTCCAGCTTATCAGTTCTTCCTTTCATGGATCACACGTGTGGTTCTACATCTAAGAAGTCATCACGACACCCAAGGTCATTTAGATGTTCTCCTTTGTTCTCTTCTGGGAGGCTTAGGATTTTGCATTTTACCTTTAGGTCTACGATCCACGTTGTGATCATTTGTGTGAAGGTGTAAGGGCTGTGTCCAGGTTCACTCTTCACACGTGGATGTCTAGCTGTTCCAGCACCATTCGTTGAAAAGAACATCTTTGCTCCATTCACTTGTATTTCCATCTTGGGTTTTTCAAAGGGCCTCCCTGCACAGAGTCCCCCATGTGCCCCCCAAACACCCCTTATCCACTATCCACGGCACTGGGAAGGGCCTTTGGGAGAGAGATCTGGGGCCTGACGGCCAGGGCCTGGCTGGGCAGTGCACTTCAGCTAGGCTTCTGCTCAAGGGCAAGAATCGGGGCCACGTGCGGGACCAGGTGACGAGGGTTGGGGGCAGGGGGCTCTCTGTGCAGGGCTACAGAGGGGTGACTAATCTTCAGGTTAGAAGGAGCAGGCCTGACCAAGGGGAACTTGCACTAGGGAGAGGGCAGCCTCAGGCCTCCATGGAGATTCGGAGCAGAGCCCGGGGCTGGGTGACCCTGCAATCAGGCCCACCAACACATTCATACGCACCCACCTTCCCCAGGAACCTGGATAGCTGCTAATCGGGCTACACCAGGCAGGACCCATCAAACCTTCCCGTTACCACCTGCCCTCACAAGGTTTAATTTGGGGCATCTGGCTCCTCTCTGGGCTGGAGGAGGTGGGGACTTCTGCTCTGTGCAGGCGACAGGAGGTTGGTGAGGAAGCAAGGTCTGTGGATACAGGGCTGCGTCCCCCTGTCCTCAGCCAGCACCATGGGGTAGTATCAGCCTCCGGGCTTGTTCGCCTGGGGGGAAATGGGCAGCGTGAGACCTGATCCTCCCTCGAGGCAGAGCCCTGGTCCTCTGAGAGTGTGCCAGGGGCCCCAGCCCTCATTATCCAGGCCCCTTGGCCTGGAGGCTGTATGTGAGTTGCAGCTACAAAGTGGGGCTCCTGGAGACCCAGGTCTCCCGCCTCCCTCTCAGGACCTGTCTCCGGTAAAGAGGAACGGGACCGCTCATGGCAGGTTCACCGCCGTGAGCCACCCGCTCTGTTGGCCCCTTCTTAGCCACGATGTCTCCCTACACCCCAAGACAACCCCCAGAGCTGACATCACTACCTTCATTCCACAGATACGAAACCCAGGAAGGCAGTTCAGGCAAGTGGCCAGAGCCACTTACGCACTTGGGGCGTGCCGCCAGAGACGTTGCGAGCCTCAGTGTCCTCACCTGTGAAATGGGACCAATCACTCCTCCCTCGCTGGGCTGCTGCGGGCCACCGCAGATGTGAAGTGCATGGTGGCCGTTCAGACTCAACGGTGGCTTAAACTGCTATTCCTGTGACTGGCAACCCTGGGGTGTGAGCTGGGAATGAGCTCTAAAGCAACGTGCTCTTTCCTCTCTTCACCCTCCTGGCCCCTGGTCGACTGCTAGAGCGGGTCCTTCACAGGGGCTCCTTCAGGAGAGAGCCCACCCCCGTGGCTCCAGTCTCTCTTGGCAGTCAGGTCTCTCTGCACTGTCCCCTCGCCTGGGCAAGAGCCAAGCCTAGAGATGGCCAGGACCAGGCCAAGGTCACACAGCAGGCTCCTGGGTCCCAGCAGGGCCCTCCGCAGAGGAGCCGTCGTCCCGAGGAGCAAAGGCCTCCTGTGCCCACTGACCACGCCATGCACCTGTCCATCTGGGCCGGACACGGTGTCCCCAGGGTACCAAATTCATTTTCTTTTATGTCTGTTGGAGAATTGACTGCCTGGCTGAAATCCGACAAATCATAGCAAGGGCACATACAAGCTCAGTCGTGGTCCTGGGATACATGTGGCACATGCAGGCACGCTCACACTCAAGCACACGGTCTCCCACCCTCGCACAGCCTTACCCTCACACACACACACACAGATCCACACACTCACTCTAGTGTTTTCACTCTCGCACACGCGCTCACAGTCTTGCGCACACCCTTGCTCTCATACATTCAATTTCACGCTCATGAACACTTACACACACTCACCCGCCAACAGAAAACACACACCAATTCACATACTCCCACGCTCCCACACGCTCACGTGGCTCTTGGACACCCAGTTCTGCAACATCGGTGACGCGCTCTCCAACACGGGCGCAGCCAAGCAGAAGCGGCTTCCTGCTCCCCCCCGCGAGATCTCATCGTTTGGCTGAATCCTTCCAAGCTCAACGCCAGAGTTGCTTCCCCAGGAAGGCTCCCCGGCCTGCGGGGGCCTCCCCTTCTTCTCTGGGCTCCCATAAGTTAATAGCAGCTCCTTTCTCTGCTCTTGTCCAGCAGCCAGTGTTTGCTGAGCAGCTACTATGTGCTGGGGGTGCAGGATGGAGAGAACCCCTTTGAGGACAGAACAGGTGTCATGTCATCTGTGCCCCAGCACTTAGGGGGAGCCTGGCCAGATGCTGCCTGCTCTGAGTGCCTGTGTCGAGTAGACGAAGGCACTCCTTCTCCAGGCTCCTGTTGGCCAGGGCACTTCCAATGACCACATGCTTACCAACCTGGCTCTCGCTCACGCAGTTCCCTCCTCCCGGAACACCCTTCCTCTCCGCACCCATCTCCTCTGCATGTATGTGCACACCCATCCCAAGCACCATCCCCCCTGGGAGGGCTCCCGTGAGTCACCTCCCAGAGGCAAGGAGGCTGGCACTTGCCTGTCTCCCCGCAGGGCCATTGGCACCTGGAGAGCCGGGCCGGGCGCCAGGCAGCTCTGTGTCCACAGAGCCTCACACAGAGCGGCTTCGACCGGGGTTCGAGGCGAGCACTCCAAGACAGATTTCCTCAGTGGAACAGCCTTTGTCTCCCGAGTGACGACAGCTGGTGACAGATAGTCCCAGGCCCCCCGTTAGCCGAAGTCCTCCGTCCTACAGATGTGGCAGTTTGCAGACCGGACAGTCTCTTGCTTCTGGGTCGAGACCTGCTCCCCACCTTCCCCCTTCGTGTCTCAAGTTAGGCGTCACTTTCCCCAGGAGGCCTCCCGTGGTCCCGAATCGAAGTCCCCACCTCCATCACTGCACTGTGCTCACCGCTGTTCGTGCTTCATCCGTCATCCCAGCCTGTGCTCACCGCGAAGACAGATTTCATCCGGCCTCATCCCTGCCGCACGCCCAGGGCCTAGCGTGGTGCTCAGGATGCAGCAGGCATTTGATAAATGCTGCGGGGAGGGATGGAGGAGTAAAACTCCATGGTCTCGTAGATAGTGAAGGCTTCTTTAGTCCCAGCTCATTCTGTCCCCAGATTTCCCCCATCTCCGGCCCATTCTCAGGAGCCCAAGTGTTCCCATTTGATCATCTGTGCTGTAGGCCAGGTTACCCAGAGGCTCTTCCCAGGGGTACGAAGGACACCTCCTGCCATGCCTGGGAGATTCCTGACCTGGGAGGAGGTGGCTATGGCTGATCCCTTAATTCCTGGGCTGCTGCCCCCCAGAGGCAATCCCGGGCTGCCTCTGCCTCCTTTGATAACCAGGCTGGGCCTCTCTAAGCACCGCCTGGGGAAATGAAGGCGTGGCAGGCCTCTGTGCCCCTAGGAGCCAAGAGCGGCCTGGAGGAGACAGGCGCCACTGCCTCCTGGGATGGTGGAGCTGCCGAAGGGGATGACAGGAACAGGGGAGGCAGGACGTCCCTGTATCTGAATGGCACGGCGAGGTCACACAGTCCAGCCTAGGGCTGAAGTGCTGGCTCTGAGTCTCCCTTGCCATGTGACCTTAACTGAGTCAGGTGACTCTGGGCATCTCCTGGGCATGTAACTCAAGGGCCTCCACCTTTCTCCCAGAAATAGTCTTTCCACAATGCTTATTCTTTCCTTGGCAATCCCAGACACCCAAATTCCCAAACTTGCCCTAGGATTTCCTGCCCCCCAGGACTTCATCCAGTGCAGTTGCCTCTGCTGAAGTGTCTCCCTCCCTCCCAAATCAAATGGTAGACACTCTCCCCATGCTTTGAGCTCCAGGGGAAATGCCACCTCCTCCAGGAAGCCTCCTCTGATTGCCCCAATTGCCATCACTTCCTCCTCCACTAGGTTCTCAGAAGCTCCACTCTGGCTCATGTAGGGTCCTGCCCATACTTTCTCTGGCCTTGCAAAGAGGCATGCATGGCAGTAAGATTGTCACCTGCATGACTCCCGGGAGGGCCTTTCACATGGTAGCCCATGTAAACAGCACCCTTTGGAGTTGTGCAGTGCTTAACCTGTGCAACGATACGTGGCAGTCCTGCCTGTGTCCTGCCTCTAAGGACTGTTCCAAGAGTTTATGACTCCTGGCCCCTTTTCTTCTGCTCATTCTGCTTTCCTTTCCCCTCTACTCAACCTCCCTGGTGCCCTCACCCAGGCCCATGGCTTAAATACCATTTCTAAGCTGATCGCTGATGCTCAAATTGATGTCTGTAGCACTAACCTCTGCCCCGAGCTGTGGACTCTCATGTGCACCTGCCTCCTGGGAATCTCCATTCAGAGGTCTCACAGGCGCTGCAGATTCAATTCAGCCGAGCCATCCTCTGAGTCCCTCCCACACCCCTGTTCTTCTCCCAGTCTTCTCCATTTCCGTAAAACGTCACCCCTCCAGCTGAAGTCCTCAGAGCCATCCTTGACACCCCCTTTCCTTCCCTGCCTCAGCTGATCCGGTAGCTTGTCCTGTCGCCGGCTTGCAAGGTGCATCCTGCGTCCATGTCTAGAGCTCGGTTGTCCCGGCCATCACCCGCTCCAGGCCGCCACCGTCTCTCCCTACACACCCACTTGGGGTCCCTCGGGAGCACAGCAACAAGGATGGGGGTGCAGAGCGAGGGCAAGAGAAACAGGGAAGGGAAAAAGCCACCCCAGGGCATCTTCTCCAGTTACCGGTGCTGCTGGGGCCACAAAGGACAGCAGCCTGGGGCGTTTGTTTACTGACCCATCCCCCTTGATAGATGGCTGCCTCCTGAGGCCTGAACCCCCTTCCCCATCCTTCTCCCAGGCTGTCCCTTGCAGGCTGAGGAGCTCATCCAGAGGAAAAGCAGAGTCCACACGTTTGGAAGGGCTTGTGCTGAGCACCTCAGCTGTGGCTGGAACCAGCAATGGGCTGTGGAAGGGGCGTGTGGAGCCAGAAGCAGCCACCGCCGTTCCCACGGCCGTCCCCCTACCTGCCCACCCACACAGGGCCACCAAGGTGATCTTGCACAGGTATGAATGGATTCTGTCACATCACCTCCAACACTTTTCAAAGTGTTGTCCTTAGAACAAAGGGTTTGTCCTTAGAACAAAACCTTTGCCACGACTGACCAGGCCACCCCCGACCTCCGTACCTCCCTGCCTCCCTGCCTTCACCCTCCACATACGCACTAAGCTCCAGGCACACTGGCCTTTGGGGGCCTCACACCCCACAGGTTCGCTCCAGCCTTAGGGACCTCTGCACCTCCCAGCCCTCCCTGGGCCCCTTTCCCCGCCCCGCGGTCTTCACGTGGTCGGCTCCTTGTTATTCAAGCCTACACTTGCGAGTCTCCTCCTTAGAGATCTGCCCGGGCCACCGAGCCCACAGCAGTCCTTTATCGCCACACCCTCTCGTATGTTATCCTTTCCCTTTCCTTTCAGGGCACTCGGACCTAACGCACCTACTTATTTGTTCACCTGTTTCTTGCCTTTCTCCCCCACTAGAAGCTGATGAGTCATGGTCACGTGTGTATCTCCAGGGGGCCGCCCCGTGCCTGGTGTGCAGTAGATGCTCAATAAACACCTGCTGACCGACTAAATTGAATGGGTCAGGTTCTCTCAGGAACAATCAGAGCCTGAGTCAGGGAGGAAATGCTCTCGGGTGAGCCCCATGACAGTTAGGGAGGCAGATAGGGCAGGTCTAGCCCCAGTCTTACCCCACCAGGAGAGGAACGTGGCTTCGGGACCACGAGGTGCCACCTTTAGGCAAGGGCGATTCTTTTGTGTCCCAGGTGGAGAAGTGGGGGCAGGGGGCATTAGCAGCCAACACTCCCGATAGCTGGGGCGGGGAGGGGGGAGAGAGAGATTGAGAGAGAGAGAGAGAGAGAGAGAGAGAGGCAGGGGTGGGGGAGGGGCGCTAACAGGATTCAGGGCAGGAAAGGACTGCCCTCCTGCTGCTCACAGATCCCAGGGCTGAAGGGGCTCAGCAGCCTGGATATCCCGGGAGCAGAAATCAGTCTTCAGAGGAGCCATCCCCGTCTCCATCCAGATGCCTCCTCATATCTGCCCCGATCCTGCCTGCTATCTCCTGAGCCCATTTTCTCTTTGTGTTTTCTTACCGGCTAGGAGAACAGTGGGTGAATATTGTCCCCAAACAAGCCTCAGAGTCCCCTCCCCATCTGTAGGTCTCTGCAGCTGTTTGATCACAGGGGCAGATGGCCATCCTACTGACCACCCCCCCCCCCCACACCATTGCAGGAGTCTCTCACTGTAGCACCCACTTCAAGTCTGCTTATTTCTTGAAAAATTAAGGCCTAGGAGAGACAGTGTGCCCACAGCCAAAAAGTCTGAGGAAGCCACGGGGAGATGCCTTGCCTCCTCTTCGGTCCCTCTTTTGGGCGCATCTCTGTGTTCAGAGCACACGGCAGGCAGAACTTGGCCTTGACAAACAGTCTAGCCCCCTGACCCTGCACTCTCCGTCACTCTGACAGTTATTGGGCAGGGCACTTGAGTTTTTCCCTTTTCTCTGTCGGCTCTTTTAATTCAAAACTAGAAAGAAAACTCCTATTGATTCCAAGTAACTGATAAGTTACTCGCTCCCGGGCGTTTTTAATCGGGAGCCTGAGCCTGGCTTGCAGACTGAGGGAAGAGAAGAGTGGGAGAGTAGGAGCACAGATTCAGATTCTGGGAGGCTTCCCACCCCTCCCAACAAACTCGCACAGGAGAAGAACAGTTTTAGGAGACTTCCTCCTTCTAGGGTTTGAGGATCCTAATTTTTGAAGCATATATTTATCCCTAACATTTACACGACACTTTGCGTTTACAAAGCAATTTACATGTGTAAAGCCCTTCCACATTATTGTCTGCTGTGATCAAGCTATTCCCTGCCAGGGACCGCTGGCCCAGGAGTGCTCCCTCCTCTTACCAAGCTGTGTGCATCTGGGCAGTGGAAGCCTCACTCCCAACAGTCGCGGGAAGTAGCCTGGGCAGAGGTCATTGTCCCATTTTATAGCCGAAGACATTGACGGTCAGAGATGTTGTAACCTGCCCAAAGTCACACAGCAACTGGTCAGAGTGAGACCTCTGAGCCCTTCCAGGCGCTCCACTTCTCAGAAATGAGGTGTGGGGGTCACTTGGTTATCAAGATACAGGGCTCACCTATCAAACTCCTGCTTAATGTGGATCCCAGTCAGGTGGCAGGAAGAGTTTCCCGAGAACAAGGTGATTGATCATCGTGATGTGCTAACCAGAAGATGTCCCCTCCCGCAGAGAATGCTCCTCTCAGCCTAGGACCCAACCTCAGAGCGATGGACCGGATGATCTCTCTAAGGCCCTTCCGGCACAAGGAGGCTCTGATTCCCAGAGCGCCAGGAGAATGGACGCCCGTCTGCCTGAGTGCAGGCCCCTCAGCCTACTTGTTTTCCTTCTGGCACGCACCAAGGCACGAGTCACAGAAGGTGCAGGGAAAATTTACTGCATTATCAATATTTAATATCTACGGAGAGGTGACATCAGCAAGATTGCCCGAACTGGCAGAGCCATCTGGGTGGACAGTGGGACAGGCCCTGCATCTCTCGGACATCATGTCCTTCCCACATGGGCACAGGTGCAATTTGTGGGCTCCTCAAAGGGCATGGGCACTGTGGAGGGTTGCATGTTTCTCCAGCACCGGTGTGCTGGCCGGGGCGGGGGGGACTTCTCCCCACGGTCCTTCGCCTGGTCCCAGGTCCAGCAGGGCTGGGAGCTTGTGATTTATTCCTTGGGCCTGGGACTGGGGGTCTCCAGCTGTTCTGAAATACTGCATGAGCACGGGGCGGCTGACAATGCTGTGGGACGACCCTGACGGGGGTCTCAGAACGCCTCTCTGACAGATGATTTCAGGACTCTTACACCCCCGAAGTTAGAGCAAGCCTGAGAGAAGCTTGGCAGATGTCCAGAAGACACAAAGTCTGGACTTCAGTCTCTTTCTTTGTGAAATGGGGTTATGGTCTCTCTGCCTCACAGTGTTGTCAGGGGAATTGAAAAAGTGTTCCACTTGAGGTGTGCCTGGCCGAGGGCTGGCCCAACCCACACGCAGTCCCAGCCCCTCTGCTGTGCCCCAGGGGAGTAGGCGAGGACACAAGTCCTACTGGGAGCAGGCAGGAGTGGGGGCTGAGTGTCTTTTTGTGTCCTTGAACTGCTACTGGTCTGGGTGAGGTTGGGGAAACTGAGGCAGTGACAGAGGCCATCCCCGCAGCCATAGGGAACCCAGAGAGCACCCAGAGTCTGTCCCAGAGAGGGCTCCTCTCCCCATGGGGTCTCTGGTCCTGTTGAGGGTCGAGTACCCTCCCCCCAGTCTGACCAGCACATCATGGTGTCTCCATCAGGAGCAGAGGCCTTAAGGTGCCCAGAAAGTGGATCCTACCTCCCTTGGGGGAAGGGGACACCAAAAGGACCATTCCAGGGCTGTGTGAACAGCAGGAAAAACCCAAGGCTTGGCCCTGGTTGGCTGTGTAAATGTGAGCAAGTTATTTCTGCTCTCTGGGCCTCAGTTTCCCCATGTGTAAAGAAAAGGGCCGGGCGGGATTATCACCACGTGCTCTTAGTGATGAGCTTTCCCAGAGAGCCCAGAGTGGTCTCTGCCCATGGGAAGTGCCATCCGGTGCCAGAGATTCCCCAGTGAACTGGCTGTGACAGTAGCACAGGTGACAGGGTGGGAGCCAGTGCTCCCGAGGGCTGTCCAGACGAGGGACGTCCACCCCAGCCCGCAGGCCCAGGGAAGCCGATGCGCCAGGACAGCTGTGGGAGAAGATGTGACGTTCTGGAGCGTGGATGCGACTCAGCCATAGGAGGAGGGGGCGGCGGGACACCCAGGGAGCTGCTGGGTGGTGGAGGGGCCCCCGGCAGTTCTGGACCCCAAGGGGAAGGTCAGGCAGGGAGGCTGAGAGGGGTCAGAAGCGGCGTTCGAGGCAAAGGATGCCCAAGAAAGGACTGGACATCAAGTCTGGAGTGAGACACGGCAAGGGCTTGAGGGCGGGCGTGAGTGTGGTCGGCGGGTATAGAAAAGCAGGCGGTACACAGGCCTGTGGGCCATAGGGCTGCCTCAGCACATTACTACAGAGGGCCTTACACAGCAGAACTGTATTCCCTCACAGTTCTGGGGGCCCCAAGTTCAAAAGCCTGGTGTTCACGGGACCCTGTCTGTAGGCTCCCTGCAAAGGCAGCTAGGAAGGGTCTTCCTTGCCTCCTCCAGCTGCTGGCGGTTGCCATGGCACTCTCTGGCTTAGAGATGCATGGCTCCCACCTCTGTCCCCATCGTCACATGGCGTCTCCCTGTGTGTCTGCTCCATCCCAACTTCCCTCTTGTAAGGACATCAGTCATTGGATCAGGGTCCACCCTCATCCATTATAACCTCATTTTAACAGATTGCATCTGCAAAGACCCTAATTTAAATTGTTTTTTTTTAAGTTTATCCATATTTTGAGAGAGAGAGAGAAAGAGAGCAGGGCACGGGCAAAGAGAGAGGGAGAGAAAGGATCCAAAACAGGTTCCACACTGTCAGTGCAGAGTCTGACGCCGGTCTCAGACCCACAAACCGTGAGATCATGACTGGAGCCCAAATCAAGAGTCGGACGCTTAACCAACTGAGCCACCCAGGCGCCCCTGCGAAGACCCTATTTGTAAATAAGATCCCAGTACCAGGCGTTGGGCAGACACGGATCGTGAGGAGACACAGGTCAGCCCGGTATGGGAGGGTTGGCGGGCGGGCGTGGGGAGGCAGGGCTGACCTGGCCTGAGCCTGTTTGAGAAGGGTCATCTTGCTGAGACCAACGCCTGTGGATTCAGACAGGGCTGGGCAGCAAAGGTTGGGCTAAAGGGTTGGAGTCCCTCGCTGGAGCTGTGCTGCAGGGAGCTTGCCCTTCCGTGTGCCTCCGGAGAGTGTGGGAACACCCGAGCGACGGGCCAGCCGTGCCGGGAAAGCATGGGATCCATCCCGCAGAGCAGGGGAAGCAAGGCAATCAGGGGGCCTCTGGTTCTCATCCTCGGCCTCCCTGCCTCCCTGCGTGAAGGGGCTTTCCCTCTGTGGGCCACACCTTCCCCGTGTGAGACACAAGGGCCGGACCTGGCTGGCCTCCACAGGCCGCTGTACCACTAGAAATTTGTATTTTAAGCCTGGTGCTCCCCAGGCGAAGGGAGTCAACCCCAGGGATGCTGGGACGCCCCAGAGCCTGGCTCCGGAGACCACTTGTCAGCACCTGACACGAGCATAAAGTGCTAAGCCACAGCCAAGCTTGTCGCTTCATTTTTAGGGAGCAATCGGGGCATCTGGCGTGGCTGAATGTCACAGGCGAGGGACGGGGGGACATGAAAGGCAGCGAGCAGGGACGAAAATTGTGCTGCTCCTAGCAACCCTGGCCCTGCAGCGTGGCAGATGCCATCCCCAGCCAGCGGGGTGTTAAATCTACCCGGGCTTAGCCCACCCCGCGCTGAGGGCAGAGCACAGACCCACGTTCCCGTGGGGGCGCTCTGTGACACCCCACACTCAGCTCCTTCCCAGGGCCCCTCCTGGACCCCCGGGGGCTGGAGTGGTCCCCTCTGGCCTCCACCTCCGGGTGGCACGCCCCACCTTGTGGCCAGCCTCCTCTGGGGTCTGTGGGCAGCCAGTGGGACGGGCCAATTGGCCAGACTCCCAGAGCCAGAAGCCCCTTGGTTCTGAATTTCCATGGCCACACACACACACACACACACACACACACACACGAGAACAGGGTCATGTGCATCTGCCCGCAGTCCTGGTCGTCCACACTCACACATAGCATACATGAGGTCCCCCGTCTATGAGTCCCATGGCCCCCAGGACCAGTTCCTGGTCAGCACAGGCACAACTCATGTGGGCTCCAAATCCCTGCCTGGGAGGATAGTGCTGCCATCCCTCCCTCCCTCTACTGCCAGATGGAGCCCAGTGTGGGCAGGGCCTCACTCTCTGACCCCTCTGTGCTCGGAAAAGGTGTGCACCTTGTTTCTTGGCCCTTCCCTGCCCCTTTCCCCACGTAGGACACACCAGTAGGACCCAAAACACCCCATGGCACGCCCTCTTAATTTGGATACTCGCACAGCAGCCCTGAGATAGGAATTTGGAGGCAGGTAGTTTTTTTGGTGAGAGGATCTCAGGAAACTTGGTGCGGGAGTGAGGTATGAGGCAGGGAGGGGAGAAAAGGCAATGGAAGGTGTGTTCCTGAGTGGGGTCCTGCTGAGAGCAACGGGGGCTTGACCCTGCTTGGATTCTTCTGGAAGCCTGGATAGCACACACTTCAGAACTTCTCTCCTCCCCAAGGGACAAGGATGCCCAGGTGTTTACCCATCATTACCATCCCTCATTGCTTGAGGACGGTCAGCTCCAGGGCACATCAGACGTGCTCCCCTCAAGGACGCTCCTCAACTAAATACCCTCCAGAAGAGAGACACCAAATATGGGCAACAGGCACAGGGCCCTAGACTGCTGGGGTGCACTGAGGGCGGTCACCCAAGTGCCCATTTCTTCTGTCCCAACTGTATGTGTAAATATTCATGTGCAAGCTACACACACTCACACCCACATGCACATATATACATACACCCCTATGCACACATCCTCACCATTCTCCTTTCTCTCTCCACCTCGGTCCTCTGCTCCTGACTACCTGGTCACAATCTGGTCCAGAGAAGTAGGGGACCTGGACCTTCCTTCTCCTAGAATGGCCTGTTCTCCGCAGTTGGTGGGGGGAGTCCTGTCCCCAAGCCCCTCCACTCCACTTGGCTCTCGACTTTCAGCGCCTGGCTTCGGCCCAATCTATCAGCCGCAATCTCAGGCTTTGAAGCTGGAGACTCCCCCGGCAGACAAAGGGGCAGCTGTTGGGTGGGGGGGACCCTGGGTGCCAGCCCAGGTGTGTGGCGATTATCTCGGGGGCCTAATCAAGGTGCCTTGTCCCTTGCTCGGCTGCTGAATGAAGGCGGCCCCCACCCCTCCCACCACTCCCTGCGTTGACTGCCAGGACAGCGACAGACACCTGCTAGGTCCCCGACCCCTTCCCTCCCCTGCCCTTTCTTCCTTTTGTACCAGCACAAAATGGGACGAAGCCAGGCCCCACCTGGTAAGGGGGAGGCCCCAGGGCTCCCACTTCTCAGCTGTGACCATGCTTTGCCAGTGAATGCCAGAATTTTGGATGGAGAAGGGGGTCCCCGCAGAGAGATTGACAGACAGACGGATGGCAGCCCAGGATGGCCAGCCGGATAAGAGATGACTGCAGAGGGCTGCCTTTGGGGTGGGGGTGCGCAAGAGGAAGGCGCTGAACGAGATGCAGCTTCGCCCTCCCCAGGGACCCTGCTAAGGTCTCTTTTGTCCCCAGAGCCCATGTGGGAAGCAGGGCCAGAACCAGCCCCATCTTTTGCAGAAGGAGTTGAGAAGAAACAAAGCTCAGAGAAAGCGAGGGGCCAGCCATATTCACACCAGCCCTGGGCCCCAAGCAGACTGCTGGCCGGGATGCCTCCCTTGGACACCTGTCCTAGTGTCTACGGCAAACTGCCCTCTGTGGGGTGGGCTCGTGGGTGCGATATAGAGCAGGTGGGTTAGCTTGAGTGGACTGTCCCAAACTGACCTTGGGCAGCCTCCTGTCTGCTGGCCTCCCCTCAGGGGCCAGGGGCGGCTAGGCCCTCACCTTCCTTTCTTTTTCCTCTTCCTCCTCACCTTCCCAACTGTTTCTGAACCTGCTACGTGGCAGACCTGCGACTCCCCTATACAATATGTGTGTGATGTTGAGCAATAGGGTGGCCTCAGCTTTTCCTTGGAAGCTGAGAGAGAGGGAAGGAGCAGGTGCAGGGATGGGGGGAGCTGTTGAGACGGGGACGGAGATCCTCTTGGCCTCAGACTCCGCCTGGAGAAGAGCCAGAGATCACGAGCTGGACAGAAACAGAGAGAAGCGAAGTAGAAAGATGTTTGCTGGAGAGAGGATAGCCAGCTAAGCTCCTCGGCGTCCGGGCCATTAACATGAGACATGGGCTTCCCCAGGCCCATCCTTCAGAGTCAGGGGTGGGGGCTGGCGAAGGAGGGAACACATTATTCACAGCTAAAGAAAGACTCATTACTTTGCACCAACCTTTGGCTGGTATTGAATATACCATCGCTCCCCTCTTAACAAATGGCTTCTTGAAGGTTTAATTAACTTCTTAGCACCCTTGGGCAGGCAGCCTGGCCCCCACCATTGGGTGAAGCCTGAGTCCGCCACGTTGAGGGGCAGTCGTGGCCTTCGGGAGAGACAGCTTCTGCCCAAGTGGAGGGGACGACAGGGGAGCAGCTGTGCCCTGCTTGCCCAGACACCTGTTCACGTGACAGAGAGGAAGACTGAGGCTTGGAGGAGAGAAGACAACGTGGGCAGCTTGCTCAAGGTCACACAGTAAATGGAGGCAGATCCTGGCCTAGAGTCCAGGCCCTGAGCAAACAGAAGGACACGTCGCCTTCCAGAGCCTTCCCCGTGCCTTCCTCTTCCAAGGTCATTAGCTGCGGTATAAACACAGCACAAACTATTTCTGTAATTACTGGTTGAAGTTGATCAAGGCTCACAACAGAGCTGGCCTGAGACTAAGTTCCTTCAAATAACCATTCTCAGTGCCGTAAGCACTTTGCAAGCCCTTCTGATGGGCCAGATGCTGTGCTCGGCCCCTTCCCGTGGGACTGCATCTAATTCCTTACATCGATCCCACGAGGCTGGTATTATTACTATCCTCATTTTTCCGATGAGGAAACTGAGGCCCAGAGAGATAATGCGACCCCCGAGTCGCATTGCCTGAACTGCGGGGCTATATGGCTCTTATAGAGAAGAACTCACGCCGTTAGACCCAATCTTTCCACGGAAGGAGAAACTTGAGGACCTGCCCAAGGTCACTCAGTTCATAAGTGGACTCTTGACCTTTCCAGCGGAGGACCATATCGCCCATAGCCCGTCCTCTGCTCCATTCCATCCGTCTCCCTGAACTTAATCTCCTGGGCTGTGCCTGCTCTCCCCACCGCCCCCCGCAGCTTTGTGAGCCACACCGAGAAGCCCCTGAGCAAAGGGGCCAACCTGAACTTGGGAGTCAGCCCCAGGCGGAAATCCTGCTCCGTAGTTTTGCCCTTGGACAAGTCACTCTGCCAGCAGAGCCTCAGTTTCTCCATCTGGCGAATTGAAATGTGCGGCACAGGGCACTGGGGAGAATTAAATGTGCTTAAAGCACTTGGCCCAGCGTCTGACTCATCACAGAATGCACTCGATAGCAGTATCGCTGGAATAAGGGCTCGATCTGGCCAGGAACCCCTGCCTCCCTCCTGCATCCAGCTACTGCGGTCACCCCTGGAAAGGCCTGTCCAACAGCCCCTGCCCCCCATTAGAACTGGGGCAGAGAAGCACCAGAGGACGCTAGATGCCAAAACAGAGCCCTCCCCGCCTAAGGGGAGCAGGAGGGCCGCTTCTCGGGCTGCGGACTAATTAATCGCGCCGGGCTGACAGCAGAGAGGGGCTGAGCTTTTTGCCGACGAGTCCAGAGCGGTGATGGAATAATGGGCTCTAATGCACTGATCTTCTCCGGGGACCTGTCTTTCATCCCCAACAAAACTAATTAATGACAGCAATAAATAAACCAATCCAGCCCGCACTGCCCGGAGAGCCAGGGCTCTTGAAGAAAAGCCTGTTGCTGGCCAGGCCAGGGAGCACTGCGGCCTGTTGTCCTCTGTGCAGGTAAAGCGAGGGCCCTATGATGTCACGTGGGATGGGACAGAAGGAATCAGGCCCAAGAGATCCAATCACTCCCGTGCTGAATACTTGGGACCCTTGAGTTCTGATCCCAGACCAGTCACCACACTGCTGTGTGACCTTGCCAGGTTATTCTACATCTCTGAGCCTGGGATGTTAACCCTATTTGGATACAACACATGTAGCCTATAAAACAGGAAAGATCACAGTTCCTTTTATGATTTAGCAAGTAGGATAAGGCCAGGCACATCACAGGAAGGATGTCCCATCCATGGGCCTGTGGCCAGTTAATGCTGTAACATAAAAAGCACTAAGATCAGTGCTTTCAAACTTTTAGAATTCCCTGAAGAGCCTCATGGAGCCCAGACTGTGGCCCTCCCCTGGAGTTTCGGAGTCAGAAGGGCCTGAGAATTTGCCTTTCTGACAAGTTTCCAGAAGATGCTGAGGCTGCTGGTCAGGGACCCCACTCTGAGAACCAGTGGTCTAGACTGAACGCCAAAGACTTGAGTTCTCATCCTGTCTCGGGTCTGGTTAACTTGGGGTCACTCTCTTCCCTTCTCTGGGCCTCAACGCCTCCATCTGTACATGTGAATATGTGTGCAGGGGGACGGGACTCGTCATGACTCTGCCTGTTCAGGCAGCTTGAGACCTCCCATGTGGCATGTGACATCAGGGCCACTGTCTGTTCATGAGCCAAACTGGCTCAAAGTAGAGGCACAGCAGAGATCCTTTGCCGTGGCTGGCACAACAAAGGAACCAGCCAGCACCTTTTGAGGAGCTCCCACCTCATTTATAACGAACCACATACCCCCAGCAAGTGGCGGCCCCCCCCCACCAGTCAGTGCGGGAGTTCTCACCTCTTGGTACATCCCCACCTAGTGGTTCCTACCTCTTCTAGCACACCCCCAATAACAGGAAGCTCACTCCCTCTCACGGGAGGGCCTTCCATCCCAAGCTCATAAGAAAGGGTTTTTTGTTTGTTTGTTTTCTATTTGTTTTTAGCACAAGTCCAAATATGCCTCTTCATGATGGAATCCCTGGGCTATCCCCGTCTGGGTCTCAGTTTCCTCAAAGGTCCCTTTCAGCTTTGCTATCATGACACCTGCATCAGAGACGGGTCTCGACTGTTCGCTGCCGTGGAACCTTGGGAGAGCCGGTGGGAGCTCCGATTCCCCATGGCCCCTCTGTAGGATGGGCAGAAATGAGATAAGGAGGTGAGACTCTAGAGCCCAGGGTAAATGGGGGAGGCTCTAAATCACTGTTATATGGTATCTTTGCCCCTGCCTGGAGTTAGTTTGGCTTGGAATCCCAGTTCTAGGTCAGCTGACTTTTCCCGAGGCCTTTCTGTCTGCAGATGAGCGTGAGCTAAGTCTCCTCCCTGGATATGGGGCAGTTTCGACCATAAGCACCCCCACTGCTGTCGGCTCTCGCACCTGACCCCCCCCTTGCAGCCTGTGGCCAGGGCCCCCTCACTGAGCAACTCTACCGAATGTGCTGGAGGCCTGGATCAGCGGCCTGGGCTGCCTGCAGACTGGGCGATTGTCCACAGTGGCGCGAGTCCTGGCTCCAGCTTCCGTGTTACAGCAGCCCAGAGCCGCAGGGCCTGGCCCGGGATCTCACCGGTGTTTGATCTCACCACTGCTCTCGCTGCCTTGGACACTCAGGCAACGGCCCTGCAGCCCCTGCCTAGCACCCGAATGACATTCCCGGGGTCGTGCGTGCGTGCATCACGGCCCATCTAAGTGGCGTCCGACTGACAGGCCTCAGCTGATGGGTCTGTGCCTGAGCTGCAAGAGAGGCTGGGAAGTTGAGAGGCTGGGCTGTTTGGCAGCTTCCCTTCAGGAGAGGGAAATCCTCCAGAATCAGAAAGAGGGTTCAGATCCGGGGCAGGAGAAACATTCTAGAGGCCACTCCTATTCAATGCAACCCACCTTTGGCGTGCATCAATGTGAAGAAAGGTCACAGTCAGGATGCAGATAAAAATAACCGCTCGCTCTGAGCACTTGCTACGTGCCAGACACCCTTCTAAGGGATTGTCACCTCCTCTAGGGATGGATCACCTCATCTAGGCCTCTCAGTATCCTTAGAAGGGAGGAGCCTTTATTATTATAACCATCGCCTCTGTCTCACCAACAAGAGAAGAAAAACCCAGAGAGGTTGCCTGCGCTCATGCAGCTGGCCAGAAGCGGACCCTGGGCGTGAACTCCACTCTCTGGCTGCTGGGTTTACGTTCCTGTGTTCTCTGCTCTTCCTCTCTGTCTTACATGTAGGAGACCCAGCCACCGTCCCCAGGAAACAGGAGAAGCACCCACAGCTGAAATACAAGGCAGGTGGTGCCCAGGCCTGGAACCAGTGAGTAGCCAGGCACTTGGGTATAGAGGGGAGGTCAGTATGATCCCCAGGATAATGTGGAAGACGCTGTAGAGAAAGGGTCAGGGGTCAGCTGGGGAGGGTCCTCCTGCCTGAGCCCATCCTGTTCACTGGCTTTCCCAGTTCAGGACCCAGTCTGACTTCAGAGACTTGCCCACTGCAGGAACAGGAACTGTCAACATGGGGAGGTGAGGGGTGCTTTCCTATAGGGCCACCATGGACAAGACTGAGCCATCCCTGCCCAGACAATGCCAACTGCCCCCAAGAGCCAGAGGTCCCTTTGTGGCATCTGTGAATATATGGGATCCAGGGTTGGCCCAGGGTACAATTCCCAGTGGTTTCCAGCCCTGACTCTACAATGGAAGCACCTGGACTCAACTGTATGTCTCATTATCCGTGCCTGGGCCCCCGCTCGCAGGGATCAGGTTTAATTAATTGGTCTGGAATGGGTGTTGGCATTGGTAGTGGGAAATGTTCCCCAGGTGATTCTAGCAGGCAGCCAGGGTGCAGAGCTCTTGTCCCTGGGAATCTGGATCTCCTCTAGACCTGGGGAGGTTAGGAGGGGCTCCTCCATGGCTGTGTCCCCACCCCCAAGCCCTTTGGAGGAGAGGGCTCCCACAGTAGGTGGCTACACGCCATAAAGTGAACATAGAACAGGAGGCTGTGAAATACTCCTTTCACCAGAAAAATTCCAAGGCACTCAGGGCCACAGGGCAGCCTGGAGGGAGGCCAAGACCTCTTCACCTAGAACTGCCAAGAGGAGCCACACCCAGGGAGAGAAATTCTGAACTGTATAAAAGGCCACGTACTCCATGAGCCGCAGTTCATGGGGATCTTGCCTCTCTGGGCTCCTCTAGCCTTGATGGACAGCCTGGTAACCTAACAGACGGGGACCAGCTCTGATTAGACAGTATCCTGCTCAAAAGCCTTGTGTAGCTCTTTGTTGCCCTCAGGGTAGAGTTTCAGTGCCTCAGCCTGATGTTTGAGATTCGCCAACAGCTGGCCAACAGCTGGCCAACACCTACCAGTCACCCACCAGTCTCCTTTACGTATATGGGGAGTGCCCAGCAGCTCCGGGGTGCTGGCAACAGGGTCGCTGTGGGAATTTAATAATGTGGAAAATGGGGCGCCTGGGTGGCTCAGTCACTAAAGCATCCGACTTTGGCTCAGGTGATGATCTCATGGTTCATGAGTGCGAGCCCCGCATCGGGCCCTCTGTGGTCAGCACAGAGCCTGCTTCGGATCCCCTACCCCGCCCCCTCTCTGCCCCTCCCCAGCTCATCCTCTCCCTCTCAAAATAAATAAGTAAACTTAAAAAAATGATGTGTCAAACGTAAAATGCCTAGCACAGATCATGACGCATAGGCAATCTTTTAAAAGTGCTAACTACCATCATCACTGTCACTGTCATCATCTTCTTCATTGCTGTCACCATCGTCACCCTCCTGGTCATCATCACCACCATTAATGCCTTTGTTGGTTCTGTCCCTTCCTCCTAGACTGCTTTCGTTCCTTTCTCGTGCACAAAGGGCTATAAGCGAACATAAGTCCTGCTTATCCCACATGGCCCAACTCAGATGCAGCCTCCTCCACGAAGCTTTCCTGATGCCCACAGTCAAGGAGTGCAGGATGCCCACCAGTGTCCGTGTGTGTGTGTGTGTGTGTGTGTGTGTGTCCTCTCTCCTCTTGCCCTAAACTACAAAACTTTCCAGGTCACCTGCTCCAGCTCCTCTCTTACACCTCTCTGCTTCCCTCCATCTACCCCCCACCTCTCTGAGCAGTTTCCTGGGTCACCGGCCTATTTACAGAACAGATGATCACCATGGCAGACACTCAGGACCGGAGGAAGCACTGGTGTTACCCACTTCTGTCTCCCTGGCCCCCATCAGCTGCCTCGTAACCTATGTCCCTTCCTGATGTTACCATCTACCAAACCTAACCCCCCCCCACCCCCCACCCACTGCAACTCCTCTCCTGTCCTAGATGATGGCCCAAGCCAGAGGACATACATGTGGTTTCGGGTCTGGGTCTTGCCACTTTCTGGCGTGTGTCCTTGGATGAGTCAGTCCCTCTTTGGGAGCCTGAGTTGTCCTTTCATGCACAGGGAGTGTAGTACAGGGATAAAAGATTCCTCAGTCCCTTTCTGACTCAAGCATCCTGAGTCTCGCAGAGGTAGGAGAGACGTGTGGGCCCTACTCATGTGGCTGTCCCCCTTCTAAACAATCGATATTATGGGGTGGTTTGAGGGCTCCTTTCACGTGGCTCTGCACAGCTCAGGCCTCCTTCCTGCCCAGAAAGGCAGCAGTGGTCTCTCCCATGTTCTGGAGTGGCTGGCTGGGCTGGGAGCTGAGGCAGGCCCCAAGCCACGCACACCCAGCCTCCTCTCAGCTGAGAGGCTCAGAGCTCTTGGCCCATGAGCCTGAGGGGAAGGATATTTACGGTTTAATAACTGTCCTATCGATTCTCATTTATTTGCCGCCAATGGGGCTTACCAGGGAAGTGAAGGCGAGAGGGCCGTGTTTGTAAATAAGTCTCCAGTTGGCCCCATCACTCGACCTGCCAGACTTGTGAGGAGGTGAGCTGGGTTAATAGACTGCAGTGCCCTCCACTTAGCAGAGCCCTGACATGCAGCCGCCCCCGGGACCCTCCTGAGCCCAGGCCCTTTCCCTGCACTCTTTACAGTTAGCGGTGCACTTCCATAGCCATTATCTCTTTTGACTGTCTCCTTGGAAGGAAGAAGAGCAGGGGTTGTCAGCCCATCTAACAGATAAAAACACTGAGACATAGACATTGTGTAATTTATTTGAAGACACGTTGCCAAGGTAGAAGGGGTGAGGCAGGAGTGCAACCTGAACAATTTTGACTGGCTGACTCTATTAGTCAGCTACTGCTGTGTAACAAACCACCCCAAAATTTAGTAGCTTAAAATAAGAACTGTTATTTCTCAGGAGTCTATGGTCTCATGAGTCTGTGAGTTCAGCTGATCTGAACTGGGCTTGGCTGCTGTGGGCTGGACTCAGTCAGGTGTCTGTGGTGAGCTGGAGGGTTATCCGGAGAGGTGACCTCAGCTGGGACGACTGGGCTGTACTGTATGTGTGTATTGCATCTCACCAGCAGGCTGGCCTGGGTTTGTTCCCACAGAGGTGGCAGGAGCCTGAGAGAAGCAGCAGAAATGTCCCCGCTTCTTAATTTGTATCATTTGCTACTCCCCCACTGGCCAGGGCACGTCAGTGTTGGAGAGCAGGACTTAAAGCCACCTGTGCAGCAAGGTATGACCAACTGAGACCACCAACGCCATCTACCACAGCGGCCCAAGCGCATTGCACTTCTGCCATTTTCCAGCGTTCTGCACTTGCCCTTACAAAGAGTGGAAGTCTCGAACAAACAGGGGATCCTGTTGTCTTTTCCTAAGTCTGGGCAGCAGGGTCGGCCCTCTCGAGAAGCATGAGGCTTGATCTGGTGGCATCAGAATGCAAAGCTGAGTTCTACGGGTTTTGGTGTAAGACACGGAGGGACTAGACTTTCCGAGGACCGAGGCTGTCCCACGGTTCAGGAGGCTTCTTAGAGAGAGCGCGTGAGCTCCCCGTCACTGGGAATGTGTACGCGCCGATGAGATGCTGACTGGATGGCTGCAAAAGGGATCTGCTTGCAATGAGACTGGATGCCGACCAGATAAGCCCCAAGCTTCCTTCCCTGAGCTCCACAAATCCAAAAGCTTCTGAAAGAGTGGTCCAGTTGCTACAGACCCATGGCTGAGGAAGGCTCCTAGCCAACCCCTACCACCTCTCCTGGTCCGGCCGGGGCATAGCAGGTCCCAATTCCAAGTCCAGGGCCGAGCTGCCTTCCAGCAGTGGGCACAAGATAGTGAGGGGCTCCGGAATCTCCCCTCCAGCCCTGCTGGAAAGAAGGGAGGAGAACACTCAGGTGGAACACCCCAGTCAATGCCGGAGAGGCCGCCTGGCAACATAAAGAATGTGGACCCTGAGCCAGACACACACCCGGTGGGAACTGACCCGGGGTCAGCGCCAGCTCCCTGCCAGCCTCCTGCCCTCGCTGTAAAGGGGATAACCCTGCCGTGCTGGATGGTTGCGAGGGTGAACCGAGATCATGGAACTGGAACTTCCAATGAGATGAAACAGAGACCCAGCAATTGCTTTTTCCTTTTCTTTCTGAGTCACAGCAGAGAAAAACAAGAGCTGACATAAAATCCATCCACGTTCCCTCAGGCCCACTGTAGTGGCTCGCCTGTGCCCTTGCCCTGTGTGTCCAGCGGGGTCAGCTCAGACTTCTGGGTGGGAGGACACGGGGTCCCCAAGGGAAGGGCAGGAGCCGGGCCAGGGAACAGGGCCCCCCCCCCCCCCTCCTGCTCCCACCTACATCCAGCCACCAGAGCAGGGTGACTGACCAGGGAGGCCCAGGACAGACTGGAACAATTCACCAACCACTGCCCCCTTCTCCAATTCCGGCCTCCTCCTGGAAGCACCCCTTCACCGTGGGCAAGAACCTCCCTGATGGAGAGATAGGTAGGGAGGGGGAAGGAGAAGGTGGTCTATTGATGGCCTTTTCCATTTTCCACTTTCCGGGGCCTTGGGAGGCTTCTCAGATAATTATAGTAACAGAGCCTCACCTTTGCACAGAGCCTCAGAGTTCTCCCCCTGAGTCTGCATGGCTTCCAGGGGACCAGGCTCCAGGCACAGGGGTGGAGCCGTCCTGCGGTCGCCTGACCCACCGGCCGCCTCACCGACCAGCTGACGGACGCAGTGACTGACAGACCCAGTGAGAGTCTGACTGACAGATGTGCGGACCGGCTGGCTGACTACTGACTTTCTTGCTGACTGACACAGCAACTGGCCAACTAACCGGCTGACAGATACAGTGAGTGCTGACGGACAGACTGTAGCTGTGACGGACTGACATAGTGAGTGGATGAGGCACATACGGATCGATTGACTGCAGACGGCCTCACGGACTCCCTGACTCAAACACTGACCCCACGACCTATGAATTGACCGATTGATAGTGTCTGATAGGCTCATGGATTGCCTGACTGACTCACCCAGGACTGACAGACTTACCGTCTGATGAGTCTGACTGACAGACTCGTGAGATTTCTTTTTAAAGCACTTTTTTTAAGTTTGTTTTTTATTTTTGAGACAGAGAGAGACAGAGCATGAACGGGGGAGGGGCAGAGAGAGACAGAGACACAGAATCGGAAGCAGGCTCCAGGCTCCGAGCCATCAGCAAAGAGCCCGACGCGGGACTCGAACTCACGGACCGCGAGATCGTGACCTGAGCCGAAGTCGGACGCTTAACCGACTGAGCCACCCAGGCGCCCCCAAAATTGCCTATATTTAAGGTATACAACATGATGTACCTATATGTGGTGAAATGATTATTGCATCCAAGGTAATTAACACATCTGTCACTTTGCATAGTTACCTTTTTATTTGTGTGTGGGGAGAACCCCTAAGATCTACCCTCTAAGCACATTTCAGGTGCCCTATAGAGAACTGTTAAGTATAGTCACCACACTGTACCAGATCATGCACCCTGCACGACTCAAACGTTGTGCCCTTAGACACGTCTCCCCGTTTACCCCACGCCCCAGCCTCTGGCAACCACCACTCTACTCTCCGTTTCCGGGAGTTGCACTTTTTCAGATTCCACATTTAAATGAGATCATGCAGTATTTGTCTGTCTGGCTTCTTTCACTCAGCAGAATGTTCCCCGGGTTCAACCGTGCTCTCACAAATGGCGGGTTTCTTCCTTTTTGAGGGCTGAATAATATTTCATTGCGTGTGTACCACATTTCTTTATCCACTCATCCATCAGTGGGCATTTGGGCGGTTTCCACATCTTGTCTATCGTGAACAATAAACACTGCAATGAACACATGCAGATATCTCTTAGAGATCTTGTTTTTCCTTTTCTTTAGATATATGCCCAGAAGTGGGATTGCTGGATCCTGTGGGAGTTGTACTTTTAGTGTTATGTGGAATCTCCATGCTGTTTTCTACTGGTTTACATTCTGGCGTCGGCCTTTTGGGAAGCCTCCTGAACATTTCTGATATGTGGCAGGGGCTTAGTGTCCCCGGCTGGCCTGTCACCGTGTCTCGACTTCCCAGCACCAGGGCTTTCCCTGGGGACAGGTAGTGAGTCGGGGGTGGCCACAGTTTGTCTTTCCCCCAGCTTCTTCTCTTCCTGTAAATGCCTGTCTTGGCGGCCCAGGCAGCTGGAGCAGAGGCCTGCCTGGATGTTCCTGGCTCCAGCCTGGCCTCAGGCAGAAAGACTGTCAGGAGTTTGAGGGCCTTTGGGGCTGATAAGGGAAAAAGATTGTATTAGTCAAGGCTCCCCAGAGAAACAGAACCAATAGGATAGATATAGATAAATAGAGAGAGAGAGATAGATTTATTATAGGAACTGGCTTACACGGTCACGGAGGCGGGAAGTCCCACGATCCACCGTCTGGGAGACAGAGAAGGAGGAGAGCGGGTGGTATAATTCAGTCTGCCTCTGAAGGCCTGAGAACCTGGGGGCGCGCCAGGAGGGAGGGGGCAGGGAGCGGCTGGGTTAAGCTTCAAAGTCTCGAACTGGAACTTCAGGGACACCTGGCTGGTTCAGGTGGTTGCGCGGCCAACTTCGGCGCAGGTCACGATCTCGCGGTTTGTGATTTCGAGCCCCGCGTCGGGCTCTGTGCTGACAGTTCGGAGCCTGGAGCCTGTTTCGGATTCTGTGTCTCCCTGTCTCTCTGCCCTTCCCCCACTCATGCTCTGTCTCTGTCTCTCTCTCTCTCCCAAAAATAAATAAACATTAAAAAATGAAAAATAAGCCACAACAACAAAACCTGGAACTTCAGCCTCCAGGGCAGGAAAGGTGGAGGTCCCAGCTCAAGAGAGGAGTCCTAATTCACACTTTCTCTGACTTTTTTGTCCTACTCGGGCCCCCGCTGGACTGTTTGATACCAACCCACACGGTCCAGGCATCTTCCTGAGGCAGTCTGCGCTCTACAGACTCAAATGCTAATCTCTTCCGGAACCACCCTCACAGATGCACCCAGAAACACTGTTTTACCAGCTCTCTGGGCCTCCCTTTAGCCCAGTCAAGGTGACACACAAAATTCAGCACCTCAAGTGTGTAATCATGAGAGGCAGTAACCACGACAAGCTTTACTGGGTGGCGCTCGGACAAGGTTACATGAGAAGAGACGTTTCTCACAGCGCGGACTCGTGCGGAGTTTACGGCCAGGGGCCCGCCATGCAGAGGGAAGCAGGACCAAATTCAGTCCCCAGGAGAGAGGGCCTGCACGTCTAGGTGACCTCCCTGTGCGGGTTCACGGCAAGTCTCGGGGTCAGAGAACTCTGTGCCATCACTGGCCAGCAGGTGCGGGGTGAGGTTTGGTGGGGGTCGCCAGAGCTATTTAGGCAAGTCCGAAATAGTTAAAAATCTGCTTAGGTGGGTCTATTTTTAAACTACTGGAAGCGTCACAATTTGAGTTTGGTGCCAGCAGGCTTTCCAGCGAGCAGGCCTTGGCGGGCCGTGAAGAAATACGTAACCTAGGGGCCAACCCATAGAGGTCGTCTTTGGCTCATGTGGATACATGACAGGGACTCCAGGGGACAGAGCCCAAACGGAGGCCTCTTTCAGTCTAGAACCCACAGCCCCCAGCAGGCTGAGGTGGCTCTCAGGTCAGTCACGCTGCCTAGCAAGCCTTCATCTGCATTGCCGGAAAATGGTTTATAATAAGCAGCACACACCGTATTCCCCGCTTTTTGCTTCAAACGCTTGCTGTGCACCAGGCCCTGGGCTGGCCGCTCTGTCTGCCTCCCGAGGCGTTTGGAGCCGGGGTCCCCGAGCGGCTTTCCCGGCATAGCCCTCTTGTGGCCCCGTTGAACCCCGTCTGCTCTCTTCTTCTCATAACCCACGATCTTCTCGAGTGTTGTCCATGCAAATGCCCTTGGCAGAGAGGTGTCAGGGAGGATGGGAAGGCACTTTGGAGTCAGACGGCCGATAACGGCAAGAGACACCACATCAAGCATCTCCTACACACACGGTCTCTTTTGGCCTCTGTAACAAACTCCCAATGAATTAGGTCGTAGTCTGTGCTCATATAAGACCATGTGCGCGCCTGTGTATACACAAAAGGCGGCACGCTCTGTGTGCTGGTCAGCACCTTGCTGTTCCTCTCATCAATACACCTTGTCGATTGTTCCATTACATCTCGAGCGTTTCAGTGTGTGGCTGTACCATAACCTAGTAAACAAACCTCTCTCGGTGGATATTGCGATTTTTTCCAATATTCCTTTTATTTGGCTCATTCGGGGAAAGAATTTCCAGAAGTTGCATGTCGGTGCCATTCTGAGTAACTCAAGGAGTTGCAGCCAGCAGGTGAGGTTCAGGTGGGAGGAAACCCAGGCTGTGCTTCTTGGAGGGGGGAGGGGAGAGAAGGGGGAGGCTGAGGGGGGACGGAGGGGGCAGACGGTGAGAGTAGGTGAAGGCGGGAGGGTGGGGATGCTCTGGGGCCGTGTGGGGAGGCAGATGGAGTCAAGGCAGCAGGGTAGAAGGTATCTAGAAGGTATCGTGTGTGTGTGTGTGTGTGTGTGTGTGTGTGTGCTTCCATCCTTCCCAAAGTCTGTTCCAAACTGCCATGCTCCACGCCTCCCTGCACCTTCTCCCCACTCCCCCCCCCACTTCCCTCACCCCCAGCCTGGGAAAATCCAGTCAGAATTAATAAAAGCAGCAGATTGCTTAGAGACGAAGGGCGAGGGATGGAGACAGTTCGGGAGCCTGATATTTCCCTCATGTGCAATAATCTGGTGGCGAGATCTGGAATTAAAACCCCTTTCCTAGAGCCTTTATTAATATTAGCTCCTAATGCATAATTACCTGGAGAGCCCAGGGGGGCTGCTGTTGTGTCCCCGCCCCTGCTCCTCCCCTCCCCTCCCCCCAGCCTCCAAACTGCCAGGAGCCACAGCAGGGCACAGAGGCAGACTGGCTCCTCTCCCAGGTGGCACCATTTTGGTGGTCTGGGCTCTTGAGCTGCCGGCCTCCTGGTGACCTGGAACATCTCAGAGCCCTCCGGAACCCAGAGGGACCCGCGGAGTCCAGGCCTAGGCTGGGGATCTGCTGGGCCGCCCGGCCCTCCAGCCCTCTTGACTGTGAAAACGGTCACTCTGTGGCTGTAGGGTTGTGACCAACACAGGTGGGTGGCCTTGAGCCCTAGCTGACCCAGCTCCCCAGGGCAGCAGCCACCACGGCCTCCTGCCTCTGACCCCTAGAAACCTCTCAGGCCTGGTAAAGGGCTAGGGAACGGCTGTGTCCTGCCCTCTTCCTCACTGGCAGGAAGTTTGTCCTTCTAAGGCACAGCCTCAGCTCTACGGGAGTTGTTCCGGGCCGAGGGCTGGGTCGTCTTTGGCAAGTTGCTTGTCTTCTCTGACCTCGGCTTCCCCAGCAGGACAATAAGGGTGCTGCCTGGGGCCCCTCTTCCTCTGCTGCTTTCCTTCTGAGTCTAATGAAGCTGTCAGGAGTCTAGGTTAGCAAAAACAGTCTGAGTAGATGAAAGATGAAGGACAGGAGTGTCCCGAGAGCCCTGCTCTTCTCGGGTCCCCATGTTAACTGACTATGGTCCTGGCTTGTGGCAGAAAAACCAGGTAGTTTGCATGTGGTAGGAGGCACCTCATATTCCTGCCCTCCCACCAAACTGCCACCTGCCATAGGGCCATTGTACGTGTGCTCCCCTGGCCTGGAATGTTCTTCCCTTCCCTCTTTTTCCTAGTCTTCTTTCAGAACTCAGCCCAAGCATCATTTCCTCCGGGAAGCCTTCCCTGACTTCCCCATGAAGGTCAGATCCCCAGTGTCTTATATGTCTCCTTCACAGTGATTCCAAGTCAATAAAATCGGGGCACAAAAAAGTGACTGTAACTAAGTTTAATTTCTGCTCTAAGCCTCCATTCTTCTAAGAGGTAGAAATGTAATTTAAGGCAATTCAGGATCCTCCTGCTTTCCCTAGCATTGAGTCACAGCCCAGGGAGGGCCTGGGTGTGGGGGGACGGAGGGTAGATTTCCCGAAGTTTCTATGTCAGGCAAGGACAGTCATCTGCCCCTCTGGCACATCCTCATTCCAGTGACATCTCTGCTCCCACTGTCCCCCTGACAGTCATTGTGTGGGAGGGAGCCCGACCCTACACCCCACCCCCTGGGCCCCTGCCACTCCCCACTCTGCCCTGGAAGGACCCCACACAGGCACCCCTGTGTCCCCATGTGATGCTGGGCACAGGGAAACTGGGGTCTGTCACCAGGTAGGGGTGTGGGGGTGCACATCCTTTTGCCCAGAGAGTCCCCACGGGGGATGGGGACAAGGGTGACAGGCAAGCAGCTGCAGAGCCTGTCCTCAAGGACCCTCTTTCTCAGCCTTTCACTTTGTCTTCCTCTCTGCCAGGCGGGGAGACTCTTCATGGAGTCTGGGGACGGCAGGAGGGGTGGGGGTGGTGCATCACCCGGGCGAAGTCTACAGGCAATCAGCTGCTTCTTCCCCGAGTTGTTCAGGAACTACCTTTGTTCTGCTGCGTCACCCTGGTGGTCAGAAGAAGGTCAGGGCGGCGGGGTGGGGGGAACCACAAATACCAGGGAGACATCAGCCTATATTAGGCACACGAGAGGCAGAATGGCTTAGTGATTACAGTAAGTGGAGATCCCAGAGCCAGACAGCCTGGGTTCAAATCCTGCTCTGCTGCCTGCGAGCTGTGCCACCTTGGACAAATTACTTCACCTCTCTGGTCCTCCATTTCTTCTTCCCTAGATGAAGACACCAACAGTGTCTGTCTGAGTCAAGACTAAATGAAGTAACGCATGCAAAGGACTTGGCGTGTCAGAAACCCTCGTGAGATCGTTGTTCTTTCCTGAAGTCAGGTAAAGCTACATTGTGTGGCCAGAATTGGATTAGCGTCTGCCACCGTAAGCCTCACGTGGGCAGGGACAAGCTTTCTTTGCTAGGCTGCTAGCTTTGGGGGCGGGGGTCACAATTGCATAGTCTCGACGAGGACACTCTACGGATAGCTCTCTTCCTATGTGCAACCCAGCCAGCCCCGCACGTGCCTGACCGTGACCTTGCCCACCTGTCCTGCTCACGCCTCTTCCAGGAAGCCTTCCCTGATACTTTCACTTAGATAAATCTACCTCCCCCCCACCAAGGCTCTCCACAGTGCCCGCTGTAAGTGGGGCTCCGTCTTCTCCACCCAGAGCAAGCCCTTTGAGGCTCACTGCTGGTTCCCCGACTGAGCCCCGCTGAGGGGCTCCCGGTCAAGTTGGCCTCGGTCCTCTTTTGTTTATGTGGGCCCCACAACAGCCCAGAAAAGAGGGCAAAGTAAATCCTATCCTCATGTTACAGATGGAACTGACATTCAAAGAGGTTAAGCGACTTGCTGCATATCACACAGCTGCTGACGGGAGGGGTTGGGACTGGGACCCAGGCCTTGAGACATCCAGCTTCTGTCCCCCTCTTGCCCTATGGAACTCAGACCCTAATTGGGGAGGACTGGATAAGACAGGGGGACATTCAGAAGACAAAACCACATAAGAACAAGGCCGGTGTGGTCCTAGGGCCTCCTGGGCACCTCTCCTAAGGATGAGTAAGGAAAGACCCGAGGTGGGGCAGCACCCCAGCAGTGGCCCAGGAGGGCCAGAGGAGGGGGAGGCCAGGCCCAGATTGCCTGAGGCCTCGAGTGCCAGGATGAGGCAGTGCTGGGCCCTCCCAGAGCCTGTGACAATCGCCTGAGCTCGTGGCCCACCTGCCCATGGCTGCCGTCAAGAAAATGGAGTACCCACAGGCTTCACCCCAAGCTGGACCCGCTCCATCAGCAGCAGAGTTCCCAAGGGCCCACTGCGTGCACGTCTGCATCATCGTCACCCTCTTCAGCCTTCATAGTGACAGCAACCAGATGTCGAAGGCCCAGAGAGGGCAAGGCATCACCAAGGCCACCCAGCAAGCCTAGATCAGAGCCCTGCAATTGATCCACAAGGAGTCAGCGGCCCCGAAGGCTTTTATCCTTAGCTTTGGGCCATTATCTCAGGGTCCCCATCTGGACCTCCCCTCTCTGGACAACTAGGAGCCAGGATGCAGAGTTCGAGCCGGCCCCACGCCCAAGGCGGGCATCTCCTCAGTCCTACAAGCCAGGCCACCAGCGTCTGGCGTCTGGCGGCTGGACTGAAAGGCGGCTCACGCTGCCCCCTGGCTGGGCTGACCTAGATCAGCAGAAAATAACTCCCTCCAACAAAAATCATCCAAACACACCAGCCGCTCCCTGCACTGAGCCCAGCCTGGGCCCAGACCCTCGATGAAGCCCCCTGGGAGGGGACCACACACGGGAGCCACACCTTCCCTGTCTCTCCCGAGGCCAGGAAGCTGTCTTATTTGTCCTCATAGGAACCAGGAGGTGGGCAGGACCAGCAACTGTTTTCTGAGGAGGAACCAGGGGCTCCAAGAGTCGAACTGATCCAACCAGCACTGGTCTGCCCACTCCAGAGTGGCTGCACTGGGCCTCGGGAAGTCCTGCTCACATCCTCTTCCTCCAAGGGACACTGGACCCTGGCCGCACAGGGACTTGGCCTCCTTGGGCACTTGCAACCTGCTTCTGTTTGCTGCACCCCCACCCCTCAACACACTCTGCCTGGCAGGCTAGGGTGGTGGCCCAGGGCTCAGGCTCTAGTCTCTAACTGCCTGCCGTTGGATCCTAGTTTCATTCCTTAGGAACTGATCTGGGCCAGTGACCACCTCAGTCTTTCCATCTGTAAAATGGGACCGTAACAACAGCATCCATTTCCTGGGGGTTATTGTGGGGCGATCTGCGACACCCGAAAAGGTACAGGGAGTGCTGAGTGCTGCTGCTGGTGCTCTTCTCACAGTGGTGAGCTGGTGACTGGGAGAGGGGCACCTGGGTGGCTCAGTCGGTTGAGCGTCTGGCTTTGGCTCAGGTCATGATCTCACGATTCATGAGTTCAAGCCCCGCGTCGGGCTCTGTGCTGACCACTCAGAGCCTGGAGCCTGCTTTGGACTCTGTGTCTCCCTCACTCTGCCCCTCCCCTGCTCCCACTCTATCTCCCTTTCTCTAAAAACAAACAAAACAAAACAAAAATAAAAGTAAGGTGACTGGGAGGCACCTGGGGGGCTTAGTCAGCTAAGTGTCTGACTTTAGCCCAGGTCATGATCCCATGGTTGGTGGGTTTGAACCCCACATTGGGCTTGCTACTCTCAGCACAGAGCCCGCTTCAGATCCTGTGTCCTCCCCTCTTTCTGTCACACACACACTCTCTCTCTCAAATAAATATATTTAACATAAATAAAGGTGACTGGTGTGCAGGGACACCCCCACATCACTTCTCTCTTTCTGCCCCCTCCCAGCTGACGGCATCGGGGCTGTGTCCCCCACAGCCCAGCCCCATGTTGAATATTCTGTCATTGCTTATTTGACTAACTGAGTCAGTGAGCGGGTACTGGTTCCCCAGTGGGTCCTCCTGTGGGGGACAGGGAGGGATGTCAATGGCCAGAGGGAGAGGGGGGCGGTGTCCAGAGCAATCTCCTTCCCCAGGTCTGAGGACAGAGCACCAGTTGAGTGAGGGTTGAACAAACAAGCCAGGCAGGTGATGGGAACTCTGGGCCTGCTGGTGGGTAGGGTGATTCTAGAGGCCAGACCGTGGCCAGCCTGGCTGCTTCCCAGTAAAGGCTGCCCAATAATCCCTCCAACTGGGTGTGGACGATCGGTCTACTGATGTCAGGGCAAAAGCTCTCCAGGACACTTCCAGCTGATGGCTGACAATTACCCACTTGCACACCTCTCATGATGGGGAGCTCTTTCCCACCTCCCTTGCAAGTAGCTCCTTTCATCCTGGATGGCTCAGACTGTTTGAGAGGTTTTATTTAGCTTGAGCTGAGTTCTGCTTCCTTTTAACTTCCACTTTTGCTCTTAGCTTTGTCCTTGGAGCCACCCTGGCCATAGCTGTCCTTCTATACACCTTCCTGCATAACCAGACAGGTTAAGAGCTTAGGGTCTGGGCTCAAGTGCCTGGGCATGACTCTTGGCTCTGACGCTTCCTAGAAGTGTGGTCTTAAGTCCCTTACCTATCCTCTGTGAGGCTCAGTTTCACCTTCTGCAAAATGGGGGTTTAAAAAAAAGGCTCTTCAAAGAATGTTCTAGGTTCAGGTGCTTCTCAATACCTGATTTCCTTCCCTCTATGCGGGAGGGAGTGGTGCAAGCTGCCCTCAACCTACCAGGCTCCCACCACCCCTTTCTTAGAGGCCAATGAGGAGCCATGGAAGACTTTAGGGCAGGGGCATGGGCTGACTGGAGGCAATTTCCATCTATTTTTCCACCAGACTCTCAATCGGGGCTAGAGGGACTCAGATGGGGCAAGATGCCTGTGATCAGGGGCTCAGGGAGATTTCCCCTGAAAGTCTGAGGGGACCCAGAGCTTGCAAATGAAGGCACGGCTCCTTGTCGACCACCCCGACAATGCCACACACTCTAAGGCAGCTGTTTCTAGTGGCAAATACTGCGTGTACATGGGTATTTCCTGGAGAAAGGCAGGCTCTTCTCCAGTCCCAGCCTCCACACCAGTGTGTCCACTGGGTGTCCAGCCGCCCATAAGCCACCTCCTCCTAAGAGCCTGCAGGTGACAGGCCAAGAGTCCAGCAGTGACAGGGCAGGAACCCTTCCTAGCCTCCTGGGGAGAGGCAAGACCCAGCTCTGGAAGGGATTCTCTCCCGGCTAACCAGAGTCCCCTTTGCATGAAAGGTTAGAAAGAAAGAGAAGGACCAAGGTATACATCCTGCATTTCCCAACCTAAGGCAGAGCGCTGGACTCAGGTAAGGACACCTGGGTCACAGCCCTAGCTCTCAGTGACACTCAGCAGGTCACTTAATGTCTGCATCTATGTCACCTATCTATCTACCATCTATTGATATATCTTCTATCATCTATCTCTCGATCTATCACCATCATCATCTATCATCTATCTATTTACCTACCTACTGATTAAAAGCCCTTATTGATCTTGAGGAGTTGTTACCAGCACCAAATAAAGAGAATAGGCAGAAACCATAAAGCCCTTTCTCCATAAACGGAGTTATTACTTGTGTGCATTTGTGTATGGAGAGAGTCCCAGGTAACGCTTCAGTGAGGTATGGATCTTGGGCAAGTTTCCCCCCACCCCGGCCCCCCCGATCCTCAGTTTCTCTTCCTGCACAAATGCTGAGGTTATTCCAGCTCTGACACGCCAGGCGGCGGATCCCTCCCTGGGAAATGGGCTTGCTGACGGGCCCTCTGCAACACGATCTCCTCTCTCAGAGGACGCAGGCTCCCCACCAGCGCGGCTGGTGATTAATACGCCCTGAGTGGGGCTCCTGACCCGCTGTCAGGGACATCAAGGTAAGTGCCCATCCACAGGCTGAGGGCTCCGTCGATGAATAAATAATAACAGTAGTGAAGTAATGGGATCCGGGGAGGCCGCTTAGGATAATGGAGCGACAGACGTGGCGTGGAGCCCCAGGGACCAGAGCTGTAGGAAGAGCCGAGGGAGGGGTGGCAGGAACACGGGGTGTGCACATCCCAGCAACTTGCAGTCTGCCGGCCATGACAATAAACCCCGGTCCCGGTCCAGGGTGACTGCCGCACAGTGGTTCATATCATAGCTCTGAGCTTAGGCTTTGGGGGCACGCCGACTTGCTGCTGCTCTGCCTGGCTGAGCCTCAGTTTCCACGTTTGCATGATGGGCATCAGAAGGAGAGAGGAAGTGAGAGCCAGTTGTGAGGGCCTTAACATGCGCTGGGTCGTCATGAGCCCCCTGCTAGCACTAATTGTCCCTAAAGTGATGTTTCCCCTTTCAGCTCGAATTCTTAACTCAAAATTGCCCTCTGGGTCAGGCAGGGAAGAAATGGTGCCCATTTGCCAGATGAGGAGACTGAGGCTCAGAAAGGTGCCTGTCCATCTCCAGAATATTCTAGCTCTGCCCCTGGCCACATTTACCCAATACTGACCCAATTCCTGCTTAGGGCCCAGCTGTCTGCTGGGCTCTTAGATGATACCAGTGAGTCAATCCATGTCCCAGAAAATCTTACAACCAAGAAGGAGGGGCAGGGAAGGCCAAGGGTAGGTCCCCCAAATAAGCTCCCAAATGAAAACAATAAGACATTGCCACACATATGCTAGAATGGCCCGATGATACCTTTCATATTGGCAAGGATGTGGGTCAACTGAACTCTCAACGCTTTGCTGGTGTTAAGTGTAAAAAGGTACAACCACTTCACAAAAGGTATGACAACTTCTTAAAAGTCCAAACATGCAGCTGTCCTTGACCCAGCAATTCTACTCCTAGGCATTAGCCAAGAGGAAGGAAAACGTGTATGTCTATGCAGACTTGTACACAAACATATAGAATAGCTTTGTTTAGGATGGCCAAAGTCTAAAAACAACCCAAATGTCCATCAATGGGCAAAAGATCAATAAATTGCAGTATATCCCTGCAATGGAATACCACAAAACTACCAATACATAAGATAATAAGGATTAATCTCAAAAATATTCTGCTAAGCAAAAGAATCCAGACATAAAGGAGTACATACTGTGTGATGTTATTTACATGAAATCCTACAAAAGGAAAATCGAATCACTCATGACTGAAAGCAGATCAACAGTGGCTTTCTGGGGCTAAGTTAGGATGAGGGAGACTGCAAAGGGCAGGAGGGAACTTTCTAGGGTAGTAGAAATGTTCTACATCTTGACCGCTATGGTGGCTACATGAGTGTAGACATTTGTCAAAACTCTTGGAACTCTATATATTTATGAGCACATTTTATTGTGTATCAATTTTACTTCCAAAAGTCGATCGCAAAACAAATCGGGGCACCTGGGTGGCTCAGTCAGTGAAGCATTAGGCTCTTGATTTCAGCTCTGGTCATGATCTCACAGTTCATGGGATCGAGCCCTGTGTCAGGGTCCATGCTAATGGCATGGAGCCTGCTTGGGATTTTCTCCCTCTCTCTCTGAACCTCCCCTGCTCTCTCCCTCTCTCTCTCTCTGTCTCAAAATAAATAAACAAACTTAAAAAAATCACAACAAAACCCAAGCACCAAAAAATAGAATTGCCAACTAGAGTAATCCAAACAGCTGGCACGCCCCAAAATGCATATGACCCTAAAGAGAAGCCAGCAGAAGCTCCAATACAAAACCCATCCAGCAGGGGTTGGTGGCTGACTTAGAGGGAGGGAAGAGGGTGCCCTCCCTGGGCTGGTTGAGCAGTACTGCCATGGGACACGGGCCCCTCCCTGAGCGCTGGTGGAGGGACAGACCTTCCTCATTGCCCAGTCTTCTGCCCCCTCTTCTGCAGGGGGGCTCTTCCACCTCAGATCTCTAGCTGCCAATAGCCCATACAGCTTCCTCATGAGAATTCGAAAAGGTTCCTCAACTGAGGTCTTAGCTTGGCAAGATGATGGTGCCTTTGTGTAAAGAAAAACATTCCCCTTCCTCCAAGCAGACATAGCTTTTTGCCTCTTGGCAAGCAGAGCATGGACCAGATTTCAGCCCCCATGTGACCCTTGACCCAGGGCTTTTCATGAGGCTTCCTGCTGAGCCTCCATCTTGGAAACTGCTCTGCCCTGTCAGCTCTTCACTAAGTCCCTGCCCCCCTCTGGGCCTCAGTTTCCTCATTTGTCAAATAAGACCAAACAGTTATATAGATCTAATGAGATAAGAGAAAGGAAATTGCTTTGAAAAGTCTGATATGCTTCATAAATGCCAGTTTCTCTCTAGTCCATTGGATGGATGGGAGATGGATGGATGGATGGATGGATGGATTGTTTGAATAGGTGGGTGGATGGATGGATGGATGGATGGATGAATGGATGGATGGATGGATTGTTGAATAGGTGGGTGGATGGATGGATGGATGAATGGATGGATGGATTGTTGAATAGGTGGATGGATGGATGAATGGATGGATGGATGGATGGATGGATGGATGGATGGATGGATTGTTAAATAGGTGGGCGGATGGGTGGATGAATGGATGGATGGATGGATGGATGGATTGTTGGATGGATGGATGGATGGATGGATGAGACAATCTCTAAATTCCAGCTCCACGTTCTCTGTACTCCCTCGAGTAGTGAAAGGCAGAGAGTGAGGTGTGGGGCCCACACATCAGCTCTTCTGACCTCCTTTTTGTCCCCCTCCCCCAGTCATTCCCAGATGTGTTCATCCCCAGTTCATGATCATTTGGGCTGAAAATGCCTTGGGCAATCTTCCTCCTCAGGCTAGTGAGAATGAGTTTGCCCCGTGCATGGTGGGAATTGAAGAAAGGAGTCTGAGCCTCCCCCAACCAGGGTCCTGCCCTCCTTGGGGTGGGGGTTCCTGGCTGAGCAGCTTCCTATCCTAGGCCCTGATCTATAATGAGATAACTGATTATTCTCACCTCTTAGCCTCTTTCTCCATAAAAGGATGGACAGAGATGAGACAATTAAAAGGCGGGTTCCCAGACACCCTGGAGAGATTCAATGAATAATAACAGACTTCCAGCCTGTAGTGTGGCTCAGGCCTTGGGAACAACCAGATACAAAGAGGCTTAAAGGGCCCTGTGGAATGACTTAATTTTCTGGAGAACAATGGCCAGGAGGGAGAAGAAGGCAGGCCTCCCCTTGCCAAGAGGATTGCTGAGTATCTCTCAGCGGAGGGACCGCTACTCCCCAGCCTATCCAGCCTGCTGCCCTAGGGCCAGGGCCAAAGAGGCAGACAACAGGGACTCTGCAGGCAGGCAGATTAGGGCCCTGCCCAAGCTGTGTGGCCTTGGGCATGTGTCTGAACCTCTCTGACCCTCTGTTTCCACCTGTGTGTGATGGGTGACAATGGAGTGAACCTTGCAGGCCCACCCCACCGGAGCACAGGTGAGATGCCTGCTAAGTCTGGGGCAGGTGGTGGAGACAACGCAGCCAGTGGCCGTGACCACTTCTGAGGGTGTCTGAGAGTCTTTCTTCAGGGCAGGAAGGACGTCAGAGCCCAGGGGCAGGGTGGGACCAGGGTAGGGGGGGAGGTACCTGTCACCCTGGCATCACGCCTGTGTGGCCACACCCCCTTTGCTTTCCCCCTGCAGCCCTCCCCCATTCACCCACTCAGAGCCTCTTCCCTCTGGCCTGAGAGCCCCGCACAGATGACGGAGGCTCAGGAACTCGCTCGCCCAGATAGTCAGCCTTTGCCTGCAGCCCCTTTGTGCTTCTCTATGTCACAGAGAACCAGGGGGGAGAAGTAACGTGCCCGAAGGCCTGGGCACTGGAACTCGGGTCTCAGGACCCTGCAGCTGGGATCTTTGCTGCCCTTGCAGGCTCTGCCCCTGTGCCTTGTCCTTACAGACCTTTCCTGAGCCCCCCAGACTAGACAGAGTCCCTCTGCCCCATCCTCTATGGACACTGCGGCCCATCTCATTTGCACTGACGGTTCTTCTGTAATGTCAGTCCTGCCAGGACACAGGGCGTCCCCCAGGGGAATTTGGAGGTATCCCAGGTGCCCAGCACAGCACCCATGCAGAATGAACATTAATTGAGCTCCGTCAACCAGTTCTTTGCCACGCCTCCACACCCAGCCTTTCAGCTCCCAAGGGTGGGGACGGGGGTTCCCGCTCTGGAGTTGGGGAGGGGGAGGAGGGTTCAGAAGGACCCACAGGCAGGCTGTGGGCTTCCCAGCGATGGAGCCCCGGCCCTAGCGCTAACTCTGCCGGCTGCACCCGTCTCTACCCATCAGCCACGGTGCTGAGAAGTGCAAAAATCACGGCACACAGCATCTCACGGCAGAGAGAGGGAGATGGATGGAGGGCCAGGAGAGTGATGGGCCAATTAGGGAAGGTGAGTAATGAGCAGGAGATGTGCAGGTGTTTATTTAGTGAGCTGAGGCTGGGAGGCTGAGGACAGGCCTGTGGATCAGTCTTACTCTGGCACGTGGCTCAGACTCTGGCGGGGAGAGGCCTCCGGTGCCACCAAGAAGACTTAGAAGGGACCTGGTCTAGCCCCACCCACCCTTGCCCCTGCCCTAGGCTAGGCTTGCGGAGGCACCTTCTGGAGGCTCATCTGCCCCGTACCTCATCTCCTGGGCTCAGGCCTCCAGCGTACAGAAAAGAGCACCAGCTGGGAAGCCAGGGCCCCCTTTCAGACCCTTTTTCAGCCTCAGTCAGCACAGCACTTGATGGCTCACTGACATGGCACAAATAAAAGTACATGAGACCCTAGACCCCACCTCACGTGGTAGACAGATCTGAGACAGATTTCAGAGAGAGGAAAATTAAGGCCCAGACAGGGAAGGCAGTGATGGGGCTGGGATACAAGCCCAGATCTTCTGATTCCCAGGCCAGTGCTCTCTCCTCTTCTGAGCTCTGCTGCCTGCCCCCCTTGGAGCCTCAGTTTCCCCATTTGCACAAGAAGGTTTCCTGAAGGAACATTGGCGTCCCTCGCATAGAATGTCGCTGACTCCTCAATGAGATGGTCCAGAAGAACCATAGCTGATGAGAGAGGCAGGACCACACCCATGGGCCCTGGATCCATATCAGAGTGGGTGCAAAGGCAGGGCTGGGGGCTGCCCTGGGACCCCAGGCCTTCCTGGGCCCGTCCACCCTGTGGGAGAGGGCAGCCCAGACCCAGGGGGTAGGTGGGAGTGGGGGTGATGGGCAGAAGATCTTGGACACTGGACTCAAAGAAGAAGAGAGGAGGCCCTCCATCACCCCCCTGGCTTGACGCTTTTCTCTGGATGAAGAGAGAACACAGAGAGAAACCTTCCTCTCATTTTCCTTCCTGACCCTTCCCAGGCGAGGCAGAGACAGCTCAGAGGTGTGAGAAGCGGACGAACATTGCCCAAGGAAATGTGGTCTGCCTGTGACAGGTGCTCAATCCAGGGCTGCTGGGGAAGAGGCCAGGCTGCCCTCCCCAAGGTCAGGCCCCTGGCTGGGGACACAGGACGGCTACCTCACAGGCCTGTGGGACAGTCAGGCTGCCCAGCAGGAGCCAACCTGCAAGGACTGTCCCCCTCCTGCACCCACTGCCCTGTTCCTCTCCTCTGTCTGTCTTTCTTACTCAGGGACCCAGGAATGCATCCTGGGGGGCATGAAAGGGGCGGAGACTGGTTCAAGGTCACACGGAAATTTGGTAGCAGAGGCAAGACCAGAGGATGGTCAGGTCCCCTTGCTGACTGTACCGCCCCTCACGGCAGGGACCTGGAGGAGGGAAGACACAGCCTAAAGCAGGAGACAACCACAGGCCTGAGCTGGGCTCAGGACCAAGTCAGATCTCCTGCTTTGTCAGTGGGAGGACACAGCCTAAGCCCTCTGAACGGTGCTCTCAGGAAATGGCCTTTGCTCCACAGGGTCCTCAGGAAAATGCTAGAGATGACTGACACCAGCTACGTAGTAGAGCCCATGGGAAAAGTCTCTGGAACAATCAAGCTGTAGGAGAATTAGGAAAGGAGAATGGAGGGGAGGGAGGGGGAGGAAAAAGCTGGAGAACAGCAGAAGGTGCTACTCATACCCCCCACATGGCAGGTGTTCTCGCAGGCACCTCGAGGACCCTCGGGGACCCTCGCTAGCAGTGGCTGCTGGTGACTTTCCATCACTGACCGTATCATGGTGGCCCCCCTGTGTTAACCTCCTTGAGCCCAGTTTTCTAGTGGAGGATGTAGACCTGGAAATGGTGACAGGCAGCTGTGACAGGGAGCACACCCCATGGTGAAATTGCCTGACACGGGGACCTTTTTCCTCTCCTCCCCCACCACATTACCTGGGCAACTCCCACCCACCCTTCAGCAGGTGACTGAGACATCATCTCTTCAGGGAAGCCCTCCCTGACCCTCCAGACTAGGGAAATCTGACAGGTTATCTTCTCTCAGAGCACCATGTAAATCTCCTTCCTAGCATTAATCCCAGGTAGAATTTTATATTTATTTGTGTGATCATTTGATGAATGCCTACTTCTCCCCCAAAGATTTATCTTTGTAAGGACAGGGCAGGGGCCATTTTCATTCAGAACTGCATGCTCAGAACCTTTGCACAGGGCCTGGCAGATGAGCCGTGGTAAGTATCTGTTCAATGTGTAAACGAGCAAACGAAGAAACAACACATGGTCAGGGAGAAGGTCCGCGAGGGCTCCCCGGACTTGGGTGGTATTGTAGGAGTCTGCTGGCAAGAATAAGATGCATGCTGGGTAGAAAAGAGCTTCCCAAAGCAGAGGTCCAACCAACCGCCTGGGATGGGGGTGTCTACAATTAGGATGGGCTTGGTGAGTTGGGGAGAGTTGCCTCCAGGGTCAATTCAGTTCACTCCCCTATGTCTAATCCCAGGAAAACGGGTTTATTCTAGCCCCCGGGTTCCCAGACTCCCCCACCCCAGGATCCTAGCCCTGGCTCTAGCCCCCTTGGGGGTAGCCAAAGAGAGAGTTTCATCCACAGGACAGGTCATCCTGTCTCCTCGGTTGTCGGGGGCCCCTCTATGATAGGCACTAATATGAGACACAAAGATGTGCACACCTTGGGCACATTCCCATAGGTTCATCCATAGCCTTATCTCCAGCCTTCTTTGTGTCCAATTGTCCAATCTTCTTCCTTCCTTGACTTCGGCCAACCAGCTAAGGTATTTACCATGCATATGCGCATCACAACCTCCCTCCCACAGGATGGATGACATGCACGGGAGGATTCGCCCTCAACACGTTCCTTTGGGCCACCTGAGTGAGACTGTAGTGTGGGGCTAGAACTGACATGCTGGACGGGTCCACTGATCCAAATGTTTTCTTGCCCCATCAACTCCTCTTAGAGAATTTCATATGTGACCATAAGTCTGAATTGAGGGAGACTGTGTTGGTACAATGGAAGTTTAGGCCACCTTGTCATGTAATTTCCTTGGGCATCATGGTATGTGTGATGTTCCTATATGTCGGGAGAATTTACCACCCCACTAACCACCAGCAATGAGTTCTGGGTTCCTTCCTGGGGGTTCCTTTCTGGGGGTCTGCTTTCTAAGGTACGTCTGGTATTTAGCCCGGTCTCCCCTGGAAGCAGAACCCAAGAAAGGGCTTGCTTGGAGGTGGCTTGGGGGGAAGGTGATCCCAAGGAGCAGGCGCAAGGGACAGAGTAAGAAAAAGAGGGAAGAAGGGAGCCAGTGTGATGATGGGCTATCAAACTGGTAACTGCTACAGGTAGTGGGGACTCCATCTAAGCCCTATGAAATGGTCCAGAACTCTCTTCAAACAATATAAACGTAGGAAATATTTACCCATCACCTTCCATCTCCCAGTGGTTGAGGGTGGCCCTAGGGGCATTCACTGCCCCCAAACACACACACACACACACACACACACACACACACACTTCTTCATGCAGGAATGGCATGTGGGTTCCACACCATGGCATGCTCACACCTGGAGTGAGTCACTTTCAGGTGGCATCTGTGGGAAGCTGGTCAGACCTGTGCAGAAGGGATCGCCCCAGCAGTGGCTGCAGGGAAAGGTGTAGCCAAGTGCTTCGAGGTGTGGAGGCAGCACTCAAACTAGATGTTTACAGTGGGGACAAAGGCAGGGCTGGGGAGCTGCCAATCAGCCTCAGCCTGAAATCCCAGGCCTTCCCAGGTCTGTCCACCCCCGTGAGTGTGACATCTCTGTGCAAAGAAGCCCCAAGAGTTACTCAGGGGGTAGGGGACGGCAGTCAGAGGCTGACCAGAGGGTCTCCACCAGCCTTGGGGCGGGTGTGGTGGGTGATAGCGGAGCTTCTGGGGAGGGACCTCTCTCTGACTTTGAAAAATGGACCCATTCTTCCTGTCTCGCCGTAACAAATGGAGCCTGGTCAGGAGCTGCCAGTGAGGCCCACACATCAGCTGTGAGACCAGGAGATGCCCAGAAAGGCTCTCCCACCTGCCAAAGGAGACCTGTCCGTTGGCAGTCATGGACTGATGGAGCGACCTGGCCGGGCACTTAGTAGGCACTCAATTAATGATGGTTGTCACTATTCTAACAGGATAGGAATAGTAGGCAGGAGTTTCCTGCTGTCCAGAAAATGATGTTCAAGGCCCCCAGCTAAGAAGAGAGGGGCAGCAAGGACCCACATCCTTGGACCAGAGACCGTCCAGTGGTGGGGCCCAAGCTACCAAAGCCCTCTCCATGACATGCCCACATAGCAGACCTGCCTGCCCACACCACTGCCTGCCCATGTCAGAGGACGCTGACATCTGAAAGAAGGGGGTATTCTCCATCCCAGGTGCCAAAGATGAGGAGGCAAATAAGACGAGCACTGAATTAAAATGGGAGCCTCCAGGTTTAAAAAGAGCAGCCTTTCGAGAAAAGGAGTGAGACAATTTCATGAACAAGCCAGGAAGATATGGCTAATGGAGCCTGCTTCTCCAGATTGGGGGTGCTAACAGCATAGTCTGTTATCGGGGAGAAGTTTAAACCATGTCATGTTTACATCCTTGTGAGTTGGCACCCCTCACTACACATTGCTAACATTAATTAATTAATTAATTAATTAATAATTGGTGTAATCACTGAGCACCCGCTAGGGCCCATCCCTTTACCAGATAGCCTGGGGATGCATAGTCAGGGGACTTAGCCTGGTGCCTCGAAGCTCCCAGTCTCCCTGGAGAGGGGACCTAGCCCTATACCTCAGATCTTGGCCAAGCAGCCTGGGTGTCTGAGTATCCCAAATATTGGGGGCCCGAGGACCCCCCCTGAAGTAGCTGCCCATGGCACTAAATTCCAGAGAGCCAGCTGAAGACTGATGGGGGCAGAGAGGAGGCAGGTCTGTAGCCCACATCCACGGTGGCGTTGGGAGGTGAAGTGTCCCCAGCCTTGCAGCAAAGTGCAGCTGATCCGGGCTCGTCCCCAGAACTCCATGGTCCCTGGTTCAACCATCTCAGGCGGGGCTGATCGTGACAGTTCACTGTACCCATGCATTAGGCCTGCCTTTCTCTCGGCCTCCAGAAGTAGGATGGTGGGTGGGCAGATACCCTGTGGATTCAGGGAGGCCAGAGTCTGTATCGGTCCTGCTCCCCATTCCTGCCCCACAGCCCCTCCAGAATGAGACTATCTCCTCATCTCCAGCCTCTGACATCTGACCATTGTTCCCTGGCAAGGTAGGTGGGTGTCAGGTGGCTTAATGCTTAACTATGCACTCACCTTCCTGTAGAAAGACAGTGCCTGGGAGGTACTCTTGGCCTTAATTGACCTCCACTCTGATTCAATCTGTACTATTAACTGGCTCTGTGACCTTGGCCAGTCACTTTCTCACTGGGCTTCAGTTTCCCCCTCTGGCCCATGAGATTGACCCCACCCAGGTCCCCTCCACAGCAAACACCACTAATAATTCTCTCCCCTTTGCAACATGAGCCCCGCCACGGGGACTTGTGTCTGTCATGTCTGCTCTATGATCCTAAGGACCTAAAGCAGAGCCTGGCACTGAAGAAGTACTTGTCCAGTGAATGGATGACTGAACAGCTACTGTTTATTACGTGTATATTACATGCATATCAGACACCGGGCCGGGTGCTCATGCACAGTCTGAAGTTAGACCACAAGTAGGGAGAGATATCAGGGAAGATGGGGCTGGGTTGGGGGAGCCCCCCTGGGAACCCTGACCTTACTCTCCCTGCCTCTCGCCAGCCCTAACCTAACGGGCCCAGAGAGAGACTGTGGATGGCCTAGGGTCGCTGCAGAGTTTGGAAGGTCCTGTAGCTAAAGTGTCCTTCCTGAGTGACAGTCCGATTTTCCTTGTCTCCCTTCAACGTCAGTGATCCTGTGTCATACTCGGGGAAGAAGGAAAGTACAACTTCATCTCAGATGTTATATACCCAGAAATCTTATTACGTTCTCCCAAGAACTCTGTATAACAAAGGCAGAGAAACAAACTGTTGGTCTGAGTGTCAGAAAAAGAGCCTTGTGGGGCGTCTGGCTGGCTTTGTTGGTGGAGCATGCAACTCTTGATCTCGGGGTTGTGGGTTTGGGCCCCACGACGGGTGTAGAGATTACTTACAACACGATCTTTACAAGGAAAAGAGCTTTGTGATGGTACACTGTGAGTTCAAGGAGATGCTGGGCCACCTTCCCAGGGCAATTGAACAGAAAGGTCTGAAAATCTTTAAAATGTGCACACTTTTCAATCCAAGGATCTTATTCCTAACGATTTATTTAAAGAAATGCCTCCAGGGTGTTTCTCTAAATGCTGATGGGGGTTATTACTAAATGCCTGGCTGTCTGACAATAAAGGATTAGTCAAATGAATCATGGTAGCTCCCTACACTGGGATACCTTGAGCCTTAAAGAAAGATGTATACGCATGTTCACATATTTAGAGCATCTTTAAAAAGACTCAAGAACCCGGTAACAACAGTGGGCTCTTATGGAAGAGAATAAGGGATGGGAAACAGGGATGAAAGGGAAATTTATTTCCCATTCCAACCTACCATATTGTTTGAATCATGAGTCGTGTTCATGAATTACCCATTAAAAATAAAATAAATTAGGGGTGGCTGAGTGGCTCAGTCGGCTGAGCCTCTGACTTAGGCTCAGGTCATGATCTCACAGTTCGTGGGTTCGAGCCCCGCCTAGGGTTCTGTGCTGGCAGCTCAGAGTCTGAAGCCTGCTTCCGATTCTGTGTCTCCCTCTCTCTCTGCCCCTCCCCCGCTCACACTCTGTGTGTGTGTGTGTGTGTGTGTGTGTCTCAAAAATAAATAAAAAATTAAAAGATTTTTTCAAACAAAAAAATAAAATAAAATAAATTAATATTTAAAAGACCAAATGATCTAGAAATATATTTTTTTCAGAAAAACAGGTAAAATAGACTTTGGATGGCTATCCACCCAGACTTTCATTAACGGTGTGTATTGCTCCCTTGCTTCAGCCCCTTCCCCCTCCCCTTTTCCTCTCTTCCCCCCCATAAGGGAAGAGGAAATGGTCCAAGCCCAGGATATTTGGGGGCCAGCTTCGCTAAAGCGCAAGTTGGCTGCCCCGAAAGGCCACGAGTGTCAGTGTGAGCTCTGTGTCCCATTTCCTCCATACCTGTCGCTGGCTGCAGAAGGTGGGCTGTACCTGGAGAGGGAGCCATCTCTTCCCCCCTCCTTGGGGGGAAGGAGCAGAAAGCCCTTCCAAGGCTTCCAAGCCTGGAATCTCCCTCCTGACCCTTGCCAGAGTTCCACATTTAACGCATTTGTAAATAGAGGGGCATGGGGTGTCCCATCGGACCTGAGTTTCTCAGACACAAATCTGTGTGGACTGAGGGTGGAGGGAACCGCGATCTGGGAATGTCTGCATGCGTGGCTCTAGCTAGGGTCATAATAGCCCAGAAACTTCACTCTGGGCTCAGAACAGTTCTCTCTGGGTAGTGGGACCATAGCATAGTTTAATTGTCATGTTCATGCTAATCTGCACTTTAAAATCTGCACTTTAAAAATATTTTCCCAAGAAAAAGAGGAGGAAACCAATTCCCTCTCGGACAGCCGTACTGAAGACAGGGTCTTGGCAATGTTTTTTACGAGATAGACACCTGCCCCCACGACTTCCTTTTTAATCAGGTCATCGAATTCTCCTAAGAAGTCTTTTGTGGACATCAAATTGCCTCTGTGCTTGGAAGGGATTAGGAAATGCCAGTTTTGATCCCAGGGGATTGGTTTTTGGAAGAACCATGACTTCTGAAGTGCAGACGGGCTGAGAGAGGGCTTTCGAGTCAACACGTATTAATGTCTGACATTTGTACAACGTCCAGTGATTTACAGAGAGCATCCACATCCGTTATCCCCTTTGATCCTCCTGGGAGAGGCAGGGCTTCCTCTGGGAATGGGAAAGGAATTATTAGTAGTCCCATTTGACTCATGGGGAAACTGAGGCACAAAGAGGTTAATTGCCCAGGATGGTAGGGCCAGACTGTAAATGCAAGCCATCTGGCTCCGCATTCTCCACCCTCCCCCCAGATTCTTCTCCAAGCTCGAGCCTCAGTTTCCCCATCTGACAAATGGGAGAAAAATAATACCTGCTGCCCTAGGTGCGTAGGGTCGTCGTGAGGATTGAGTTAACGCACGGCATGTCTCAGGACGGTGTTGGGCATATAGTAAATGTTGAATAAATTAACTGCTATTAAAGGCGGCAGATAACAGGTCTGTGCCACTCCAAGTCCTAGGCTTGCTCTGCCAAGCTGCCCCTGGATATCTGCCGAGCGCCTCTTCTACACAGGGCTCTTAGAGGGCAGACAATTAAACAAGATGCTGGCTGCCTGCAAAGGGGTTTGCCCTCTAGCAGGACAGAGAGGCACGTACTCACTCCAGCCCGACAACAACTGAGGCTTTGAGACCTCAGAGACGGGGCTTTCTTCCTCTTCCAGGAGAAGGGTTCAGGGAAGGCTTCCTGGAGGAGGTTATAGGGCTCCTGGCTGACGAGGTCAGGTTCCAAAATGGGTTCCCCGCACTGGGATGTGCGGGGTAGCCTGACAGGGATGGTCTATTCCTGGCCAGGGTAAGGGCATCCTCCTCCCCTCCCAGCAAAAACCAGTAGGTGAATCATGGCTTGGGACAGGCTGCTTCCTGGCGTGGCCTTTCCTGTTGCGAACCACGTGGGCAGGTGGGGTATAGCGATGAAGTGTCTATGGGGTCGTATAGCGAGGACAGAAAAGGCACAAGGGATCTCTCCCCGCCCCTTCTCGCCCGAACCTCTGTGTGCCCGGCAAGATTTCCAAAGTCGGGGCTCCCTGTTTGGACACGTGAGTCTGGGTGAAACCTCCCGATGCAGAGACAGACGACCAGGTGGCGGAGTCCCCTTCCCCTTCCTGAGCCCATCGCGCAGAGCTGCTGCCAGCCTCGACCAGGCACTACCTCTACCTTTCAGGAAGGGCTCCCGAGAGCTGAATGCCACCTGGGGCAAAGTGCCCACCTCCCTGGTAAGTGACCGCCGAGGAGTCTTTAGATCTGGACAGACACACAGCTTACCCTTAATCACCTCGAGGTCACTGCTTCTCTGTGAAGCCCAAAGGAGCACTGTGTCCTGCTTACAAGCCACGTGACCTTGAGCAAGAAGGCTGACCTCACCTGCGGCATGTATGGGAGGGATCAAGTTCGCTCCTGTTGTCCTGGCACAAGGAATACCCCTTGCCAGTCTCAAAGGTGTTCTGGTTTGGATGAGAAAGCATATGGTCTCCCTGGGTTACCCATCACATGGGTATAGTCCTGCTACAGTCCTTCCCTGGGGAACCAACAAAATAATTCAGGTGAAAGGCTTTGTGCTTTGTCGATCTGCGATACGCTCTGTCATGTAAGGAATTAAAACTCAGTATTGTGGGGGCATCTGGGTGGTGCAGTCGGTTAAGCGTCCGACCCTTGATTTGGACTCAGGTCCGAATCTCATGGTTCACGTGAATTCGAACCCTGCATCCGGCTCTGTGCTAACAGCATGGAGGCTGCTTGGGGTTCTGTCTCCTCTTCTCTCTGCCCCTCCCCTGCTTGCTCTCTGTATCTTTCTCAAAACTAAATAAAAATAACCTTAAAAAAAAAAAGAAAAGAAAAACTCAGTACTGCGTCTTTAAAAAGTTAGTGTCTTAATATCTGAAAAAGAGGTGTTTTTAGTACGATGACCACTAAGGTTCCTTTGGTTAATGCCGCTGGCACTTTTTCTTAACAAGAATATTCCACGCGGTTAGTTCGGCCTTACTGGTGACTCCTTCACACATCAGGCAAAATTAGCCAAAATGCCCTGGAGGCAAAGGGGCCCTCCATGTGCTGTCGTCTTCCGTCAGCTGCATGTTTTACAACGGCCTTGCAGACAAACTCCACAATCTACTAGCTTCTGGAGGGTTAAAAGTCCAGCTCTCCTCACCAGGACTTCCTGCTGGAGCGAATTCCAGCCAATTGTTAAACTTTCAGAAATTTTGAGAGCCAGGTGACCTTAGGTTGATGGCTGGAAATGGGCCACAGTGAGATATTTACACCGTGGAAATCAGCAAACATTACAAACCAGGGCTCTTCCTCCCTCCCTCCCTCCCTCCCTCCCTCCCTCCCTCCCTCCTTCCCTTCTTCCCTCCCTCCCTTCCTTCCTTCCTTCCCTCCTCCCTCCTCCTTTCCTTCCTCCCTCCCTTCCTTCCTTCCTCCCTCCTTCTTCCCTCCCTTCCTCCCTTCCTTCCTTCCTTCCCTCCTCCCTCCTCTTTTCCTTCCTCCCTCCCTTCCTTCCTTCCTCCCTCCTCCTTTCCTTCCTCCCTCCCTCCCTTCCTTCCTCCCTCCTCCTTTCCTCCCTCCCTCCCTTCCTTCCTTCCTTCCCTCCTCCCTCCTCTTTTCCTTCCTCCCTCCCTTCCTTCCTTCCTCCCTCCTCCTTTCCTCCCTCCCTCCCTTCCTTCCTTCTTTTATTCTTCTCTGGAGAACTGGTTGTTAAATAATGACAGCACACCGCTGCCGAAGCCTCAGCAAAACAGCAAGCAGTGATGAAAGCCTAAGAAAAAGGTCTCGATTCAATCCCAAAGCTAACATGCATACTACCTAATTTCATTTCCTCTCCTCCTGATTTCTTCCCAGCCCTGGGCCAGTGAGATCCCTCTTTGCTGTGGAACCAAGGAGAGACGGCAGTTTGACGTAAAACATGATGTCTGCCTGCAGTTTGGGAACTTTCCAGGGTTCAGAGGTCTGGATTAATGGGTCAGGCCTCTGGGGTGCCTCGTGTCTGTTTGCTGCCCTTGTCTGGGTCCTTCTGTCCGCCCAGGTGTCCACACTGTCTGAGATCTACAGGCTGTGCCTGCAGGCACAGCAACTCAAGCAAACCGGCCCCTGGCATGGGTGCTTCCTGCCTGTATGCAAAGTTTGGGGAAGCAATGACCCACGACACTACCCCCACCCCCCACCCTCGGCCCCGGCCCCAGAGAGAGGGAGAGACGGTCACATTGGGTGGCAGGGAGGAGACCTTGGCTCTGGTCCCGTTTCCCCAGTGTTGTGGCCTCCCCTCTCTGTGGGCCTCTGTCTGTCTTTCTGAAAAACAAGAGGAATGAGGAGACGACCTCTCAGCAGTCACCCTGGGAACTCCTCTTAGGGACAGCACTGTACCCACTGGGGAAAAGTGTTGGTCTGCCCCTTGGGGTGAGGAATGAGACCCCGAGGAACAGGTTAATGTCACAAACCCGGGTTCTGTCCATGGGCGCCCCGCGGTATGTTGTGCCTGGTGAGGAAGCCCAGCGCATGCGGTCCCTGGGGTAGGAGCTGGGGTGGCGCTTAAAACCTCTGCAGAATTCAAGGCAGGAAATGTCAGGTCCTGGGGGAACAGCAGAGGGTAGACAGGCTTGCGATGAGGAAGCTCAGGAGGTTGACCCTGGGCTGGGAAAGAGGAGATCAAAACCAACTAGGGGACCCAGTGGAGCCAGGACAGAGGAAGAGAAAGAAGACTTGGCTAACGGTCCTTTTCTAGTAGATTCCTAATGAAGTGTAACACATAGAAAGTGCTCAATCGCACGGTCGTGGTCCAGGGGACCGCACACAGTGCAGACTCTCTGGAGTGATCAAAGTATAGGTTCCAGATCAGGACGCCGGACACAACAAGCACCAGAAGCCCTCCTCCCACCGACCCCCAAGCCCTTCCTGCCCCACGAGTTCACCACCGTCCTGACCTCTAGCACCAGCCTGTTTTCACCTGTTGGCGTTATCACGTAGGCAGACGCGTACAGGGGAACTGTGGCTTCCAGCTTCTTCCACTCAACGTTTTCTCTACCAGATTCAGCCAGGCTGTTGCATACAACTATAGCTTCTTCATTCTCTTCTCTGTGGAATATTTACTTATCAATTCTGCATGGGAGGGCATGAGGGGGGGTGCCATTTGTGACTACTATGTATACAACTGCCCTGAGCATCCTTCTGTTGAACACACACACACATGCCTGTTGGGCGTATACCCAGGAGTGGAATTACCGGATCAGAGTAAGCCGAAGTTCGGCTTTAGGAGACACTGCAGACCAGTTTTTTACGTAGTTGTACAAGTTCACTCCCCATCAGTGGGAGGGAGAGACCCAGCTGCTCCAAATCCCAACCCACACTGGTATTGCCTGGGTCTTTCCTTAGAGCCACACCGGTGGGTCTGAGGAAGTGACTGCTGTCGCACTCATAACATCTCCAGCAAAGTCCACGTTGCCCGCTGATACCCTTGGGTGAGCCATTCTTTGGGGGAAGTCAGTGGGGTGCCAAGCTCAGCCTTAAATGAGCCACTGAAGGAAGACAAAGGCTGTTCTCAGGAGGCGGAACAGAGGTGAAAGGGGAAGGTGACCTCTCTGGTCCAGGGGCAGCTGGTTCCACGAAGCCCCGTTACCACTCTCCAAGGACCTCAGAACATCCCCCTCCCATCACAGTTTGGTCTTCCGGAAACTGCCTTCTGTCCCTCTTATCTCCCCAGTTTGTGGGCTATCCCCGTCTCTGTGGCTCCTGCTCCTTCATTAACCACAAGCTCTCCCACCCCAGCACCAGGCCAAGAGTATGAGGCCACAGTGGTCAACCTCAGTTACTATCCGTCCTCAGCACTGTATGTAGGTCGAAAGTCCAGCGGGACCTCAGGCTACATTAATAGAGGCATGGTGCACAGGGCAAGGAGGGGACAGACCTCTTCTTCTCCTCCAGGGCTCAGGTCACAGCTCCCCTCTGCTTGGGGGACACACAGATGATGTCCACGGTGGAGTGTCTAGGAGAAGAGGGGAGTCAGGCCACGCAAATAGTCAAGAAACATTTCCTGGGCACCTTCTGAGTGCCATACTCTATACGAGGTGCTTGGGGACACCTCTGAAAAGAGGGACCGGGATCATGCTTCGTGGGTTTCACCTCTGGCAAGTTTGGAAAAACCTGAATCCGATAACCTCAGGAATTATCGAGAACTGTGAGGAAATGGAAGGAGGAGGATGTGGTAGGACAGCAGCTTCAAGCGGGAGGGTCAAGGAAGCGGGAGACACGGGACGCGAGACTGGGAGGTGGAGAAGCCAGATGCAACCGTCCAGGGCAAAGCACTACCGGCAGAAGGAACAGCTAGTACAGAATCTTAAGGCAGGAAAGAGCTGAGAACTTTCTAGAAACTAACAGAAGACCGGCAAAACTCGAGGGTAGGGGGTGTGGAAAGAGTGGCGAGGCGGGGAGTAGAGAAGGTACTTAGAAGCGGGATCCGGCAGAGCTTCAAAGGCCACGCCAAATGGCCAAATTTTATTTGGCTAAATAAAGAGGCTCAGTTTTATTCTAAGCACAACCAAAGACCTCTGAAACATTTCGCAAAGGTGGGGCAGACACGCTTCACCACCCCCACCACCTCCCCCGCCCCTCACCACCTCCACTGCCCCCTTGACATCAACATCAAGGCACCCCTCTGGTCCCAGCCTCAGCCTGGTGCACCCCCCCCGACAGGGCCCCCCTCAAGTACATGTGGCTCACCCCCCGCAGCCCCGTTCTGCTCCAGGGCTCTCTCTGATCCTGGGGGAGCCCCCTGAGCCTGCACAGGAGCTTAACCCTAAAAAGCAAGGGAATTAACTCCCAAAAAGCCACCCTAAACCAGCAGGGACAGAGCCAGTGGATAAATGGGCCCAAGTCCCATCCTTCCGGGACAATCCAGGAGGGCATTCTGCATGTTTCTCGGAAATCCGGCAGAATGGAGTCCCCGTGCCTCACAGCAGCAACCACAACAACACACTGCCGTGTCAGCCCCTCTTCCTTCTCCTTCTGTCTCCAGAGACTTCAGCGATGCTGCCTGGGCCCACCTCCCCCATCCACTAGCTGCTCCCAAGTCCTTGCCACAGCCCCTGCTTTGGGGGCAACCTATATAAGAGACGAGTCCGGGATGGCCTCTGACCGAGGCTCTTATTTCTGCTGGGTAGAGAATGGCAGGAGGAGAGAGACTGGTAGGACCCGTCCTGGGATCCTGGGAGAGACCGAGGTAGCCTGGACGGTGGAGGTGGAGAAGGTGGTGGTGGTGAAGTGGTCAGATTCAGGATGTGTTTTGAAAGCTGGAAGAGACGACCTGATCGTGGCTTGAATGCGCTCAACCGACAGAACTTTGAGGCTCCAGGAAACGTGGGCGACACTCCCCCCAGCGTGAAAGATGGTCTCAGAGATTAAGAGGGACAGTGGAGGACAGGCTTTGTAGGCTTCGGCGATGGAGAAGGGGATGCGCTGAGTGTCGTCGACTGTTTGTCAAGCACACTTCACATGCCAGCCCCATGTGGCTCCGGAGCACTTGATTGAGCCTTGCTCAGTAATTGTAAATTACACACCAGATTTCAAAGATTTCATATTTTATTTATTTTATTTTATTTTATTCTTTTAATGTTTATTTATTTTTGAGACAGAGAGAGACAGAACATGAGCGGGGGAGGGTCAGAGAGAGAGGGAGAAACAGAATCTGAAACAGGCTCCAGGCTCCGAGCTGTCAGCACAGAGCCCGAGGCGGGGCTCGAACCCACAGACCGTGAGATCATGACCTGAGCCACCCAGGCGCCCCAAGATTTCGAAGATTTCATTTTAAAAAGCAGGCAAAATATCTCATTAACACTTCTTTACATCGATTACATTTTGTTTTTTTAAGTTTATTTATTTTGAGAGAGAGAGAGAGAGAGAGAGAATGCGGGAGGGGCAGAGAGTGAGAATCTCAAGTAGGCTCCACAGTGTCAGTGCAGAGCCCAGTGTGGGACTCGATCTCACAAATCATGAGATTATGACCTAAGACAAAATCCAGAGTTGGATGCTTAACGGACTGAACCACCCAGGCGCCCCTACATTGGCTACGTCTTAAAATAGTATTTTGGGTCTACCAGATTAAGTAAAATATATTAAAACGAATTGCACCTGTTCCTTTTCACTTGTTTACCGCGGCCTCTAGAAAATATAAAATGATACATGTGTCTCACATTGGCGGCACACGTTATGTTTCTACTGGCTGGCACTGGGCGAGAGGTTGTGTGTCCACATCACGTCTGTGCCTCACAGCATCATGTAAGGCAGACTGCCCCTGCCCCTTTCCAGACGGCAAGGCTGAAGTTCAGGGAAGGGCAGGACTTTGGCCAAAGTCCCAAAGCCCATACTAGTCCTACGCCACGTGGCGTTGCCTTAAGAGACAGTGGTTGGTTTTTTGGTGCAGGTGCCATTCACATCCCAGCAAAAAGGTTCAAGCACAGTGAGGGGGCACATTTGGGGTGGTCGACCTTGGAGATGCACCCAGCCCTGAAGACTATGCTTTGAGGGGCCGTGGAGTGTGTTAATGACCTTTCTCCCTCTTTTACCATCCCTCAGAGAGCTCCTGACTCCAGGGCTACGACTCAGCCCCACCTTCCCACCCACTGGACTACACCCACCCTCTCTCTCCCCACCATCGGTCTCCCACATAATTTATGGGAGCCATCAAAGTTAATTAATGCTGTAGTTATAGAGCCATCCCAATGTAATTACTGTGTAATTGGATTATAACTTAGGTAATGTCCCACAAAGCGCCTCCCGCTTAAGAAAGCCAAGGCTTTTTACCCAGTGATTAATGGGGGTGTTGGGGCCAGATGGGGAGACCGGGAGACTGCGGTGGGGTTGGGCTGTGTCACCGTGACGAGGGCACAGCTCGTGGGACCCGGGGCCCTGGCGGAGCCCTGGAGGGGAGAGGGCCACGTGTGTGAGAACCCCTCCTCTCTCTGAGCCCCCAGCCTTCCGTCCCATGACCGGCTGGGCCACCCACAGCCTCCTGGCCGCTCCCGTACACGTTTGTCTCCACTCACGGTGATTTCCAGCATGAGTCCCACCCACCACACTGAAAGCGGGGTTGTTCAGTGTGAACTGCCCCACCCCAGCTCACCCCCCACCTGCCCCTCCAGCAGGGGAAGCCATACCTCACGTGGCAGTGCTCTGCTCCTTGGGCATCCGGCCACAGTTCATCAGACAGGAGGAAAAGCGGTCCGTCACGGAGAGAAGCAAACACAGGGCCGTGCAGCCGAGTCACCATCTCGGAACTCCTGCTGAGGGGGTGACAGATAACACAGGCCCTCCACTGCCCCAAGACCATGGCAGCCTTCTCGATCTGGGTGAGGCCGGCTGCTCCATGCTTCACGGCTAAGAGCTTCGAGTGCAGCCAGACCAGCCTTCACAACCTCACTCCTGCGGGCCCGGTGGACCCACCTTGGGCAGGCCAACCCACCTTCACCCGCTGCGGATCCAAATCGGGGAGGGTGTCCCGGCGGTCAACTTGGATCTCCACTCGCCTCTTGACCGTCCCTACCTAGCGGGGGACGAGGAAAGATTTATCCCCTCAGTGTCTGACGGGGAGGGCCTGGAATTGCCCTTCTTCTAAGACCTGACACAGTGAAGATGGGCTGTTGCCCACAGAGGGGGTAGATGTGAACGCCAGCCCTCGTCCACGGCACACGTGAAATAGTATGTATGAGATGCTTAGCCCGGTGCCTGGGAATCAGTGAGTGCTCACAGGAAGGGATAGCCCGTGTTACTGGGCTCAGTCAGTGGAATCCTGACCCTCCACGTGGCCACGGATATCCTCAAATAAGCCTCATTCCTTGAGGTGGCCGCAGCCGGCCTCTGTGCCCTGCCACCCCGGGGTGTCCTGGCTCCCTCGACGGGCCCCTTCTCACTGCACGCTGCTGGCCTGGCACATATGTGAGAAAGACACGGGACCGGCCCATGTGGAGCATCCACCCTTCAACTTGGGGTGGGCCACTTCTGGAGAAGCGTTTATTGAGCAACTTCTACGTGCCCGGATGTGTAGCAAGCACTAGGATACAACAGATCAAGACCAGGCGTTCCAGCCGTCAGAGCAACCGATGCCGAATATCTGGTCACAGGTGATGACTGAGACAGGGAACATCTATGCTGTGACCTGAAGGATGAATGGGAGCTTGGGGGATGTCTGATGTCTGATGGCCCAGGTCTTTCCACCCTGAAGGTGGGCATTTCTCCAGTGTCTGCTTTCTACTGTGTGCCCATCCTGTGCACCCAGGTGGGTCCAATAAGTGTCCCATCCTCTAGGGACCCCTGTTTCCAGCTGCTCCTAAATGAGCCAGCTCAGCTAAAGCCTGCCTACCGTCAGGACTGGAGACACTTAGAGAAGGGAGCATGCCCTGTGGGCTTCCCGGAGGAGGCTTTGAAAGGACATGGGAAGTGACCAGGCCAAAAGCCTTCCACTCAGTGCTGAGCCACAAGCCAGTCCCTGTGATCGGGAGAATTCCCTGTGGGTTCTAGTAGCAAGATCTGGGAGGAGCCGCTGGGGTGCTGGCTGGGAAGCAGCCACCAGAGGCTGGCACAGGCTTGACCTGCACTCCCTGTCCCACAGGCTGGGGTCTGGTAAGTGCCACCTGGATCCATCGGACCTGAATTCGGTTGGTTTTCCCTGTGTGCAGCACACCCACCTTCAGACCCTGTCCTCCTGGCCATGGACATCTGCATGAACGTGTGTTAGCTTTGGCCAGGCTTATTCAGCCAGAGAATTTCCAGGTTTCACTTTTAATCCAGTCTTTACCGGGCTTTCTGGCATAGCCTAGTTATTTTCTCTCTCCGAAAACAATATGCTTGGAGACTGTTCTATTTAAGCTCAGAGCCTCCATGAGTAGTGTTTACATGAGTTATATTTAGATATATTTAGATACAGCATGTCCCAGGTCCCCATCTGTCTCATGTAAGTTTTCCCCTAAGCAGAGCCTGAGGCAGGGATTCAGAGGCACAAGGCCATGGCAGGAGTGCTTCTCTGGGAAACCCTGCATGAGGGGGTGGAACAGGATAGAAAGGGGAGGAGCTGGCCCGGCCTGACCAGGAAGCTCTGAGGAGTAAATCATTGCACAGCAAAGTTGTTCTATCTGAGGCAGGGATCAGTCCTCTGTTCCCTCATTGGCAAGTCACTGGAAAGAGGGACCGGGAGGAGTACCAAAGTCTCTGCAGTGGTCATCACTGGTCACAGGACAGCAGGTAGGGGAACGGGTGCACCTACAGTATCTTTTCTCCACCCTGGGACCCCTGCCCATGGGCAGGAAAGGTCGTATCTGTCTATCACCCTACCAGAAAAACAAAAACCCAATTCCAGACTCTAGTCTGGAGCCGGCGCAGAGTGGAAACATGAACACCCAGAGAAAGGAAGTGAATGCTAGAAGGAACCAGATGTGCCCTCTGCGTGCCTCGAAGAAACCCCAAGTTTCTGATGGGGTTGGCAGGAAGTCCCTCCCTCACCAGGGGCAGCGGGGGAGGGCCAGTGGGAAGAGCCTGGAGTCTGGGTCTAAATCGGCAACTGTAGGATTCAGGACAGGTCACGTCCCGACCGCTTGGGCTAGGGCTCACTTCTCTAGCAGCAAAACTCAAAAGAGAGGCACGGCTGGCCCATCCCTCCCTGTAGGTGGGCAGGACAAGCCCCCACAGGTGAGGGCAGGTACCGCTGCTGTCCAGCGAACCCCTACTCCTCCCAGCCTGGGGAGGCAGAGAGGGGGCTAATGTGGTCCTGGGGGCGGAGGACCATGGTCTCCTGGCTGGCTCTGGCCTCGGAGCCACCCCCGGTGTCCCTTCTGCACAGCTCCACCCAAACAGACCACCCAAACAGGGCCGGCACTCAGCATCACCCACAGCTCCATTCCCTCTCCCCCTGGGGGATGCTGAGCCCAGCCCAGGGCAGGCAGAGATGTCCAGAGGGGGTACAGGGGCAGACCTGGGGTTTCGGTGGGTGATTGCCCCTGTGCTCCTGTGTGCATCAGCGTGTTAGGCGCTGTGCTGGCCGCAGAGTGACGGCATGGGCAGGGGGGGAGCGTTATCTCCCGTGGCCCTGCTGGAGTCCTCAGTTTCATTAGGGAACAATATCCCCAGGGCTCTCGATGTCTGTGCAGCACCATACGGTTTACAAGACGCTTCACACATGCACACATTATCTCTGCAATCCCGACAGCATTCACGTGAATGCTCTTACTCCCATATCACGGATGAGGGAAAGCAAGGCCCACAGCTCCACGGTCGCCCGGTTGCTAGATGGCCAGACTAGACTCAGAATCAAAACTTCAGACATTAAATTCTCGTGCTTTCCACCGAAGCCACACTGAAATAGGAATTAATGAGGCGGGTGCCTTGCAGTGAGACAGTATCATAAATAACCCTGGTGGGCCTGGACTTTCTTCTTTAATAATTGTTTGAGCAAAGTCAGAGGCATATGGAGCATGCTGCTTTGCAACCTGCTTTTTTTCCCCTTCCGAACAATATCTTGTGCACATTTCCCCATGTCGTTAAATATTCTTTTACTGGGCCATCATTTTTAATGGCTGTATGGTATTCCATCACATGAATGCACCATAATTTATTTAACCAATCTCTGCGTTGGACCTCCAAGCTATTTCCAGTTTTTTGCCCTCACAAACAAGGCTGTGATGAGCATCCTTGTACATAAATCTTTGCACCCGTTTCAAATTGCAACCTTAGGCTCCAAAGGATGCATTCTGCTCAAAAAGATCTTTGATGTCTATTACCACATTTCCAGAGTTTGTTCATTCTCCCTCGTCCTCAAAGATGGTAAAACAAACCAAAAAAAAAAAAAAAAATCAAATTAAAAGTGCACAAATTAAAAAAAAAAAAAAAGTGCATCACGGCCCCAAGTCAGCAAGTTATCAGTTATGTGATATTGGCAGGTCGCATCTCCTCTCTGGTCCTCTGTAAACTCACGGATCAGGTGACACAAGCTGGTGCCTACATTTCCTTCTGTTTCCCTTGTTCTTGTAGGGCACGGGGAGAGCCCCAGACTGCCCAAAGGAGGGAGCAGGCCCTGCAGTCTTCCTGGAGGAGGTGGGACCTGAACCACCCGTAAGAGGTACACAGGACCCGGGAAGAGGGCCTGGAGGAAAGGGTGAGTCCGGGTGGGGTGGCAGCATCCTCTCTAGGCTGAGCTTGGAAATGGATGCATGGAACCAGGCATGCCAGGGGCCAGCCAGAAAGCCCGATGCACTGTCTTCCCGGACAATAGGTCCCAATAATCCAGCACAAATGACAGGAGAGGCTCTAGGGACGTCTGGGCATCACAGACCGATGCAGCAAAGACATCAAGTCTTCACTGCGGCCCCTGTTTCTCTTTAAGGAAGGAAAACCCCTGTGTGTGGTAACAGGTAAGCAGAGATTGGTACCTGTGAGTAGGGATCCTGCTCCCAGGTAGGGGGCGAAACCAGATGATATTAGCCCTGGTTTTCCGGTTCTAATAAGTGGGACTTTGGCCCAGTGACATCCCCTTACTGTGCCTCCGTTTTCAAGCTACAGAGCAGGAGCAGCAACATATGCCACATTCATTCATTGGCTTGTTCACTGGCTGATCCCATGAGTCCAGGCTCAGTGCTGGGCACCGTGCTGGACGCTGGGCACCTGCTGGACGCTGGGCACCGTGCTGGATGCTGGGCACCACAGACACGGGGCCAACACCCTAGAGGCACTAGAGGAGCGGTCGCTCAATGAATAGAGATGTACAAATTTGGGTAAGTGCTCTAAACAGGTACAAGAGCTGTAAGAACAGGAAATGGAGAACGTGAAATGATTCAGCCTAGCAAGAGAGGTCGGAGAAAGTTTTCCAGAAGTGACATTTGTTGATGACACATAAAGAATAAGGGGGCAATGGGATGAAATTTGGACAAAGGAGAAAGGCATTCCAGGCAGAGGGAACAGCACATAAAAGGCCCAGCGGCAGGAGGGAGTGTGGGACCATCGAGGCCCTCCCAAGCCCGTGCCTGGTGCATGGACCACAAAAGGGTGACAGGAAGCAGATGTGTTGAGAGGTTGACAAGGGCACATGGGGAGGCAGCCACCAAAGGGCTCGAGCAGGGACAGGTGCCTGGCCAGCAGAGCTCAGGGGGAGAAGGGACAGGAGGATGGGATCGGGGAGTAGAGGCCGGGAACTACATTCCAGGGTTCCCACTTGCTCAGGTAGGCGGCCAGGGGGTCAAGTCCTGCTCAGGTGCCGACTGTGGGGAAACAGCTCCTCCTCCCAGAGGCCCGAAGAGCTGGAACCAGCTCAGCAGGTGAGACCGGGGACCAGAGAGGCTATGGAGGAGAGGGTCAGGGCTTGGTTTACTCATCACTCAGCTTGTGGTCGGGGAGGCAGGCAGGCCAGGCCCCCCAACGTGGACAACCTGTCATGCTGTTAACTGTCGCCTGGGGACCCTGCATGCAGAAAGAGACTTCACCACTGGCCTTGGTTAAACAGTCCACACACACACACACACACACACACGCACACGATTACTTTCCTTGCTCACACGCGCAAAGGGCAGCTTTTGGAAAATTGGCGCTGGAGGCCACGGATGACTTTGCAGCCGAGCCCGAGTGAAAAAGCAACCCTCCACTCCCTGCTGGCCGAGTTCCGGCCTGAAGGAGACACTTGGGTGTGTAGCTCAGAGTCTGGACAATGTCCAGAGCCTGGACTGGCACTCCCACCAAAGTCCTTAACCCTCACCACAATCCTGAGAGGATCAGACACCCCAGTGCGGCAGATGGGAAACTGAGGCTCGGCACGGGGCCGGGGGGGTGGGGGGGGACACAACTTGCCCAAAGCCACACAGCGAGCGGGTGTAGAAAGGGTTTCAACCCAAGCCTGTCAGCACCAGTCCCGGGCCCGTTAGGCTAAGACCAGCAGCTGTGGGACGCACCAGGAAGGGCCAGGGGGCTAGAATCACGCGAGAAGGGGCACAGACAGCCTGGTCTGGGGCCCATAACTGGGTTGGGAGCCTACAGAGCTGGCCCCCCTCTGACTGACCCGCTGGCCTTGGCTAATCAGTCACACAGTGGTGCTCTGCCTCTGTTTACCCTTTTGTCCATCAGGATGTGAAATGTTGCATGTCCCGAAGAGGGGCTAGAGTCCCCAAGGGAGGGCATTTCGATGAAAGCAAAAGCTTAGTACGCAGCACCGGTGTGGTTGGCACGGTTTTTAATGTCATCAGCAATGCTTGCCGTCAGTTGTGAGGCTGGACGTGCTAGACGGAGGGGGAGAGGTGACTTCTAATTCTCCCTGGTGCTGGGGGCGCCCCAAGGCTTCCCCCATCCATCGCCCTTTTAATCATCCCACACCCCTCCCTGCGAGGAAAGCCCGGCCCCAGAGTCAGTGGTGCTGCCCCCAGGAACAGATAAAGATAGCTCGAGACCTGCGGCCCAGGGAGGGAGGACCCACTCGGAAGGGGGAAGCAGGGGCTGGGACTTGGGCCGAGTCTCCCGATTCTAAATGCAAGCCTCCCTCCTGCCCCCACTCGGTTCATCAACAAGCACCCCCAGCCTGGGTTCTCCCAGACACCGTGTGCTGTCTGCGGTGAGATCTCGGGCCCCAGGACGGAGCAGCAGGTGGAGAACGGGCAGGGTCTGGAGGAGGGGGCCCACCTCTCTGCTCCCCCCTCCCCCCGCCTGGCCTCTCCTTTTCCATGTGGAAGAGGCCCTGAGCATGATGGGAAGGTGGGCAGAACAGAGACCCGGCCTCCGGATTCCTGACAAATTCATCAGACCCTTCCCTCATGGTTTCTGTCTCAGTTTACCCACCTCTGCAATGGGCCTGGAGACCTTGCTCCCTCAGGGGAGGGAAGAGAGTCCAAGGGATCCCAGACTGAAGGGTGAATCAGAAGGAAGTTGAAGGCTGCCCACCACCCCTCCCTCCTCCTGCCCTGTAGAAACTGCAGGTCACGGAATGAAGGGCAGCCTGAATGGGTCCAGCTCCTCTGCCCAGGGTCTGGCCTCCTGGGGCCGCTCGGTCATACAGGCTCCCATGTCCCCTGCAAAGGTTTCTGCCTCCTGCACCCTTCCCATGAGGCCCAAGCTCTGCGGGGACCCCTAGGATCACCGTTTCTCCCCCCTCTCCCCATTTCATTCCTGAGTCCAGGCTATGTTGGTGCCCCTCCCTGAACCCAGCCCCCCTGCAAACACGTACCCCCACAATCCTACCCCGCCTGCCCCTGTTGGAGGCCTTACGTTTTGTCGGGTCCTAAGGACAGACGTCCAAACTCAGGGGCTGTGCTCCGCGCCTTCGTGATCAGCGGCCAGACCCTTACTAGCAGCCGCCTGCCCCACGGAGACCCAGCTCTCCAGCCAGACGGAAACACTTCCCTCCGATTCACTCGGTTTACCTGCCTCCACACCTGCGCCCTTGCAGTCCCCTGCCTGGAAATCCGGCCTCGCATCTCCGTGGATCCAACCTTTCCCAAAACCCTTCCTCCAGACCTGCCCATTTCCCCACACAGATCCCCACACAGGCTCTGCCCTGCGAACCCCCAGAGCTCGTGTTCTTCCCCCTCTGTGGCACCTCTGTTTTTGACCGGTTTTTGCCAAAGGTGCCTGCTCCCTCCTGAGCCCCCCAACACTCTCTGCTGGGCTGGGAGCTCCCGAGAGAGAAGTTCTGTCTAGTCTGGGGAGTCTCATTCAGGAACTTGCACATCAAAGGGACGATTTGTTGCATGAAACTTGCATTAAACTGTCCCCAAATCCCACAACGCCACCCCTAAGCACACACCCAGCAGAAACACATGCGTGGTCTCCAAAATCCACGTCCTAGGGGGGCGTCTGGGTGGTTCAATTGGTTGAGTGTCCGACTCTTGATTTCGGCTCCCATCGTGATCCCAGAGTTTGTGAGATCGAGCCCAGAGTCCGGCTCTGAGCTGACAACACAGAGCCTGCTTGAGATTCTCTCTCTCCTTCTCTCTCTGCCCCTCTGCCACCCGTTCTCCCTCCCTCTCTCTCTCTCTCAAAAATAAATAAACATTAAAAAAAAAATCCACGTCCTAGTATGTTCTGAGCAACAGAACGCAACAGCTAAACACTGGAACCGAGGCACATATCCGCGAACAGAGAGTGGGTACGCTGTGGAATACTGCGCAGCCGTGAAAACCCGTGAACCGTTGCTGCGTGCGTCACGCTCCAGGCTCACAGACCACGCTGGGCCAGAGAAGCGGGACACGGACCAGAACACCCTGCGTGATCCCGATTATGCAAAGTTCCGCACCAGCTTGCGCTAATCTGAGGAGACAGAGTCGGAACAGAGGCTCACTTTGTGGGGAGGGAAACATCAGGGAGGAAGCAGGAAGGGAGCTTCTGGGGTGCTGGTAATGTACAATTTCTTCGGCTCGGGGGTGGTTTTAAAGAACTGAATGGTGTCAGGCCAATCGCCCGACCTCTAGGGCTTTCGTTTTTCCAAATGCTAAAAGGGACAGAATCCCCTCTCCTGACTTCCTCTGGCTATCTCAAGGCTGTGTGAGAGCGCCCTGGGGCTAGGGCAGGGAGGGCCCCAAAAGCCTCCACCTTTCCCTGGACCTGGGAGGGCCCCCAACATACAGACCCGTCTACCTTGCAACCAGTCTGCCTTGTTCCGGGCAGGCGGCCGGTGCAGCTCCGTCCGGCCACAGTTGGGCAGCCGTTTGCCTGGCAAATGACCTGGTGGCCGGAGGCACGGCTCGGCTGCCCCTGTTCTGTGGCGTCAGTGGTATACTGATGTTTAACAAACAGCGACGGGAAAGAGCCCGCGGAAATGTCCTGATGTGCAATGTTTGCCAATTCCCACCGTGTAAACGCTGTCACCACGGCTGACTGCAAGCTGCCAACATGACACTGTTGAACAGGTCACCGGAAAGACATAGCCACGCCTGGTTCTTGCAAACCAGTGTTGCCAGTAAACCGGCTCTGGTACAGCGCAGGGTTGATCCCCCGAGGGCGCAGCTTCCCTGGCCCAGAGCCGAGGTGGGGGTCAGGGGGTCTGAGGACACAAGCTCCGAGAGAGGCGTGGGCTATGACAGGCTCCTCCTCAGCACCTCAGCTTTCCCTCCAGAAAGGCCACTTGTCTTTCTAGTCTGTAGTCACATTCCTTCTGCCCACATGCTGCAGCCCCAGCCCACGCCCCTCCAAGACTACCCCCACCCCCACGACTCTCACCAAAGTCCCCCCGCTCCGCTGAAGCTCTCCTATCCTCCCGTTCCGGCTCGTCCACCATCGCAGCCAGAGCTCTGCCCTCACCATCTCTCACCTGAACTACTAAAACAGCCTGTTAACGGCCTCTGCGTCTCCAGCCTCACCTCCTCTCCGTGCCCTCTCGTGCTCCCCAATGGGCTCTCCTTTGTATGACAGGCAGCAGTCTTCATTTTTTTAAATAATTTTTTAATATTTATCTATCTATTTTGAGAGAGAGAGAGAGAGAGAGAGAGCGTGAGCACAAGCCAGGGGGTAGGGCAAAGAGAGAGTATCCGAAGCAGGATCTGAGCTGTCAGCACAGAGCCTGATGCGGGGCTCGAACTCACGAACTTGTGAGATCATGACCTTGAGCTGAAATCAAGAGTTGGATGCTTAAGTGACTGAGCTGCCCAGGTGCCCCAACAGCGATCTTTATAAAGCACAGACTTAATTGTAGCTTTTCCTCACTTGGAAACCTCTCATGGCTGCCCAGTGTCTGTGAAAACCATAACCTCTTGTCTGGCATTCTTGATGGACTATCTCAGACATTCCCTCTCTCTGGAGCATATGCACACTCTGCTACATCCTTGCAAGTAGTTCCCTCAAGGTCTATCTCTTTCCTGCTGGGACCCTGACAGATACAGCAAGCAAAACCTATTTACCCGTTAGATGGATGCCACATGGAATAATGCTTCAAGAGGGAATGAGTTCCCCATCAGTAGAGGTAATCAAGCAGAGGATTGTCTGGCATGTTATCAAAGAGACTTTAGCATTGGTCAGGACCTCAACAGGAAGATGTTTATAGTCCCCACCCTTTGAAAGCCTCTTCTCTCGTTCCAGCCTTCCAAAAATCATCTAGCCCCAGTCCTCTGCAACCATGACTTAATGACTCAATCACAGTCACCAATCAATGCACTGAGCCAGGTCCTGTTACTGCCTCTTACTGTCAGCCTCAGGCTTGCACCCCAGGCATTGAGAACCACAGGCTGGTTCAGAAGAGGAGGGACTCTTGCCTCCTCCACACTCTTCCTCCTTTGACTCCAATCCAGCCATGAGTAAGGTGGGAGAGGGACCACTAGGGAAGAGAAAAGGTGGAAGAGTAAATCAGTGCCCAAGTTAGGGTTAGAGGCCCAGGATGGAGAATGACATTATAAATGGGGAAGCTGAATCCTGGAGCAGACAGCACATGCTCCAAGTTTCCACAGAAAAATTGGTCTGCTTTCCTGACACCTTGCCAAAGACCCTTGTCTCCCATGAATTACCTGGCACCTTCATCAAAAGTCCATGGGCACAATCCATGAAAGAAAGAACTGAGACGCTGGATTTGATTCAGATGTAAAGCTTCCACTCCGTGAAAGACACTGTCAATGAGAAGAAAAGTCTCAGAACGGGAGAAAATATTTGCAAAGGACACATCAGGTAAAGGACTGTTATCAAGCTATACCAAGGACTCTTAAAATTCAACAATAAGAAAACAAACAACCTGATTTAAAAATGGGTGAAAGACCTGAACAGACACCTCACCAAAGAAATATACAGATAGGAAATAAACATATGAAAAGGGCCTCCACATCCTATATCATCAAGAAAATGCAAACCAAAATAACAATGAGACATCACTACACGCTATTACAATGGTCAAAATCCAGAACACTGACAACACTAAATGCTGGTGGGGGTGTGGAGCAACAGGACCTCTCTCCATTGCTGGTGGGCAGGCAGCATGGTACAGCCACTTTGGAGGACAGTTTGGCGGTTTCTTACAAAACGAAATATATTCTTACCATGTGATCCAGTAGTTGTGCTCCTTGGTATACACCGAAAGGAATTGAAAACATACACAAAAGCCTGCACATGAATGTGTATAGCCACTCCTTTCGTAATTGCCCAAACTTGGAAGCAGACAAGATGTCCTTCAATAGGTGAATGGATAAACCATGGTACACAATTCAGTGTTTAAAAAAAGAGAGAGCTGACATGAAAAGACATGGAGGAAATTTAAATGCATATTGCTAAGTGAAAGAAGCCAATCTGAAAAGGCTACCTACTGCATGCTTTCAAATACATGACATTCTGGAAAAGGCAAAAGTATAAAGACATGAAAAAGATCGGTAGTTGCCAAGGGTTAGCGGGAAGGAAGGGATGAGCAGGTGGAGCACGGAGGAATTTTAGGGCAATGAAACTACTCTGTATGATGCTGTAATGGTGGCTATGTATCATTATACATATAGGGGCGGATACCTGTCATTGTAAGTTTGACCAAACCCACAAAATGTAGGTCAAGAGTGAACCCTAATGTAAACTATGGCCTCTGGGTGATAATTATGTGTCTGTGTAGGTTCATTGACTTTAGCAAATGTACCACTCTGGTGGGGCATGTTGATAATAGGGAGGCTATGCATGTGTGGGGACAGGGGGTGTATGGGAAATCTTTGGACCCTTAGCTGAATTTCACTACAAACCTAAAACAACTCTTTTTAAAGGAGTCTGTTTCTAAAAATCAATTGGCCACCTATGTGTGGATCTAATTCTGTTTGCTCCATTTTGTTTCCTTTATCTGTCTTGGTTTATGGCAGCTCTTTGGTAATTCTTGAAAATGGTAGTATGAGTTATACACGTTTGATCTTCTTTTTCAAAAGAGCTTCGGCTATTCTTTGTTCTTTGTGTTTTCTATGTTCTTTGTAGTTCTCTTGTATACATTCCAGAATCAGCTTCTCAATATTAATGAGAGAGTACGATGCAATTTGTATTAGGATTCCATTCATTCCATAGACTGTTTGAGAAGTAACTTCTTAACAATATCGAGTCTTCTGAGCCATGAACATGTTATATTTTTTGAGATCTTCTCTCATCATCAAATTTATAGTATTTGGCATATAAATCTTACGTATATTTTGTTAGATTAATTTCCAAGTATTTTATGTATTTGTGCTATTATAAATGGATTTTTAAATTACGATTTCCAGTTGTGGGCTGCCAGTACATAGAAATAAAACAGATGCTTGTTTATTGACTTTTTAGTTTTTCATTTTAGAGAGAGAAAGAGAGAGCACTAGCAGGGGAGAGGGGTAGAGGGAGAGAGAGAGACAGAGAGAGGGAGAGAAAGAATCTCAAGCAGGCTTCACCCTCAGTGCAGAGCGGGGCTCGATCCTCGATCCCACAACTCTGAGATCATGACCTGAGCGGAAATCAAGAGTCAGACACTCAACTGACTGAGACACCCAGGCACCCCTGTTTATTGACTTTTTGTGCTGCAACCCTGCTTAATTTATATGTTGGTTCTAGTAGCTTTTTGGTACATTCTGTTACAATTTTTTTATGTAGACAACAAAGTTGTTTTTTGTTGCAAATGCCAACAAAGACTTTTTTTTTCCTTTCCAAATTTTTCTTCTTTTTCTTGCCTTATTGCACTGTCTACATCTTCCAATATAATGTTGAATAGAAATGGTATGAGTGGACATTCTTGCCTTGACCTGACCTTACAGGGAGAACTTTCATCACTCACCATTAATTATGATAGTAGCCCTTTGTTAGGTTGAGGAAGTTCTCTTCTACTTCTGCATTGCTAAGAATTTTTATCATGGCTGAATATTAAATTTTGTCAAATGTCTTTTCTGTATCTATTGAGGTGACCAATGGCTCTCTTGGCCCGGTGAATTGCATTGATTAATTCTCAAATATTGAACCAACCTTGCATTTCTGGGATAAACTTCACCTGCTCATGACACACTAACTGTTTAATGTAATTTTTAAAAATCAACTTGCTAAACTCTTGTTAAGGATTTTTGCATCTTATGTTCAATCCAATATCCCTGGGGGATTTGGTCTGGATTTTTCTTATATTTTAATGCAAGGATAATATGTCATCACAGAAAGAGTTGGGACTGTTCCCCATCCCTGTCAAGTATTGTTAAGTTTCACATTGCAGAGGGTTTGGTCTTGCTGTAGTCCTTTAAAAATGTTGGACTTTGTCTTGGTGTGCAGTCAGGTTATTTGCACATCAGTCTGATCCTTAAAGTCTTTTTTTCAAACTCAGTTAAGTGCCCTTTACTCTGAGCTTGCTCATACTAACGCATGGCCCTTCAGAGGGACTCTCCGCTCTGAACTTTGATGTCTTCTAGCCTGTGGTAAGCTGGGAATCGTCCAGCTTCAAGCTCCTTGCTCACTCTTTGGTGGCCTTGTGGAGTTCCATCCTAAATCTGGACATTTCAGGTTTTCGCCACATAATTTAGGGGATTCCTGTGGAGATTTCCAAAGCTCTCTCTCAGCATAGCTTCCTGTCCCCCGCTCTCTGCCCCACAAGTTCCAGCTGCCTCAGCCTCCTTGGGTGTTGACCCATTGCCTCCATTGAGAGAGTCCACCACGCTCTCCTTGGGTTCCCCTCCCCACACTGCAGTCTGAATAGAGCCTCTAGGCTGGAAGCTGGAAAGACCACGGAATCCACCATTTTGCTTCCCTTTTCTCAAGAATCACAGTCAAGAGCTGCCTACTGTCCAATGTCAGAAAATGGTTGTTTCATAGATTTTGTAAAGTTCTGTAGGGTTATGGAGGGAGGGTAAGTCCAGTCTCAGTAAATCCATCATGGCTGGAAGAGGAGATTCCCTGCCCTTATGGTAGTCCTTTCCATCTGCCATCCTTCTGCCAGCTGAAGACACCCTCTTTTCCCAAAGCGTCGGCACGCTGGAGAGAGGGAGGCCCTGCATGACCAGGAAATGGCCATGTGAGCCCTGGTCCCTCCAGAAGTCCCCCTCTCCAACCTCTGCCCCCCTTCCTCCTTCCTCCCTAAGTCTCCCTGGGACCTCAAGCTTGGTTTATCTTTCCAAACCAACAGGTTTTGACCCTTTAGTGTCACACACTGACCTGGGTGCTCTTATAAGAATCATCATTTTAAAACTTCACAATATCTCTGTAAGGATTAAAGCTACTATTGTTTATTTGGTAGCTGCTCTGTGCTAGGGCACCATGCAGGGCATTTTGCATGCCTATTACACACATTGCCAGAGTCCTATGATATATGATACTATGAACCCCACTTCACAGATGTGGAAACTGAGGTGCAGAGAGGTTGAGTTCTTGCCCCAGGTCTCCCAGCTAAGTATGAGAGCACTTTCTAAGAAGTGTGGACTCTGATCCCAGGAGCCCGACTCTCCCTTCACACCAGGCTGACTCACCCACTACCTCCTGGCCAAGGCTGCTCAGTCTAGGGTCCTGAGGACCTGATTCCCCTAGGGCCCTTTTCCCTTAGCCTGCTGTCAGCTCCCCAGCCCCAGAGCTCTGCCCTCCGGGGGAGGGGAGCTTGGAGAGAAGGAGGAGTGGTCATTGAGATTCTCTGGCTCTGTGGCCCTTCTTACCAGGCCCTACCCCACCAGCCCAGCCTTTAGCACTGGTGTCCTAAGGAGCCCCACCGACCGTAATCTGCTGCGACCAACTCAGTCAGTGCCAGTGCCTGCACGCACAACTCGGGCACACCACCGGTCCTAGACCAGGTTCTGCCCCTGCCCTCTTCTCATCCCACCCTGAGCCTCCAGGGCAGGAGTTGTGAGGAGTGAGAATTATCAGAGCTCACAGCTGGAAAGTGAAAGCTTCCCCTGGGGAATTTCCCAAGACCTCAAGAATCCCTGGAAAGCCACTGCCCCTAGAAGCTGAAACTCAGTTCCAGCTGCTAATAACAAAGAAAATAATCACTAACATGGAGTAGTGGACCCACCCAGCTTACTTAGCTCTCTACTCCTGGATCTGGGGCCAGTTCGCTGGGGGAAAGCTATTCTTTGGGGGGGGGGGCGGGTTGGAACATGCAAGCCAAGGGCCAGCCCCAAACTCCTCTCCCCCTCCCGTCTCCGTGCGGAAGCCCCGTCGCCTTGCGCTCCAGCCCCATCCCCCTCGGCCGGGGCCAGGCAGGCAGGGCATGATGACGGTTCATCAGGACCAGGGCCAGCTTTGGGACCCAGGAGTCCTGTGTCTCCAATCCAGGGCACCAAAGCCAAATGCGTCCACAGGTGCACAGCTCTTGCAGGAGAAGCAAAAAGACGCCCCTCAGTTGTGTCACGTCCTCAGAGTGAGAAACACGGACAGTGGCAGTCGTTGCCTTTTCTATGTCCCACTGTCCGCCAGGCACTTTGCACATTTGTTGCTAAGCCTCACGCCATGTGACATCAATGGCACCGCACCGTTTGGCCAAAGAGGAAACTGAGGTGCAGCGGCCAGGCCGCTTGGCCGGGTCCCCAGAGCCAGGAAAGAGCAAAGCTGGGCTTGAAGCCTGGGGGTCCTTGCCTGTGCTGCTTGCTCTTTTCGGCTGCACCCACAGGCAACCGCCTCCTTTGTCCAGCCACTCACAGGGAGCGCGAGGGAGGCAGAATTGGCATCCGTGTGACTTCCGACGGATGGGGAAACTGAGGCACCCGGCCCAGAGTCTCCCAGAGCCCAGGCAACAACCAAGCCTTCCTCCACCCTTGAGAGTGCCCTGCGTCCCACCCACGTGCATGGGTGGAGTTTTGTCGTTCCCGTGGAAACCTGACCATCGTTACAGAAGCCAAGGGTTTAGCCAGAAACCAGCACCATGTCAAGTTCAGCTTCACAGACATCTGCTCTGGGGGGTCACTCACTGGGACCCGCCTCTCGCAGGGCTCTCAGTGCCCTAGAGTCCAGCAGGCCCTTTCTCGTGCATCATTAAATGTGATCCAAGCACAAGGCGGGTACGGATTATTTTACCCATCTTCTAGATAAGGAGCCTGAGCGATGGGTGGCCTCTGATCATCAAACACCCTGGTGCAGCCCTAAGTGAAGGCATACGTGCCAGTGGCCAGATGATACACTGTCCCGGGGCCCCATACATCCTAATGCCCTTGGTCCAGAAGGCACTAATGAGCTGGGGGAAGGGCAGGACGGGGGCACAGCAGGCTTTTCCAGTCAGTGCTGACGCCAGGACCTGAATGGGGCGGGGCGTGCAGGGAGCTCCAGGTAGCCGCCAGGCCTCTCTCCCAGTGCACTAATTGGGGCTGAGCTGGGTCACCGGGGCCACGGTGCCCCACCAGAGCTAGTGTTCGGAGCCAGGCAGGGGGCAAGCGGCCTTTGTCTCTGACCTCAGAGCAGAGGCCTGCACAAGGCTGCCCACGGGGGCCTGGAATCTGAGCTAATGAGGTGGCTTCCGGGCCTAACCCGGCCCAGGTGAGCCCGGCACCCGGGGTCCCCTTCGGAGGAGCAAGCATCTTCTTCCATGCCAGGACACCAGATGCCACAGGGATTGTCACCGTGCTCGTACAGTCAGCATTACCCCCATTTAAAAGACACGTCAAAGGCCAGAGACGTTGTGACGTGCCCAGGGACATAGCTGGCCAGAGGCAGACCACAGAGCCAAAGCAGATGTGACTCGTTTGCTCCTGCCCCTGGAAGACCCTCGGACCTCGAGGGTCCCCTCTTAGAGACGGGGACCTGGGGCACAGAAAGGCTGAGTGATTTGCCCAGAGTCACAAGGACGGCAGAGACGTCAGAGCGGAGACCAGCCCTGCAGTCCAGGAAGCATGTGAGGGAGGCCAGAGAAATGTGCCGGCTGCCAGGTGGGCTGGTGGTACGGGAAGAATGGGTGACACACGGAGACACGGGAATCCTGGGGGACTCCCTAGAGGAGGGGCCGGTGTGGAAGTCCACAGCACGACCCCCAAGCTCGCCACCTCTCTCGTCCCGGCTCTTCCAGGCCTCCCAGCAGAAAAATGCGCCTTCCAGGTTCGGCATCCAAACCCGGAGGGTCGAGATCCTGTGTTTCCACAGCAACCGTGTCCTTAACAGCATCCAATAAGAACATTATTTAGCAGCAGTGAGCACGTGTGATCTTTTGATTAGCACGGAAGGCAGCCCTCTCCCTCCCCAAGGGCCCCACCCCTCCTTGGAAAAACGAATGCTGCCCCCCCAAAAAGTGAAGGGATGGTAAGGGAGGAAAGTCCTCACACAAGAGAGAGGGAAATGGGGGGGATAAAAAATCAATGTTTGCATTAATGGAGTTGCCTGTTCAGCGTTTCTCCTCTTTTATAGATTTAGATAACATGCCCGTCAGGGATATCTTCGTTTCCCAGGGCAAAGAAATTAATTACTCACTAATGGCGCAATTCAGAAATTCATTTGCGCTACTGTCTCAAATATGTCGTTATTAATCAATTGACAGAATGGGGCGGGTGGGGAGAGGTGTCCATGAGCGTCTGGGTGTGCGGGCCGACCCGGGGCTGGAGGGTACCGGCCTGGATGCTGTGGGAATACCACTGGACCTGCGGCCGGGCGTGGCTGTGGGCAAGTCCCCTGGGCCTCAGTTTCCCGGGCTGCACAGGGAGCAAGGGGAGCACAGGCTGGACCTCAGCAGAACTTTTCAAACCTCCCGTAACTGCAGAGTTCATTCAACACAACAGTAAGCAGAACCCAGCCTCTGAGACACGCAGGCTGGGCCAGGTACGGGGGGGAGGGGGGCCCGGAGCGCCTCAGCTCTGCCCCCCACTCTTCCAGTTATGGTCCCCGGGGCTTGGAAGAGAGCCGTGGGAAACCCCTGGGGAGAGGGTCTCTGACTGCCTCGACTCCTTGGCTCTCTGGGGTGGGGACCCCGAGGGTTTCCGTCCTCAGTGACGCATCCCTGGCTCCTCGTCCCTCATCCCCACGTCAGCTCCCGCGCCACTCCGGCAGCCGGAAGGGCAGCTCCGAGAGGGCTGGGCCTGTCTGGTTCACTCCTGCACCATCAGTGCCTGGGCGCTCAGTGTTTTGTTGTGTGAAGAGCGTTTGGCTAAAGCACCCCGCTGGGAGGGCAAAGCCACCCTGGGACCCAGGCCCCGCGGCGCTCGGCCCTCGCCCGCCGCCTCCCAGCCTCCACGCAGTGCCTGCTGACGACGTGCTCCCTCTCTGGTACTCCCTCCTCAGTCGCCGGCAAGCCTCACTCTCCCTACAAGGCTTGGGCAGAGCGCCCATCGTTACTCCCATCTGGCAGACGAGGAAGCAAGGCTCCGGAGATGCAAACCCACACAGCACAGGCTGGCTCAGGGGGGCCGGGGGGTGACATTCACCCCACAGCACCTGGGGTCCACTCAGCCCACTCCCCGCTGAGGGGAAAGGCGAGAGAACCCACACCGTGTGCAGAACGACCCATTAGTCTGGTGGCATTCCAGAAGAGCAGCGGGGACCCTGGGATCTCGGAGTTAGAAGGAACAACCTCATCATGTCACAGACGGGGAAACTGAGTCCCCGGGGCGGGGGGCGGTTGCCAGAAAGGGTCGACCAGGACCACCAATGAAGGAAGATAGGGATTCCCTAGTCTGGACCCCGAGAGGTGAATTATCTCCCGTAGGATTTCATGCCCCTGAGCTCGGCACCCCTCTGTCCTTGCCAACTTAGGGGTGGGCACCGTGAGGCCAGAGGATGGTGTGAGACAGAAGGTAAAAGCAGCAGGTGAGCTGGCCAGGAAGTAGGAGGACTGGACATGATTTCCCGGGTGTTTTGTGGGCCTTGGGAGAAGCACAAAATAGCTTCGGGGTGGAGGAGCTGCTCCGCCTTCCCAGCCTCACCCCTGCTGCCGGAGGAAGAGCCTTGAGCTCTTCTAATACACCCGCGTTTACTGATCACCGACCACGTGCCAGCCACCTCCCCCTCTCCCCCTGCTCAGCCCTCAGCACCACCGATTCACAGATGAGGCAGCCAAGGCCCCAGGAGGGAAGGGACTTGCTCGGAAGCACCCACTCGGCACAGGCAAGACCAGGAGCTGCGGAGAAGGTGTGAGAAGGGACCGAGACGACGGAGAACGCTCAGCGTGGTTTCCCAGGCGACGCCAGCTCCCCACTGCCGCTCCCACCCAGGACAAATAGCAACGCAAGCCACACCAGTGGGCACTCACGGTGGCCCTCTGTACCTGACCTGGGGCGGGGGAGAGGGGAGCGGGCCGTCTGCGAGAGCCGGCAAGGCTGGGTCCTGGTCCCCGCGCTGCCCAGCCCCCTGAGGGGACCTTGGACAAGTGAGCCCCCGCCCCCTCAGCAGAGGACTCAGGAAAGGCTTGGTGAATTGGGAGCACCAAATAAATGTACATTATTGCTTCCTGACTCGCAAGTTTCTCGGCTCGATGGGCCGCCTCTGAAGGTCCAAGAGCCTCCCACCCGCTGACCTCCACCAGGAACTTGTTAGTTTCTGTGAGTGTGACGTGGGCAGGTTCAGCCCACACCAGCTCCAGGCGGCCACCTCTGTGTAGCCATCTCCTTCGGCAGATGTACAGACACACTCACAGACACGCGCCCGTCACCAGACAGGCACACGCTCATATACGCGCTCACTGTGTTCACTCTCACTTACGTTCACACTCACTTCTCCTGAAGATACATGTGCACCTGCCGGCACGCACACACACACACAGTACCCACGCAATCTCTCACATCCTGACCATAAGTGTGAACTGACCCTGCAGGTGAGAAGGAGCATGATTGCTGCTCTTTTCAAGGGAAGAAAGAGCCTGTGGGGGCGGGGCGGGCAGCAGAGTCCCTCCACCTTGTCCTGCCCTCACCGCCCCCATACACTGGCTCCCTCCCCACTCCCTGCGGCTTCCCTGGTGCCCTGGAGACCTGCCCTGTTGGGGCACCATCACCCTAGAACCACCTCCTGGAACCCGAGAAGCCCTGCGACTTGCCCCGGGCCACATGGCACCACCGAGTCCACGGTGAGACCCTAGATCCCCTTTGGTCACCTCCTCCCTTACCCTGCCTGCCTCTCCCCTCCTCTTCAGTTCCCTTTCTGTCTCTCCCCACCTTCTTTCTCTGCCCCTGTCACACTTCCTGTCTGTCTCTCCTCGTCTCTCTCTGTGTGTCTCTCTATGACTCTGTGCTTCTGTCTCAAGACTCCCTGCGCCTCTGGGTCTCTCCTTCACTGTGACTCTTAGACCCTCTCCCGGGACTGGACATGGAAGCGTGTGGGTCTTCTAACTGTGCTGCTCACTGTTCAGCCAGGCGGAGCCCAGAGAAGGCAACTCACAGATCTGTCTCGGGCAACTGACCTTCAGCCCAACCCCACTGAGATGTTAGGTGGACAGACTAGAGGGCCTGAGGAAGGAGCGTATAGAGAGAGGGGCTCCTAAACCCCGAGTGCCCCTCCCCTACCCCCTAGGGGGCAGAACTTCTCCAGCACGAGGGCAACAAGGGCTTGGTAGCCCCTGCACACAGACCTACACCAAGGCACAACCAACCTGTTTCACCATATACCGTGCATTGGCTGCGTAGACGCCATGACTTCCAATTCAGTTGGGTGAGGGTGAGCTGGTTTGGGCAAAGTGGGTGGGTTGAGTGTGAAAGATGAAGTTAAATGACAAGGAATAGAAACGGGGAGTTCAGCGTGGAGGGGCCAGGTTTGGTTTGGGCTGACTTGGGTTGGCTACCTGCCCTGGGGGAAAGTCTTGGGGGGCTCATTTTATGATTGTGGAGCCATAGCAGTGCTGGGGTCTACATGTGTCCCCCCATTCCTTACAGAACTGGGCTCAGCCCCAGGGACAATAGAAAGTGATGAAATGTGTCGATCCAACCACCTTGAGAGAGCTCATGGAAATCCTCCTGGCCGGCCCCTTCACATGGCACAGCCTGGCTCCTCTCTCCTGCCCATCAGGCCCCCCTCCTCGCTAAGGGGTCTCCTTAGAAGATTGCACCCGGAAGCTGAGGGACCACTGGGGGAGGGTTCTCCAAGGACGGAGGGTCCAAGGTACCCCAGGGACTAGTGCAGGACGTAGGGACCAGGCAAGGGGAACAGTAAGCTGGGTCAGTGAACACGCCTGCGTGTAGAGGCATCTCCCTTCTGCCTGGCAGATGTGTCTGGGGGCCAAGCCTCTAGAGCCTTGGAGAAGTCTGTGGAATCCAATCGGTCAGCTCCTTCTGGGGTCCCTCCATGTGGTCCTTCTCATGAAGATGCTGACATCCGGACATGATGCTCTAACCCCAGCATGTGTTCTGTGGGGGGTCTCCACCTCCACGGTAGTCTGGGGACAGGGGAGACATTTTGAGAATCCAGGGACTTTGGGTTCCTCACAAGTCACAAAGTGAAGGAAACGCTTCACCTCCTCTCAGTAAAAGCCAGTTTCAAGTTTGGGAAGTGGCCCCAACCTCCCATGTGTGGTTGTGAGAACACCTCTTTCTGGAACTCACTTTCTTCATCTGGACCACAAGCGGAGAGAAGGAAGGATGGAGGAGATGATCTTGATGATTCTGTCCTGCGCCCACGGACCTCTGAAGTCCCACCGCACACGTGGTGCCTGGTGCCCACCACAGGGCGAGAGCTGCTGTTAGCCCTGTGGGAGGCCCAGCGCTGTGTCACTACTTACAATACGCCCCACGGCCACATGTCCCCCTCCATCCACAGGGCTAGGGTGGCCTTTACTAAATCCACTTTATGAATGTGGAATTGGAGCCTCAGAGAGCTTGAGTAGACTGCCCAAGGACACACAGCAACAAGATTTACCCCCAAAGCGTTTAGATTTCCAAGATGACATTCCTTCTACCTGTTGCTGCATTCTGGTGGGATTATCATCTTGCCGAGAGGGTATGTCTTATATCTGGATCCCGCCCCAGCTCTAAGAACAGTATCTGTGTACCATCGAATAAGATCTCATTTGAACCAAGGGCGCCTGCTGAGAAAGGTCTTAAAAACCCAGAATACAAGATTGAAAAGGCCCTCCTAGCTCTGACATGTGGGCTCACGATCTCCTTTCCCAGATGCTGACTGCCTTTCCTCCATAAACCTTCGTGAGTCCACGGATGCCTCACCCTGGGTACCACTGGGACATAGAGTGGTCCAAGCACAGCCTGTGCCCTCGATCCCCTTCAAGAAGACAAAACCATGTATGGCCACGGAGACTGGTGGCTGTCTCAGGGTCTGGTTGAATCCATTACTTAGTTTGCATAAAGTGTCCCCACGGCTTCCTGGGAGCAACCCCGGGTGTGGCTAGGAACGTCGCTGGCCTCAGGGCGTTGGGGCACGGCTGGTGGAGAAAAGTCTTTCTCTGTTCTCTGGGGTGGGTGCAGTAACCCCAGGGGAGAGGAGGACAGAGAAGAGAACACCCCATCAGCTTACACGGATGTTGGTAAAGCAGTCCTTGGGTGCATCGAGAGAAACGAGTGGCTTCCTTCCCTCTAGCTGAACTGCCACTTACTAGAGTAGCTTTCCTTCCGGTGGGACCAGGGGTCTGGACAGAGAGGTCAATCTGCATGATTTGTGGGAAGGGCCCCGGGCCAGCTGGCGGAGCACAGGGCAGGCTTTGCTGGCTGGACAGCTACTGACTCACAGGTGCAGACTTGAGACATTGAGTTGATCTTGGGGATCCTCATGCTTCCCTGTCTCTTGGGGCTTCCAAGTGATCAGCGGAAACGTGAACTATGGCCACCCCGACACTGACTCTTCACGCTACAGCCATACTGACATTAGGTTCTGGAATCCAGCATGTGTAGCCCTCATGCTCCAACTCTTGAAAGAAGAGAGCGATCCCCGAGACGGGGAGCTGTCAGGGATGGTGGGCCAGTTAATCATTTCTGCACAATAAACTACCCCAAGACTCAATGACTTCAGAACAACAACTTATTATTGTTGTATCTCACTACACTGAGGGTCAGGGATTCAGAGTCGGTATGGCGGGGATGACTGGTCTTTGCTCCTTGATGTTGGTGGCCTCAGCTGGGGTGACCCAAATGGCTGGGAGCTGGGACTGGCTGGGTATCCTTCTACCTGCATATGGCCTTGCCACCTGGCTAGCTTGGGTTTCCTCACAACAGGCCCGTCTCAGCAAAGTCAAGCTTCTTACATGGCAGCTCATGGCTCCAAGAAACCAAGATGGAAGCCACCAGTGCCTTTAAAGCCCCGGCTGGATCTTGCACAGCCTCACACCTGCTGCCCCCCTTAACCAAAGCGGTCCCAGGCCAGCCAAGATTCAAGGGAGGGGAAGCATACCCACCGCTCAACAGGAAGAGAGTCAAATCCTTTATGGCTCTAAGTAATCCACCACAGATGATGTGCAGGTTTTCTGTTGCTGCTGTAACACATCCCCACAGATTTTGTGGCTTAACATCACAACCACATCTTACCCCACAGTTCTGTATATCAGAAGTTCAGCTGCCACACAGCTTAGCTGGCCCTCCGCACGGAGATTCACAAAACCCCATCTAAGGTGTGGTCTGGACTGTGCTCCTTTTCTCAAGGTCCTGAGGATGAATCTGCTTCAAAGCTCATCCAGGTTGTGGGCAGAATTCAGCTCCATGTGGCTGTAGGATTGAGGTCCCAGTTTTCACCCTCTAGAGGCTGCCTGAATTCCTTGGTTCATGGTCCCCTTCCTCCATGTCGAAGGCCAGCGATGGAGAGCCAAGTCCTTCTCACGCCTGAATCTCTCTGCCTCCCCCTTCTGCCTCACCTGCCCACTATGTTCCTATTCCACCGAACGTCTCTGACTGTCTCTTCTGCTTTCCCATGATTACACTGGGGGTACCCACATCATCCAGGATAACCCTCCCATCATAAGGTCAGCTGGAGAGTCACTTTAATTCCATCTGCAAAGTCCCTTCACACCAGTAAGTAGATTTGTGTTTAACTGAACATCCAGGGGCAGAAATCTTGGGGCACATCTTTAGTATCTTGCCACCACAGATGGCTTCCTAGAGAAGGTAGGGTGGGCTGGGCTCTGTAAGGCAGTAATATCAGCAGGAGCACAGAGAAAGGGGCATCCCCGGCAGGGGGTGCAGCAGAGGCAAACCCAGGGAGGCAGGACTGTCAGGGTGCGCTGGGAGGAAGTTCACCGGGTGGGATGCTGTCGGGGGATCAGAAGAGGAAGCATGGCTGGAGGAAGGAGGCGGAGAGGCTGGGTCCACCAAGGGGTCCACGCTGAAGAATTCTGACTTCCAGGGGGAGCCAACACTTTGGCTCAGAGGTAATTAACTGGGATTTCACATATCCCTCTGGGGGCATGCTGGGACTCAGGATGCCCTAAAATTTTGTGAAAAAATACTATGCTTACATAGACACATGCATTTTTCTAGGGAGAAGCGTTCATCGACTTCTCTGAGGAGTCCATGCCCTGCAAAGGGTACAGAGCATCAATCATTGATCTTTCTTTCTACTGATCTTTATCAGAGGCCATCTATGAGATAGGCACATGCTGGGCACTGGGGAGACCAGATGAACAAGAAAGTCTCCATTTTTGCCCTTCATGGACTTATCGTCCCGTGCAGCATGGACAAGGGGCTGGGCATTGACGAGTCAGAGTGATTCGTGATGAAATGGGGAAGGACAGAGTATCCTGGGAGCAGGTGTGAAGCACACTAAACTCGGCCTGGGGAAGTGGGGGGCTTCCTGGAGGAAGTAAGACCTAAAGGGTGAAAGAATTCAGCCAGGTTCAAGGTGGCAGGTGGAGGACATCTGAACAGGCATATTCAGGCAAAGGGGCCCAAAGGGCCAGATGTGGGAGAACACAGTGCCTCTGGGGGGAATGCTGCCACCTTGATCTCCTCCTGGGGATTCCTGGGCCCTTCTCCCACTGGTTCTGGATCCAGATGGGTCCATTTAGTCCAACCCCACCTCTCCAAGCCTGGCACATTTCACTTGTGCTGTGTGACCTTGAGCAAGTCAGTAATCACCTCTGGGCCTTGGTTCCCACTAGTTGAATAAAGCAGTCAGAAAGTTCTTAAAGGCCCTGGAACTCAGCCTGTGACCTTGTTCAGCCAAACGAGCACTCTTTTGGGAACACCCCTGCCCTATTCTAATCCCACCAGAAGAGCAAAGCAAGACAAGCTGGGCTTGTGGAGGGAGAAGGGAGGCCAGGCTGTGACCTGGTGGGCTGGGGGAGGTGGGGGAGACAGCCTGCTCCCCACCTTCCAGCCAAACCCGCCACTAATGAGGCCTGTCTTTGGAGTAATTAGCCGCAATCACAGCGCGGAGCATTAGGCAGACAAGGCCTTGGTGCGGCCGCGGTTCCCAGAATGCCAGAGCCCAGGGCTTTGAACACTGCATTACGGCGGGGGACGCGTCCTAATGTCACTTAATTACCCCCAGACAGCCTCAGATGTAATCGAGCCTGGATGGGCTGGCGGGAGCGGGTGCAGACGTCCAGAGGAGTCTGATGCATTTATAATGATGCCACTTTGCGAGACAAATCTGGCCTTGGTGGGCTGAATGAGGAGCACAAAGTGAGGGTGGGAGGGAGGAGCCTGCGGTGGCATCCGGACAAGGGCCCCTTCCTTTCCCAAACCCTAGGAGATCTTGACCCTATATTGGCCGGCTGTCTGCATTGATCTGCCCCAGGCAGCAGGAAACTGGGGTGGGGGTGGGAGAGGCAGGGAGAGGAGGGGTCTTGACTTCCCGCCCCCCACCCAAGAGGCTCTGGGGGTCAAGGTCTTCCTTTTCCTTCTTCCATTTCATTTCCTGCTGATGGTGAATGATGGATAAAGGAGGAGGCATTGGCAGGTGGGGACCTGAAGACAGGACACAAGGAGGGGTCAACGGACACTCCAGACTGCAGGGTGGGTTGTTGCCTTGGAGGATGCTGTAGATGAGTTTGGGAGAAAACCCCAGCAGCAGGAGGAAGAGCTCTGAGGCACAACTCTAGACACAGAGTTTAAAGGGCAGACTCTCAAGACAGTGCTCCTGCCAATGCCTATCCCTCTAGAGGCCAGAGACCCAGCACTACAGGAACCTGGTTTCTCCGAAAGGCCCTTGAAGGCAGGGACCGTGTCCGCCCTGCTCACTTGCATGTTCCCGGCATCTAGCACAACGCCTGGCCATAGTAGGTGCTCAAAAACATATTTACTGACATAAATAAATGACTGGATCAATTCATGGACCCACTTATCCCCTTAGCTAGTCATTTCCCTCGCCTGATTTCAGTGTCCTCATCTGGAGCTAGTGATCCCCAGCTCGGCCCCAGGCCTGTGATGGCACCTGTCAGGTGAGCTAATGACCACGGGTCACTCTGAATGGCTAGAAGCCCCTAACAGAGGTGAAGGGCACAACCAGCTCTGGGGCCTGCCCTCTCTCTTGCTTCCTCGGCCGGATCCCGCAGGCCCACCCCAGGCCAGACCAGCTACCTGGACCTGGGAAGTGAAGTGCTCAGTGAAGTACTCAGAGGCGAAACTGCCCTGGGCTGGGGGAAGCCTAGGACTCGCCGGCCCCTTTCCCCTTCAATCCCTCCCTCCCTTCCAGGTCCGACTCGTTCTCCACACACCAGGATCGCGAGTACAAGTACTTCCAACAACCCCAGGAATGGAAGAGAAAGCTCCTTGGGAAGGTTCCCCGTGAATAATGATGGAGGGAGGCCTCACCTGTGTGACTCAGGTGTGGGGGCCTCATGCGGAGATTAGTTCAAAATGCCAAGTAGCATATGCCACTATAAAAGGTGCTTGGGCGAATGCTTCCGACAGATTATCAGACAGAGAAACGGGAGGGGTTTGAAAGCTCTGCACTCGGGGCATGAGCGAAGGCTCAGAGACTGTGGAAGGTAGGCAGATGGCTTGGGCTGCAGGGTGAGAAGGAAGAGAAGGTCCAGGCAGATTACCCTGGCCTTGAATGTTCTGCAAGACATTGGGACCATACATACCCTCTGCCCGTCACCCTCTCCAACCCCCACCAGTGGGGACATTGATACAGCGATACATTCTGAGGTCTTTTTCTTTACTCCCTCCCTTGGACTACCTAGGACCTCTTTAGGGGCCTAGCTTGCTGTGTGACCTTGCTTAATTTGCTATCCCTCTCTGGGCCTATACCTCTCCATTTGGATAATGAGCAGGCTGGACTACAGGGTGGCTCTGTCCCCTTTAACTGACATTTTATCTGCAGATTATGCAAAGGGAGCTATGGGAGGCACTGGCTTTCCCCGGGATCCCTGTCACTGCACCCCAGAGCCCACACGCCCCCTTCCTGGGGCACCAGCCGTCACTGTGACCCACAGTGACATTGAGGGACGTGCTATTCTCTACCCTGCCCAATGGGCCGTGTGCCAACACCTGCCTTCTCCCTACTGTCATCTGTCACTGTCTTGGTGTATCGGTAGGAAGACAGCTTCATTAGCTCCTCCTGAGCCATCCGTCCCCTGGTGCAGAGGCAAACGAAGCCCTCCCACCCGCTTCAGCCTGGGAGGGCTCAGAGCCCTAAAGGCAGTTTCTAAAGGGACATCCTGCCTTCTCGGCTCCCTGTACAGCTCTCCCACCAGAGGTCGTAGGTCTTCTGGCAAGACGAGAGACGTCAGCCCCTCAGGATGAGTCCCCAGCAGCTCCCTTGCCCGGAGCCCAGCCAGGAGAAGCCACTGAGGCACTTCTGTCCCCACAAGTCCATGGCAAGGCTGACCCCCTGGCATAGGGAAGTCAGGCATGGACTAGAGCCAAGAGTCAAAGACACTTCCTTCTCTGCTATGGTCCCCAGGCAACTGATTCCCCCTCTGGGCCTCAGTTTTGCCATCTTGAAACCAAGGAGTCAGTCTAGAACCTGGATCATCTCCAAGCCCCTTCATCTCTGATATTACGAGGGTCCATGGCGGGGGGTCTCTGGGTTTCTGAGAAGATGCCAGAGACTGTGGAGGGAAAGAAGTGCTCTGTAGGCCCCTCCCTCTGCAGAAACTGAGGCCACCAAGCCAAGCACGCGGTTCAGCTTCTAGGACTTAACTAATGAACATGGCTCTCCCCCTTAAACCACTTCTTGAAAAAGTTCCCCATTTTGCAACCGCCAGTTCCCAGCCGTGGCCTTAGGGGCAATGGGCAGAGTTGAAGCCAAGCTTTACATCAGCCTTTGGCTTGATAACAGGCCCAGGAAGGGAGAGCGGTTTCTTCACGAGGATTCTGCTAGACCCCCAGGCGGTGATTCTGCCTCCCCTGGTGAGACGCATAACGCCTACCTCTGGACCATCTTGAGTTCCCCATAGGTTTGATGGAGGAAAGGGCATCACGCCCTCCCCACCCACTTGCTCACCCCAAAGGATGGAACCCGCCTCGTTTACAGAAGGAAGAGTGAGCGGCAGGTCCCCGGTTCTATAACGGTGTGCAAGGAAATCGTACTGGCCCCTCCAAGTGTGAGCTCCGCAGGGAGAAGCTCTCCTCGGAGCAGTCTGGGCTTCGGGGGGGGTAGGTCGGTAGGAAGCTCCCTACAAGGTCCCTAAAACCGAAGCTGAGGCAGAGCCATGATTCCTGTACAACGAGGACCACTCCAATGGTCAACTCCCAGAGCAAGCAGGGAGGTGGGGGCTTGTGCACACGAGCTGGCATGGCTCAGCCTTCCAAGGACACGTGAGGCAGGGCCCTGTGTCTCCATGAATGTGACCTGGCTTGCTGATTCCAACATGGAGTGGGAGGTCCAGAAAGACTGTCTCCCCTATGTGGAGGGGGGGTGGTCTCCATCCCCTCTGGGGCCAGTCATGGACAGTCCCTACCCACCCCCCACCCCTAGCTTCCCACCAGGAGGAGGTCTGTGCTCCCCGTCACCCAATTTCCCCACTAGGAAGCCCTGGATGGCGGTGGGGGGGGGGGAGGTCTGTGGGGAGAGGGGCTATTATCAGGGGGCCCAGATGTAAAATGAATGCCTGTGATATTTATCCTTGTCATCTCTAATAATAAGTGGCCTGATTTGTCAAGCAGGGACAGACTCAAAGATGTCAATTAAGAAGAGAAAAAAAGCCCAGCTGTACTGTATTTATCTGCCATGCAGATGCTTGGTAGAGGAGAGGGCTCCAGAACATGCCCCCCCCTCCCCAAAAGCCCACCCCCGCCCGGCCACCACCACTTTCCTTCCACCTTCCTCACCTTCTTCGCGCCCCCCTCTCTCTCTCTTCCCCCTCGGGCTTGTCTCACTGCACGCTTGTCTCTCTCTTCTCTCTCCTTCACCTCTGCCCCTCGCTGCCCTAGCACACTGGGCCATCCTCCTCTCCTGTCACTCTGTGGCTTGTCACTACCCTCTTTGCCTCCCCCACTGCGTTCCTGAATCTCCTCTTCCAGGTTTCCCTCCCCCGAACCTCTGGTTGCTATGGCCCCAGTCCTTCTCAACAGGATTCCTTCGCGATCTTCGTTCACAAAGCACGTTCTGGATTCAGAGTGGTAAGTGGATGTAAGCCATCGAAGGAAAACTGTAAAAGCCACAAATCTGAAGCTTTTTCTTAAACTACAGAGTAGGCCAAACTTTTAGAGGGTTTTGCTTTGAAAGATAAAATAAAATAAGATCCCAGGGAATCAGTTTGACTGGGTCCCTGAATGATAGATTAAAATTGGAACCAACACTTGAACCAAAGCAAAAACTTTCCCAGATGGCCTCCCTGGCCCTGAACCAGTCATGTCTACACCCTGGGGTGCCTCGGACAGGACTTTCTCAGGTGGCCAAAGGGTTCTAAACAGCACTAAGAGTCCTCCTTCTAGATCCTGGATCCCTCCTATCAAGGAGTCACCAAGAAATGCCCCCAGTGTGGAAACCAGCCCCATAAGGACCATTGCACTCTACGTGGGGTCCAGGAAGGATGTGGGGATTTGTCCGTTTCAGATGGGACCAAGGGAGCTCAGAGAAGTGACTGTGTATCAGCCTGGTGCTCTCCACGCACTGGCATCATGGGAAATTGTTGGTATCTTCTAGAGAATACATCCCACCCAGATATCCCAAGCTTGCTGCCTTTGCCCTTTGCTGCCTGCCCCATGAGGGTCGTGACGTTCCTTCTCTGAGCAACAGTGAATAAGAGTTCCCTGATGGTTCTCTGGACATCAGTCCAGAGCTGCTTGTGCAAGCAGAGATCCCTCTTCCTGGACCTCTGGCCCCAGGCCCACAACCTCTCCACCCATGATGATTTCACATTACAGAACACTAGGACTGACCACTGAGATGAGGCTAGGACTGGGTTTACTCTGGCTGAGACCAAGGGCTAACTGCAGCCGATCCCAGCTTGAGTCAGTTCAATGTCAGGGAGAAGGGGAAGCCACATGGCCTTCAGCAGACCACTCGTATTGCCAGTCTGGCCTGAGCCAGCTTCCCTGGGTCTCACTGCCTGTGTGTGAACAGCAGTCCCTTTAGCCCATATCCTGAGATGTCCCTGCAACTGTAAGGAAATGAGGAAACCTGTCCCAGCTGGTCAGAACGCTTCTCAGGTGACCACCCCACCTCCTGGTTTAATGACTGCCAGTCCCATCCTCCTCTGTCTTCTGCCTAACCCCCAGGAGCCAGCTGAGAGCACCCCCGCTTGATGTCCCTGAGCAAGAACTTCAGGCCTCCCATCCAAGGGTTCCCCTGGCCCCTTCTTCCAGGGCTAACTGCCCCAGAGGCCCAGCTGAGCCATGCATGGTGTGCCATGGTGACATGTGTGGCTTCTCCGGTGGCCATGGTCACTTAGACCCTTCGAAAGACCCCGGGGGTCAGGAGTCAAGCCACCTGGCTTTCGTCTCTATCCTCTGCCACCATGGAAGACTTTGGTGATCTGTAGTTTTCAAACCAGTTCCACACTCAGGATCTTTTTTTCTGTCGTGATCTTATTTGATTCCCAAATGGCCCTAAGAAGACACCAAGGTGATGTGGTTTCATCCCCACACTGCAGATGAGGAAACTGACATTCATTCTGGAGCCTGAATTAGAATCCACACTCCTTGCCCAGCATTCCCCCTTCCTCTCCGCATCTAGGCACGGTCTAAGGATGATGAAATGATGACAGACGATATCGGAAGCTGATCTTTGAATCTTAGGGAGACAGGTGTCATAGACGTAGAAGTGATTGTCACAGCCAGTATCTACGTGAACAGATTTATAAAGTCATTTGCCAGTGGCTCAATTTGAGCTCACAAAGTCCAGAAATGCTATGGGAGTCTGTTCTTTAACTCCCAAGGACACCGTGGGCCTCTGAAAATTACCCTGGGCTGGTAAGCTGGCAGCATGTTCTGTAAGCCTTTACCTTGCCCCCTCTTTTTAGGTATCATTGGAATAGGAATAAAATAATAATGATGAAAATAAACATTTATTGGGCACATAATATATTCAAAGCCCTGGGCCAAACACATCCCATGCATTACTTTTCTTATTGATCATCTCAACCTCATAGCATAGGGACATCTCTCCGTTTTCAGAAGAAGAGACTGAAGTTCAAGGGTGTTAAGTAATTTGCCCAAAGACATAGCTTGTAAGTGGCAATCAGCACTTGAACTCGGATCTGTATTTCTCCAGAGCTGGAGCTTAGGACCCTCCTCCTCCCGCCCTCCTGTCTTGAGGGCCAGCCCTAGGCTTAGGCCTCGGCGAAGGTGCCCATGGAAGCGATTCTCCCATCGGCAGCCGACCCCAGAGTCTGGTCAACCAGGTGGCCGATGACTGAGTCCTGGTACATACTGACCTCTCGCCTCCTTTCCAGGAAGTTGTCTCTGCTCGGTCACTGAAGCAGGTGCTGCGGGTGGCCTCCCCACACCCACCTCCCTTACCATTTCAGGGCACCCTGGCCCTGAGCGTGCTGCTAGCTGACATTGTCTTCATCTCTTTGCCCGAGGATTTTCTCTGACGGCCCGGCTCCTCTTTCTTTGTAGGGAAGACCAGAAATGTTAGGGAATTAACACCCCCCTGGGAGCAGCCTTCAACCGATGACTGATGGGAGTTGGTGCATAAACACCCCAGCTCCCTCGCTCCCTGGGCGGTCCAACAGCGGGCCACGCTCCCTTCTAGGTCTCGGAGCCCCCATCAGGCTGGGCCCCACTCACCCACCGCGGTAACTGGCTCGATAATGCCCCACTGCCTTTCTTTCCCTCCTGGTGTCCCTGCATTCAAATATGTGTCTCAGGATGGGCTTCTGGAGGAACCCAAATTAACCCCCTTCCTCCCCACTCTCAGCAGTACCAGAGCAGACAAGTGATGGGGGATCGGATTAGGGTGCAGATGCCATTTTCCTTCGCAAATCCCCTGACGGCCCCCCAGCACCCTCCAGATGGGGTCCAGAGCCTCTAAGCTGGCATGCTCTGGCCGCTGCCCACCTCACCTTTGGACACCCCTCTTCCCACAAGGCTTCAGCCATAAGATAGTTTCGCACTTGCGGGACTCTGCCCACACAGCTCCCTCAACCATGCAGGTTTTCTCAGAGCCCGTCCTTTCTACCCAGTGAATATCTGCTCGTCTTCCAAGACTCCTCTCAAGGGTCACTTCCTCCTGGGAAGTCATTCCTGACACCCGCCCCCCCACCCGCCCAGGGAAGTGATCCCTCCCTAGGGAGCCCCCAGCTGACCTAAGCCTGCCTCTGTCCCAGCCCTGGTGATCCATCGGGTGACATATGTGTGTATGGAGTCAACTTTCCCCCCAGATGCCGAGCTTCTTGAGGGCAGGGGCCAGTCTCATTCACCATTAATGTCAGACTGGCCCCCTAATAAATGTATCTGAAATGAACGACAGACAGTCTGTCTGAGAGGAGGGGCGGCGGGGAGCAGCTCAGGCAGATTGACTCCATAGTGCAGGTTTGTTTGATTCTGTGATGATCTCCAAACCTGTTCCTGCTCCAGTAGCCTGACAGCTGGGCCCAGTTAGTGACATGGCCCCATTGCTCTGTCCCCCTTCCCCTCAGCCCTGTCTGCCCTGGTCTAAACCCTGCCCTGGTTTAAAGGTTAGCCAACCTTTAAACGGGGGTCTCCTCTGTGCCAACCGCATCCCAGGCGATCAATGGAGAGGACCTGATATTCTGGAAGGAGCACCGGCCTGGATTTAAGCCCACCTGGGATCTTCAGCAGGTTGCTTAGCCTCTATTTTCCCATCAGAATCTCAGGTTCCCCTGCTGTCACAGGGGGAAAAAATACAACTGTCTCCCTTCCAGGGGCGCTGTAAGCATTCAAGACGATAACCGCGAAAGGGCCCGGCACATCTCCTGGAATGTGAGGGTGCTCTCCTGGAAGGCGGAGGTGCTCTCCATGAGTAACTGCACAGGATATTGGAGACTTCTGCCAAGTTTAGCCTAGTCACTCCATTTCACAGCTGGGCAAACTAAGGCCCAGAGAGCAGTCATCCCCCCAAGGTCACAGAGCTTACCAGGGACAGAACTGGAGTTCCGAGCTCCTCGGCTGTGCTCTTTCCTTCACCCCAGGTGGCTTCTTTGCAGCCCTCCTTGTTTAGCTAAAATAGTTTAAAATGTCTTCCCTTCCCACCTGTCCCCACGGTGGGTCCCTGTGCAGAGTTTACCAAAGGTTCCGCACCTACTACCCCGGCCCTGGCCAGTCTCCCCCACACCTGACACCCACACCTGCTCCCCCTTCACCAGCAAAGACACATCCTCTCCCCAGGCGTGGAACTCAGGACTGCAGGGCGGAGGGGGCTGAGAGGGGCCAGAGGGCAGGGGCTGGGGGTGGGAAGTCTCTCTCACATGATATTCTCCCCAGAGGGCAAACTCTCTCAGCAGGAAGTCCAGACATGGGACCGGCTGGGAGACAGGATGACCCCATATTCATTCCGCAAATGTCTGCTGACCTCCCACAACGCCCTAGGCTCTGTGCTAGACTTTGGGGATCCAGAGCGAACCCAGTCCTTATCTGCACCCCCAAGATGCTCAGGGTCGGGCAGGGAAGCAAGCAGGCAAAGAAGGATGTGCTTGTGTGAGAGCAAACACCCCTTGAGGCAAACCTGGACGTGGGGGCGACGGTCCACTCCCCATCTTGGTGGCCGCGAGACCTAGCAGCAAACCCCGGGTCCCCCCCACCGAGAATGTCTGGGATTGGATCAACTTGTAGCAGGAGGCCTGTTTCTGGAGAAGGAAGCTGGGGAGACCATCCTCTCACCAACCCTAGCCTTCTTTCTCCTCCCCTCCCCGACAGCCCCAGCTCCTGCCCCTCCCCCTCCCCCCTCGAATCATTCTATTAATAACTTGTGATACCATTAGCTTTTGCTGTCACCAGCACTGACAACTCAGAAGCCCCCGAGAGCTGTCTGCAAAGACACAATAAATGAGAACTCTTAATTAACACCTTCCTTAACTAAATAAATTAATTTTATGCGGTCGTGATGTCAGCAATGTGACTTGCTGATGACAGAGGCGACTTGGAGAGACTCGGCAAAGGCCGCAGGGCGGGTGCCACTTGTTAACCTCTGCGGGCATCGGAGGGCAGGGCGGCTTCGGGGCAAGTGCCTGGCGCCCGGGCAGGGAACCTGGGACCGAGCAGCAGAGTCAGACAAGCTGGTGATGCTACCCCAGATGGGAGGGCGGGGACTTCCTCAGCTTTCCCTCTACCTCCTGAGTGGCCTTGGCAGGCTGCTTAGCTTCTCTGGGTCTCTGTCTTCCTCATCTGCAAAATGGGCATCTTCTCTTGTCATGCCTCTTTCTCAGGACTACGGAGAAGACTAAAAGATCCTGGTCAGGAAGGGGTTTTATAAACTTTAAAGTGCTGTGCGCAGGGGAGAAACGGGGATGACACCCCCTTCTGCCGCTGGAGACTCAGTGCTGTGCTTCCCTCATCACACAGGCACAGGAAGAAACGGACCCCAGGCAGCCCCGAGCTTCCCCAAGGACACCCCGGGGACAAGGAGGACACCTCCGACACCATTGCCCTCAAAGAACCTCCAGGGACCACCCGCTCAGCTGAGTGCTTAGAGCAAATGAGGCCAGGACGGCAGCGCTCGTCCCACTGGCTCCCACCCCAGAGGATATCTGTCCTGGCCCCAGGCTGACCCTGTCCCTGCCCCCCCCCCCCCCGCCACCTGTGGGAGCCTCTGATCTAGCCCTGGGTCGAAGACCTGAAATCAGCCCCAGGCTCTGACTTCAACCCTGACCCTGAGAACTCAGCCCCTGCTCTGCCCAGGCCCTGACCAAATTCTTCATTTAGGATCCAGCGCGAGTCTCCAGCAATAATAGCCTTGTCCCCAGCCCCTGGCCAAGCCCCCAGTCCAGCCCACTCTGGCATCCCTCTGTCCCAATGCCAGCTCAGGCCCTGGCCGGGTGCCAGGCCCCGGACACTGTCCTCCCCAGCCCCTCAGGACCATACTGCGCTCTAACCCACACCAGCCTCACCCTGGGGGAAGTGGAGAGGCCCCCCCCTCATCTGTGGTTCACACAGTAGGCACCTCCCACCCTCTTGCCCATCCTATCCCTCCGACACGCGCAGGTCATTAGCCACTCACCCCAGACAGCGCCATTCCCAGGGATCAGGGCACAGAGACAGCAAGCAATCCACCAAGGACCACACAGCACAGTTGTGGGGAAAGCAAGGACTGAGACAGTCACCTAGCGATTTCCCTGCCTCCCTCTGAGCGGGAGGAAGAGTTCACTGTCCTCACCGTCCCGTCCCGAGCAGGGGAAGCGATAGTTCTAAGGCATTCCTTCATCCACTCACTCACATGTTTGCTGACGGCCTGCCACATGCCACGCCCTCCGGGCAGTGGGCGGGGCAGGCAAAATAGACACGACTCCCTCCCACTGTCCTGGGGCTCACAGGCTGCAAAGGTAAGACTTGTTCCCTAGAATCTGCACCAAATGTTTCACGGTTGCTACCTCACTCCTCCCAATACACACACACACACACACACACACACACACACACACACTTTTCTGGGTGGGCAAAGTGAGGCATGCGAGGGAATCTTCAGAGAGGCATGCGGGGGAAGCTGACCTCAAGGAGCCCCTCCAGCAGCTGTAATGGCACAGGATTGGGGGAGGTCACAGAATCTCCCTGTCCCTCTGTGATGCCACCAGGAAAGAGGCCCTTGTGGGTGGCTGTGGGCACACAGACAGCCGCGTGCGTGGTGAGGCCCGGGTGGGGAAGGAATGAGCCGTGATGTCATCACATCTCTGGGTCCAGGGTTGACCGTCAGTAACCCGGCCCAGAGCCCTCATCGCGAGAGCCAGGAAGGAGTCACTGGGAATGGAAGCTGGGCCAGGGCTTCAGGGCAACGGCCACCAGCCCCTGGCACGTGTGGGCCTCTGAGCCAGGCAGAGTGTCAGACAGGCTGTTAGGCCTGGCTTGTGGATCACGACCGTACTGCCCGAGCTTCTTGGTCTCCTGGACTCCAGTTCTCCCGACTTCCCGCGAGCCTCCTCTACCTTGAAGGGGGTCCAGTCAGAGCCCGGATCGTTCTGCCCAGGAAGCAGCAGACCAAAGCTTGAGTCCTAGTTACGTGTGAACAGCTGTGTGACATGGGTCAAGTCACCTACCTTCGTGCATTTCAGTGTCCCCGTCTAAGAAATGGGGCTCCTAGTGCCCTTCTCACAAGGCTGTGGTGGCATCAGAGATGGTCACCGATATTGGCTCAGTGCTGGGGACACAATGAGTGCCTAGCCGCTGAGAGTTATCCCATCTTTTCACAAAGCCAGCCTTCACAGCCCAGAGACCCAGGGACACAGCCCCCAGAGTGGGGAGTGTCCTCGAGATGCCTGAGGTTCCTTTGCCCCAAACCCCTCCATAGCCTCCCTTCAGGTGGTCCTTGCCTTAGGGTTGTATGCCCCGAGGGATGGAGCTCTCACTACCCAAGGCAGACGTTGTGAACTAGCTCAGTGTGAGGGAGGGTTCTCCTACTAAGTTGGAACGTGACTCCTTGGAACATCCACATGCCCCAAGTAGTCTGTACCTGTGCCTGGTGACCCCCTCCACCTGTGGCCATCACCAGAGTCTATGCCTGACTTCAGCCTCTCTGGCCTTTCATTCAGGGCGTCTTGGGGAAAGTCAACCTGAGGACCAAGGTAACCCCGGTGTCACTCCCTTTCCCCTCGCTTTGATATCTTTCCCCCTCGTCCCCAGTTGTCACACTGAGCTCTCCCGATGCCCCAGGGTGTCCAATACCTCCACTCGCATGGAACTGGAACATTACAGCCCTAACAAGTATTCCTTCTCCTGTGCCTCCATTTTGGAAGCTGGGACTGTTGACCTAATTCATCCAAAGGAATGACTTCCTAATGGTGGAATTATGGACATTAGGGCGTCTTGGTGGGAGGGAGATTTGTGGATAAGGGCCTTCCTGATGCCCCTCCAATCACACCCTATGGGCTGTCTTGCTTCCCTTCAGGGTAAGATTTTTCCTACACGGAGCCTTGGGCATGCTTTGGATCTGAAGCCTGCTCTTCAGCAGGAGGGCTTAGCCAAAGCAGCTGGGACAGCTGCAGCTTTAAGAATAACTTCTGAGCCCGCAGAAGGGAGGAGTGGAAGGGATTGATTTTTGGGTCCTCCTGGAGACTCAGATCTGAAATCGATCTGGCAATTAATAGGCCAGGTGTGAAGTGGCTTCTGGACTTCAGGCTCCCTACTCACCGCCCCTCCCCCGTTCCTCTCCTCTTCCGAAGGAGGGGCTCTGCTCCCTCTGCGGTACCTCTGCTCCCCCCGCCCCCGCCACCTCCTGGGGCCCTGGTGACAACTGCTGAGGAGTCCAGCTGGTTGCACCTCTTTCAGGGCATTGTCACCTGTGCAGGGCCATATGGTGGGCTGGGAGGGCGAGGCCCAGCTGGCAGGGCTAGATGAGGGAGCAGGGGGGCTCCTCCCCAGGCACACAGCACAACGGTTGGGGTAGCCTGGTCTCCCGGGCATCACCCTGGCCAGGTAGGGGAAGCCTCGAGGGGCCCGTTGCAGCCCCACCACATCCACGTCCACGTCCTAGGTAGGGGAGGAGGATAGAGCAGGGGTATCCAGGGACCACATTCGAGGGCCGATACAGGGGGAGCGGCAAGCTCCTGCCCTGGTGACCAAGCCTGGGGGTGGTGGCAATTGAGAGGCTTCAGCTCAGCCTCCCCCTAGCCAACCCCGCTGCAGCCCTCCCACACCTGGAGAAGAGAGTGGCTTGCAGGGATGGCCTAAAAGGGGCAAGACGGGGTTTCAGAGAAGGAGGGGGCTGTCCAGGAGAGCCACAACACTGCCTTGAAAGAGCCCAGGATAATGGGGGCTCTGTTTTCCCTTTCTGCCCCTCTCCTGTGCCGTATGCACTGGGATGATTCCCCTCTGCTCTTAGCCCTCCAGGCCCCACCTATATACCAGGATGGGGGGTGGTGGGGTGGGGAACCAGAGGATCTGGCTGGGTGGGTGGGGCTGGGTAGGGGACCCTCAGGGCTTCGGTTGTGACACCAGGGTTTTCCAAAGTGGGCAGTGGGTTTTGCCAAATGCAGCATCCCAGAGGCCCCAGGGAAAGTAGGCTGGCTGCAGCCAGGTTCCCAGTGGGCAAGGATTCACTTGAGGTCTTGTACTCCAGCTCCTGGGCTCCAGCTCTGGCCCCTCCCTCCTGGACCGGGACTGCAGCAGGAAGCTTGTGCCTGGAGGAGCTCAGCTCAACCCTGAGTCGCGGCACAGCAGGACCCGGAGCCACCCCAGGGAGAGGCGATGGAGCTCTGGGGCTTTGGGGGCTGCTGGAGCCTCCAGAACAAGGTAGCTGGGCCTTGAGAAAACTCTGTTTCCCAAGGGCTTCATGGGCCACTCCTTGAGCTGAAGCACAGGCTGGTGGCAGCAGTCCCCATCCATAGCTGGAGCCCAGGAGTCCAGAAATTCCAATCATGGGCCTCCATCACCTCTTCTGACCCCAGAGGGACTCCATGAGCCACCCCTCCCCCAACACCTGATCTGAGGAAGCCCTGGCTGAGAGTCTCACCTGCCGAATTCCCCACCAACCCCTGCCTCTAGAGCTCAGTCACCTCCTGGCAGAGGCCAACGGTGAAAACCAAGGGGCCTTGCCCTGGGAGGAGGCAAGAAGGGCAACTTCCTCTTCTTCAAAGACCTAGTAGCTCAGGTATGAGCCAGAGGCATCTGATTCCTCCTCTTCCTCCACCCTTACATCTTCCCTGAATCCTCCTCCTCCTCTCCCTCCACCCTCCCCACCCAGTGAAGGATATAATCATTCTAACACAGCTAACTATGCCTTTTGCCAGATGGCACACGGGTGGTCAGAGAGAAGAGAGCCATCCACCCACCCACACACCCATTCACCCACCCATCCATCCACCCATCCACCCACCCATCCACCCACCCATCCATCCATCCATCCACTCATCCATCCATCCATCCACCCATCCATCCATCCACCCATCCACCCATCCATCCATCCATCCATCCACTCACTCATCCATCCATCCATCTATCCATCCACCCATCCATCCATCTACCCATCCACCCATCCATCCATCCATCCACCCATCCATCCACCCATCCTTCCATCCATCCATCCACCCATCCATCCATCCATCCACCCATCCATCCATCCATCCACTCACTCATCCATCCATCCATCTATCCATCCACCCATCCATCCATCTACCCATCCACCCATCCATCCATCCATCTACCCATCCATCCACCCATTCTTCCATCCATCCATCCACCCATCCATCCATCCACCCATCCACCCATCCATCCATCCACCCATCCATCCATCCATCCACCCATCCATCCATCCACCCATCCACCCATCCATCCATCCACCCACCCATCCTTCCACCCGTCCACCCATCCATCCATCCGTCCACCCATCCACCCATCCATCCATCCACCCATCCATCTATCTATCCACCCATCCATCCATCCACCCATCCATCCACCCATCCATCCTTCCATCCTACATGACCTCTCCCTTAGTGTCAGATCAGGGGCCAGGCAGACCAAGAAGGAATCCAACAGGGCCTCTCTCCCCAGGAAACTCCAGGCCAGCAGCCCTGGGGCAGAGTAGGGTGGGCAAGGCCCCATGGCACCCAGACACCAGCATCTATTCTTTCCAAGGAGACCAAGATAAAGTCAACCAGTTGCCAGGGGGTGACTTGGGCAGCCCCTGTACCCACCATCCAAGGGGTTACCGAGTGGCCGAGAAAAACACTCGGAGGTCATCTAGGACAAGCCCCCCATTGGATGGGAGCAATGCAGCATGCCGAGTGAAGAGAACAGTGTGAGCGGACGTCAGGAGTACAATAATCAAGTCAGAGTACAGTGCCCGAGGGCAGAACGGGGGACACAGCAGCCCAGCTAAAGAGCTGGAGTGAAGGGAGTCTTCCAGGAATGGGTAGGAGGTTGTCACCCCCTGTGCTATCACTCACGTTCCATCACCAGCTCCCCTCTGCCCTGCATAGCATGCAGGGGTCACCCCGGGTCCACTGATGTGTATCTCTTCCTTTCCCTCCAGGAGACCTCTCTCTCTGGCCAACTGGCTGGCAGTCGATAGATGCCTTCACAACCCCCATTACATCTCCATTGCCCAAATTTCTTTCCCTCATTTTTCTTGCTAAAAGACAGTTTTTAAAAATGAGTCCCTGAGCTCAGCCCTTTCCAGCCTCGTTAATTTCGTGCCCCACCTCATTTGTTCGGGGGACCTACTTTCCCCTCGCCCGCTGCCGCCTTCCTCCCGCCAGCTATATTGGGATCTCTGTTCCGTCCTCAGTAACCTTGTGCGCCGCTCAGAGTTCTGCGGGTGTTTTTCCCTGCCAAGGAACTCTGGACTCGAAGGAACCACAGAGGTCATCTGTTCGCATCCAACCCCCTCCTCATGCCCGAAACTGGAGTCCCTTTTCCAGCATCCCTGCCCAAGGTTATCCGGTCCCAGGTGCATTCCTCCAAGGACAGGCGGCTCGCTGTCCACAAGACAGGCTTGCTGCTGCAGGGAAGCTTTCCCTGGGCCCAGGTGCTTCCAGAAAGGTGGGCCCGACCTGAGACTCCTTGCCGTACTTCCCTCTGTGTGTCTTGTCTGTCTCTCCCCCACACCGCCATCAGCCTCCAAGAGCAGGGCTCATGTCATTTCTTGGGTGTCCCTCAGACCACATGTTCTTCGGGTCCCTTGGATGTACAGGACATATTCTTTGCTTTCAGTATCGCCGATGGTGGGGCTCTCGCGCCTGTCCCCGTGCCTCCAGCAGCCACCGGGGGCAGTGGCGACCCAGAAGCTTCATCCTCATTTCAGCTGAAAACTGCCTCTTGTTCTTCCCCATTTTTGACCTCTGCCAGAGCACCCAGAGCAAGTAGAATTCCTCTTCAGATGCTTGAGAGAAGCCATCCCAGTCCCCCCAAGTTCAACTCCAGAATTTCTTCAGTCATCCTGCCCCCCGGCCCGGGTTTTGTGGCTCAGGCACCACCCGGTCCTCTCCAGAGGACACAGGGCAGTCTACTGATGCCCGCCCACAGGTGTGGTCCCTCGGGCAGTGGTCTGAGCAAAGCCAGACAGATGTCACCTGCTAACGCAGCGTGAACTTGCACACTAGAGCTTTGGCCGCGCTGTTCCCACTTCTGACTCACGTGCTCCTGTCTCCCCAGGACAGCCAGGCACTGGGCAGCCTCACCCACTACCCTTCTCGAGAGGACAAAGCACGCAGGGACCAGGGCCCTTTCTCATCCATGAACCCCCAAGGACTACGCCCGCTATCTCTACACCTCATCTTTCTCTTGCCCCTCACCCCTGCTTTTGGGCCCACACACACCAGAGAAGCTGGTGACCGGGCTCACCAGCCTCCCAACTGTGACCCTGGGCCCCTGACAGCTGCCGCTGCTGCATGTCACTCAGGGTGCCTGCCATACCCACGTGCCCTTATAGCTACGATGATCCTGCCCACACCCTCCAGATGGCACTGACCGGACCGGGGTGCACACGTGGCCCTCCACGGGCAGCCTGGGGCAGATCACGTGGCCCGGCCCAGGCCTCGGCCAGTAGGGTGGAGACCGTCAGACATGATGGGGTCCGGGCTGAGGATTTGTTGATCTAGAGCAAGGAGGATGAGCAGGCGAGCCCAGGGAGAGGCTGTTCCGGGAGATGGGGGGCAGGGAGGAGGACGGAGAGACCACTGACAAAAGCAGCCCTGAGCTGCTGGCCCCCAGCTCCTGCCTTTCCTGCTGGGAGACTCCTGTGTCTGATAGCCCCTGGGACGAACTTCTGGCCTGCATGACTAAGTGCTCTGGGGCCCCTGGCAGTTGGAAACCCTTCCCCTGTGGGCTCGTCAGCAACCATTTTGTGTCATGGCCTGTACACGGGGATCCTCAGGGCTCCTGAGCTCCTCAGGGGCTGATTCCTTCTACTGACCGAGGGCCATCTGAGCAGCCCGTGGCCCCTTGGTGGGGAAAGAGAGCTGAGGAGACAGGCAACCAGAGAATACCGGACAGGGGCATGGAGGGGGCCGTGCAGTACAGGGACCTCACGGGGCCACGTCCCCTCTTGGGGGACCCATCGGGATTACTTGCTATGGCCCTGAATTCAGGTCCTCTGTCCCCAGGGCCTCCTCCAAGCCCACACCAAGTACACCACAGGAGTTCCCATAGCTGGGAGAAAGGCTGAGGATCTCTTGGGGGTGTTGAGGCAAGAAAAAGACTTGAGAAGCGTGGCCTGGCCAGGCTCCATCGTGGACAAGGGAGGAAAACGAGGCTCAAGAGGGTGGCTGAGGCCAAGGGTGGAGATGGCCAGGCAGAGCAGGCACAAACACCGGCCCCTGATGGAGGCTCGATGTTTCAAGCACATCTCGCAGCTCTCTGGGGAGATCTGGTTTCCTTCCTGGTTTCTGCACGACCTTGGGCCAGTCACCTCCACTCCACGCACCTGGTTTCCTCCTGCATCTTAAAGAGGCCTGAAGCTCAGTGTCAGGGATGTGGAGTTGGGAGAGCCCAGCTGCCACCTGTGCAGGGGGAGCAGGGCCGGGGGACCTTCCAGGGCCAAGGACCCCTGCTCCCCCACCCCCCGCAGGGCTGGTCAGAGGAGACCGCGCCAGCAGCCTGGGCCAGAGGCACCTGCTCGGGACTCCTCACCTACGGGGCGTGTGTGCCTGGCTGACCCGCCTCCCCTGCCCACGGCTCTAGTGGCTCCAGAAACTTTTCACCCTGGCCTATCACCCCATCTTAGTTCCGGGGGCAGGGTGTATGCATGTGTGCAGGATGGTGTGGGAGCGTGGGGGGACCGAAGGTGCCTGTGTGCAGATGGAGGTGTGTGTGTGTGTGTGTGTGCAAAGGGAGGTGTGTGTGTGTGTGGATGGAAGGGTGTGTGTGTGGATGGAGGGGTGTGTGTGTGGTTGGAGGTGTGTGTGTGTGTGTGTGTGTGTGGAGAGAGGTGTGTGTGTGTGTATGGAGGTGGGTGTGGGTGTCTGAAGGTGTGTGTGTGTGTGTGTGTGTGTGGATGGAGGGGTGTGTGTGTGTGTGTGTGTGGATGGAGGTATATGTGTGTGTGTAGATGGAGGGGTGTGTGTGTGTGTGTGGGGATGGAGGGGTGTGTCTGTGGGTGGAGCAGTATGTGTGTGTGTGTGTGTGGATGGAGGGGTGTGTGTGTGGATGGAGGGGTATGTGTGTGGATGGAGGTGTGTATGTGTGTGTGTGTGTGTGTGCAGATGGAGGGGTGTGTGTGTGTGTGTGTGGATAGAGGTGTGTGTGTGTATGGAGGTGGGTGTGGGTGTCTGAAGCTGTGTGTGTGTGTAGATGGAGGTGTGTGTGTGTGTGTGTGCAGATGGAGGTGTGTGTGTGTGTGTGGATGGAGGTGCGTGTGTGTGTGTGTGTGGATGGAGGTGTATGTGTGTGTGTAGATGGAGGGTGTGTGTGTGTGTGTGTGGATGGAGGTGTGTGTGTGGATGGAGGTGTGTGTGTGTGTAGATGGAGGGGTGTGTGTGTGTGTGTGTATAGAGGTGTGTGTGTGTGTGTGTGTATGGAGGTGTATGTGTGTGTAGATGGAGAGGTGTGTGTGTGTGTGTGTGCGTGCAGGTGGAGGTGGGTATGGGTGTGCATACTTGGGGTGGAAACCATGAGGAAACTTGTGTGTTGCTCGGGGAATATTCTACAAAGAGCAAGAGTGGGGATTCACCCTGCTGGCAAGCTGAGCTGGGCACGCACTAGTCCTGCCACAGGGTCTCCATGTAAAGGCTCAGCCACTGCGTTCATCTGATGTGTCTGAGCCACACAGCACACGGCAGGAAGGAAGAGCGACGGGGAAGGACACCGGGGCTCCGAGAAGGGCCGCAGTTTGGCCAAGGTCCGTGCTGAGGCCAGCAAGGGGCCGGAGTCGACAGACTCCCAGGTTGATGCTACCCCTTCTTCGGACGATGCTTGCTACCGTCCCCTAACTCTGCTGAGTGACAGGCAGGACCCTGGGCTGAAGCCCAACTACAGTGAGCTTTGGACCCCAGCCCAGCCCCTCTGAGGACCGGGGCCCAAAAGGGACGCTCTTCACCTCCAAAGGGGTCCTGGGGCCTCCCCTTGCACAGGCAGAGGCCCCCACCTGGGGAGCCAGCCCCCTCCACCTTCTCCTTCTGAGCCAGGGCCCGAGGAAGCAGGTGGGGTGACAGAGCACTGCCGGGGGCCTGGTGGGAGGAGGGGGGCCAGGCTGACGGACAGCTAGGACAGACAACATGCTGGAAACTGGTGGAGAGCAGGCCCCTTGTCCCTCTGCCGCCCCAGCCCTGCCAGAGAAAGAGACAGGCTCTCATTCCACGTCCCCTCTCGCCACCCCCTCGCCCGCCACCCTGTCCCCATGTGCAGCAAGAAAGAGGCCAAAAGTCTAGGCGTTAATCTCTGGCCAGGAGGAGAAAGCGAAGGCTGGTGCTCCTATGTCAGAGGGTGAAGGACAACCGTGGGCGCAATCTCTCCGGCCACCCAGCCACTCCTGTCCCCATTTTACAGAAAAGGAAAGAGAGGCCCAGAGAAGGGAAACAAGTGGGAAGGGCCCCTGGCGGGTCTGAACTATCATCACGGAGAATTCCTGGTCTAGAGGGTTCCATCTCTGCCCTTCCCAGCTAGTCAGGCTACATTCCCAGGGAAGGAGGCAGTCTAGAATGTTTCTGCCAACTTTGGAGTTCCCTGTGAGGACCAGACCCATGCTAGCGTGGGAGGGGTGCATTGCCTCAAGACACCCTTGTCCCAGTTTGCCCAAGACTTTCCTGGTTTTAGCGCTAAAAGTCTCATGTCCCAGGGAAACCCCTTAGTCCCAGGCCAACCAAGTTGGCCATGCTGCTTTAAACAACAGGGGGACATCTCCCAGTGGTTTCCATGGATTGTGGGGCCAGGCCGGAATCAAAGAGGGTGGGGAAGAGTCTCAGACGCCTTGCCTCTCAGCTCGTTCTCACCGGCCTCTTCTTGAATGCCCCCAACCCCTGGGAGCTCACCACCACATTAAGTACCTTAATTTGCTATGGAGCATCTCCAAGTGCAAGAAAGTTCTTCTGACGGCAGGCTGACAGCTGCCTTCCTGTGGCTTCTCACCCTCCCCTTCCCCCGCCTTCTTCCCACTCCGGAGAGCACCCAGAGGACACATGCCTTCTTCCAGGTCCTTGCCCTTCAGACACTTGAAAGCTGTGATCACACCCCCTGGGGCGTCTTGGGCACATCTTCTCCAGTGAGTGATTTCCGGGCCCTCTCGCTTCATCCAGGCTTGATGTGCTGATGATGAGCGGACAGCAGCCATGGGGGCCCACCTCGTCACCCCACTCTCCCGCCATGCTGTTCTCGTGGCCCTTCCCTGCCTCACGTCCCCTCAGGGCCCCCCAGTTCCAGCCTCGCCATCTGCAAAGTCCATCGGGCCTCAGCTGCTCCCCGCTGCAATCTCGTACGTCTGCCGAGCACCTACTGTGTGCCCGCCTTGTCCTGGATGTCGGGGATATAAGACTGGATGGGACAGATACCACCCCTGACCTCACCGGGACGGCCCGTCTCCTGCACACAGAACACAGCCTCACAAACTGGGTTCTAGGAGATGAGGGGAGGCCTGGGGGGTGTGAGGCTCTCACAGGGATGTGAGGCTCTCCAGGCTCAGTGTCACCCTGAACCAGGTGAAGGGGGAGGAGAGGGCTCCAAAGAGGGCAGTAAATCCTGAGCTTGGAGAGCAGGGCAGCGTGAGGAGGGCGCCCTAAGTGTGATGGGAGCCTCTGGGAGCAGGAGACCTGGTGTGGGAAAACGCTCCCTCCGGCCACCGTGGGAAAAACAGACAATATTGGGATAGAGGCAGGGACAGTGGAGACCAGTGCTGCCATCCTTCCCGCCCCATCCCCACGTGCCCCCAGCCCTGGAGGCCCAGGCATGGGCAGGGTGGGCATTCAGCCCCTAGGGGAGGGGACCGCACTGTCTTCCCCCAGACTTCACCTGTTAGTCTGTCCCTCTCCTGCCTGAACCCTAGATGGACACAGCCCTCTCTCTCCTGCCCTGCACCCTCGGTCTCCTCCACACCGTCAACCTGTCTTGTAAAAGCATCTGAAAGGCCTGGCCACCAGCCACAAAAGCCTTCTCGGGCCTTCTCTCCGGTCGCGTGTGGCTCCTGGAGAAAGCAGGAGGGGGCAGGAGGCTGGCATTCAGCTGCTCCGTAAATCTATCGAAGATAGTTTTTATCACTTCCCGACATTCCTCTGTAAAAGCCACTCAGCTGTGTTTACAAATTAGAGAATTCATTCGATGTCAGGGACCTGGCTAATGGCCTGGGTACATCCAGCAGGGAACAGACGGGGCCCCTCCCGGCTCGGCTCCTGTCTGGCTGAGCAACTTTTGGCACTGAGTCGTGTTCCGGCCTCTGCCTCCCTGTCTGTAAAATGGGGGTGCGGGTGGCTGGGAGGATACGTGGTGTCACAGAGGCACGTGCCTGGCTTGAGCACTGGCACAGAGCAGGCCCCCTCGTAAAGGAAGGCGGCGACGATGCGTACTGAAGACTGTCTGAGGCCAAGGGTCGGGGAAAGGCAATGGGGGCAGAGCTCAAGGCCGGGCTTTCTAGCTCCTGACTAGAATCTCTCTGCCAGGCAGGTGCTCCTGCATCACTGAGTACTTTCTGGGTGAGGATGCCCCGGAAACAACCAGTCTTAGGCACAGAGAGGGATTCTCCTCCCCTCCTCCCTCCTCCTCCTCCTCCTCCCCCTCCTCCTCTTCTTCTCATATAGCAAGCTCCAGATCCTCTCCCCGTAAGGACTCTTTGAGCCTTCCCACATCAAGACTGTTCCAGCCTTAGAAGTTCAGCCATTAGAAGTTCAAGCCCTCCATGCACTGACCAGTTGAGTTTCCCCAGATCTTGGGTTACGAAAGATTCTGAGGCTGCTTCCGGTGGGTTAGTGGTGTTATTCCATTGGCCTGGGACAGCGTGCGGTGGCCCCAAGTACGGCCCCGTTCTTTGCCATCCTTTCAAATCCTAAGCCCCTTCTCCTCTAGATGAGGCAGCTGAGGTTCAAGAAGGGGACTGGAGAGTCAAGAAAGGAGGGGGTGGTGACGTTCCCCAAGCACCCACTGTGTATTACGAGGCAGCCCCCATGTCCACATGCCACCATCCCATCGGACCCTCCCAACGACCCCGAGCATTTGACAAAGGCCAAGGTTAGAGCAGTCACTCAGCAAGCTGTCAGTGCTGTGGCTTCCAGGAGCCCACACACTGGACTCTGGGGTCTCAAAGAACACAGGACAACCAAAGACCAGATCCTTGGAGCAGAGGGGGCCAGAGGCGCAGGGTGCAGATGGAATGGTGCAGCCGGAGGCCACGGGGACCTCACAGAGGGGGGATAAATCACTGCGGGCTGGAGGCGTCCCCCGGCAGGAGTCTCTTATTTATCACTTGAGAGGTTAAATGGTAAATCATTCGTGGTACCGCAAAGGCCCATCACCCTCCAATTTGAACAATGCTGGGAACTTTTCAGGGAGCTGCTGAGAAACCGTGGAAAGTTGGACAATGGTGGCTCAGCCTGTCCCATCTCAGAGAGGAGGAAGTGAGGCTCAGGGAGGTCCTCTCCCCGCTGGGCGGGGGTGGGGGAGTGGTTGTGGGGGAGGTGGGACCATGTTTCTTAGCTTGCCTTCCAGACAAAGGGCATCATGCCGTCCCTCATTCCTCCTCCTCCTCCCCAACACTCTTTCCCCCGTGAGGCCACTATGTCCAGTGCTTGCTTGGGCAGCACGCACGCGGGCATCGGGGTGACACGGAGAAGTCAGCATGGCCCTGCACAAGGATGGCACACAAAGTCAGCCTCAGCCCATGTTTAAAAAAGAAACAAAAAAGCAGGGGGCTCCTGGGTGACTCAGCTGTTTGAGTATCTGACTCTTGATTTCGGCTCAGGCCATGATCTCACGGTTTGTGGGATCGAGCCCTGCACCAGGCTTTGAGCTGAGAGTGGATCCTGCTTGGGATTTGCTTTCTCTTTCTCTCTCTGCCCCTTCCCCACACATGCACTCTCAAAAAGAGAAAAGAAGGAAAGGGAAGGGAAGGGAAGGGAAGGGAAAGGGAAGGGAAGGAAAGGGGAAGGGAAGGAAATGGGAAGGGAAGGAAAGGGGAAGGGAAGGGAAGGAAAGGGAAGGGAAGGGAAGGGAAGGAAGGGGGAAGGGAAGGAAAGGGGAAGGGAAGGGAAGGGGAAGGGAAGGAAAGGGGAAGGGAAGGGAAGGGAAAGGGAAGGGAAGGGGAAGGGAAGGGAAGGGAAGGAAAGGGGAAGGGAAGGAAAGGGGAAGGGAAGGGAAGGGAAGGGGAAGGGAAGGGAAGGGAAGGGAAGGGAAGAGAAGGGAAGGGAAAGGGGAAGGGGAAGGGGAAAGGGAAGGGGAAAGGGAAAGGGAAAGGGAAGGAAAGGAAAGGGGAAGGGAAGGGGAAAGGGAAAGGGAAAGGGAAAGGGAAAGGGAAGGGGAAGGGGAAGGGGAAGGGGAAGGGAAGGGAAAGGAAGGAAAGGAAAGGAAAGGAAAGGAAAGGAAGCTTGTTGTCTTCAGCTTTCCTACTGCCCATCTCAAGTCAAGGAAAGCTTCTGCTGGGGCCAAATTCTGGCACAGGAACACTCGCAGGGCAGAGACTGTCATCAACTGAAAGGAGGTGAGAATAAAAGCATCTCCCTTCTGGGGTCACTGAGTAAAATCAGACATGGGCACGAGCGTGAACCTGACACAAATAAGCAGCGTCATTATTTTGTCGTCCCCGCCTCTGCCGTGCTGATGTCCGCCCAGCTGCCCAGCGACAGCGCACAGTGGGCCCACAGGAGAGTGCGATGAATGTGTGATCAAGTGAATGAATTGCTGAACGAAGCAATGCAGCACCTGGGCTCTCTGTTCCTTCGTCTGTGGGATGGGATGGTCACAGTAACCCCACGAGGCTGCCATAAGGCTCAGGACCCCCCACGACACTTCCCACGGAGGGCACGCCAAGCACTCCATACGCAGGAGCTGTTATTTTAAGGAAAGACCTTTAGCCTCTCGGAGATCATAAGCTAATTGCCTCTCCCTCGTCGGCCTTCACCCCCAGCTCCCAGATGAACCACAGGTCAGCCCATGGCCCCTGAAACCCAATCACTGTCTGATAAAGCCCAGAGGCTTTGTGCAGTCACGTGCCCCACCCCCCCCACACACACACACTATCAGGAGCAGGTGTCATAGAAAATCAGGGTGACTTGGGTTTGAAAGATTCTGCGTGTAATTCTTGAGTTTTGTTTTGGAAGATGAAGTCATCGTGTGTGACACAAATCAATATAAACATCAATGTGCACTGGCCTGGCCAGCCTACAGTATAAAGGAGGTGACACTGCCCCAGCCCAGAAAGATCTGGGAGGCCGAGGAAGGGGCAGGGCTCTCCTGTGTGCTTGTGCCCGGTCCCTGCCTGTGGTCCTGATCCCTTCCCGGGACCACCCTGGCTGGATCTCTGCCTCACAGGGACCCTCTGTGTTCTGGGCAGAAGTAGGCTCAGGGACGCATCTCTCTCCAGGTCTGGGCCATCCTGGGCCACCTGAAGCAGCCTCCTTAGGAGTTCCACATCCCCAAAGTCCCTTCAGTGGCCCACCACCCCTCCCCCAGCTTGTCTTTTCCTTTGGCAAACATTCAGCAAGAGTGTGCTCTGTGCCGGGCAGAGGGCCCAGCCGTGCGGACAGTCCTGCCCCGAAGGGGAGCCTGTCCCTGCAGGTCACTATGTAAATCAGCTCCACTTGTGCTCAGGGCTCAGAGGGCATTGAACGGGGACCTGGTCTCACCGGGCAAGGTGGCATAGCTGAGACAGATGATGAGTCCAGGGGACACGGAAAGTGGAGGGAGGCAGAGGGACCGCTCTTGCAAAGGCAGGAAGTGGAAAAGAACAAGGCACATTCGAAAAGGGGGACAGAAGTCCCGTGCTATGGTGCGGAGTCGGCTGCAGGCCCTGTGCTGGGAACAGGTGCCAAACCTCATCTCAGGTCCCCAGCTCCCCGATCCCCTCACCCCACCTCTGTCTACCCACAACCGCATACACGTTCCCCTTGCAGATCAATTTTTGCCAATGGGTGCCGAGCGCCACTCCAGGTCTCACCATCCAGCAGGTGCATCGGGACCGGGAGTCCCAGTGTAGACTCACCCGGGACATCCACATGAGACTGCTCTGGCTACACCTGCTGCCTGCTCGCACGTGCACAGAGCAGCCCCAATCAGAAACCAGCACCAACACTAGGACATCTCTGAAGACACAGACACTTGTGGCACCAGCAACTTACCGAACTTGGCAGTGGACGAGGCCTCGGTGGGGCACGTCCTCAAGAGCTAAACCTTAGCCCTTCATATATCACCCCAGAAAAGAGATGAAGCAGACCCTTGAGCCTGTGGTTTCGGATTCACTCCAGCTCCTTCTGAAGCCAGCGCAGGGCTGGGTGTGCTTGGACCCCAAGCTCCGCAGCCCAACATGAGTCTCCATCATCGCCTCCTCCAGATAAGCTGCTCCCCTCTCTCCATGCCCCTGGTTGCCTTTGTCCCCATTAAAGGCTGACCCATGAACGTCATTAATCCTCAAGGGCCTGGGGATTAATGGGCCATGAGGCCGCCGGGCCCTGCCCCCTAGGAAACTGGCCCAGGGGAGATTGACATTGAACAATTCAAAATGAGCTCGAAGGCCATTACCTCCCGTGTGCAGTCCTGCCTCTTGCTTCTCCAATTTGAGAGACAGAGACATAGAAACACAGGAGCTGGGGGTGGTGGCGGGGACAAAGAAGTAGAGACTTGGAAGCCAAGAGAGAGATAAATGTGGTGTCATCGCTCACTACTTGTCTGTAACCCTTAATAGGCATCCCGTCTGTCCTGCCCTGCCCAGCACCCAGAACGCAGTGACCCAGGGCAGGCCCAGTGAATGTTCGTTACATGAAGGGAGGAGAAAAACCATAAAGCAAAGAAAGAAGAACGAGAGGAAGAGGCAAGTAGAGGGGTAGCAGGTCCAGGGAGGGGGTGAATGGAGCTGGGTCCCTCACCCTCCCATGTTATGCTCGTGTGTTTTTGGTGACAGCAGAGGCCGAATTATGCGACCGGCCTGGCCCTTCTAACCCAGGACATCAGGCGTCTCTGGTCAAAGGGAAGCCAGGTGCTGAGCTCCTTGCTCCCCCCTCCCCAGCCACCCAGGCCACCCCAGCACCCACAGCTCCAGCCACCCTCCGCCCAGTCAGGGAGCCAGGCCGGGAGGCCAGTTCCTCTGGGTGACTCTCCACCAACCACCCATGTGCAGAGCAAACAAAGCATCCACGTGGGCGTGTATGACTTATGGCTTTAATCTCCCTGATAGAAGGCCTTTAAAGATTATTTCAGGGATGAAAAAAAATAATCCTGGGTAATGAATCACGGCCTTAAGAAGCTGATAAGCAGCAGGGAAGCTGGCGGGGCCTGAGTTCCTGATTTAATTAAAGTCTTACGGATACTCCCTGAAACAAAATCCATTGTAGCCATCAAGGTGATAAAAAGACTGCAGGTTACTTTAAACTAACTCACCTGCCTTGTGAATCTTCTTCCCAGTGAAGAGGACAGATGAGGAGGCGGTGTCCTCGGGACCCAGGGCTGCGTTGCTGCAGAAGGCCCCGTCTGGGGCTGCCAGGGACCCCTGGGGGATAGCAGGTGAGTGACGGAGCCCAAGAGCTAAAGCTGATCTTTAGATCTTTAGAGCCTGGAGGACGTAGGATAATAAGCTCAGACAGGGAGTAGGACCCTGTGAGTCCTTAGGTCACCCGCCGGCCCTCTCTGGGACTCAGGTTCCAATCTAACAGCGGGGGAATGAGTCCAGTTGGTCTCTGAGAGGCATCCCCAAGCTGGCTTTCAGGGTCCTAAGCCCCATGTTCCCCAAGGAGGGGAAGAGACACGGGTGGTGCCTTCACATGGGAAGGCCCTTTTCTCTGGACCCTGCCCGCAACGCCAGCCTCCTGCAGCCCTCGTTCCCCCTTCCCTTCCCTGCCTTTCCTGGTCCCCCCACCATACGCACATGATGACCTGGTAAAAGTTCAGTTGCCAAAGCTCCTGGTCCGGTGAGGGAGTGAGTGGGATATATGTGTCCAGCCAGAATGCACCATGGAAAGCAGGACCCTCAAGGCAGGCAGGAGCTGTGGATTCTTTCCAGCTCCTGGTGGGCTGGACCTAGAAGGACAGAAATAGGGCCCATGAGACTGTGACAACAGTGGCCAGTGGTCTGTTCGTCCTCAGACACTAGCCAGTCCACAGGGAGTGAAAGAGACAGGTGGGTGGGCGAGCTCATGGATGGATGGATGGTTGGATGGGTAAAGAATGGATGATGGATGGACGGACAGGTAAGTGGATCGGTGAGTGAGTAGATGGACGGACAGATGGACAGATGGACAGACAGATGAACAGCATCCGGGGGAGGCGACCGTGAGCCGAAATCGGGTTTGGTTCCCTTGTGCCAGCTCCCTCTCTGATAGCCCTCAGTCCTGGCAGCCTCCGCCAGTGCCCTGTGCTCAGTGCAGATGTGCGAGTGACCCGCCTTGTCCCCGATGATGATGGCCAATGCCACAGGGTCAGGGTTGCCGGATAAATTTGAATTTTAGTTTAATTATGAACAATTCTTAGCAAAATTTTGTCCCAGATGCTGTATTTGGTGGCTACCTGTGGCAACCCTACAAAAGAGTGTCCTCTCGGCCCCGTGCCTGGCAAAGAGCTGCTCCGGAGAGAGGCCCCCACGCAGGCAGTGTGCACGGTGACTTTCTCATTCATGGCCTTCCTCTGGGCCCCAAGGCCCCAGAAGCCTCTGGCCAATGAGTGGGTAAGGAGAGAAGATTCCAGCGGGAAACTGCAGGCTGGGAGGCGGCAGTGCTAAGCCCGGTACCCTCACCAGGGAAGTCCTCCCCGCCTAGCCTGGGACTACAGGCGGGGCTCCCGGGGACCGGCTGCCACCTAGCGGCCAGCATCAGAAAGGCAGGCCGCGGCTCCCAGAGAAGATGGGCAGGTAAATAAATGCCCCCACGAAACAACATCCTCATACACACTTGACAGAAAAGGAAACTGAAGTCCAACTTCCCCCCAAACCCAAACTCGTGTCCAGACCCTAGTATGAAAGCAGCGCCCCTTCTATTCACAGCCACGAAGTGGGCCCCTAAGGCCCGCCCTGTCAGATACATCATTCGCTCACCAGCCTTCTCCGTAGCTCTCTGTTGTCAGTGGAGTAAGTCACCCCTCTCTGTGCTGACGTTTAGAGCCTCTTTAGCCAAGTTCATTTCCCTGACATCTTCTCTGTCTTCTAAATCCTCCTGTGTTCTGCCTCCTGGAACCTTCCCTGGCCCTCCTCTCCCTCCTTCTCTCCAGGCCCCTCCATTGCTGAGGCTGCTGGGCCTCCCTGCCTCCATCCGCCCTGAGGCTCTTCCCCGGCTCCCCATGACCCCCACCCCCTAAGCCGATGGGTCCCTCATCCCCTCAATAAGCTCACCTAATTCTGTACCAGTAAATTCCATCCACCAACAACTCCAAAATGCGTCCCTAGAGCCCAAGTCTCTCCCCGGAGCTCCAGACTCACTCACACTGGGCGCGGTCCACCAGCACCTCCCCTTGGAGCCCAACAGGCCGCTCAGTGAATTCCGAAATGGTCAGAACCTCAGGCCTCCCTCCGAAACCTGCTCACCTTCAGCCTTTCCCATCTCGGTGGCCCCCCGCTCAGTTTGTCAGGCCGAAAATCTCTTCTGTGCAACCCCACGTCCACTCCACCTACAAAGCCTACTGGCGCTGATTTCAATATGAGCCTGGAATCTGACCACTTCTCACCGCCCCCCATGGCAACCTCCATGCAAAGAGGCCAGCCACGCATGCCCACCGTGCAGGGGCACAGAGCCAAGGGCAGGGGAGGCTCCTGTGCCCACCTGGACCCCTGCACAGACCCCCCCGCCCCCCCGCCCCGGGCTGGCCTCCGCACTTCCTCACTCATTGTCTCCTGCAGTCTCGTTTCACTGTTCGTTCATTCATTCACATATTCGTTCATTCATTCATTCACTGATTCACTCAAGGACAGGCAAGGCCCCCGCGGTCATGAAGCTTCCACCGGGTGAAGGCAGGGGATAGGGCGGTGGTACAGAAGACAGATGTTAAACAGCCAGTGAGACACAGCTCATTATTTCTCTGCAATCAAGATCCTTGCTACGAAGCAGAAGTGGAGGGGGTCACAAAAGCAAAGAGCAGGTGGAACCCACGTGCCCTGAAGCAGGGAAAAGCCTTCCCCGAGGAGGGGCATTAAATCTGGGCTGTCAACAACGGTCTGTGATATGTAGACGAAGAGTTGGGGGGGGGGGGGCGGAGAGAAAAGATGCCAGATGCCAGAGAGGTAGGAGGGAGGCAGAGGTGGGAGGAAGTAGGCCCACAGGTGGGGGCGTGTGTGCCCACTGAGGCTGGAGGCCCAACAGCAATTCGACCCTTCTGACCTGTGGGCCTTGGAGGCATTCGGGGTTTTATTCTAGGGGTGGGGGGTTCCAGACCCATCCTTCAGGATCCTGGACCCCTCCATACAGGATTGCCTCAGCACCCCCGATTCTGGCCAAATGGGCAATGAGGGGTTAGTGAGACACCAGGAGCAGAAGCACTATGTCAGGCTGGTGACAGAAATCCTGAAGTCTCCCTGTAAGCCCGAGGCCCAGAGTCTTCCTCCCCAGGATCCCCGGGCGCCTCCCTGTCCCACGCACTTGGTGAGTGCAGAGGCCCCTATGCCAGCCCCAGCCGGTCCAGATGACATGGGCGAAGGGCCCTTGCTGTGGCCTTGATGGCTGTGCTCGCCTTCCTAGAGGCAGGGGTAGACTAAAGGGTGTCAGCTGTCCTGCCGGTTGGGGGTGTTCTCAGGTGCACCCCTTCGGGGGAGGGATCTGGGGTTGCCACAAGAGTGCCCAGGGAGTAAGGAAACCCTTTTCAAGGGGCCTGGGCATACCCACCCCCCGGGGCTCGCAGGCTGACCTACAAGCACCTGTGTGGGGAGTCAGGGAAGAGACCCCAGAGGAAGAGACGGGAGAGACTCTTGCACATGGAGGGAGTGGCAGGAGCAGAGCCCAGCGGAATTCAGGAGCAGCAAGTTGCAGGGCTTTGGCACCTGCTCGGCCAGCCAGGAAGAGAGTCGTCCCTGTCACTTGTGCCCCGCGGGTGCGGCCACACTATGCTAGACGATGCAGCGACAAGGGCATCACGGCCCCATCCCCATGGGGAAGGTCAGTGCTGACCTGGGGTGCGCAGCACCCTCTCAGGAAGGGCTCAGGAACTAGGGGTGGAAGGATGGACGGAGCGAGCCGGGTCTGGCTGTCAGGGGTGGAGGGAGGTAGGAAGGACATACGTGGCCAGGTGGGGAAGACGGCTGAGGACCGAACCTAATTCAGGGTGTGGGTAGCAGTTCGAGGTCAGCACTGAACTTCCCCATGGGGATGGGGCCGTGATGCCCTTGTCGCTGCATCGTCTAGCATAGTGTGGCCACACCCACGGGGCACAAGTGACAGGGACGACTCTCTCCCCGGCTGGCCCAGCAGGTGCCAAGAAACCAGGCTCTTGGTCTGGGGCAGAGTGGATGTTCCCAGGGGCCAGGAGCAATAGGGGAGACAGCAGTTCTTGCCAAGGTGACTCTGGGGAGGGACCGATGATGGAGCAAGGACAGAGGGCAGGCTCCTGGACGGGGATTCCGACAAGTGACATGCAGTCTCGGAAGCCCGGGCGTCAGAGCTAGGGGCACCTGGGATTCCAGCCTGGCTCCTCACCTGCCAACTGGACAGACGATCCTCCTTCCGCCAAAACCATGGGTGGATGGGGGTGACACCGCCAGGCACAGAGCTGTGCACGAATGCCAGGCTTTCTTGAGGGGGCTCTTGGTGAAGCTGGGGTGGAACTGAGACTCACTTGAGGTCCCTGACTTCCTTCTGCAGGAAGAATCAGGAAGGACGGGGAGCTCTCCTATTGTCTGGCCTCCTCCCCAGAACCCACAATGACCCATTGTCCCTCACCTGCCCAGCCCAGCCCCGCCTGCCCTGGGTAAGAGCTGGCTGTGTCCTCCTCCACCCCCACGAGCTCAGGGGGAGGCTGGCTCCGGACTCCTGAGACCATCCCGGGTGCTTGCTCCTGAAGGAACCCCAAGCTCTTTGGTACTGGTTGTTCTCATCAGAAGGAAAACAGGACAGCTTCCCCACCGTTGAAGAACTAAGAGGGCAATAGGACCAGAGCTCTCTTCCTGGTCCTTATCTCTAGGACAGAGAGAGGCAGCTCCCCCAGATCTTGCAAATTAGCCTGGAACAGGTGCCTAGAGTGGCCCAGAAGCTGCAAGCTATCTCTGAACATGTAGCTTAGCCCAGCCTAGCCTGGAACTAGCTCGCAGGCTAGCCCAGCCCCACACATTCGTGCAGGAGACACACGTTATCCCAGGTTAGCCCAGAGACACATGCTATCCTAGAACACCTGGGTGGGTTTGGAGCACCTGTGAGCCCAGGATAGCCCAGGACTCAGGGGTCAGCCCAGCACATGCAAGTTAGGCCAGGTTAGTCCCCGACACGTAGGCTTCCTTGGCACACCCAGGATAGATTACGACAAATAAATTGGTCCAAGAGAACAATTCTTCAAAAAATTTTAAAGCAGTAGAGCTTTCCTTCAAATGAAACCTTCTCACCTAGAGCCCAGTGGTAAAACCGACAAAGTGGGGCTGGCATGGGTTGGGTCGGGGTGCGGTGGGGGGCTTTGGGGGGAGGAGGCAGCGATGCTGGGCGGGGGGGTGGGGGGAGGCCTGCACCGGTGCTCGGAAATACACAACACTCAGCGGCCAGGGAAAGGCCCTGCCTTGGAGCATTTGCTGATGCAAAGGGCTGGTTTGCAGGGTTCCAGGCTCTCGTTAGTGAACTCAGAGCCGGGAAGACATGCCCATAGTTAACTCCACAAGCCTGTGGACCAGCACCAGCACCCAGAGCTACTCACCGAACCTCCTGGGCTCTTCCCTGGACACCCTGGGACTCAGAGGATCTCAACGCTGGGCAGCCCAGGTCCAAGAAACAGAGGTCGGCCCAAGCCTGAGGGTTTGCTAGGCAGTTTCGGGCTTTCGAAGCCTGAGGGCAACCCAGAAAAGCATTTCCGATCCCTGGCAAGGAGAGTGGGAGGTGAAGTCAGTGGGGGAGACGTGGCCGCAAGAATTTCCCGCATGACTTTGACCAAGTCCTCTCTGCCTTCTGGATCCCAGACTCCCCATCTGTACAGAGGAGAGACCTGAGGGCCGTGACCTCTAAGGGGCCCCACTCTGGCCTCTGCAAGTCAGCGGAGTTTGCCTTTGTGACTTCCGGCCTCTGCCCCCTCCCCGGGTCTGGCCCCCTGCTCCCTGCAGAGCCCCAGGCACTGGGTCACCTTCCCTCCACGCCTCGCACACCTGTCCTCAGCTGGCTGGCATCCAAGGGAGTGTACGGGGTTGGACACAGGGTGTGTGTCCTCCTCTGTGAGAGGTGACTCCTACATGCGGTGCTCGCGGCGGCCTTGCATGGGCCAGCCTGATCGACATGTGGTACCTGACGGAGCGACAGGAGGGTGGCCTGTCGTAAGCAGCCCAGGGCACTGGAAGAGCCCAATCTGGGCTTTTGTTTTTCCATTGAAAGATAACGTAAATTATGAAATAGTTTAAACATTCAGAAAAGGACATTTAGCCACGTCCCGGATTTCGATGTCAGTATTAACAAGGGACATGTGTCTCCAGCTCAGAGCACACCCAGCGCCCCTCCCGGCTGCAGTGGGGCGGGTGTGCCTGACGCCTCCCTCACAAGCAGGGGCTCGCGTAGGACAGGGGTGGCTTCTCTGTGCCTCTGCGCTGGGTTGTGTCACACGCACGCTCCTCTGACATCTCATTTACCCTCATAACCACCTGGTGAGGCACGGGTGAAGAAAGATGTATTCCCTCCGTTTCACAGAAGAGGAAACTGAGGCACAGAGGGTGAGACAGCTACCCGAGAGCACGCAGTCCACGGTGGCAGGTCAGCACTAGACCCAGGTCTGTCCCTGAGACGAATGTTCTTTCCCCCATCAGCCCCTTGGTGCCCTCATCTGCTCCCCCCGCCTCGGAGCCTCCAGGAGGGACTATTAATGCCGTCGTGCTGTGTCCAGGCAAACTGGGCCATGCCTCAACCCTACCTTTGAACACATACCGCAAAAGTGGGTTGGGAACCAGCATTGTGCGAGGTACAGAGCAGCTGTGACAAAGAGAAGACACCGTCCTGCCCCAGAGGCGCACACAGATGCCCAGATGCACCCCCAGCGTACGTGTATTGTATCCAAGGGGCTCCACACTGATGCACACAAAGCACAGGGCTGTGAACCGCAGAGCAGGAAGCAGGAAGGGGTTGACTTCATAGAGGAAGTGGAGTTTGATTCAGGTCTTGGAAAGCAAACGTGGTGAGGAGGAGAAGAGGGGGGAGATCCCACCCGGCAGAGGGCCCCCCACATTCAAATGCTCTGTGGTGGGACAGTGTACTGCCCAAGAAGGCAAAGCGAGGGGTTGTGAGAGGGTGAGAAAGCGGGTGGGAAAGATCGAGAAGCATATCGCCTACACACAGATCCACAGGCAAATCAAATCCGGACCATGTTAAAAAAAAAAAAAAAAAAAAAAAAAGGAGAAAACCTCCAAATCAAGGGCAAAAAGCAGCCCAGTAAAAAGAGCATCGGCCAAGGACCCGAACGGGCACTGTTCAGGGAGCACGTGTCCAGCTGCCCAGGGAGCATGTGAAAAGCTCCCAACCCCATCAATCACGGGGGCAAAGCAAATTGAAACCACAATGGGATCCCATTATACTCCCACCACCGTGGCTCCAATTAAGAAGGAATGCGAGCTTCCAGCGTGGACAAGAATGTGGAGCCACCAGAATTCTCACACGCCGCTCGTGGGCACGTTAATTACCCACTTGGCAGTATTTCCGGAAACTAAACACATACCTGGGTTATGATCCGGCAATTCCACTCGCAAGTGTTCACCCGAGAGACGGGAAAGCGGATGACTGCCAAAGGACACGAACAAAATGGTCATCCCAGATTTACCCACGATAGCCGGGAACTGAAAACCAGCCTCAGGCCCATCGGCCGCGGGGTGGTTCAATACGCAAAGGCACATCCGTTCAATGAACTACTACGCAGCCGTGAAAAAGGACAGATTAGGACACACGGAACTGCGCCGATGGATCCCACAGACATAAGGCGGCGTGAAAGAAAGCCGACAGAAACGCGGGTATGCTGTGTGGCTCCATTTGAATAAGCTCAGGGCTATATGAAGTGAATTTGGGGGATCGAGGTCTGAAGAGGGGTTGCCTCCCGGAGATTATTGACTGGAAAGGGGCCCAGGGGAACCTCCTGGGCTGTTGGAATTGTCTGTCCCTTGATCAGTGAGGCATTTACGCACGTAGAAATCCATCGAGCTACCCACTTAAGATCTGAGCACTTCGTACTACAAAATCTGCCCCCCCCCGCCGCCCCATAAAGCGTTTCTTAATCCCTCGAGTTAAAGTTCAAGAACGGAGTGGAGAGAGCGAGGGAAGGAAGGACAACCTCTTGGGAGACTTGTTGCAACACCGCAGGTGAGAGAGCATGAGTAAGCCAGCAGGAAACAGGTGCCAGGCGTGGGCTCAGCTCAGCTCCAGGAGGCCAGAGGAAGATGTCAGCAGTGTGGGCAGCTGGGGGAGGCTCCTGGAAGGAGAAAGAGGGACTCGGCCAGCCGGCAGAGGCGAGGACCCCTTGAGGCACTGACGCATGTCAACATGGCCAGGTGTCGTCTAGACCAGGCACCCCTGCTTCCCGTCTCAGAGGGGGTGAGCTCCCCACACTGGCGGGTTCAACGAGAATAATCGGCCCCCGTTTGTTGGGCCTTTCTGACGTCTGCAAGGCCCTGTGGTGAGAGCTCTCTCATCAAGCCCGGGAAGAAGGCCTTATTCTTCCTATTTCACAGATGGGCAAACTGAGGCTCCGAGGGCTGAGCAGGGGCACCACCTTGCATCCCCATCCCGTTTCACAGATGAGGAGCTGGAAGGTCAGAGTGGTCAGCCAGGACACGGCAAAGGCTCCCGCCGTGCAGTCTCCAAGCCCAGCCTGTCACGTTCGCCTGTTACTCCCCGCCACCGCCCCGTGGGTCCTGGGCACCGGGAGGGTCTGGCTCCGCCCAGGGGATGGGGCAGAGATGAGCAATTCTGAGAGACCCAGAGAATGAGAGAGGAGGGCGGAAGACCAGAGACGCAAAGAAACCGAGAGAAGCAGTAGACAGAGCGGGCGGGGCCAGGTGGCGGGGAAGCAGGTGGTGCCGAGGTGGGAGACGGAGCAGATGTCGCCAGCAGCTGTGAACTCACGAGACAGACGTGAGTTCTGCTGACACAGGCTTGCGGGGCAGGTCCCTGCTCCTGCCTACCCCCACCCGCGCCCGCCCTCTGACCACCCTGGTCCAGGCGGAAATGGGGGCGGAAACTGGGAGAGGATCGGCAGGAGGCCAGGCCAGACTCTCCCAGAGAGACCCCCAGCCAGACCACGTGACCCTGGGCCTCAGCGATCTCATCTGGGCAATGGGCCCCAAAGACCCTGCCAGCGCTGTCAGGCTCTGAGCCACCAAGGCATTTCCCCTGCCCCCAGCCTCACTCCTGCAGAGATGACACCCTGAAGCTCTCCACCCCCTGTCACCCCCCGTCACAGGGAGCCAGAAGGCTCCCTGTGACGTGTAGCCAACTCAGCACTACCAGCCTGGAGCCCCAGGTTCCTTTCCGAAGAACGGGGTGTGCTCTCTTCGGCAGCACATACACTAATGCTGAAACAATATGGACATTAGCACAGCCCAAGGAGGACACACAAAGTCTTGAAGCGTCCCATATAAAAAAGATGAGGCAGGGGCGCCTGGGTGGCCCAGTCAGTTAAGCATCTGACTTCAGCTCAGGTCATGATCTCATGGTTTGTGAGTTCGAGCCCTGCATCGAGCTCTGGGCTGACGGCTTGGAGCCTGGAACCTGCTTCGGATACTGGGTCTCCCTCTCTCTCTGCCCCTCCCCCACTCATGCTCTGTCTTTCTCTCTCAAAAATAAATAAACATTTAAAAAAAAAAAGATGAGACCAAAGGCTGACTGCAGCACCTCCGTCTCCCCGTCCCCCCAGGCAGACCCTTTTCTCATGCTCTGGAGGGAGGGAGGTGCCTTGCGGCTGACTGGAGGGGCCGATGGACAGTAGGGTGTGAGGATGCCAGGGGAAATCCATCAACATCATTGTCACCCCTCCTAGAACTGCCTGGGCTCAAACCAAGCTTTGCCACCTAACAACTGTGTGACCACAGGCAGGTAACTCAACCTCTCTGAGTTGCTCTCAATAACGTGCAGATGAGGTTGCCCACTTTACAGAGCTGGAGTGAAGACTGACTGACCCTGGAGCTGTGGGAGGTGCCCACCCAGTGCCCAGCACTCCGTGGCATGAGGACATCTCCCAGGCACGGGAGCAAAGACGACCATGGAGTTAGAAGGGACTTCAGACAATGCTGACCCCAATCCTCACTCACATCTAGAGAAGGCAGCTGGAAAGCAGGCACAGAGCCCAAGGTTCTGGCTCCCAGGCCAGTGCTCCCTGGTCTAGAAGGAGGCAGGTCGCCTGAAATCACTCCTCCCTCTTCTACAGACACAGCAAATGCTTGCTCCGTGATGGCATCTGGAGATGCCAGGCAAGCGTGGGCCCTGGAACTGCCGCTCCGTGGCTGAGGACTAAAGAACAGCTTTCCCCGGGGCCCTGAGCAGGGCACCTGCTGGAGAAGAGGTGGCCCAGGTGGGATCCGGGCTGCTGGGGCCGGGCTCCCTCTGTCTGGCTGTCTCCTGGGCCCCCCTTTCCCTGGCTGAGGCTCCGGGCTTGGTTAAGCTGTCACTGCCACTTGCATTGTCCCTCTAGGTAGAGTCTAAAAGGGACAAAGGTTACAGGAATCACAAGTCCTCAAAACAGGCTGTCCCTGACGTCAACGGCCTCCTTGGCTCTTTCATGCCTGCCAGCTGCCCTGCGGATCCTCGGCCCAGCCTCTGCCCAACCTCACACGGAGGAGGGGCACTGTTTACAGCCCCTGATTAATTAAACCAATAAACCACCAATGCAAATCTGGCCAAGGGCCAGCTCTTTCGTGCTCCATGCTGAGGGGAGTGCTGCAGGGACTGCTGCAGCAGGAGAACAAGAAAGGGGGAGAGAGAGCGGAGGAAAAGAAGGAAGAAGAGAAAGGCCAGAGAGGAAGGGAGCTCGGAAGCAGGTCGAGTGTCCTGGCCCCCAGACCTCCTCTCCGGACCACATCATGACCCATATCTGCAGTATCCCTCCAGGGTCTTGTTCTCGCCTTCAGGCTCTCCTTCCCACTTGCCACCAACATGGCTTCAGGGAAAGTCTGTTATCAGTCATTTACACCATAGTAAGAATTTGAAGCTGGACAAGACCGCAGAGATGCCCTGATGCCACATCATTTGGGGGACGGAAGAGCTGAGGCTAGGAGGGCTAAATGCCCCAGGGCATCGGTGGCCAGGCTGAAAACTTCTGAGCACCAGGCCTGTACCATGGTCGTCATGCTGCACAGCATCCCCATGTCAAGGTCTTTGGTGGGAAGTCAAAGTGTCTGACTTGGGGGAAAATAAAGGCATATACTAGTGCTAACCAAGGCTGGCTGCCACAGCAGGAGTCCTGCAGGGTCCCTTGCTTCAGCGTCTCTGGGTCTGGGCAGTGTGGGGCCCTGGCAAAGGCCCGGGCGAGCAGCCCTGCTCACCCTATATTCTGGTTTCTCAGGGGACTCGATTGTCAGGAAGCCTGTCCATGAGGGGAGGCTGTGTGGCCTGGGACCAGCCCTGGTCCTCTCTAGGTCTCATTTTCTCCTTCTGGTCACAGGGAACTCGGAATAAACAATCTGTAAGTGACCCTCTAGCTCAGACACTCTTCATCAGGGTCTGTAAGGGGAGAATGACGTCTTTGAGGAGCCGGGGGCCTGGCCTGAACAGAGAGCTTCTGTTTGCAGCCAGAGTCACTTTAGACACCACCAAACTGCTGGATGGGCCCTGGGGTGCAGCCATGAACTCTGAGCGCCCTTCATTTTCCCATCTATAAAATGGGGAAATGACAGGTGTGGATCTCACATGTGGGAGGCTGTGCACTAATGAATGCTTTCAGAGCCTCAGAAGAGAAAAGGGGGAGCCTCTGTGGGGACCAGGGGACATAAGGCAGCAGCCTGGGGGACCCTGACGCCAGGCTGGACACTGGGCCCTGCCCCACTGGTCCAAGAAACACCAGCAACCCAGCAACCTCTAATCTACTAGAGATTTTCCCAGCATTCATTTCCTCCGGGACCTTGAGGAACATCTTCCCCGCTTTGTGCCCTCTACAGCCCTCCTCTGTAAATGGCTCTGAAGCCTTATGACCCAGGTTCCCAACTCCAGGGAAAGTGACAGCATTTTACTCATGCCCCTTGATCTGACCATGGTCTGTCGCGTCTTCACACATGCCTACCACTCTGAGGGAAGCAGGGGATTCAAAGGGAAAGTGCCAGCCATCAAAAGGCTATGTCTCCCCTGGGTAGACAGAAAGTTAAAAAAAAAAAAAAAAAAAAACGAGAGAGGTTTAATGTCAACGCGTGTGAAAATGTTAAAATAAACGGCCACCTGGCCCAGATGCCTCGGCACGGAAAGCAAACAGAAGGCCCTGCAGTCTTCTATTTCCTGACCCTGGCAGACATCACGAATAGATCCCACAACTCTTCCCCGCTGAGCCAGGTTGCAGCCTCCTGGCCTTCCTTTCTGGTGCTCCAGGCCGCCCCCAGCCTCCTCACTGGAGTTAGCAAGTGAAACAGGGTTCAGCTCTCCCCAGAGGTCTCAGGGTTATAGCTGGGCTAGCTACGGGAGGCTTCCTGGAGGCGGAAGTCTTCCGTAGGCCTTGAAAGAAGATTCTGGAGAGTTGAAGAGAGCAGAGAGGGTGTTCTAGGAGGCAGGAGCCGTGTCAGTCGGGATCTGGAGAGAAGAATCTGCACAGCATATTCAAGGACGGTGGGATCAGCTGCTGGAAGGGAGAGACATCCAGGAGAGGAGAGGGAGGCAGGGAGGGAGGGGGGTGGGGCGGCCAAAGTCAGGTCCTCGGCCTGCTTGATTGAACCTGAAGCTTCGTCACCTTCCGTATCCACTCCCAGCCCGGGGAGGCCCTGGAGGAGCCTAGGGTGAGCGACGTGGCGCTGGTCGTGGCTGTCAACCTCCCGGGTGACAAGGAAATTTACAAGCTCATTAGAATGGCATGTCGCTGCCCATTCTGAGTTACAGGATAGGTGCCTGAGATGTATAAACCATCTCCTCTCGCTCTGCCCCATGGCTGATTTGCAGCCACATCCAGCCCAGTCCAGCCCCTGGTCCGGGGACAGTGCACCCCATAGGGAGAGCTGTCCTCCATCACTGCACACCAGGGACTGAGTGCAGAACGGCTGCCTCAGACACCAGGGCTTCTAGGGCCAAGGGCAGGTGTGCAACACAACCTCTTCCCCTTCCCCTCCCCCTGGGGCCCCTCCCTAGAAGACCATCCTCTACCCATGCTTTCCTTTAGAACCTATCTTAGCTCTCACCTCTAACAGGGAGCCCACCAGGATTTGTCTGCAAGACCTACCAACTGCACAGAACAACGGGAAACCTGTTTATAGGTCCGACCCAATGCTAACCTGCTCAGGGACTCAGGCAAGCCATCCCTCTACATGGGACTCAGTTTCTCCATCTGTCACCCAGGAAGTCGGACAAGAGAGCCTCTGGGCCTCCAGCAGTGAGAACTCTCCTATCATGTGTGGAGGGGGTCAGGTGCCTGGCTGGCCGAGGGCCACGGGGCCATGTGTAGCCCATGCCCCGTGTCCCACTGCACCCAGAGCCTCGCCCAGGTATTGCCCAGCAACTGAGAAGGATCAGAGGCCCAGGACCTCAGATTTCTGTAGCTGGCGGAGACTTCAAGGACACTATGGTCCAAACTCTGCCTTTCCCAGATGGGCAATGGTGGCCCAGAGAGGGCAATGACTTGCCCGAGGCTGTGCAGCAAGCCGGCCACAGCCAGGACTCGTGCCTTAGTTGAGAACTTGCTTCGTATGTGGCTCATGGGTGCAAAGGCTATGCTTACTGTCCCATCCTTGCCACTCACAGAGAGTCCCCTGGGGTGATGGGGGGGTCACTGAACCCTGATTCGGGGGCGGGGGGTCCACAGAAAAAAGCAGAAGAGATAGCTCCCATCGGCCAAGAACCTACAATTAAGACATGAAAAAGAGATTTTAGTGGAGAGTGTACTCTCTCATCTAAGGCTCTCCCATCAGCTTCCCCTTGCCTGTCATTCCACCGAAAGTGAAGTGTCGCCTTGGGTTAAAAACTGCCCTCTTTACAGAGGAAGTTAGGAAGTAATTTTCTAGCATCTCAGTATAAGCGAATTTGTCAGAAGTCCTTCTCTGGGGCAATAGAGGCCCAAGAGCGAATAAAGGACCCGGAGAGAAAGACCTCTGCTTCCTCTTGGGGCACGGACAAAAGTTCCTAGAATTCTCTCCCCGCCAGCAATCCTGTAGCATCATATGCTCGTTTACAGCTCACCCCAGTGCAGACACACACACACACACACACACACACACACACACCGTACGGCCAAGGCCAGAGTGAAAGCATCAACCTAGCAAAGACCGTCTCGGTGTCAGAGCAGGCTTTCTCTGATCAGAGCAGGGGTGGGGAGCTGCCTGACGCTGGAGGCATCCAAGCTGTGGCAGTGGAATGATGAGGGGACCTTTCCATCCCAGAGATACCCGGACATCTGGTCACTCACGCTCCTTCTCTTCCTCCTCCATGAGCCCTCAAGTCCTGCCGGCCTTACCACAAGTCCACAACTGTCCTTCCTGCCCCTCCTCTGCCCTGCCGCCGGGGCCCCTGCAGTCCGGGTGCTCTCTGAGTGGCCAGTGCAGGGATGGCCCCTCCCAGGGGCTGCTCACAACGCTCCCGGGCCCCCAGAGCCCCTACTAATCAGATCGCCACGCACTCCTCAGTTGCGCCCCCGGGCTTCAGGACCCCTCGTCAGCACTCACGGGGGCATGGGAAGCCGTGGCCTTTGCCCAGGAAAACGACAGCCCCCAGAAACCCTCACTCACATGTCAACCTCCCACGTGCCCTGTGGGGAGTTACCCGCACGGGGCACAGGGGGCCTGGCCTGCGGCTCTCCTGCACCTACTTCTCTCCACGCGGTGCCTTTCTACACCTTTGTGCCTTCACGTCCTTCTCTGCCAGCCTCCCTCCAGCTCCCCTACCGTGTGTCCCATCTCCTCTCTTTCGGTCTCTCTCCCTCCTTGTCTCTGTGCCTTCTGCCCTTCATCCCCCGCCTCCTGCTCTCCCTGTCTCCCAGCCGGCCCCTGCCCTATGGAGCCTCACACTGGAGCCAGTGCAGCAACGGTGTTTCTGAGCCCTCCGGGGCCGGGATAGCCCTCACACCGCCCAGCAGAGCCCGCCCGCGGCCTCCTCTCGCCACCTCCCCTCCCCTCCCCACCTCCTGGGTGCCAGGCCCTGAGCCAGGCCCGAAGGCAGGCAGGGGAGGGGAGAGGCGGCCACCGGCCGGCCCAGGCACTCCCCACATGTTCTTAGGGTCGCCCTTTCCCCGTTTTATATACAAGGAAACTGAAGCCCAGAGACATGAAGAGACCAAGCTGCGGGTCTGCCCGACTCCAAAGCCCATGGACTTTCTTCTCTCCGTTTCAATGAGCCCAGACAGCTGGACTAATGGTGCAGCCAGGATTTGAACCCCTAGCCCTCATGGCACACAGGGACTCGTTCTGAGCCAGGAGACACTCACAAGGGGGTAAAGTACCTCAAGGCCCACTGCTGTGGGCCACACCGAGCCAGGGCCCCAAACAAGAAGTCAAGGCTGAGGGCCTGGGGAGGCCCGGAGGCGGGCTCCTTGGGCTGGGGCCAGAGAAGCCTTCTCAGAGGTGGCTGTGTCCCAGCAGGGGAGAGAGCCCTGGGGCAGGAGGAAGGCAGGGAGTAAAGGCTGGAGGTGACCCCAGGAGCCGGCAGGGCCAGCTGGGGCTGGGCCGGGGGGTCCCCCACAGCGTCAGACAAGAGAGTCCAGGGCCGTCAGCTGGAGAGGCGTGCCGGGTCGCACTGTCCTCCCCAGCTCCGGTCCCCCCAGTGCTGTGCCATTAACGGGGGCAGGGGGATGCGGCCTGGCTGGGAAGACTGCAGCAGGTTCTTAGGGGCAACGGCTGGGAGCCAGCGGCCAGCCGCATCTCTTGGGGCAGCTTCTCTGGAAGGGAGGCCCGAGTGTGGACCTCTACAGTCGCCACACTGACTTCCAGATATGCCCCACACATAGGAAGGGGTCCCCTGCCCTCACCCCAGCCCCTCCCGGGGCAGCCCCAGCCCACACTCCACACCCCCCTCTCTTTCCCAGGGACGGGACAGCGGTGTTGGCCCAAGAGCAGTGCGGCTGGCTGGGGCTGGGACAGCCGGGTGACCCCAGCCCCAGCTTCCCGGGCCTGCCCCGAGCCTCAGGCTGGTGTTCCCGCAGGTCCTCGCAGGGGGCCCCGGCCTCCCAGATGCTGTGGGCCACAAGATGGGCTCTAGTCTCTGCCCACACCACTCCCCCCGTGTGGCTTCCCGCAGTGCACCCGAAGACAGCCTCCTACCTGGGGGGCAGCCACCTGGGGTCGGGGTGGGGATGGGCACTGAGAGCGCCCTGGGTTGAATCCAGGTGCTCAGCTGCGGGCTTGGAGATCTGCCCTCTCCTTCTATCGCATGGTTCCCTTTTCCTCCCTGCTGACCTCTTCCTCAGGCGGGTCTTCCCTGACGTGGGCGACAGGCCCCGGGCAGCTCTGAGTGGACGTCACGCCTTCATCCCACCAAGCGGAAAGACCCTCTTTCCTAATCCAGCAAAAACCCAGGAGGGGCTCCCGGTGGCCGGGCCTGGTCACGCGCATGGCCTGAAGCCAGGAGGGGGTCAGGGCCCATAAGGGCAATAAGGACTGAGGTGAGGTGGGTGGGTGAGGAGGGGGACTCAGGAAAATCCACAGGCTGGAAGCCAAAGACGGTGGAGGGGCACCCGGAAGTCATCCCCACAACGGCCTGACTCGCTGGCCGACACCAGCAGCCGGTGGCGGGGACGGAGTGGCACCCAGAGGCTCGTCTAGCAAGGTGGGAGGAGAGACCAGAACGAAGTCAGCTTTGCAGCAGGAGGACGTGGTCACCGGGTCAGCTGTGGCCACAAAGCGTCCACAAGATGGGCCACCAGCGGTCGCAAGTGACTGACCTGCTGCCACTGAGGGGATGCCATCCTGGACAGGGGTGGGGCCGGGGGTCGGGGGGAGGACTGGGAGGAGGCAGCGGGAGGAGCGGGGCACCCTGACGGAGAGCGGGAGGCAGGGAGGGGACGAGTGGAGCCGAGGAGGAAGGACGGCAGGACAGGATGGGGAGGCAGGGGGAGCTGGGGGAGGGCCCAGGGAGCAGAGAGGACCCAGGAGCAAAAGACGAAGGAAAGGAGAGAGGAGAAACCTTTGCCACGGAGCCCTTCCTCCCCTCCCCCAACGCTGAAAGTTAAAAATAGGTTGTGTGATGCAAGAGAGACAGAATGAGAGCAGGCAGCTGAAGCAAGCCGTCCGGAGCCGGACCAGGAGGAGTGTCCCCGCAGGCCTCAGCCAGGATGAGGCCGCGGTGCAGCCGTTCGGTTGGCCCGGAGCCAGGGACTGGGCACCCAGACCTGGCAGGGTGGTAGTTCCAACCCCACTGTACAGATGGGGAAACTGAGACTCAAGAGAGCCATCTCACAGGCCTGACTCCTGGGCACCACCGAGAGGACCTGGCCCCAGAGAGGACAGACGCCCTGTGGGAGGCCCCAGGCTCGGAATTAAAGATGCGGGGCCCCCCTCCGGCCGAGTGCCCTCCCTGTGGCAGCGCCCAGCTTCAAGGAGGGCAGAGAGACGAGTCGAAGGCGATCTGGCCTTTCTGCACCGGCAGCTCCGGGCGGCAAAACTGAGGCCAGGAAAGGGCCAGCCGTCTGCCCTGGTGCTCACCGCAGCAGCAGAAGCAGGCGCTGAGAACCGGGAGATCTTTCTGTTCCCGGCCCGCCCTGCCCCTGAGCAGCTGGGTGGCCGGGCTGGACACCTCCCCCCTTCCCAGAGCTCGAGTTCCCTCCCAGCCCCATGCCCTTCCTGCCTACCTCCTGGGCACGCCCGTGGAGGAACTAATTAGCGGCTGGTTCGCAGAGGCAAAGCCCCACATGAACACAGAGGGTTATTAGCCCTCAGAACCTGAGAGGAAGACCAGCGAGGAGCTGCCGTGCTGACAGGGCTGGTTTCTCTGCCCAACTTTAGGGCGTCATTACTTTTGTTAGCAGACAGCGTGATTATTGGATGTTGTTAATAATCTCTTAGGTTTATAAACAGTCTTTCTTCCAAGGATCCTCAAGCTCTTCCGCATTTAGCTTCGCCTGTAGCCAGGAGGTCGATACCACAGCGTGGAGAAGCATAGATCGCCGTGCTCTTCTGCGGAGGCACAGAGAGGTTAGGCCACCTGCCTAGGGCCACACAGCAAATCAGCGACAGAGCTAGAGTCAGCGCTCCCAGTCTTCTGGGGCCCAGAAAGAACCCACCTTCTGTATACTCACTGATTCTCTCGGTGTCCCTCTAGCCATCTCAGAACAAGCCCACCCCTTATACTTGTCTAGTGTTTCTCCCTGTTCATCTTCCTCCACTTGATCAAGGCAGTGGAATTAATGCTACCATTGTGCAGGGGAGGCTCAAGAGAAGCGAAGCAACTTACTAAAGATCACACAGCAATGGGCAGGGAGATGACTCGAATCCAGGTCTCTGGCCTCCCCATCCAGCGCTCTAACCAGGGCGGGAGCTGAGTTGGGGAGGCTCCGGGGGAACAAGGAGGTGGGTTCTACGACAGAGAGGGAGACTTGGTCCTGTTAGTTCCTGCAGGGCGCAGGGGGGGAGGGCTGTCCAGCCCTCTCCCTTCCTTGGCCCACAGTTGCTTGTGAAGGAGGAAAAGGAAGAGGAATGAGAGGGCCCAGACGGAAGGGGAGCTCCCCAGTGGCCTGACTGAAGGCAGGTAGCTCCCCTCTTTGTGCCTCCATTTCCACAATTGCCATTTGAGGTTGGGGCTGGACAGGGTGAGCCCCCAGGTTCCCTCTGGTTCTGAGGTCTTGAGGAGCCTGAGGTCAGGCGCCAGAGTCGTGCCGGCCAGAGCCCCTCCGGGATGTTTGGGTGGGGGCGGGGCAAGCCCGGCCTGGCCCCAACATGTCTGGGGGGGGCCCACTGCAGAGGGGAGAACCCAACCAGTGACGCAGGACCCCTGGCTTTCTATCACAGCTGGCAGTGACCTTGGGCAAGTCCCTTACTCTCCGGTCATCTATCTTCTCATCTATCAAATAAGGGACCACGCTGCTGCCCCTTCTGGCCCTGGGGAGGCCACACCTGAGGCTCCCCGGGAGAGCAGCTCATAGTTGGCTGATTTGGGCATGCAGGAGTCTGAATCAGACATCGATAAACATCGGTCACCCAGCTTTCCTGGGTCACCAGGCAACAGACACCAACGAGGCCCTGTTCATCTTTCTCCAAAGCCACTGTCCCCAGAGCTCTGGCCCAGGGTGCCCAGGCCTTGGAGGCTCCTCCCAGGACCCAGCTTCCCACAGCACTAGTGGCCAAAATCCCTGGTTAATGAAGACAGACAGGCTCGTCTGAACCGCAGGGGAGGTAGGTGTGCGGAGCCGGGACTGTGGCAGCTGTCAGATGGGCAGGGGCTGGAGGGGAGAAGTGATTCACGATCCAGAAAGATGAGGAGAGGGACTAACGCGGGGCAGGAAGGTCCCCGGGCCTCCTCCAGAGAAACTGCCCCTGGGGCACGCAGGGCTGCAGCTTTGTAGGCTTTCAGGGTGGGAGGGGCCGCATCCCCTGACTTTGGGGAGGGAAGGAACAGCAGAAATGATCTCAGCCACAAGGTCCAGAAGCGACGGGGAACAAAACTGGCCATGACGCCCTCTTCACCGGGCACAGTCCTTCGGTTTGCCAGAATTCCCCGAGACGGTCTCCCTAGAGTCTCCATGAGACAAGACGCTTCATTTCACAGCTGAGACACGGAGGCCCAGGAAGGGCCGGAGACCCCTACCGCGTCACCCAGCATGGGCCTGAACTTGGCTGTGGACTTGCTCCCACCACCTCGGGGCTCCCAGTCTGAGCAAGCAGGAGGTCTGTGCTCACCTGCCCCGGACAAAAGGGCGCCCCTCCCCCTGGCTGCTGGCCCTGGGAAGAGGGATGCTTCCCAGAAGAGAAGTGGACAGCCCTCCGTCCCCCGTGTCGATTACAGACGGGAGATTCCGTGGGGTGAAGAATGGGGGGGCGGGGAGCACAATCTTCTTCTAAGGATATGTTACAAGGACAATCAAAAGGGACTCTGTCAGCCCCGGCTTGACCAAGCTAGCACAGTGTTAAGTTGGATTCTGACAGATGAGGCCCCCCTGCCTCATTCACATGGAGAATGGGGATCGGCAGTCCGCTTGGGGGACCGGGAGAGGAAAGTAGGGAAAGGGCAGAGTGGGTTGGGATGTGTGGCGTGTCGTTGGTACAGGTTAGCAAAGGGGACCCTTCACCCACCACCAGCACCCGGACTCTCCACGGGCACCCGTGGGAATTGGAAAAGAGACAGCTAGCTCCCTCCCCCACCCCTCACCTGCCAGAAGCTCTGCTGACACCCCTGCACCTGAGCACCCCCCACCCCCGGTTCTGTGGCCCCCATGCCACAGGAAGGCATTGCCTTCGAGGTGAGGAACCAAGGCTTCGGGAATGATGCTCTCCAATTCAGTCCATCCGAGCCATGGTCTCCAACCTGCAAACAGGAGATAACAAGACGTCCCTCGTGGGCTTTGTGAGGATTAACACGACACGCGTAGCCTCTGGCAGCCGGTAAGCTCTCCACGGCTCCTACCTTTACAGCCTTGCCTTAGCCAAGTTCACGCGCTCATTGCTTTACCCCGGTCTCTCATAAAAGTCTCCTGGCTGATGCCTCGACACCAGCCCCTCGTCCCTCCATTTCGTCCCGCACTCTCCGCCACGGCAAGGATCCTGACACGCTAACCCAAGTCTGGCCATTTCTGGGCTTAAAATTCTGTCAGTCCTGGATAAGGGACGAAATTAAAGAATGACTGGAAACTTTGCTACAGTAGTGCAGTTACGTTTTTGTTTTTAGAGAGTTCTTAACTTTTAGAGATACATACTGAAATATTGATATATGAACTGATAGTGTGATTTGTTTCAAAATAATCTGAGGGTGTGGGTAGAGCTGAAACGAATTTGGCAAATCATTCATTGTTGAGCCAGGCAGGTGGTGGTCTATGGGGGTTATTACACCAGCTCCCAGCTTTTCTGCGTATTTGAAATTTCCTACAATAAGAAGCTTTTATTTATTTTTTTAAATTTATTTTTGAGACAGAGACAGAGTGTGAGCGGGAGAGGGGCAGAGAGAGAGGGAGACACAGAATCCGAAGCAGGCTCCAGGCTCTGAGCCATCAGCCCAGAGCCCGACGCGGGGCTCGAACTCACAGACCGCGAGATCATGACCTGGGCCAAAGTCGGACGCTCAACCGACTGAGCCATCCAGGCGCCCAGGAAGCTTTTAAAACGTGGAGGGAGAGTGGATGAAAACGTGGCAGGATGTGATCATTGGCGGTGGGCACAGGGGAGTCATTATACTACACACTTTGGGGTGTATTTGTACATTTTCACAATGAAAAGTTGTTTTCGATCTTGTGTTCTGAAAGGAAATTCTGTCTGCTCCTCCTTGCTGCCCCAGGACGGGGCTCCTTAGCGCGGCTCCAGGGTCCTTCACGAGCTGTCCCTTCAGCCACACCTGCCACTGTCCCAGCTCTCTGGCCCCTGTACCTACCTGTACCTCACGCTCTGGGATCCAGGACTGGAGTCAGCAGCCAGGCACTCCAGTCTGTGTCTCAGCCCCAATGCACTGGGCTCTGTCCCCTCGGTGGCACATCGTGAAACCCCGTCTTCCAAGAGGTCTTGGTTGAGCCAAAGAGTGGCCTTCTCTAGGGAGCAGTTCCTACCTCTCCTCTGGCCTCTACCCTGATGGAACTGATCACTGCTTCCCTGCAGCCCCTACCAACCCTCAGGGACACGGGCTGCAAGGGGCAGGGTTTGTCTTCGTGCGCCCAGAGCCTAGCACCAAGCCTGAAGCTCGGTAATTGTCCACTGAGTACGGAGAGGTCTCACCTAACGCGGGTCTTCGTCTGGCTGCCCAAAGCCGGAAGAATGGGGATCATTTCCTGAGGTCGCCCTGCCCCCTGTTGGTGGAAAGTAGCCTTGCAAGGATGCCTGGAAGCAAAACTGGATTCCCCAGGCCCCCAAAGCCTAGGGCTGCCGTTCCACGGGGCTCTGAACCAGGCTCGGAGACGGGGAAGCCCGCCGCGGAAGCATGCACAGCCCATCACCGTCAGCCTCTCCTAACGCCTCGGGGCTCCCAGGTCAGCTCACTGAGGACTCGCCTGAGGAACAGGCCATGCCCTCCCTCAGGCCGGCTGACGTTTGCCAGGCCCCCCCTCCCCCCAACACATACCTTGTCTCTGCCTGGCCAGCTCCCGGAGAATCTTCAAGACCTGCGCCGCTCATGCCTCCATGTGAACGCTACACTGTCACCCACTTGTAGAGTTACACTGTGTCACTCTACTACGGCCCCACCACATCCCTCTAGGATAGCACTTGTCACGTGTGTTACCGGCATAACTGTCTCCTTCCCTAGACCGGAGGGTCCTTGAGAGAGGACACTGGTCTCAGCATGGCAGAGACCCATTAAGAACTGAATTTGTGGAGCCGCCTGGGTGGCTCGGTCGGTCGAGCTTCCGACTCTTGATTTCAGCTCAGGTCATGATCTCACAGTTCATGGGATCAAGCCCTGCGTCGGGCTCTGTGCTGACAGTGCAGAGCCTGCTTGGGATTTCTCTCTCCGCCCCACGCCCCCACCCCGCCCCACCCCTGCCCCGCTTGCACACATGCATTCTGTCTCTCAAAACAAATTTAAAAATAGTAATAAACTTAAAAAAAAAAATTGAACTGGTGATTTTGGCTTCTACCGCTATTGCCAAATCTCCCTGCTGTCCTTTGGAAGGAAGGCTGACTCATCAGCCAGGAGGATGTGGTGGTTTTTCTCTCCCTCAGGAAGAAACTGAGACTTTCTATTTCTGATGTCTAGACCTATGCTGTCCAGGATGGCTGCCACCAGTCCCCAGTCACACGTGGCCTTCAGACAGCGGAAAGCACCTGACCTACCCCTCCCCCATCAGCAAGGACTTCTGCCCAGATGGCTGGAGCCATCCCAGAATGGAGTACGTCTAAGACAGTGAGTGTCCCGTGACTGGAGGCATTGAGCAACCCCAGGGACATCTCTTCCTAAACACCAGTGGCCACCTCCAAGTGTCTCAGGACTCTTGGGTGGCTCCTAAGCTGTCTTTCAGACCTCATTTCATTCAACAACATTTAGTGAGTGCCTATCGGAGCCGGGCGCCAAGCTGAGCATCAGACATGTGATGGGGAAGGACCAAATGATCTCGGCAGGGGGTGGGGGCGGTGGGGGGCAAAATCATCACCATCACCACCATCCTGATTGAGAACCACTGTTCCAGACCCTTCTGATAGGTAACCATGCTCCCTGTGAGAGATGAGTGGGAAAGAGCCATTTGTGTTGGGGGTGGAGGCGGGGAGCAGCTGCCCCGCAGGTGGCTCCGTGGGCCTAGGACAGGGCGCAAAGGTGACCGGGTTCAGGATTCCAGCCGGCAGGCCCTGCCGTCCTTGCCTACTGGCTCTGAGGCTCTGCACCCCTGGAGAACTGCTGAGAGAGTCCCTGAGGAGCAGCCTCATTTGCTGAGAAAGGGGACACCCCCACTTGGGCCTCAGGGAAGGCCAGTTACTGGAACAGAAGCACAGACAACAGAGCAGGGTCCAGGATGGGACGGCAGCGCCCCCTGCGGCAAACGTTGAGGCTCAAAGCCCGGAAGAGGAAGCAAGATTCTTCGCTCATGTGAAAACAGGCACGGCGACCAGAATTATGAACTCAGAGAAGCTTAGAACTGGAAGCGCTCTAGGGGCCATGAGTGGAAAGTTTTGCCCCAGGCAGCCCCACGGGGGTCAGTGCATCCAACCAGGTACAACAGAGACCTCCGCTTTGGAGGGGGGCCTGTCCCATGTGGCACAGGCACGGCTGGTTGAGAGTTGTGCTAATCCACAGGAAAACACTAAAACCAAATAGTGCATTGGTGTGGCTGCAGACAAGCTACTATCAAAATTCACACCCACCTGCACACCCAACCATGGCCAATTAGAAATGTAATGGGAAAAATATCCTATGCACAATGGCCAACCGAGACTATAAAATACCGAAGAGTAAACTTAATGAGAAATGTCCAAGTCCCGTACAAAGAACACAATAAAACTTTACTGAAGGACGTAAAGAAGGCCTGTATAAATGGAGTGGTATATCATACTCTGGGCAGGAAGCCTCAATAATATGAAGATGTCAATTCTTCCCAAATTAAATCTATAAATTCAACGCATTTCCAATCGGAACCCTCACGGGATTTTTATAGAACTTGACAGAGGCTGGTTTTCAAGCTCGTCTGGAAGAGTAACATTTTGAAAAAAGAAAAAAAAAAAGTGACATGAGACTCGACCTACCAAATATCAAAATGCGCTGTAAAGCTAGAGTAATTAAAACAGGGCAGAGTTGCTGCATCAAAGGAATTGAACAAAGACTCCAGAAGCCATGCTACGGGGATTATGGGAACTTGGGGAAAATGCGAGAGCAGCATCCAGATTGGGGGGGGGGGGGGAAATAGACTAGTTGAGGTCTGAACAAATAGGGTGGGGTTCTTCCTTATCCATTTGGACAACAAACTGGTAAGTATCGCTGTTTTTGTTGATTTTGTTACTAGTATTATTTATTATGTCTCACACGCCACCCGAAAGTAAATTCCAGAGAGATTAATAATCTGAACACTTTACCAGCTGTCAAATATTTGCTCATCTTGGCGCGAGGAAGCCCTTTCTAAGCTAGACATGAGACCCTGCAACCACAAGGGAAGAGTCAGACAGACTTGACCCTCTAAAAATTTAACATTTCGCTGTGCCACTAAAGCTAAAAGGCAAATGAGATTCCGAGAAAATATTTACAGCATCTGTAACAAACGAGGGGCTGTTATCCTACAAATCAACAGGAAAAGGACCATCTTGAATTAAGAAAAACAAAAGATAGCAGGTGGGAAGGTGGGGGAGGAAGGAGAATCAAGGGCATGTGCGTTGAAGAGCAGGACAGCACTGAGGGCAATGGGTTGAATCCGCTGGGGACCCTGAGAGACCCTGTAGAACATGCCAGGATTGCTCCCCCAAGGGGCAAGGAAGCGGACTGTACCCACTAAGTCCTGGTCCACGTTGGTGGGGAACAGGGTATTACCCTCCCTCTACATCTGTCTCTACGGAGCTTGTTCTAGGGGCCCAGAATGTCCTCAGGCAGAGGGAGGCAGATAGCATCAGTGGGCAGACAGACGGTGCAGGTGACCTTCATGTGGGGTTAACAGGACACAGGCACAATGCCAGGCACTTGTCATGGAATAGCCCATTTAGTCGTTGCAAAAACCCTATAAGGCAGCTAATTTTTTTTTTAATGTTGTATTTATTTTTGAGAGAGAGAAAGAGAGAGCAAGGAAGGGGCAGAGAGAGGGAGACAGAGGATCCAAAGCAGGCTCTGCACTGACAGCAGAGAGCCCAATGTGGGGCTTGAACCCATGAACTACAAGATCATGACCTGAGCTGAGGTCAAGTCAGACGCTTAACTGACTGAGCCACCCAGGCGCCCCTACAAGGCAACTATTATTATTATTATCATTATCATCATCATCATCATCATCCCCATTTTACAGTTGAGTACACTGAGGCTCCAAAAGGTTAAGTAACTTGCTCAAGATCCCACAATTAGGCTGGGGGAGGAGCCAGACCTCAGCACAGACTCCAGCCCAGTTCCTGCGGTCGCCTCTGCGTGGTGACCCTGGGTGGGTACAAAGCAACGTGGAAAGATGGTTTTCACCCAGTTGTAATATCCACAATCTTTTTGTGATGCTTTGCCATGTTGTTTGTTTTCTTACTATCAGTATGTGTTCCTTCTATAACTTTAAAAAAAAAAAAAAGGCTGTGTGTGTGACTTGTTCATTCACCATGTGTACGACCTGAAATTAATGTAGCGTCACCAAATGGCAAGTCTACCTCAATAAAATTTTTTTTTTTAATTTTTTCAAAGGTTGTGTGGGTTTGCGTTTGTTTTTTGTTTTAACTTCTAGATCCTTAGCCTCGGATCTGGCAAAAAAAAAAAAATTAGCGGTACGTAAATGCTGGTGACAGAGATGTCACCCTGAGACAGCCCTTCTAGAATAGCTTATATGCTGTTCGGCGGCCATCTCAACCAGCATACGAACAGTACGTGAGCGCGGATCTGGGAAACATTTGTTGAGAGGGTATTAAGTACAGGACGTAGGGTCAGACACCGTGGGGAATTCAGAGATGCCATTTTTCATCCCTCAGAGCAGGGGAAAGAAAGGAAAGAAGAAAGAGACCAAATAAAGCTCAGTCCGGAAGTGGGTGAAGTCCATGGGGAAGGCCACCTGGCAGGGCTTCATTTACTGGAGCAAACAGATTCTGAGTCTCGGGGCCTTCCCCTCCAGGGGACCCATCCAAGGACCAACCCAGATGACGTACGTGTTTTTGTGAAAGTTGCAAAAGAAAGGTATTTGGGGGAGCGCCTGGGTGGCTCAGTTGGTGAAGCATCAGACTCTTGATTTTGGCTCAGGTCATGGTCTCAAGTTTCACGGGTTCGGGCCCCACGTCGGGCTCTGCGCTATGGTGCGGAGTCTGCTTGGGATTCTCTCTCTCTCTCTGCCCCTCCCACACCTGCTTGCTCTCCCTCTTGCTCTCTCTCTCTCTCTCTCTCTCAAAATATATAAATAAACTTTAAAAGAATAAAATTTATAAGAAAGATATTTTGGTAGTTTAAACCCAATAGGCTAAGCCCCCTTGTGTTTTGTCTCTCGGACTTTCCCACCTTCCTGGTGTTGCTCACCTCAGGTAGGGTTGTGTTAGACTAGATGTTGATGTGTTTGGGGATCTGGCTACGGGCAAGCTGAGTTAGGAACGCACTTAATTTGGGTTCAGAGGGATAGATACATGTAAGTAATTCTCAGTCACTGCCGTGTCTACGTTAGCTATTGCTGGCCATTCTGCTTGTAGGAACAGCTTCCAGAAATATTCCCGCCTCCTGCTATGCTAACACATCCGGCCAGCAACAGAAAGGTGCGGGGCAGACACTGCATGTGACCTGCGTGTGTCTCTTGGACCCTGGCAAAAGGCAGGTGGGCCATATAGGAGGAAAAAGCCTCCTTAGGTACAGAGCCAGCACCGAACGTCTGGAAAATTCTTCCAGTTGTCAGTTGTGTAACATTTGTAAAACGCGTGTTTTCATTTTCATCAACACCTGGTCAAACAAGACATCTTCTCCTTTGTTAGGGAAATCTTCAATAATGTAACATATTCAGTTATTAATTACTAATTAATTAATATTAACATATTCACTGCTCGTTTTTTTCCGTTTGTAGTGCACAGACAGAATGTGTCAGCATTTCATCGTCAGATCCAGATTGTACTGGCAAGCGCGGATGTGTGAAGTCAGTTTATGCCTCGAAATTCTCAACAAAATAATCCTTTCTTTCTTTCTTCTAGCGTAGTTATCGAAATGAATCTTCCTATGCTCTCTTTACAAAAGGCTAATGAAAAACTACCATCATAGGAAGAGGTGATCAAAATGTAGATGAAATCGTAGGAAATAAATACTATTATAGGTGACATGTCAGGCCCCCAATTAAAATATTATTTCTCTGAACTCTGTGATGTTTATAGCAGTTCGTTTAAATTTGCAATTTGTTGCAACTGCCTTTCTCCTTCTGAGTAAATATTCACGTTTGAGTTTAAATTTGAGGGAGGAGCCTTTTTCTGTACTTTGTGTTCTTTTTCTTAAAGAAAAGAGGGCCGCCACGGGGGTGCCTGGGTGGCTCAGTGGGTTAATCGACTGACCCTTGATTTGGGCTCATGTCATGATCTCGCGGTTCATGGGATCAAGCCCCACATCGGGCTCTGTGCTGACAGCATGCGGAGCCTGCCTAGGATTCTTTCTCTCCCTCTCTCTCTCTCTCTCTCTCTGCCCCTCCCCTGCTGTGTGCAGGCTTGTGCATGTGCGCGTGCTCTCTCAAAATAAACCTTAAAAAAATACATTAGGCTTATACAAAAATTCTGGATCTGTACCTGCTCCTTGGAAGAGGTCATTATTAAGTCATTTAATGGAGGGTGACATTTTAGGGGTAGAATGGGATAATCAGAAGAAGATGACCCAAACAAATCCAGACATTATGAACCTCTAGACTCACCTAGGGGCCTCAGAAGTTTCCCTTGGGCAGACCGTGCCCCTGGGGCTATCCACATGCCTGACACCCAGTCCCATGCTGTGCGGCCTAAAGGACAGCCTCTCTTTCCGCCTGGGCCGGCATCCAACTTCTCCAGGGGCTCCGTCATAGGGGTCCTTCATGTAACTCATCAGATATTTCCAGCATCCTTTCCCAGGCACGTGGTAGAATTGCACTTCCCCACTCCCTCTGAATCTGGGCACAGCCCTGTGAGCTAAAACGTAAGATACAACCCTAATCCAGACGCCTGAGTGGCTCAGTCGGTTAAGCCTCTGACTTCCGCCCGGGTCATGATCTCGCGGTTCACGAGTTCGAGCCCCACGTCGGGCTCTGTGCTCACAGCTCGGAGCCTGGAGCCTGCCTCGGATTCGGTGTCTCCCTCTCTCTCTGCCCCTCCCCCCACCTCAAAAATAAATAAACATTTAAAAAACATTCTTTGAAAAAAGATCCAATGTTAATCTACCACATCCCCATCCCAGCTTTGTAGTGATTGTGGAAACACAGAAGACATGGAATGTCCATTGGCCTAGGTCCCTGTGCAACAACAGTGGGTAGAATTCACCTGTCAACCTGCATTGGATATGTTGTGAGAGAAAGAAACTCTCGTTATGTTGAGCCACTGAGGTTTGGGCGTTACTTGTTTCTGCAGCGTAACCCCATCCTGACAGACAGAGGCATTAAATGGAGGAGTTGAGGCCGCTTAGCCCGATGTGAGGCCCCCAGACCCCTGGTTAGTTCATCCGTTCATACTCCACCACAGAGAACATGGCTCATGAGTCAAAGCTTGCCCCACTGGGGAGAAAGGGGTGACAGGGAAATGATGCTTCCTATAGGAAGATGATAAGTCCTTTTCACTTTCACCAGAATATGGTTCTGCTTCAAGCTTGCCCTCTTAACACCAGGGTTGTGGGATCGAGCCCCGCGTTGGTCTCCACACCGAGCGTGGAGCCTGCTTGAGAAATTCTGTCTCCCTCTGCCCCTCTCCACTGCTCATGCTCACTTGCTCTCTCTCTCTCTCTTTCTCTCTCTCTAAAAATGGTGGTGGGGGGGGACAAAGAAGGGGCACGTGGTAGTCAGTGGGCCTTAGCAATTCTGAAATACATCACGGTATGATCATAGATCACATGATCCTGGATCCAGTCCTGCCCTGGGAGTAAATCTTCATATCTATTGGCTTAGAACACTGAGTTCTTCTCTCTGAAGTGAGGCTTTTTCTTCTTGACAAGAAATGCTCCTGTTTGAAGTGCAATAGCTTTTTCTGTCTGAATCCTACTCCTAGAAGGTAGGAAGTACAGTAGACTCTTTTCCTTGTGAATTGTCTCTATCTTTTCATTCCAAGTTGGTAGTGCTATTACCAATACAATTCTTTTAAAAAATTTTTTTGAGGTTCCTATGAATCTTATGGAGGTTTATTCTATTAGACAAAAATTCCAGCCACAAATTTCCTCGAGAGAGGCCCCTCTCTACCTTGGCTGTGAGTCAGGGAACTGCAGAATAATGTCCTTAAGATTGTTAACAGCTCTCCTGCTTGGTAAAGTTGTTCTAAGAGCCACATCCTAACGATTTTTCTAGAAGACCTGTTGTCTACCTGAAAGTATCTATGAGACGCAGCCCAAATCTAAGGTCATAACAGAGTCTTACAATGACAGCCCTGACTTGATCTTTACTGTGAAGGCATTTCTTACTTTGAGAACCTTTTGCTAACTGGAAAGACTGTCCTGACTCCTCTCTGTTTCATCTAAATTCTGCTCAAAAAAACGAATAGCTCAGTGTGCCCGGCTGGCTCAGTTGGTAGAGCACGTGACTCTTGATCTCAGGGTCGTGAGTTCAAGCCCCACATTGGGTGGAGAGATTTCTTAAAACAAACCAACCAACCAACCCAACAGCTCACTGCCAGCTCACCATTCCCTCTTTTCTCAATGTCATCATAGACAGCTAGGAGCTAAGCACAAGTTCATTAGGTAGCCCCTTCTCTCTTGCAGGTGACTTGAAGAGACAATCTTCCTAATTGTTCTTGAGTCCTCTTTTTTTTCCAATAAGAATCTCATCACTGTCTTTTAAATGTTTCTTACTGAAGTATAATATACATCTAAAACAGTTCATAATTCATAGATGTATAGCTTGACGACTTTTCACCGACATACCCGCAAAGCCAACACGCAGGCTAAGATACAAAGCATTACCAGAAGTCCACTCGCCATCTTTCTGAACCTAACTATCCAATGGTTATGACTGTCCTGAGATTTCATACCCTAAATTTGTTTTTTAATTCAAGGTTACTGAGTTATAATTTACATTTTCATACTTTTTGGCGAAGGCATCCAGTCATTTGACACATCACAATCAGAATTCAAAATATTTTAATTGCCACCCCCAAAATTCCCTTGCACCCCTCTGGAGCCAGGTCCTTCCCCTCCAGCCCCTTGCAGTCAATCACTAATCTTTTCTCTGCGTAGAATAATGTATTTTTCAGAATATTATATAAATAATAATACAGTACAATTGACATTTGGGCTGCTGTCACTTAGCATAATGGATTTGGGATTCAGCCATTACATTCAATGAGCCCACAGCCCATTTTTTTACATTGCTGAGTAGTATTCCAATGTATGAATGCATATGTGTTTATTCATTCATTTTTTGATAGACATTTGGATTATTTCCAGATATAGCTGCTATGCACACTTGCACATAGGTTTTTGCATGGACCTATTTTTATTTCTCTTGGAGTGAGATTGCCGATCTATAAGGCAAGTGTATGTGTAACTTCATAAAAAGTTGCCAAATTGCTTTCCAAAGTGGCTGAATTATTTTGGATTTCCACTGGCAATGTGTGAGAGCTCCAGCGGGCCCACATCCTCATCAACAGGTAGCTGACGTCTAAAAGTATTGGTATAGGATCCGGGCTCGGAACAGTTTCCTGCACCAAACCTGAGGGGCAGAGGGATTTTTTTTCTCCTACTGGAAATAAAGCCACGGTGGGTCTTTATCTGGGCTCTGGAAGTGAGAGTGTGTGGGTCCTCTCCGAGTGACTGAGGCTTTTGCTCCTTGGCGACCAGGGTCTGGAAGAGGGCGGGGTTTGGCACTTTCCCCACAGTAGCAGCCAATCCCCTCCGGTCCCTGCCCCGCTGAGGGGTCTCCCTCCCATCTTTCACCTCTGCACCTGCTGGAGTTCGGAAGGCAAACTGTCCCCGAGTCTGTGGCCCCAGCTCTTCTGGGCTGCTATTCCAGCATGCGCCCTGGCTCCCAAATACTTGTTAAGATTTTAGCTGATTTCTTCTTGCCCACTGTTAGGGAAGCTGTGTGTGTCCCCCCCTCCCTCCTAAGTGCCAGAGCCAGTCTGCATTCCTCCCTTGGACTTCAGGCTCCTCGCCCTGAGAGCTCAGCTTCATGGCCAACAGAAGAAAAGTGATGATTTTGTAGTATATCCAGCCTTCCCCATGTTAGTGTGGGAGCAACACTCTTTGTAGCTTTCTACCTCCTGAGTGCGAGGGCACCTTCCTTACTGTCTTTGCAGCCTTCCTTCTGCCTTCTCCCCACCCACCATTCCCAGGCAGCTGGTTTTTAGCACTCCACCTCCAGGTACTAAGTTTTGTTCGGGAATCTATGTGTCCTGTTCCCTATATTGCTGGATGGCAAGCCACCCCCAAATCTGGTGGCTTAAAATGAAAACGTACTACTAGTTTTCATAATTCCATGGGTTGACTGGTCTCTGCTGGGCAGTGTTCTTACTTGGGGTCTCACCTGGGACTGCAGGCAGATGTCTGCTGGGGCTGAAGTCATCTGAAGGTCTGGACGGCCACGGAGCCCCAGTCCCACACTGGCAGATGATGAGCAGAAGCCACGAGGCATGAACTCAGACAGTCAAGGTTCATTGGATGTGGTCTTTGGAGACTAGCTAACATCCTGCCTAACACTGCATATAAAAGGGGACCCTTGGGGCGCCTGGGTGGCGCAGTCGGTTAAGCGTCCGACTTCAGCCAGGTCAAGATCTCGCGGTCCGTGAGTTCGAGCCCCGCGTCAGGCTCTGGGCTGATGGCTCGGAGCCTGGAGCCTGTTTCCGACTCTGTGTCTCCCTCTCTCTCTGCCCCTCCCCCGTTCATGCTCTGTCTCTCTCTGTCCCAAAAATAAATAAAAAACGTTGGAAAAAAAAATTAAAAAAAAAAAAAAAAGGGGACCCTTTACATTTAGGTCTTACATTTATCTAACCATAGAGTTAATAAAAGAAAAGGAAGAATATTGTCATGGCAGGGAAATTATCAGATAAATCTTCAAAGGCACAAAGTTATAAGGCAGAGAAAAAAAAAAGAGATAAGCCTAGTACACCAAAACACAAAATTTCTCCCAACAAAGGACACCACAGAAGAAGTTAGTATGTCGATGGCCAAACGGGAGGACATATTTGCAATATCGAAAGTGGACAAAGCGATTAGTGTCTAGATATAAACTCTTGCAAATCAACTAAAAAAAAAAAAGAGAGAGAACACTGTAAACTCTTTTAAAAATGGGAAGACTATTAAAAGGTAATTTACGGGGTGGGGGGGGGGGGCCTGGCTGGCTCAGTCTGTGGAGCATGCGACTCTTGATCTCCGGATTATGAGTTTGAGATCCACGTTGGTGTAGAGATTACTTAAAAATAAAAAAAAAAAAATCTTTAAAATAAAAAAAAAGGTAATTGACAAGCCATAAGCCCCAAGTGCTAACAAACATATGAAGAGGGGCTCAGAATCCTTAGTAATCAGAAAAACACAAAGTAAAGCAGTGAGCTATCGGCTTATACTTATTCACTTGGCAGAAATTAAAAAGCTGGAGAATGTCCAGTGTTGCCTTAGGTGTGATAGGAACCCTCACACGATGCGTGTGACATAAGGACCAGCATGGCCATTGTCCAGAGCATTGGAAGCTATTTTGCAATACGTACCCATGAGGGGATTGCTGGATTTATAGGCTACATATTTATATATGTATATATATTTACATATTTATATATTTACATTGATATTTAAGTTGCCTGACTAACTCCCCAGAAGCCGGGGAGCCATAGGGTTGGAAGAGGTGCCGACTGCGACATCATTCTTTGTTGTTTTGCTATGTGTGTGTTGCACACTCACATGCTGGGGGGGGGGTGGGGTGGCGGGTGGTAGTGGTGGTGGTGGGAGCAGGGAGCCGGAAGCTACCTGAGTGTCCCTCCCTGGAGGAAGGATAACTTGGGACACTCAGCAGCAGTTAGAAGCTACAGACCAAGTACACAGATAGCAGACATGGGTGAAAGAAACTGAATGAGATATGGCACAGTGATCCATTTACAAAAATTAAAAATACCTACAGTTGGGGGCACCTGGGTGGCTCAGTCGGTTGAGCACCCAACTGCGGCTCAGGTCACGATCTCACTGTTCGTGGGTTCAAGCCCCGCGTCGGGCTCTGTGCTGACAGCTCAGAGCCTGGAGACGGCTGCGGATTCTGTGTCTCCCTCTCTCTCTGTTCCTCTCCCACACATACCCATGTCTCTGTCTCTCAAAAATGAATAAATGTTAAAAAAAATCATTTTTTTAAAAGATGGACAAACAGATCAATGGAACAGGATAGAGTCCACACGTATAGGTCAGTTATAAGTAAACCACACATATACCTTCAATTGAGGTTTTACAAAGGTATAAAAGCAATTCCGTGGAGAAAGGAAGAATTGAATATTCATATGCAAAAAGTGAATTCGGATTCATAACTCAAAGCACAGGAAAAATCAACTCGAAATGGATCATAGACCTAAATGCAAAACCAAAAACTATAAAACATGGGAGAAAATATCACAAAAAGGAAACTTAGCAGAAAAATCTTTGTGACATTGGGTTAGGTAAAGATTTCTTAGTTGCAGCACCAAAAAAACTAATCCATAAGAGAAACATTTGATAAATTGGAATTCATCAAAATTAAGAGCATTTTCTCTTTGAAAGACAGTGTGGAGCGCAAATTAAAAACTGGCATATCCGCAAAACATTCAATATGATTCATCACATCAACAGAAAGGACAAGAACCAGACGATCCTTTCAGTAGATGCAGAGAAAGCATTTGAGAAAATATAGCATCCTTTCTTGATAAAAACCTTCAAGAAAGTAGGGATAGAAAGATCATACCTCAAGATCATAAAAGTCATATATGAAAGACCCAATGTTAATGTCATCCTCAAAGGGGAAAAACCTGAGAGCTTTCCCCCTAAGGTCAGGAACACGACAGGGATGTCCACTCTCGTCACTGTTATTCAACATAGTATTGGAAGTCCTAGCCTCAGCAATCAGACAACACAAAGGAATAAAAGGCATCCAAAACGACCAGAAGGAAGTCAGACTTTCACTCTTCACAGATGACATGATACTCTATATGGAAAACCCAAAAAATTCCACCAAAAAACTGCTAGAACTGATCCATGATTTCAGCTAAGTCGCAGGATATAGACTCAATGCACAGAAATTGGTTGCATTCCTATACACCAATAATGAAGCAACAGAAAGAGAAATCAAGGAATCTATCCCATTTACAATTGCACCAAAACCCATCAAATACCTAGGAATAAATCTAACCAAAGAGGTGAAAAAATCTATACACTGAAAACTATAGAAAGCTTATGAAAGAATGGAAAAACATTCCATGCTCCTGGATAGGAAGAAGAAATATTGTTAAAATATGAATACTACCCAAAGCAATCTACATATTCAATGCAATACCTATCAAAATAACACCAGCATTCTTCACATAACTAGAACAATCCTAAAATTTGTATGGGAACAGAAAAGATCCTGAATAGCCAAAGCAACCTTGAAAAAGAAAACCAAAGCTGGAAGCATCACAATCCCAGACTTCAAGCTGTATTACAAAGCTGTATTCATCAAGACAGTACGGTACTGGCACAAAAAACAGCCGCTCAGATCAATGGAACAAAATAGAGAACCCAGAAATGGACTCACAAACGTATGGCCAACTAATCTTTGACAAAGCAGGAAAGAATATTCAGTGGAATAAAGACAGTCTCTTCAGCAAATGGTGCTGGGAAAACTGGACAGCGACATGCAGAAGAATGAACCTGGACCACTTTCTTACACCATACACAAAAATAAACTCAAAATGGATGAAAGACCTCAATGTAAGACAGGAAGCCATCAAAATCCTCGAGGAGAAAGCAGGCAAAAACCTCTTTGACCTTGGCTGCAGCAACTTCTTACTCAACACGTCTCTGGAGGCAAGGGAAACAAAAGCAAAAATGGACTATTGGGACCTCATCAAGATAAAAAAGCTTCTGCACAGCGAAGGAAACAATCAACAAAACTAAAAGGCAACCTACAGAATGGGAGAAGATATTTGCAAATGACATATCAGATAAAGTGTTAGTATCCAAAATCTATAAAGAACTTATCAAACTCAACACCCAAAAAACAAATAATCCAGTGAAGAAATGGGCAAAAGACATGAATAGACACTTCTCCAAAGAAGACATCCAGATGGCCAACTGACACATGAAAAAATGCTCAACATCACTCATCATCATGGAAACACAAATCAAAACTACAATGAGATACCACCTCACACCTGTCAGAATGGCTAACATGAACAACTCAGACAACAACAGATGTTGGCAAGGATGCAGAGAAAGAGGATCTCTTCTGCACTGCTGATGGGAATGCAAACTGGTGCAGCCACTTACTGGAGGGGTTGTGGGAGGGGGGATGGGCTAAATGGGTAAAGGGCATTGAGGAATCTGCTCCTGAAATCATTGGTGCACTATATGCTAACATGGATGTAAATTTAAAAATAAACAATTTTTAAAAAAAATATGGTTAGTATATTAGACTGGGCATTTAAAATAATTGAATACACACTATGTTCCCTTAGAAAAAAATTAAAAAGAAAGCACAAAAGTAGGTAGATTAAAATAGTTGTCGTTAGTTCTGGGAATTGGCATATGAACATGTACTTGTATTAGGACCATCTCCGGGTTTACATAACATGTTTGTATTATATATATAATAAAAACATATATAACATTTTTAAAAAATGGCAAGGCAGATCTCTGATAAAGTGTTCGTATCCAGAATAAAGAACCCTCAAAACCCAGTAAGAAAACAAACAACTCAAAAACAAACAAACAAACAAATAAACAAAAAGGGCAAGAAATTTGAACAGGCAATTCACCAGATTTACCAATGGCAAATAAACACATGAAAAGGTGTTCAATATCATTAGCCATTACAGAAACTCAAAGGAAAACCACAATGAGATACCATTACACACCAATTAGAATGACTAAAATTAACAACATTGACCACTGGGGCTCCTGCATGGCTCAGTCAGTTAAGTGCCTGACTCTTGATCTCGACTCAGGTCAGGATCTTGCAAGTCCTGAGGTCGAGCCTCGGGATAGGCTCCACGCTGAGCTTGGGGCCTGCCTGGGATTCTTTCTCTCTCTCTTTCTCTGCCCCTCCCCCGCTCATGAGTGTCCAAAAGCTCTCTCTCCCTCTGTCTCTCTGTAAAAATGAATAAATAAACTTAAAAAAAAAAAAAAAAAGATTGACCGTAATAAGCATTGGGGCATCTGCGAGGGTTTGTGAGCAAACAGCTAAGAAAGAATTCTTGAGACATCTTTGGTGCAAAAAGGTGATTTTATTACAGCACAGGGACAGGACCGACAGGACCCGGGGGGCAGAAAGAGCTGCACTGGGGTTGTGAGGAGTGACTGCTTATATACTCTTAGGTTAGTGGGGCTTAGGGATAGTATAAGTCTCTAAGGAATTTGGAAGCAAGGCTTTCAGGACCTTGAGGGGCTGGCTGCTATTAAGATAAGGTTACTTTTGGTCTTTAATCAAACAACATCAATGCAGTAAGGCAGCCATGAGTGCCTTGAGCAACGTCACACTCTGCATGTTTCAGGTGTCTCTCCGTGGGCTACAAGCTGTACACAGACGTAATTTAAGCTGCATTTCTCTTGCCTTTGTTTTCCTCATCATAGGGAAACTAGAACTCTCAGACACTGCTGGTGGGACGTAAAACAGTACAACCGCTTTAGAAAGCAGTCTGGCAGTTTCCTAACAAGCTTATGAACACGTCTGCCATACGACCTAGTCATTCCACTCCTGGGCATTTACTCAAGAAAAATGAAAGCATGCATGTATACAGACTTGGATGGAAAAGTTCACAGCAGCTTTATTCGTTATAGTGAAAAACTGCCCACAACCCAAATCCCATCAACAAGAGAACGGATGAACAAATTGTGGTATATCCATACGATATCATACGATAAAATAAATTTCACTTGGCCATAGAAAGGAAGAAACTATTGATACACGCAACCACATGGGTGAACCTCAAAGTAATTATGCTGAGAGATAAGAAGCCAGACACAAGTGTATGTACCGTATGATATCCATTCACATAAAATTCTAGGAAATGCAACCTAACATATTGTGACCAGAAGCAGATCAATGGCTAAGGGGGAAACTTGTAGGCATGATGTATATATGTTCATGAACTTGGTTGCAGCGATGCTTGCACGACAGCACACATACCTCAAAACGCAGCAAACTGTACCCTTTGGTTACGTGCAGTTTCTTGTAGGTCAATACCTCAATCAGTTGTCTTTAAAAAAGGAAGAGAGGGGGCGCCTGGGTGGCGCAGTCGGTTGAGCGTCCGACTTCAGCCAGGTCACGATCTCGCGGTCCGTGAGTTCGAGCCCCGCGTCGGGCTCTGGGCTGATGGCTCGGAGCCTGGAGCCTGTTTCCGATTCTGTGTCTCCCTCTCTCTCTGCCCCTCCCCCGTTCATGCTCTGCCTCTCTCTGTCCCAAAAATAAATAAAAAAAAAAAAAGTTGAAAAAAAAAAAATTAAAAAAGGAAGAGGTAATCTCGCGCCCAGAGTGACAGGGCTGGTTAAGTGGCACAGAGCGATCCAAAGGCAGAAGTCCGCACCTAGAGCCCCACGTTCTCAGTCCCTGAGCTCCCGGTGACTAGAGCCCTGAAGAAAGTGCTGGAACGGGGCAGAGGCCCAGCGCGGATCTCGGCCGAGTTAACGATTACCGGTGGGCGGACCCTCGCGGTCCCGCCCCGCCCGCTGCCCCGAGCTCCCGGCGCCGCCCTGTCGCCCCGCCGCCACCTGCCGCTCGGCCGCGTCCGCACCTGCGTCGCGCCCGCCATGGTGAGGGGGTCGCGCGCCCGCCGCCCGTGGGGGCCGGGGCGCGCGGGAGGGCGGAGGAGAGGAAAGGGTCCGACCGCGGGGGCGCGGCGGGGGGCGACGAGGGTGGAGTACGGTGCCTGCGAGCTCTGCGCCCGCTGGCCGCGCGCGGGCTCGGAGAGCCGGGGTGTCCGCCCCGCGGCCACCCGCACCCCTGGTAGTATCCCAGGGTGAGCCGAGACCGGGAGAGGGGCGGTGGCGGGTCCGTGTGACAGCGAGGCGGGAGCCCAGGCCTGGTCCTGCTCCCAGGCCCGTATAACCCGGCCCCCTCGCTGCCGCGGGCGGGGCGTGGGCGGTGGGCCCAGGGCGGTCAGGGGAGTGGGGAGAGGCATCTAGTGGGCCCGCAGACCTCTTCCCCCTCGGTCGCCAGTCCTCTTCCGTATTGAGGGAAGCGGGGAGTGTGAGTGTGAGAAGGAGGGAGGCTGGTTCTGTGTTCTGCGCGCCTGTTTACCGCCTTTCTCTTGTGCACTTTTGGCACAGGGTCCGGCCAAGCCCTCTGTGGACCCTGTGCTGCCCCCTGGCCTCAGAGCCAGCCCCTGGTGCCTAGCTCCAGGACTGTGCTCAGCAATAGGGGCCTGATTGCTCAGGATCAGCCCTCCTCCAGGCTGGGTTTCCCCCCAGGAGGGCCCTGGCCCTGTGCTCAGCTCTTGGGCAGGTGAAGGTGGGCCCTGGCAGGGGAGGAGAGCCTAGCCTGGGGAAGCTTTACTAAACAGCCCCTTTGTGGTCCCAAAGCCTCCGGAGCAGGGGGGACTGTGGTAACAGCTGAGAGGGCATTTGGAAAGCTGTGGCTTGGAGGGAGGGGCGGTGGGGAGTGAGGCTGGTTGTGTGGTACACTGAGGCCCCAAAGATGCAGGGCAGGGCGGGTAATCAGTAACCCGACAGCACACTCCCCCACAAGGCAGAGGCCAGGCCTGACCGGTGATTTACCGAGCAAACACTGCCCCTTCCCCCCACCGGATCCCAGATCTGGGCGGAGCTTGTCATTTCAGCCCCAGGCTGTGACACTTGGGGGTCCCCAGAAGACTCTCCAGGAAGGGGTGCCTCCCAGGGGACAAGGGTACCCATCCACTTATTTCTGGGCCAAAGAACTAAGCAGTGGGTTCTGATGCCTGGGCTGACATCAGTTAATCAATCCAGTTGCCTGGATACGTGGACCAGGCTTATCAGCCACTGAGAAAGGGCCAGCTCTGGGAAGGGAGCAGGGGTGGGGCGCTGGATGCAGACCTCTCAGAGCTGAGAAAAGGAGCCTGACGAAGCCAGGTCAGTCCAGAGAAAACAAGTGTTTTCAGGAGGCAGAGAAAGATGGACCTCGAGGAGGCTGCAATCCTTTTCCAGATCTACCCCCATACCGGAGAGGCCCATCAGGCCTGCCAGCCCCAGGGGCCTCCTTTTATAAATGCAGGTGCCGTGCCCTTGGTAACAGTGGAGTCTACTAAAAGTGTCCCACTGGCTCCTCTTGCTGATCTGACAGTGGAAGTTCTTGGCCCCTTCTGCCCTTGAAGCCAAGGGAGGTGAGGGCCACAGGGTCGCCTGGCTGGAGGATGGCAGGACTGGGGCTTGAACCGGCCCTGCCAACTCGGCCCACGCCTACCGGCTGCCGGCTGTCTCAGGAAAGCTAAACTAACCTCCCTCACGTTCTCTCCCCTGATCTCATTGATTCACTTCTCCTTTAGCACTCTGTATTCTGTCCTGGGGGAGTGCTTTTCAGAAGTCTCGATTCTGGGATCCCTGGTGCCAGGCCTGGATCCTCCTAGGGAGTGGAACTGACCTTGGCTTCCTTCTGTCTCTGAGGGTTCCACCCATGGCTGTGCCAGTTTGGGCTGCCTTGAGGGCACTTTGCACAATAGGTAAATAGGATGAGGCCCAAGGTTTGCCAGTCGCCCTTGGCCAAGTTACTTCCACTTTGGGACTGAGCTCTGTTGGCTCGGGCTCCCCAAGCTGACAGGATAGAAAAGAAGGTGGGAGTCTGAAACCCCTAGGCCCGGCAGCCAGTACTCAGAGGCTACATGGGACCACGATGAATACCCACTGGGAGGTAGGGCCAGTGGATGTCAACTGTGCTGTGGCTAAGAGTCATCTGGAAGGTGTTTTAGGTGCTGGCTCCTCTGCCCAGCCCCAGGAGGCAGACTCAGAACCCCTTTGAGAACAATGCCTGTGTTCTCTTGGACCGAGGGGAAAGTAGGGGGAGGAGCACAGTGGTCATTTTGCCTTTCTAGGCCTCAGGTTCCTTGAGTAACAACAGCACTGGCATAGGGCGAACTGGATGAAGTCCAGAACAGAAAAAGGTTGGAGAATCCTGGGTACTCTTTTTCTGAAAGGTGGTGTACATTCGAATCTGGGCTTGATCTGTCTCATTAATTTAAGAGACCTATTTGTTGTGTGTGCGGGGGGGGGCGGGGAGTAAGAATCTGTCAGGCTTTGGGTTGGGGTGAGGGGGGGAGTATTGCTCAACCCCAGTGACTTGCATCACACCTCAGGATTTTCTGTTCTTAGAGAGAAGTGTCCAAATCTAAGAAAGGATCAGTGCCTGAGCCAGGGCCCCACCTCCAGGGCGGGGCGCCACCCTCAACACCTCCCCGTCAATTGCTTTAGAACAGCCCTCCCAGGCTGGCTACATTTATTTCCCCAGGGATGGGGCACTCTCCTGGATCGCAAAAAGAAATGCCCTTGGGCCTCTGTCGATTTCCCCTCCTAGGCTGGCAAAGCACACAGGCTAAGTGCCGAGGAGAGGGACCAGCTGCTGCCAAACCTGAGGGCCGTGGGGTGGAACGAGCTGGAAGGCCGCGATGCCATCTTCAAGCAGTTCCACTTCAAAGACTTCAATCGGGTATGGCACCGGGTGGGACAGAGTGTCTGAGACTGGGGCGACGGGGTCCCATTCCGGGACTTGTTCTCTCCCTTAAAGCCCTCCTACCCGAGACCCTCAGACACTACCCTGGTCCGGCTGACTTGGGAGTGTCATCCTTGGGGACTGGAGACGGGGGAGATGGGTCTTGGGCCCTCCATACCTGGAACTTTTAGAAACAATCCTTAGAGGAAACGGGTCAAGTAGGAAACAAGACATCTCAGTAGCTAACCAAAAGACTGGCCAGAACTAAATAGCTCTGTGGTGTTTCCACCTAGTTAGGTAGGGGCCCTAGGAACCAGACTTTCTTCCCACTTTGGAAGGACCGCCTCAAACTCCGGCGCAGAACCAGCCGCAGGGTGCCAGGGGGGTGACTAAAGCTGGACGGGTCTCCTTGTGGGGAGCCGGTCCATCGTGCACCTAGGTCTCACGCCAGCTCGAAAAGGGGCCTAGCAGCCCTCTGTCTCTCAGAGCACTAACTCGGGTCTCACTTCACTACATAGGCTTTTGGCTTCATGACGAGGGTGGCCCTTCAGGCGGAGAAACTGGACCACCACCCCGAATGGTTTAACGTGTACAACAAGGTGAGCGATGCCTGCCTGCTGGGTCCAGCCCAGCCTGTTCTGAAGGCCCTTCCCTGGGCTTCCCTAGGGGCCTCACCACCCAGAGGCTGCCTGTCCACTCCTCCTGGTCCTTTCAGCTCGTTCCTGGAATCAGCGTGAACACCCCTGCAAAACAGTCAGTCTCACTAAAAATTAAAGAAGGTGCAAATTAAAACACTCGTGAGACAACTTGCGGTTGAGGTAGAGAGTAAGGAGACATTAAGGCGGCAAAACCCACAAAAGGCAAGACTGTGGGAATCGGGAGTATTCATTGCTAATAGCTCCAAATGACTTAAATCCTCCTGGAGGTGTGGAGGAATGAAAAAGTAGTAACTTGAGCTAAGAATACCCACGCACAGCAAACAGATCGGCCTGCCTGCTGAACAAACGTGGTCATTCAGTGCCCGCCTTGTGCCGAGTGGCGGGTTTACACTGTTGCTAGAGACTCTCAGGCAGGCAAGGCAGCCCCCAGGAGAGATTGTAGTGCCTGGCCGCTGTTCTGGAATCCTTGGTGTGGCTGAGCCCCGTAGCCGTGACCCTCTCCTGCTCTTGGCGAAGGCAGCGGATGAGCTGGGCCCTAATCGCTGGTTTTGTTTCAGGTCCACATCACCCTGAGCACCCATGAGTGTGCAGGCCTTTCAGAACGGGACATAAACCTGGCCAGCTTCATCGAACAAGTAGCAGTGTCCATGACATAGGCCCTGCCCTTCCTCATGGAAATCTTTGGGGGAAGTGGAGGGACTGATTTGGGAATCCAGGGAGGGAGCTGGGGAGCCCTGAGATGTTCTACAGCCAGAATTGCCAAGTGGACTCTGCTGCCTCCGTTTAGGGGAGAGTCCTTGCTGTGGTAAGAGGAGGTGCCAGCCTCACTGCCGACCACTCTTTATCCCCAGCGCTCTGGCACACGTATGCTAATCAAGTACGATCTTCCCCTTCTGTGGGACTTCCCAACAACAGTAATGGTCTTCTTGCCAGGCTGTGTCTTGCTCCTTTTCTAATTCATTTCCCAAGAAGCTGTGTCTAAGATGCACAGTCTTATCTTAGAAACCAGGACCCTAAAGTCAACCCCCTGGTATGTGACAGAAACACGTGTGCTTTTATGTCTCAAATAAAACTGTTTCACTCGGCCTCAAGCTCTGGAACATGGTTTTCCACAGGTCAGTCCAAACTGGAGTCAAGAGGCATTTAGAGCACTTACTCAATGAAGGCACCGGAGGAAAAGCAGGACCGAGCCACCCTGTCTGCATGGAGTTCACGGTCATGTAGGGGAATTAAGCAGGAAGCAGTTAACTATCACTAGGCAGGATGAATGAAGTCAGTGCTAGAGGCGAGGATAAGAAATGAGCTAAGGAAACATGAGGCGATTGACAAGGGTGACTCTGGAGGCTTCATTTAAATGATGCTTCGGAGACCTGAATGGAATTCTTGAGGCAGAGATGGCTGAGGGGGCTCCATGAATACAAGTAAAGGTGTGTAGGACACTGTGTTTATCCGTGGTGGGACCTGTGACTAGGAAGGCAGTCTGCGTGGGGCGCCTGGGTGGCTCAGTTGGTTAAGTGTCCACCTCTTGATCCTGGCTCAGGTCATGCTCTCAGATCAAGCCCCATGTCGGGCTCTGTGCTGACTTGAGGCTGCTTGGGATTCTCTCTTTCTCTCTCTCTCTGCCCCTCCCCCACTGACACTTGCACTAAAAATCAAAAAAAAAAAAAGGCAGTCTTAGGCTGTATGATCTGTCTGGTCTACATCCCACGGGGAGATTTGTTTTTAATGTTTTTAATGTTTATTTTTGAGAGCAAGCATGAATGGGGCGGTGGGGAAGAGGGAGGGAGAGAGAGAGAGAGAGAGAGAGAAACAGAATCTGAAGCAGGTTCCAGGCTCTGAGCTGTCAGCACAGAGCCCAACACGGGGCTCAAACTCACGAACCGCTAGATCATGACTTGAGCCAAAGTCGGACGCTTAATGAAGCCACCCAGGTGCCCCATCCCATGGGGAGATTTCTAATCCTCAAGGATTACTTGCTTTTACTACATAAGGGACAGGACAAAAATCCTAGCTTAAGGAGGTGATGGGCTATTTTACCACCTGAGCAGCTAAGGAGCCAATTCCTACAGACCAGTCCTCCAACCTAGTGACTCTAGGGTAGAATATTCCCATAATGTGCTGTGTCTGGGAGAAGTGGGAGCCACAGAGCACAGTATCCTCTCTCCCCAGCGCATGCCACATGGATGTCCTTTTGTGGATGCCATTATGCAAGATTTGGGGAAGCCCTTCTCCCTCACCTATGACCCCCCAGCCTGAAGGTGCCAGCATACTGAGCTGACTTGCAAATGCCACAGTCCCTTGGAACAGGGTGTCACAACCCAGTTACCCTGGATGAGTTGGTCCTGCAACAAGGGCCAGAAAAGAGACAGAGGTTGGTGGCTGAGAAGTCAGCATACTGTTGCTAAGAGGTACTAGCAGGATCTAAAGATAACAATACCTAGGTCAAGAGCAAGTTCTTAGCAAAGCTTAATATCAAAACCAATGAGATTCAGATGCTCTCCCGTCTGCCCCACTTCTGACTTAACTTTTCCTAAGTGGGCTCTGATCTGATGACTGCGGATTAGGGGACAGAAGCCACCAGACATGAAGTATGGAGCACACGTTACGTCACCTTCCTGCCTCTGCTTACTCAGGGGTCAGGGGTTGAAAACACCATCCTGGAGGACACTACAGTCATATGAAGGACTTTTCTGTGGGACAAAGACCTATAAGCAATACTTTTTCCGAAATAAATGTTTGTTCTAAAATTCATGCAAATAACTGAAGTTATATGGGAAGATGTTAAGGAGAGATTATGAAAAAGCAAGCCCAAGAAAAAGGCAATTAAGACTCACAACTCAAGAAAGGTTCTCAAACAGCTGACTCTTGCTTACCCAGGCTGTAGCTGGTGGCTATCAAATCCGGCCTCCATCATCACTTGTCACTGCCAGGTCTAGTGAAAAGTGGCTCGTTGCTACCAAGAACCCACAGGGAAGGCAAAAGGGTTCACAGAGTAAGTAGCAGGAGTAAGCATTCAAACAGCAACTCTTGGATGGGCCGGGTCCCCTAACCAAGCATATCCTGGCCTCTTATTCTCTAGGGTTTACCCAGAGCAAGTAGGTGCTCAGGAAACCAAGTCATTTAGCAGAAAAGTGTAGCAAAGACCGCATTCCTTGGCTTGATTCTGACAAAGTCCAAATGGAATTGAGAAACTGGGTTACCTGAAGGACAGCCTCCAAGACCCGAATAACCCTTTGGAAAGACTGCTCACTTGTTATTCGTAACGGAACAAGATGTCCAGTGGTTACATGTGCAGAGCTATTCTGAGGGGTTCCACCAACTCCCAAATCAAATGCGGGCCTCGAAGCCAGTGCCCAGCTGGCTGGGGCCCCCACCTCAGAGGGCTCAATCCATCATTAAGGTATCAGCAGAAGTAATGATGAAGATGACAGAAAACACAAGGCAGGGCCCAGGTCCTGGGGAGCTGAAGACCTAAGTTCTAGAACTCCTTGAAACCGGTATGACCACCACTCTTGGAGAAGCCACCTGCAACGGTGCTCTCGCCCAGGGCTACGGCCCTGAGTATCAGCGGCCACACACAACCGTTTCACCACAAGGGGGCGATGTCCCACCAGCAGCCCGTTCTAGAACTGCCCCAGCCCGACCCCCTCCCCCTGGATCAACCACCTGCATCCAAATCATTGAATACAACCATCCACATTAGTTAAGATTTGGGACATTTAATTAATTGCTTTTTAAGATATTATTGCTGCAGTTAGGAAGGGAGCACTGAGATGGGAAGAAGGAGGTTAAATACAGAAAAGATTTAGAAGAGGCAAGTACCATTTTCCAAGTATAAAACTGGTAATATTAAAAGTGACACGGCAGTATATTCACGCGAGTACTTAATGTAGAAACAAGACAGTACGGTTTCTGCAGAGGCCAATGTGACGTCTGCTAGCAACATGACATCGTGAAGACTTCTGCCCACCTCTGCCAGACTAGGTGTTACTAGGTGCACAGGTACACAGAGAATGGAAAGCCCACAAGTGTTGAGTCAAACTAAGGCTCATGATCATAAAGTGGCTACAGTAGGTCCCTTTAAAAAATGCCACTGCCCCCGGGGCAGCAGTGCTGTCACGGAAGAGGGGGGCCTGCAGACACTGGAAGCAACAGCTTGCTCTGCAGGGCATGTGCTTCTCCAGTTTAGCAGCTAACAGACCACAGTGGTGCCTGCTGGGTGGTTTGTCCAGCACCACGAATGCACCGGAGACCCAAGAGACAGTTCACACAGAGCTCCTCTCTTGGGGGGGTGCCCACCAGTTCGGTAACTGGAGGGAACACGACCCCCGGGTCCAAAGGATCCTAGCCTCTCCCTCTAACACACACACACACACACACACACACACACACACACACACACACACCCCAACCTCTCCTGGAACCCACAATGGACAGGAGGAACACATACCACACCAGCCCTGCAGTGACACAGCCAGCTAATCACAGTTATTGTGGAGGAAGTACAGTGCTAAAGGCCTGGGGGCGGGGGAAGCCTGGTCGTCTTGGCTCTCCTGGCCAGCATTCCCAGTGAGGGAGGCCAGAGGATACCAGCCTCAAGAGGCTGAATGGTTCAGGAGTCCCTGAGAAGGGTAATGGAACAGAGGAGATTTTCTCCTGACTCATCCTAAAGTACTCCCCTACCCAAACAAAAATCTCAAAGACTGCTGCACCTCCCCCAGGGCCTGGGTCAGGAATAGCCCACCACTGCTCACTGTGAGGAAAAAGGCACACAACATGTCGTCTTCAGAGGAAGACAGTGGCTCCACCTAGATCAGGGCCCCATGCAAGGGAGAAGGGGGTAGAAGTGGGTGCAGGGTTTGGTCCTGTCCCTGCACCACCCTGAGCAACTAGTCTTAGGAAGGAATCCCAGGCCCTAGGCCGCAACTGACGGTTGCCGTCATGCTTTCCTATCCTGACAAGTTTGTCTCATTCTAGCCAGGGCTGAGAAGTGTCCAGTACCTGAGGCTAAACTGCCATAGTACCTTTGCGAGATGAATATAGGGAAAGAGGCAGGACGAACACACTAACGGGGAGAAAATTTTCCTTGCCGTGGGGGCTCTCTCTCACACCCTACTGGCACCCACCTAGGGTAAGTCAAGGCAACTCGTGAAGGTGCTCTGAGCTGTTCCTTCAAGTGAACATACTCGTACATGATGGCTTACAACGGTGGGGGGTGGGGAGGGGAGGACCACCAACTCTGGCGACAGAGATGTGACTCTGGGCACTCATCCTGCTCTGACACTCAGAGACGCAGGGAAAGGGCCCTGGTTTCCGATCATCACCAGCCTGGGAGAGGGTACAGGTGTGCTCCGAACACTGCCAATTCAGACAGGCAGCACGAGGGCCGGAAAGTCCTGGGTTCTCTAGAAACCACGTTCTCTTAATCCAGGGGAACAACAGCAAACCAATGAGAGCATGACTTCAAACATGTATCTCCAAAGACGGCAGCAACCAAGTATCAGACCAGGGCCTGGAGCACGAAAGAGGGCCGTTCCAGAGCCTGCCTTGATAGACTGAGCAGATCTGCTTGGCCACTCCAATCCTGCAAACCAGGAACAGCGGCCTGCCCAGCTGTGTCCTGGAAAAATAAAGTGAGGTGTGCTAAAAGCGACTCTAAGAGGGACGACTCACCTACTCAAAGAGGAGGGCCGAGAACGCCGCGTGCTTAGAGTACACCTAACACCCACCCGGGGAGACGCGTGTCACACGGATGCTTCCGAGCTGCCTCGCCCATCTGCCTGAGAGAACAAAGAAAACCCTCTCGTATCGCATAAACCATACCCCAGTCTCCCTAAGGAATCAGGACAGGTCAGAGCTGTCACACAATGATGAAGTGAAGTGGAAAGCTAGAAGGTTAGAGAAGGAAATGGCTAAAACGATTCCTAGGGTAACATTTGAGAGCAAGGGCAAAATAATTAGGTAATGGACTCCTCTGGGAACTCCACATTCAAAACCACAAAAGGATGATAGGAGGAACAAGAATCCTGAGGATCAAGCCGTCTCGTGGTCCATCTCGTCGTGATCTACGGAGCAAGACCAGATGTTCGAACTGTGCGCAGCCTGTTCCACACCCCCAGAACCTTCTGAAGGCCAGGAGCCCCTCGGGGCAACAAAGGGTCCAGACTCAGCGGGGTTTCGAAGAACCGTTCATCTGGCTGCTCGGAGTTACAGCGTCAGTGCTGAAAAGGCTGTCCAAGAAGACTGAGGTCAATTCTGCCACCAGGTTCCTGTCGACGGTCGTCTGGGCCATGCCGTAGATCGCACCCTACAAATCCAGTCAGAGATCATTACTGGCAATGAGGGGGACAGGGATGGAGATGAAGCTGTGGCTCTGATCTCCCCCTCCTCCCATCCCTGACTTCCATGTCCCTCTTCTCCCCACTCCATGCCAACCCAGACAGTTTTTCACAGGTACTTGCCAGTCTGCCTTTCTGCCCAAAGGAACCAGCCTATGGGATTTGCTGTAGAAAATTCCAGAAAAGGCAGGCTATTGCCTTTCCTGTGTCAAAACTTTCTTTTCAAAGGGACAGGACCACCACCTGCCTTTGTATGGCACTTTTAAATTTACAAGGTGCTTGGGGCGCCTGGGTGGCTCAGTCGGTTGGGCGTCCAACTTCGGCTCAGGTCATGATCTCACGGTCCGTGAGTTCGAGCCCCGCATCGGGCTCTGGGTTGACCGCTCAGAGCCTGGAGCCTGTTTCGGATCCTGTGTCTCCCTCTCTCTCTGATCCTCCCCTGCTCATGGTCTGTCTCTCTCTGTCTCAAAAATAAATAAATGTTAAAAAAAAAAATAAAAAAAAATAAAAATTTACAAGGTGCTTTCTACATAGCATACTTTATCTGAGACCAAACACCTTGGACACGGATGAGGCAGAGATTATCAGCTTGGAGTGATAAGGTTTGTGGAGACATAACAGAGGCAGGAACAGACTCGAGGTCGTTTGGTTCTTCCAACCCCCCCCAGGGTACCTAAACGTCCACAGGAAGAAAAAAATCCCAAGTGTCCCTACCATTCCTGTGGTCTTTGCTTTAGGATTCTTCATGATCTGAGTGACAGACTCCCGGATGTCCTTTAGGAACTGTATGGCTACTCGCTTCCGAGTGTGTACCAGCGTGATGCAGAAATGAATACTACGGGAGAAGACAGACACAGACAGAGATGAACCGCGGGGGAAAAAAGTTCTAAAATAAAGCAGCCCCCCACACAGGAATTTATCGCTTGCTTCTTCATGTGATTTGTGACGAGTGTTCCCAGTCCTGGGAATCAGGGAGATCAATACATGGGCTGTCGAGCATGGGCCGACACGAGGGCTTCATGCCTCAGCATGATCGAGAACATCCTGACAGAATGAATACAGCTGCCAGCTCTGTCCCACCCCTCCCCTCCAAAACGGTCAACTGCTAGGCCTTGAGCCACGTGACCACCAAGGGGATGCTTTCACCTTAGATGATACACCTTCATGGGGACAGGGCCACAGGGCTGGGGTCTTGAAGGACTTCAAGGCAAAGAAGAAACTCTAACTCCCCCTGGAGGGAGACTGAGGAACAGAGGGATAGTGAAGAGGAATAAACGGGGTCCACACAGGACTGGCAGTGGCACCACGAAGTCAAAGGGATCGGGGTACGTAGAAGACACAGGAGAGACCTCTGCCGTTGGGGTGGAGTGTTTATTTATTTATAAGCATCATGGAAGGTTAGATTACAAAGGCATATTAAAGGAGAGAGCAGCGGGCCTGAACGATTAGAGGCCCTAAGGGAGGCTTTGAGGGAAGCAGTCAGTTTGTAGGCACCATGTGATGGCGGTGCACAAGACGGGTAGAGAGAGCACAACCTAGAAAGACAGCAGGCGCGGTGGGGAGGCGTCTCGTGACCGGCCACTGGTCTCAAGAGGCTGCCACTTAATTTTGCTAGTTTTAAAGCTAATCGTCTTGTTCTGGATACAGAGTAATTCCAGATGGCAAGACGCAATCCTACAGCTACTACAGTTGCCACTGCGGTGCCCAGCCTCATAGCCGATCTCTACGCTTCGGGTCACCTTGCCACCCGAGTTCTTTGGCAGCCACGGCGCGCAGGAAGGGAAGAGGCTCCTCCAGCTTACCTGGGTGGGAACTGCAGGTGGTTCAGGTTCCATCCCTTGGCAGTCATCAGGTTAAACAGTCGGTAGATGTCAAAATCTCGGGAGCCCAGAGCTATGACTGACAACTGAGGATTCCCGAAAACAAAGATGCCTTTGATATTTTCCAGCCTGAAAACAAAAAAAGGAACAGAAAGGAAGTTCAGCCACATATACTCCTCGGGCCATCACCTCTCTAATCATTCAATGTCTCCCCTATAACACAATCTAATCTTTTAGGGCCTCAGCTCTCTTACCTTCTAAAATCAGGTGGCTAGACTGACAGCAGTGGTCCCCAAACATTACAAGTATTCAAAGGCCCAAATCCCACCAAGCTCCAATGAGTCAGAATCATCGACTCTTACCCTATCTGCCCAACTCCCAAATTCTGATATGCCTGAGAGGCATCTGAGGCATAAAAGATGCACGTTAAGGGGCGCCTGGGTGGTTCAGTCAGTTGAGTGTCCGATAGCTCAGGTGATGATCTCGGACCTCGTGGGTTCGAGCCCCACGTCAGGCTCTGTGCTGATAGCTCGGAGCCTGGAGCCTACTTCAGATTCTGTCTCCCTCTCTCTGCCCCTCCCCCACTCGCACTTTTTTTCTCTCTCTCTCTCTCAACAATAAGTAAACATTTAAAAAATTAAAAAAAAAAAAAAAAAAGATGTACAGAAAAGAAAATCCTGGCAAAATCATCTGTCTCCACAGTTTAAAATCCTACATGTCATGCCTAATGCATGAAATGGTACAGCAGCTCTCAACACACAGGTCTACCAGCTGGGTATATGCAGGCTTCTTTCAAATGAGACAGGCCTGACTGGCCACTTTCATTCACCTTCAGGACTCTGCAAAAGCCTGCCCAGCCCGGGTGAGCCACAGACACAGGCGGGTAATATGTGCACAGGTAAGTCAGCCAGCACGCAGCCTAGTTCCAGCCTTAGCTCAGCCCGGGATTTCCTCACTTGCCCCGCCCCCATTCATTCCGCCTCATCCCCGATTCTTTTCCTACACTAGCGATTCTCCACGTATGATTCCTAGACTGGCAGCTTCAATTCCCACTGGGAGCTTCCTAGAGACGCACACCCTCAGACTCCCTTTCCAGATCTACTGAATGAGAATTCTGCATTTTAAACACATCCTCCAGATGGTTAGGACACATGCTCAAGTTCGCACTGAACTATCAGCCCTTGGTAAGAGCTGCCGGTTGCTGACACGTCCTTCGAGACACGATGGCTAAAGACGAAGCCTGGATCTGACCCTCCAAGTCACAGCAGAGCAAGGGAACTTATCCTCTTGGGCCGGCACCACACTCCTGAGCTGCTGTCCTAAACCCCCGGTCTCCAGAGGACGGTAAACGGGCTGGGAGTACGGGTGCTTGGCCAGGCAGACGCCTCGAACCTACGAGCAGACAAAGCAAGAGACGAGGCAGAATCCCGATCTTGCACACATACTCTGACTTGAGGAAGCGAGTGGTTTTGATGATCTGTTTGGTAGCTTCAACATAGCCACTCTCACCGAAGTACATCAAGGCAGCCCAACAGGCCGCGCTAATGCCTCCAGGCCGTGAGCCCGCGATGGTCGGGGAAGCGTAGATACCACCCTGCCAATCGGTAGCAACGAAGAACTGATGGCTCCTGTACTTCTTGTCACTGTACAACACCACGGACGAGCCTTTGGGGGCATAGCCATACTGAGGGGGAGAAGCACAGGTGAGTCCACGATTCTGCCGGGCACGCCTGCCCCACAAACTCAACCCGCAAACCTCTCTCTCTCGCGCCCGCTTCTCTCTGCTTCCCGCCCACGTGGAACATTCAAAGTCAGGGGGCGCCCGGGTGGCTCAGTCGGGTGAGCGTCCGACTGCAGCTCAGGCCACGATCTCACGGTTCGGGAGTTCAAGCCCCGCCGTGGGCTCACCGCTGTCAGCGCAGAGCCCACGTCGCAGCCTCTGTCTCCCTCTCTCTCTGCTCTCACCCTCTCTCTCAAAAATAAATAAACTTGAAAAATTAAAAAAAAAGAATTCAAAGTCAGAAGGTTAAAGGCTGGAGGGAACTCTCTTTGAGCGGAGAAGGGTGGAGTTCGTGTCACTCGGAACAACTCAAATCACGAGCTGACTCCCTTCCCGTTATTTTTATTAGTATTATACTTCCTTTTAAAAAAATCACAGTGCTCAGAATCCAGAAGCTACTTGATGCAGCTGATAAATAAACTGTGCGCTTGGTTTCCTTATAGAAAATGTGCCCTCCTAACGAACTGTCCCTGCAGCTCACGTGGAGCTAAGTTCACTCCCTGACAGACACCGGGAGAGACGGTAAGGAAGGGGGCACAGGGGTTGCTGGGGGCCGAGGTGAAATCGGATCAGATCCTGACGGAAGATCCGTACACATTGTTTAGAGTCTGAGAACCAGGTCCCCACTACACTGGAAATTAAAATGAACTGTGCCGGTGCAGCCAAGACAAAGCACGCGTCCCGAGGCCGCTATTCCGTCTCCACATCCGGATGCCGTTTAAGAGCGTTCCTGACCAACCTACACTCGGTCTCGGTCCCCCAGGGGCGGCAGCATCCGAACATTCCCAAGCACCTAAGCTCTTCCCTTTTTCCACAGGACTCTCCCGTTAGCCCGCACCGGTCGCTCAGGGCAGGAGCCCCAGGAGCACGGAGTACAGCACTAACATACACCCTCTTAGGAGTTCTATCATCGACCTCACCCCAAAGGATCCGAAAGCTTCAGGGAGCTTTGCTCTGGGGGCCACATGCCTAGGTCCTAGCATGTCCCAGTCACATGCCGTCAGCGGGCACAGAAATTCTCTTAGCCACATGCCGCCAAGATAATGGGTCTCTTTTCACTATTACTTGTCACCTGAACCAGCTACCCTGGTGAGAGCAAAGAGCCGGACTTAATTTTACATTTCTGGCAGACGCTAACGCTCCAACCAATTTATTTTGTTGGTAGTAATCGAAATAATGAAATGGCTACTTTAACATTCGGTCCTTCCCCGCCTCACCTTGTGGGTATCAGCTGAAATGCTGGTCACGCCTTTCACCCGGAAATCAAACGGCTGCTCCAGCGGGTATCCCGCTTTCTCCATAAAGACGATGAGGAAGCCCCCCAGACAAGCGTCCACATGAAGAGGTATTTTGTATCTGACAGCCAGCTAGTTCCAAAAGAGACCGCAAGAGAATTTCATTTATAGCCATATAACAAAAACTTTGTAAGACACAGGTGGAAAGGTGTGCTGCACTCCCAAGGCCGTCATGCACGATGGCTTTCATGTTTTAAAAAACTGTCCAGTTTTGACATTCCTAATAAAGCTCATCTTCCAAATGTATTTAGCCTTCAAAATAATTCATCTGAAATGTGGCATTTTATATCTAAATACTGCAGGGCCCCAAACGCAATGCAAAGCCGAACAGGACACAAGCAGCGCTCTGATTTAGGGGGGAAAGGTGCTGCTTTAGTAACGGCGGGGCGGGGAGCCTGAGGGACACGGCCCCCTGCGAGGCACACCCTTAACAAGCAGCCCATCTCCCGGCTGAATGGAAACAGCGGCGCTCTTTCAGAGTATCCAGAGTATCCAGCTTCAACAAAGGCTCTCCCTTGTGTCATCCCTCCCCTACAGCAGAGGCTCCGAAGGGAGCTGGAAGGCTTCCTCTGCGGCTCCTGGGAGTTGTGCACAAACCTGAACTCGCACTTGCTTCTCCTTGCCGAGTCCCGCACCGTTAGATTCTATTATAAAATCTCACCCTGACTGCCTAGCAAGCGGCCCATTTCTCCCGCGTACCTTGGCCACTTCAGGGACAGGATCTAGGATACCGTGAGGAAACTGGGGGGTAGAACAGACGAGCATGGCAGTGTTCCTGGAGATGGCTCTCCTCATCGCCTAGGGGTTCAAGTCGAAAGGAAAATGAGAAGCCACGTCAACATTACTCCCCTCTGTCGCTATCGGCTCAGGGTCTGCGCTCCTCCAGCGCCGCTGCCTCCACCTCTCCAACCCGAGAGAAGACCGCCCCTGCCATGGGGGCAGCACAGAAAACCAGGCCAGAGGGGTCCATCTGGGAAAAACAGCCTGAGGCCACAATACGGCAAATCACTGCGGGAGGAAACAGCATCGAGCGAAGATGCCGCGGAGCATGTCCCGGCCCCACTTACTAGCGCTGCAACCGGAGGTAAACTACTTAACCGCCCCGGTCTGTTTCCTCACCTGTGCGCTGCAAAAATACTAACAGCTTCTACAACTTCCCTGGGCTGTCATAAAGCTCAGATGCAATTTGTATAGCACTCTAGAAACTAGAAAGTTCTCCACAAAGGCAAGGCATAAAAATAAAGGACTACAATTCAGTCTTAAAAAAAGAAAGCCTGCCATTTATGACAACAGGGATGAATCTGGAAGGCATACTGCTAAGCAGGCCAGGAACAGAAAGATAAATACTGCATGATCTCACATACGGCAGGTACAGCAGTCAATCTCAGAAGCAGAGAGTGGAATGCTGCCTGCCGGGGGCTGGGGGATGAGGGGCACCGAGTTTCAGTGATGTCTAACAGCAAGTTCTGGACGGCTGGTGGATGGCCATGTGACCACGAAACAACAATACTGCACTGTATGCTTGAAATCAGCTGGAGGTCGAAGAGGGAGTCTTAAGTATGCCAACCAAGGAGGAAAAAAAAAAAGAAAGAAAACAGTAACTATTTGAGGAGATGGGTATGTTCAATAGTATGACTGTGGGGATTATTTTGCAGTGTATACACATCTCAAAACATCAAGCTGGCACCTTAAATATATTTTTTATTTGTCAACTCATTAATTTGTCAGTTAATAAATCAGTAAAGATGGCAGGCAGAAATAACACCAGTGCTAATAACTTGGGTAGTTTGGTTCTGAATAAATATTGTTACTATTCTGTTGGCAAGGATACCGATTCAGGCCAATAAAAACCACAAGAAGAGTCTGGGGGCAGGTGAGTCCGTGCTCACGGTACAAAGACAAAGGGGAAAGTGATGTTGCTGAAGCAAAATCAAGGTCTGCGAAGTCTCAAGTCAGGGACTAGATAGATCATCTTGCTATCAGACCTCTGAATTTATGAAAACACTCAATCACCACTGCCAGCAGCAGCTCGTCGGCTCTGGCCGCTACACTCCAAGGCCTCTGGAGCCCATGTGTGCACGACGTTGGAAAAAGTCAGCCGGTCGGGTACATTCCTGCACCTCACAGTCCCCAGCAGGAAATGGCCCTTCAGGGGAACTCACCCGAACATCCACCTCCATCATTTTGTTCAGTGGAACCCGTATAATCTTCATCCCAAAATAATTGGCTGCTTTGTCAAATGCAGCATGGGCACTCTGGGGGGCCACACTAAATGATAGAGAAGAGGAAAATAATGAAATTCAGGTAAAAGCAGGGTTCAAGAGAGAGCCTCATTAGCAGCTCATCTAAATCCCCAAGAGCAAACTTCTAATTATTTTTCCTCACATTTTTACAAGTGTTTATGTTGTTTTTCTTTTAACCACAAATAAAAAGAGGTCAAATGATTTTCTATAGAAAATTCCTCCCTGCGATTTAGCAAATCCGAAGCATAAATGAGGGCTGACAGGTAAAAGACGAGGGATTGGGAATTTGGATCAGACCAGCATCAGGAGAGCCTTTTTGTGTTGGCCATCCAAAGCCGGGAGACCCTGGTGGGAACGTGCTGCCTGCCACAATACACTGCCAAGCAGGAACCCAAGACCGCTTGGCTGGGGTGTTCTACCAAGCCAGTGGTTCCTTCCATCTCTGAAAGCCCACAGCCTGTGAGAAACGAAAATTCCCATTGTTCCTGTAAACTTGGAAGCAGCATTTCAAATAGCACTGAAATGGGGGGAGCCTGGCTGGCTCCGTTGGTAGGGTATGTGACTCTTGATCTCAGGGTCATGAGTTCAAGCCCCACGCTGGGCACAGAGCTTACTTAAAAAAAAAAAAAAAAAAAAAAAAAAAGACAAATAGCACTGAAAAGGAGACTGAGCCATGGTTATGCATTTGCTTTCAGACTTCTCTCAATTACTACACTCTCAAAATCAATCTGTTCCCCTTAAGGAAGGAAAGCCTCGATTACTGAGTAAGTACCAGGCACTAAGATTTATGTGTGAGAAAGATGGCACCGTGATTTATTGTCTCAGGCATGAGATCACCTGCAACAAAACCCTTAGTAACATTTGCAGGAAAACAGTAACCCAGAGGATGCAGTATAAACACACCGGATAAGGAGAGGGTCTAGAGAAAAAAATGCAGCCAAATATCAAAATTATGCCCATGGGGTGCCATTATGGATGAATCTCAAAAAATTGTTTAAAGTTTTCCTCCCAAAAAACAGCCCTCAGGCTGAAATCTTCTCAGGAAGTACCCCGAAGCAGCCTATTATATTTAAGTAACTTTCACTGAACTAGGTAATTAGAGTTTTCCTTAGGCTCCAGATTACTTATAATAAAATCACTGAATTCAAAGATGTAGTCCCGTCACTCTGTCACTTTTAGAAAAAGGATCTCATTCTTGCTATCGGTATATGCCGTGTACAAACTTGCGAGCTGGGAAAGGGAATGACCTTTAAAATTAACTGGCTGATCCACCCAGGACATTGCAGAATGTGAAGGGATGAGGGTCAAGGGCAAAGGAAAGGAAGAATGAGGACTGGAACTGCCAGAGGAAGAGGGAAGAGAAGAAGCAGAAAACAGATGGTCAGGCTGTTTGCAACAGCGGTACTCCAAACAGATAATCTAAAGGCCACACATACATACATTTCTGGAGTTCTGATGCCGTTCGCAAAGGCCAGGTCCCGATAAGCTTTGCAGGCCATCAGTATGCTTTCTGTCCCCCCAGAGGTCACCTGTAATAAAGAAGAGACGACATCCATGGAGTGGAGTGAGGGACAACGATCAGCAAGCACATCGATGCCACCTTGATCTTGATGGTGGTCTGATGCAGAAGCAGATAAGGTCTCGAATGCATTCTGCAGAGCAGACACTGCTATGTCTTCCGGAAGGAAATCTGGCTTTATCAGCTAAGCCCAATCTTGGTTCCCAACACTCAGAGGGCCAGTCATGAGCCCGATCTCCCTCAATGGACTACAAACTCATGAAGGTGGGGACCGATCTGCTCATGACAATATTCTGAGCACTTAGCCTAACAGCTGACACCTAATACAACCTCAACTAACACTTTTCAAAGCCTGATGTGACTCTCATAAACCATGACCAACACAGGCATGTCATACCCATCAGGCTATCTTCTTAGATAGCATCTAAGAATGAATCATTTCAAAACAAACAAACAAACAATCAAACAAAAAGCCACAGCACTGAGCTAGGTGGTTATTTTCTTAGACTTCTCATCTCCGAAGATTCATACGAGCTTAGATAACTTCCTCATTGTACAGCTGAGAAGCCCCGAAGGCTAAAATAATTCACCCAATGCCATCCATTAGCATCTGTTGCTGAGAAGTAAAACTTTCTACATTTGTTCATTTAGTACAGCTTAACAGGAGATGGAATGAGAGACGGCGATTTCTGAAATTTCCTAAAGTAACCACATATAGGACAAAAATACCATTGGCTACAAAATCCCAGTGGTCAGCAGTTACATGGAAGATAGCTGAGAGAAGTCAGTCACATTTTGATTCAGGAAGTCTTCGTGAAACATGTGACCATCACCCACAAGGTAATGCACTGAACTTGGGCAAGGGAGACCGGTTTACAAATCCCGGCACTTCTGTGCTGGAGACAATGAAAATGCTTACAGAGGAGGTCAGTTCTGCAAACCAGCAGCACGTCCTGTGGTCTAGCATAAAACCTCAGAATGTGACATGAGGAGCCAAACCAGCTGTGAAGAAAGTCAGGAAAGGACCAGCAACGTCCAAGTCTCCAGTGCGTCAGTCTCTTACTAAGGTCCCATGATGACCTAGGCAAAAGTATTTCCAAACCCCTAGTCACCCAGCACACACACCCTATTTTTAGTCCAATAACGAATCAAATCAACATCATTATTTGTTGGGCAAACAACAGTGCACTTTGACTGTAAAGGCAGGAATATCTACATTCTACTTCTGATTTTTATTGCTGATCCCCCAATTTCTATGTTTATTTATTTTTGTTTAATTTTTATTCGGTAGGCTCCATGCCCAACATGGGGCTTGAACTCACAACCCTGAGATCAAGAGTAGCATGCTCTTCCAACTGAGCCAGTCAGGCACTCCAATTCTGCGTTTAACTATGCTGCTAATCTCCCACTGCCCTGTGTGCCCAAAGAAAAAAATGGAAATTTAATCGTGAAGTGAGAAAAGCCTCAATAACTACTTGTAATGTTAGTCACCTTCTTCCAACATTATAACAACTCTCGCTGTTAATATGTAAGTACGTCAGAGAACAAGAGTAGAACATGGCCTACTTGGAGAATTTTCTTTCAGATGCTGTTTGTAGCCAAAGGCATTTGCACAAGCCAAGACTGTTCTCCATGGCAACAGAATTTCTTTTAGTATACGAGATAACCTCTCATCCGTTCTGAGGCAAGTGAAGTTAATAGAAGGAAAAACAGCTTAAGTTGAAAACAAAGAACAAAAAGAGCTAAGATCTTAGTTGGGAGCATGCTACAGACAGCCCAGCCATGAGGCTCTGTCGTCTTCTTTCCCATCTCTGAACCCCGAACTGTTTTCACCAAAAGCAGCAGAGACAGACACATGTGAGAGAGACAGAGACAGAGAGATGTGAGAGAGAGACAGAGAGATATAAGAGAGAGACAGAAATAGAGAAGGGTGAGAGAAACAGAGAAACTGAAATAATCCCAGAGGTAATTAGTTCTCTTATAAAATTTTATGTAATAGAAAAGACTGGAGATCTCAGACTCCATCCTTCTCCTGATCCCTGACACAGCCACTAAAAAAGATCAAAATGGAAGAGGCATGGTTTAACTGTAGCAACGCACAAACAAAACACAAAACAAAAACAAAAACCAGGGTTGGACTTCTGGATTAAGATGGAAGGCTGAAACCGCTCCACAACTACCTTCTCTCCCCCAGGACCTAGAAGAAGGAAGAAAAGAAGCAGCAGAAACCTGCAGTAACAATCACCGAACAAAGAGACAGATACTCGGAAGCAATATACTTCAAATAGTGGCAAGGAAAAAGGAGAAGTTTCTGAAGTACAGCAGACAGCAGAATACAGTTCCTAATCCCCCCTCCAGGCCCTGAAAACTGTCCTGTGGGCCGGCAAAATCCTGAGAATGCTCATTAAAGCCCCCAAATCTTCAGAGAAACAATGGAGGGGGTGTCCTTATCTTCAGATCAGTGAGTGGTAGCCCTGGCAGCTAAGGAGAAACCAGCAAAATGAGAAGAGAATGTGGGGACCGACCCCTGAAGTCAGGGCTTCAGGGATATAGAACGGGTTAAAGAAACAATCAAAGCCCAAGGGTGTTATTCTCTTCCAGCTAGGCAGAGTGAACTCTAAGAGATAACTCTTAACAAAATCTCAGACGAGACCCACCGAACCCAACATAGGTGCAACAAAGCGGCGCTCAACCAAATGCTCTCACATGAGAGATCGGCCACCATGCAGCAGAACAAACTCGAATGTTCCGAGGAGCATGAGCCATGATGAAAGAAAATGGCCCGGTAACCATGCAAATATTCAAAAAGAAAAAAAAAAAAAAAAAAAAAAGCAGCACGCAAAACAAAAGCCGAACTCAAAAAATGGTAACAGCCTAAGGAGAAGGGAAATCCACACACCTGTTGGTCACTATAGGACAATATGATAAGAACGTGGATTCAAAAAAAAAAAAAAAAAAAGAACGTGGATTCAAGAGAACAAGCACTGAATGACTGGACACCAAAAACAAGATGATGAGACCACAGACCCCAAAGCACAAAGTACCAAACGATCCCAACACAGAATTAAGGCATAGGAAACAGAATAAGCCCTGCCGAGAACAAAAACAATGACTTGGAGGAAAGGTTGAGGCAAGCGTAGCGAACCAGATTAGCAAAAGACAGACTGAAAGACGGACGCCGCTCCGCACATGGAGAGCTGCGTCCTCCTGGCTAGACACGGGGAACCAAACGGGGTTCCAACAAGAAACACACGGACGGTCGCAAATCTGGGAAATCCTATTCTCCAAGGAAGAGCTGAGCAGCCTAGGGCAAAGCGGGGAAGAGAAAATCCAGAGGGAAAGAGGCTGCAAAGTGCGCACGGTCACATGGGGAAACAGCACCCCGGAACCCCATCTCCAGCAACACTGACCATATAGCTGGGCCTCCCGCAAGAGACGACCGAAAGCCTGAGGAAACAGTAACAGTTTTTTACACCCGCCACTGAGCTAACACGAAGGAGTAAACTGAACCCGGACAAAGCGACGTCGAGAATCCTACAGATACGGGAGGGCCAGAGCCGGCCTCGGCCGTGAGGGCTGCCGCCGCCCCCGGACACCAAACTCCCGTTGTGACAACTGACAGGAGATCAACTCAGGGCCTGCCCCCGGGAAGGACTCTGACAGCACACGGCTGAAGACCTGGGACCCGCACCCACATTCTCAGGGGAACTAGAAATACCCCAGTGGTGCAGAAGAGGGCAGCAAGAAAACTGCTTTCTCGGCTCTGACGGGCAGGTGAAGAAAAACAAAGAACTCTCAGGAACGGATAACGAGACCGCTTTCACATGAGTCTGCGGTGTGAACTCACGCCACCGCCGTAGCACGAAACTGCAAGCTGAGCATCGGACGCAGATCGCTTCCCAGCGACTCCCCGGCATCTGGCAGGAGCTGCTGCACATCTTCTCTGCCAGACCTTCATTTCCATCTAGGCCTCAAAGATAGGTTCCCGGGAAGACGAGTGGCTCACAGTTGAAACAACAACGAAGTCACAAATATGACAACACAAGACAACATGAGTGAAACCGGCAGAGACAGGTTGAGGCTCAGAAGTGGTGGAATTAGACACAGAATAGAAAATAATCACGTGCAATATATTTAAAGAAACAAAATATACGCCAAGCAAAGGAACGATAAAGAACTGCCACGCAGGGGTGCCTAGCTGGCTCAGTGCGTACAGCATGTGACGCCTGACCCCAGGGTTGGGAGTTCAAGACCCACATCGGGCACAGAGCTTACTTTAAAAATTAATTCATTGATCGATTACTTGAATCAATGAAAGCTCTGTAATTATCTCCTGGCTCCAACGATTATCACCTCACAGCCCATCTTCCCTCTACCCACAGACACCCCAGCCACTGCTGCTACGGAGAACATCGCTGCTCTAACAGCTACGCCTGTCCAAGTTCCCCATGTCTCCTGGGTAATTAACCACCTGTCGGATGTGTGTCAGCCCTTCTCACTCTAGCCTCATGGCTCTCAACCTCTTCTGTGCCTTCTATTTGTCTCTCTGGATTTTATTCTGGCTGAGTTTTTATCTGTCTTGTTCCGTAAGTTTGACTCACAAACCATGTAAGTATTTTACAGAGTTCTAAAAGAGACCGGGCTCTTTGGACAAGTGGCTGAATCAGGGTCTGGAAGCATGCAAGGTCAACCTGGAATATTTCATCAAATAAAAGTATTTTCTCAAAAAAAGGGAAAAAGAAAGGAAGCTTTCAAAGACTACATGAGTCACACAAAAGGACCCAAGAGCCAAAACTAAGAGGCTCCCACTGGTCAAAATGGGCCAATTTGAGCATTAATCGGAGCAGCAGCTCCAATGGACTGAAGCAAATTACTCTACAATGTTCCACCGCACAACTGACAGCCACTGGTTACTGCCAGTTTGCAGCTACCATGGACAGTGCTGCTATGAGTATACATCCATCCCGACACACACATGTACCAGTTTTCCTAGGGTACGCCCTGAGTAGTGACATTTCAGGGTCATGAGATACGTGTATCCTTGACTTGACCACACAAGGCCAAACGATGTTCCGGTTGCTTCACTGATGGCCTCTTAGAAGTCCACAGAGTCTGTGGCACAGGAGAATACCCACATACTCTAAGTATACTGGCCTCTCCCACCATGCCACCTGTTCATATAAATGCCATAAAGGAACCCATTGCTGGATTATGGTTGGCTCAGTTTTTAACAGCTTTGGAATTCTGGGGGGGAACGAATGCCAGGAATACCATTCTGTTAGATACAGAATATACGAATGTGTTGATTTTTCATGGTGCCAACGTAAAGTAAAACAACTACTGCTTATTGGAAAAAACAAAAAACTATAAAATGTTCTTGCCTTTGGACAGGCCCTTCAATAGTTAAATTTGCAGAGGGGCGCCTGGGTGGCTCAGTCGGTTAAGCGTCCGACTTCGGCTCAGGTCACGATCTCACGATCCGTGAGTTCGAGCCCCACGTCGGGCTCTGTGCTGACAGCTCAGAGCCTGGAGCCCGTTTCAGATTCTGTGTCTCCCTCTCTCTCTGCCCCTCCCCTGTTCATGCTCTGTCTCTGTCTCAAAAATAAATAAACGTTAAAAAAAAAATTTTTTTTAATAAAAAAAAATAAATTTGTAAATATTATAATGATTATAAAAGTATCTGATAGGCTTAGTGCCTCTAGGTTACCACTACAGCATGCTGAGTTAAATCTAACTACCCTGCATAAGCAGAGATTGAGAGACCTGAGTTTCTTCTAGAGAAAGCAAGTATCGGTCTGTAGTAACAAATCTAAACAGACGTTTATCAATCACAGTTTAGGAAAATGAACAAACATCTACTAGAAAGAACAGCTGAAACAAAAAATCCTTACATGTGTCTTTAAATATAATGATAACTTCCCCTTCTTTTATTCCTAAACCAACTAAAAGAGATTTGATTTATAGCAAAATAATAAACTTACAGCTCGAGTACAATGAGAAGTATATCAAAAACACTATGATGGCTTGACAAAATTATATAGACCAATGGGTAGGCAGTGGGTGTGTCAGTGGATGGAGGAAAGAGGGAGGGAGAGAAAGAAAAGAATAGACAGAGCAGATGTGCACAACATTTACATTTAGCGAATCCACGGTGTTCTCTAAACTGTTATAGGAACTCATATAAAGTTTAAAATTTTTCAAAATAAAAACCTGAAATGAAAAAAAAATCTTTAAAAATGTACAATAAGGGGTGCCTGGGTAGCTCAGTCGGTTAACCGTCTGACTTTGGCTCAGGTCATGATCTCACAGTTTGTGAGTTCAATCCCCACGTCGGGCTCTGTGTTGTCGGCTCGGAGCCTGGAGCCTGCTTTGGATTCTGTGTCTCCCTCTCTCTCTCTGCCCCTTCCCTGCTCGCACTCTGTCTCTCTCTCAAAAATAAATAAACATGAAAAAATTTTTTTAAAAAATGTACAACAAAATGTCAATGCTCTAAAAACTGTAAAAGTTGGGGCACCGGGGTGTCTCGGTGAGTTAAGCTCCTGACTCTTGGTTTCGGCTCAGGTCATGATCTCACAGATTGTGAGATCGAGCCCCATGTGGGGCTCTGTGCTGACAGTGTGAAGCCAGCTTGGGAATTCTCTCCCTCCCTCTCTCTCTGCCCCTCCCCTGCTCCTGCTCTCTTTCTCTCTCAAAATAAATAAACTTAAAAACAAAGTTTTTTTTAATTGCAAAAGTTAACATTTTTGTATTGCTGTTAATCTGGATCTTCCTACAATAATCACATATTATCTGTATAATAAAATGTTTTCAACAAACTCTTCTATTTTAAGCTAACAAAATAAGATAGTTGGAGGCCCCTGCATATACTTACACATCCACAGGAATCCGGTCCCCCATTGAACAGGGAACAAGCTATTCTTACAATCTCTGCCTCGATCTTTCGCAGTCCTGGGAAGATATCTGGATGCAATGGATTACTCCACGCAAAATTTCCGTAAGCCTGCAAAGAAATGCAAGCAGATATGAAGTATGATAAATACACTGCATGGGACAAAGAACCATGCACTACACAAAAGTTTCTAAGTATCAGGCACAACACTAGAAACCAGAAAAACGGTAAGATGTGTTCTCCAACATAAAGAAGATCAACATATAGTGGAGGAAACAGACATGCAAATAAATTATTTTACAGCATGGTGAGAAAGGAAGCGTAGATGTGGTTAAAAGCACATACTAAAACACCAAACAGGGGCACCAGGGTGGCTCAGTCGGTTAAGCGGCCGACTTCGGCTCAGGTCATGATCTTGCGGTGCGTGAGTTCGAGCCCCACGTCGGGCTCTGTGCTGACAGCTCAGAGCCTGGAGCCTGTTTCAGATTCTGTGTCTCTCTCTCTCTCTGCCCCTCCCCTATTCACTCTCTGTCTCTCTCTGTCTCAAAAATAAATAAACGTTAAAAAAAATTTTTTTTAAATAAATAAATAATAAAATAAAACACCAAACAGACCCATTTTGCAATCTTAGCTTCACCTGTTACCTCTAGTTGTGTAATCTTAGGTCAAATAACCTCTCTGAGGCTGTTTCCTCATATGCTTAAGGGGATAATTATGGTCCCTACCTGCTAGGGTTCTAGCGATGAGTAAATAACATAACACGCATGCAAAGCACTTAGGAGGGGATCCAGCACAAACCAGCTATTGTGGTCAGTGCAGTACCAGAAGCGTGCAAGCGAAGGAAGGGGCCCTAAGGGGGGAATAACAAACATCCCCAGGGGTCTGAGGTGTCTGTAGAGTGGAATTACTAGGAATGTGACAGATCAATAGGAATTCATCATTTAGAACAGGCGGAGTGAAGGGGAGGAAAACGTGGTATGAGTGAGCTATGTGCCTGCCGCAAAGAGAAAAGGCGAAAGTTTAAGTTTATGTGGGAAAGTAACAAAGTGGTTAAAAATACAGGTAGAAAGCTGGCTCGTGACGGGGCTTACATCTTCTGCTACAAAAGCAGCTCGGGTTTTATCCTGTAGGTAGTGGGGAGCCACTGAAAGTTTTTTTATTTTTTTATTTTTTTGTGGTTTTGTTTTTGTTTTGTGTGTTTGTTTTGGGGAGAGGGAGGAAGGGAGAGAGGGAGGGAGAGAGAGAGAGAGAGAGAGAAAATCCCGAGTAGGCTCCACACTCAGCGTGAAGCCCAAAGTAGGGCTCGGTCTCATGGTGGTGAGATCATGACCTGAGCCAAAACCAAGAGTCAGACACTTAATTGACTGAGCCACGCAGGCACCTCTCCACTGAAAGATTTTTAAGCAGAGAATAAGATCAGAGCACTATGTCAAGACATAGCAGAGCAAAACCTGTAATATTTAGTAAGGTATGAGCAGTTTCATAGTTATTATAATCAAACACAAAGACCTTAGAGACTATAAGGCCCATGCCAATTTTATATGACAAAGTAGGGTTTAAGAAATAAATGTGATTAGAAAAGGAAGAAGCTATAGGCAACTCTAAAGTCAACAGAAAACAAGAATTATCTGAATCATGAGTGAGCCTACTGCTCATTCTCAGATCATCTGATTTGAGATGTGGGTAGTATAGGAAATGATGACCAAATTTCTGTTCCTCATCCCTTCTTAGCAAACAAAATATGTCTGGTCATTAATAACCTCAAATGATGGGGGACTACCTTCCCTAGTAATCTGCCTTCTACACAGGGCATGTATAAACCTAAAAACATAGGTCATATTGTACTTTTTTACAGACTGAAGAGATCTCTAACAGTACGATTCATATTCACCTATGTGTGGGTAAAGAGAGACTCTCTGAAGTTATTTTTAACAATAAGCTTTCCTTAAGTATTTTTTTAATGTTTATTTATTTTTCAGAGAGAGAGAGAGAGAGAGTAAGTGCATGAGCAGGGGAGGGGCAGAGAGAGAGGGAGACACAGAATCCGAAGCAGGCTCCAGGCTCTGAGCTGTCAGCACAGAGCCCCAACACAAGGCTCAAACCCACGAACCATGAGATCATAACCGAGTGGAAGTCGGATGCTTAGCCAACTGAGCCACCCAGGCGCCCCTACGTAATATTTTAATTACCCAACTAAGGAGAGAAACTGACTGGCACTCACCTTCACGAGGAGTTCGGTGAGCTCTTCCTCCCCACTGTACACAGCTCCGGACGCCTTCCCTTCTTGCCAGAAGACATCTGTAGAGAAAGTTAAGACCAGTGAGTCAGTAAACAGGAACTTTTGGGAAGACACTTAGGTTCTTTTTTTTTTTTATTTAAAAAAAAATTTTTTTTAATATTTATTTATTTTTGACAGAGAGAGAGCACAAGTGGGGTAGGGGCAGAGAGAGAGGGAGACACAGAATCTGAAGCAGGCTCCAGGCTCTGAGCTGTCAGCACAGAGCCCGACGTGGGGCTTGAACTCACAGACTGTGAGATCATGACCTGAGCCGAAGTCCGATGCTCAACCGACTGAGCCACCCAGGCGCCCCTACACTCAGGTTCTAATAAGGAAGAAATAAGAAGTTAACCCCACTGGCACAAAAGAAACCCCAAAGTCTGAGTGGAAACTCAAAGGTGTTCTTATAAATCAAGAAAAAGCATTCCAATAAAGAGCTAGCGCAGCAAAATAAAGATGAAAGATCTTCCGTTACTATCAACAACGGTGTGAAAAGATATTCACAGCACCCAGGTATAATACAGATAGTCCAGGGGCACCTGGGTGGCTCGGTCGGTTGAGCATCTGACTATGGCCCAGGTCATGATATCAGTTTGTGGGTTCGAGTCCTGCATCCAGCTCTGGTGCTGACAGCGCAGAGTGTGGAACCTGCTTCGAGTTCTGTGTCTCCCTTCCCTTTGCCCCTCCCCTTGTACATGCTCTCTCTCAAAAATAAATAAACATTAAAAAAATGTATAGTCCAACGAAGACGCTGTCATCAGCCCCAACTATCTTCTAAAGGAGAAAAATTTTGGGGCGCCTGGGTGGCTCAGTCGGTTAAGCGTCCGACTTCGGCTCAGGTCACGATCTCGCGGTCTGTGAGTTCGAGCCCCGCGTCGGGCTCTGGGCTGACGGCTCAGAGCCTGGAGCCTGCTTCCGATTCTGTGTCTCCCTCTCTCTCTGACCCTCCCCCGTTCATGCTCTGTCTCTCTCTGTCTCAAAAATAAATAAACTTAAAAAAAAAAAAAATTAAAAAAAATAAATAAATAAAATAAAGGAGAAAAACTTTCCTTTACTTCTACTCATTTTCTGGTCTCTGTATGACTAACTTGACTTTTTTCTGCAAGAGGTTCCTTCTTCTCTCCCTTCCTACCCAGTCAAAGAAGTGTGAGGAGCGTTACGAGCAGAGTTGGCAGAAAGTATGAACTGGCAGTACACTCTCATCAGAGTTGGAGTCCGGGAACTGAATCCCTGACCAGACAAACCATGATGATGCATGTACCATCGGCCCCTGGTCTCAGTGTCCCCTCCTTCGCACGAGCCTGGAACCCACTCCCCCAACAATTAGCCACATCCTTCTAGCAACACATGTAGTAGCGCTCAGCATCAAGAACGTGGTCAACACCGGGATCAAGCTCAGAAGAAAGGTTCCTGACCAGAACGTGAGGTCTAACTTTCCACTTCCTGTCTGACGTGCTTCTCCAAAGGCAGCCTACATTGTTATCAACAAATCTGCCAGCGTGGCTATCCCAGGTCCTTTCGCTACAGGACGGCTGTGCCCTACTGAAAGTGCACAGTGAGAAGGCAATTACAGAGAGGCACGGACTGAAAACTGTAGCCACGGGCTCTATCAAGCCAAGATCTTCAGCTCCCACAAGAGAGAAGACTGAGCAGTGAACGTCCTCACTCTCAGCTCATCTGCCAAACTCTGGCTTGCTGCCAGTGTGACTTTCCCTCTTCCTTAAAGGACACTGGACTGACTGTATTATGCATGTCTTCAGATTAGAGGCCACCAGCCTTTCGAAAATAGGATACATGGTTTCATTTCCTGTCATTTTACCTGTGCTACAGAATATGGCAATGGACAATGAGTAAAAAATGGAAAGGAAGGAAATACAGTGGCAGCAATCTGCCCTCATAATCATGGAAACTTTTAATACAAAGGTCTCAGAGTGCCGATCCCTGCTTTCCATCACCTGTAAATCCTGGACTGCATCTAATTTTATACAATCTGATGTCAAAAACTCAACACGTCATGTAGAAAATTTTAAGTGTGTTTGTTGAAATGCAGTGTGGTATCCTGGACACTAGAGGAAAAGCTGGTGAAACAGGAACAGAATTTGCAGTTTAGTTAACTACTGTTTTAACCAGTGTTAACGTGGTGGGTTTAGGTGTTAACATCAGGAGAAGCAGGGTGAGGGGCGTATGGGAAATCTCTGTATGTATGACATTTGCAAGTTCTCTTTAAATCTAAAATGATGACAAACCAGAAAGCTTATTTTTTAAAATATTTGTAATATGATCTTAATCTGTAACAAACATGTATTTGTATTCGTAAGTTAACATTTATTGAGTACTTACTATATGCCAGTTACTATACATTTACTTGTATCATCCTGTTTGAGCTCTATGATTATTCAAGTAAGTTCTATTATCATGATCCCTACTGTAGAAGGACAGAGACTGAGACACAGGTCAAGTAACGCACCCAAGACCATATTTAAGTGGCCTAACCAGAGTGGGAATCCAGGCTGACTCCGTGGGCTACACTCTTAAACACTGAGCTACTCGGTATATTATATATATATAATATATATAATATAATATTATATATATTATATATATATATTTATAATATATAATATATAATATAATATTATATATATTATAAATATATTTATAATATATATAATATATATATAATTATATATATTATATATATATTTATAATATATATAATATATATATAATTATATATATAATATATATAATTATATATATATTATATATATAATTATAATATATATATATATTTATAATATATATATATTTATAATAATATATATAATATATATATTATACACTCATGCGTGTACATGTATGTGTACATGTGTTTGTGTTACACAAAAACACTGACACCTCTGACTTATATGTGGATCTCATCTGTGTTTATCTTGGATGATAGAATTAGAGTCACTTTTTATTTTCTTTTGTGCCTTTGTGCAGATTTCACAATTTCTATAATGGATCCGTATTTCATTTTCATTGCTTTTTTTAAAAGACAAATGTACTTATTTTATTCAGGCTTACCAAAGGAAATGGGACCAAGTTCCACTGTCTCAGGAGACTGTTTTGCTTTATGGATGAAGGATGAATTTACATATAATTTTTTAAAAAAAGAAATTCAGGGGCACCTGGGTGGCTCAGTCAGTTGAGTGTCTGACTCCGGCTCAGGTCGTGATCTCGCAGTCCGTGAGTTCGAGCCCCGCATCGGGCTCTGCGCTGACAGCTCAGAGCCTGGAGCCTGCTTTGGATTCTGTGTCTCCCTCTCTCTCTCTGCCCCTCCCCCACTCATGCTCTGTCTCTCTCTCTGTCAAAAAAAAAAATAAACTTTAAAAAAAAAAAAAGAAAGAAAGAAATTCAGCCTCTGAGACGGGGCCTCACGAGCATCTAAGTTCCAAGGGTGAACTGTTCTTAACCTGTACAATCATGAAACGATGACCAGACCAGCCACGTTAAGGAAGTCAACAGCTCGCATTTGCCGAGAATCATACCCATAGAGCTGTATTCCTTGAGTTTCTCCAGAACCGCCGACGAGCTCAGACCTTGAACGGGCAGGGCTTTCACATAGTCTTTGTCCACTTTCAGGAACGACATATTCTTGCTAATATCATCCTTGGTCTTGTTCAAGTTATCTTGGATCTCCAAAGATAAGGGAGAGAAAGTTAACACGGAGATGGAAGGATACAGTGTGGTGAGCAGAGACCAAGTCAGCCGCTCAAGGCCGGGCATGACACGAGCGTGCAAAACGGGGACGACGGCATCTTGTTCTTAACAAGATATGGTGACACTCTGACTACCTGCTGTTTTCTGGAATGTCTCTTGGAAGACTAAACGTCATCTTTCTCTCTGAAAGTCAAAGATGCATCCAATTCCCCACACCTTTCCTCTGCCGTGCTCACCTCACCACTGCTTTACGTGGCGAGCGCGTAAACGTGAACGCTTCGCGTTGGCCAGGGTCGGCACCTCTCTGAGAGCAGTACTTGGACCTTATTCCTGTCCTGGCAACACCTACAATGTGTGTGCTAAAGAAACAGAGGTAGAGTCACAAACAGCCACCAGAAAATAAGCCAAGCGGTAAGAGGGATCCTAGTACTCGAGGAGGTGATGAGCTCCTTGAACAGACAGACACACGCGGGGCACACCCAGAACCCGGAGGCCCTCCACAACTTCTCATGTGCGTGCACAAGACATCCCTGGTAGAATGCCAGGGGGACTGCGCTCTACCTCCTCAGGTTGTCCACCGCCTGTCCTGTTTGGCCCTCGAGTGCTAGGAGGGGCTGGGGTCCTTTCTGCTACAGTTCATCAACTATGGCTATTTTCTCTTCATCCTCACCGCAACAGCCTGTGAACTACTTTGTTGAACTACTACTATGGGCCAGGGATACGCAGTGGACAAAATAAGGGAGGCAGTACAAGTGAAAATAACTCCTGTTCTCATGAGGCTTATCTTTAGCAGCAGAGACCGAAAATGAAGGTCAGGTAGTGAAAAGTGCTGGGGGCGTGCTGAGGGGTGGGGAGGAGAAACAGGGTTTAAAAAAACAAAACAAAACAGAGCAGGGGCTGCTATCTGTGCTAAGAGACTGTCGGGCGCTAGATCTGGAAAAAGGGCTACATGTCACAATTTGTGTGTGTGACAGCGAGAAGGTTTCAGCAACACACTGGTGAAAGTGTCAGCCCCACGATCTGACTGCAAACATTTAGATTTTCCCATCTGTAGCCTCGGATGATTCCAACACAAGAGCACCTCCTTAGACGTGGCCCCCAGTGAAACCACAGGGAAAGCCGCACCTTTGAAACATGCCTGCGACCGCCTCGCGAGCGAGCGCCAGCAGACAGCGGAGGCCACACTCTCGGGCACATGATGGACGTGAGGCGTGTGACGGAAGCGAAAATATTTTTAAAGATGTACGTGAAGAATTATGCCGCATAAATGGAGAGCGTGCAACAGGAGCAAACTATGAAAGCTGGGCCTTGGGGGCGCTTGGGCGGCTCAGTCGGTTCCGTGTCTGACTCTTGATTTCAGCTCAGGGCATGATCTCACAGCTCGTGAGTTCGAGCCCTGAGTCGGGCTCTTGTGCTGACAGCGTGGAGCCTGCCTGAGATTCTGTCTCCCTCCCTCTCTGCCCCTCCCCCACTTGTGTTTTCTCTCTCTAAATAAATAAACATTAAAAAAAAAAAAAGCTGAGTTTCCACGCACAGACTATGCTGTTGTAATAAGAGAGACAAAAAATGATAATGAGTTATATTAGAAAGCACCCCCCCCTCAATTCCTGCCTCAGAACCTCCATTACATTTTAATTTCTTCACAACATTTATTTCAAAATGAAATTCTTGGGGTGCCTAGCTGGCTCAGTTGGTTAAGCATCTGACTCTTGGTTTCGGCTCAGGTCGTAATGTCGAGGTTTCGTGAGCTCGAGTCCTGTGTTGGGCTCTGTGCTGACAGCATCGAGCCTGCCTGGGATCCTCTGTCTGTCTGTCTGTCTCTCTCTCTGCGCCTCCCCCGCTTGCACTGTCTCTTTCAAAATAAATAAACTTTTTTAAAAAATGAAATTCTTATGTGTTTACCTATTTTCTGATTTTCCTACAAAAATCTAAGCTCCACAGAGCAAGGACTTGGTCTTGTTCCCCTCTATATCCCCAGCATCCAGAGTAGTATCTGACAGAGCATGTGCTCACGAATTGTATGTTGAGTAAGTGAATTTACGGGAATGAATGACACAAGGATACACACGCTCACTCGAAACAAAGAGCTTTTGCCTCTGAGCCTCAAAATCTGGTTCTAAAAAACGAAAGGTGATTATATGGGTTTTAAGTGCCTTCCAGTTGCTATTTTATGAATTTAATAATAGTGCCTGGAATTTATTTGTCTCAAAATCTGAAACTGAAGGAGAAATGTGTGAAGAAAAAGAGCAGACAAATCCAGGGAGTGAGGAGGGAAAATGCTAGTATCCTTCGAGATCCAGTCCACCCTCCCCCTATCCCTTAACTCTAGCAGGACTCAAGGAGATTTCCTTTTAGGGCTTACGGTGATTTGGAGTCAGATCAAAGCCTATCCACTCCCATTCCCCTTTTCTACCTCCAATAACTGCTTCTACTTCCCCTATAGGAAATGCACCTGAAAATAAATACATAGTTATGGGAGAGTTAGCACAGGGGTCTGAATGAATTTTGGTCAAACGTTAAAGATGACTGACATCTTTTCTGGCTTGGTCAGGACAGGGGAAAAGGGAAAGGGAACTGAGAGCCAAAAGTGAAAGGAAGCTTGAAGGAAAGCTGAGGGGCAGGCAGGACCCTGGGAGAGATGACGACATTCGGGACTCATGTGCCTTCTTCCGAGCATGCCCAGGGCCTGCACTGTTATCTTCTTCTGTGATAAGGAACCTGAGGGAAGGGTGCCGAGGTGACAGTCTTTATCCTCAGCGTGGGTGAGGGGAGAGAGGACACAGTGAAGGGAACCTACTATATCGCAGACAGGTACAAAGAGCAAGAGAACAGTGCTAAGTTTCTAACCCTGTCAGCAAATTACGGCCCAAATCTGACCCCGGCCTGTTTCGTCAAGATAGTTTCACTGGAACACAGCCAAGCTCATCCCTTTACCCATCACCCTGTGCTGCTTTCCCGCTGCAGGGGCGGACTTGAAGAGTTCAGAAAGACACGGGATGGCCTGCAAAGTCTAGACCTCTCCTATCTATCTAGTCCTTTACGGAGAAAGTCTGCCGACCCTGGTCTAAACCAAGTAAGCACCCAACCCCAGATATATACCTAAAGTCAGCACGGCCAGATGTTGCTCTAAAGCCACTTCTGTCAGGTTCTCTAATTTCAAGTTCTTCCTTAACAGACATGGCCTTTCTCCTTTGGTCAATATGCTCGAGAAAGGGTTAAGTCGGATTTCTGAACCTCGGCACTTCTGACATTTGGAGCAGATAATTTTCTGTGGGGGACTGTAGGATATTTAGCAGCACCCCCGGCCACTCTCCACTACATGCCAATAGCACTCCCCTCCAGCCGTGAAAACCAGAAAGGTCTTCAAACATTGTCAGATGTTCCTTGGAGGTGGGGAACGGAATCACCCTCACCCTTGGGAATTCACACTAGGTTCGGTAAATAGAAGAAAGAGGAAATGATTATGGGGGTGGCAGTAGGGGAGAAGATCTGTACAGATTCCACTTACCTTGCGACCAATAATAGGCATCTTCCTGATGAGCTTAAAACATCTCTTTTTAAACCTTGACCATAAACCTAAAAGATACAATTGGCTCCGTTACCCACCTAAGTTTGCATGGATGAAACCTACTAGCCATAATATATGAACTGTTCCGCGTGCCTTCTGCGATCTCACCTGCCTTCCGATTGTAAACGTAGTTTCTTTCCTTTGTAAAAAAAAAAAAAAAAGCTCTGACATTTAAATTTTCAAATAAGTAATATAATTTACATGGTTCAAAAAGTTATTTAAATTAACAAACACACACAGAGTTAAAAGTTTCCCTCTTATCGGTTCCCTAGACTTTCATCCTACCCTCAGGGAAACACTACTACTATTCATTTCTACAATACCTACCTAGAGTTTTTTTCTTTTCTTTCTTTATGCTTATACAAGCAATAATAAAAATAAAATCTTATTTGTCTCACCTTTTAAACATAAGGTAGCATACTCTAGTAACTGTATTAGACCTTGTTTTTCTACTTAGGAATATTCTCTTAAAGCTCAGAGCTTCCTCACTCATTTTTGTAGCTCTAAAATATTCCACCATATGGATGTATCATAACTGATTTAACCTGCTCCTTCCTGGTGGACAGTTAGGTTATTTCTAGTATTTCCTATGACCAACCACAGTGAAACAAGAACTTTGCAACAGGTACTGCACACCTCAGCGCGTGCCTAGAGCATAAATTCCCAGAAACAGAATGCTGGGTCGAATAACATCATTTCAGAGCTGGTGACCTTCCCGAGGTTTCAGATGCCCAAAAGCTCTCTTCCCTTCCCCAAAACAAATGACCAAGCCACGCTTTTTCTTCAGGACCTATGCTCCAGTCTCTCATTCAACATACACCCTGACAGCATTTCAACATTTTTTGGACCTAAAAAGGGCTTCAGTATCACGGACACCAATCGGACTCCCTGTCAGGCAGAGTACAGGACAAATAGGGAATTCTGATCCTGTCCGTTATAATAACTGTAAGTGCATGGCATCTAAACAGACCATCATAACTTTCAATGAATTCAGATTCAATACAGAAAGCATTGCCTACCATCCAAAGGCAACTAAGGATCAAGCATTAATAACTTGCTCAAGGCCACAGATCACATCAGTGATGGAGCACGGACTTCAACTGAAGCAAGGGGCACGTGGGTGGCTTAGTCGATTAAGTGTCCAACTTTGGCTCAGGTCATGATCTCACGTTTCGTGAGTTCGAGCCCCACATCGGGCTCTGTGCTGACAGCTCAGAGCCTGGAGCCTGCTTCAGATTCTGGGTCTCCCTCTCTCTCTGCCCCTCCCCTGCTCACACTCTGCCTCTGTCTCTCTCGCTCTCTCAAAAATAAACATTAAAAAATAAATAAATACACTGAAGCCTCAATTTTCCTAGCCCTAGACACCCAGGACTCTATGCACAGCAGGAATTCTCAGGTATCCCAAATGAGTCTCTAAGGAACCTAGACCTAGCTTCTGTGCAGGCAGGAAATGAATATGAACTTCTGCTACATTTCTAGATGTGGGCATTCCAACTTCCCCGGCCAGGGGAACTCTCTCTGACAAGCATAGACTACATCTGTGCCTTCTGTCAGCACTGATGACAGGACACCTTGCATCTTTACTAGTTGTTTTGCTTGGGTTGCAGGCCTGTCTTTCCACCTTGCCCTCTGTGGCCCAGCACTGGAGCCAATACTCTGTCAATGCCTGGAGCAAAGCAGGTAACTGAGTCTGAGACTGAGTAAGAAGACAAAGGGATTGAAATCACTTGTTTGTAGTTGCTATTTTGTTTACACTTTGGAAGACAGTAAAACCTTGGATTGCAAGTAACTTGTTCTGCGAGTGTTCCACAAGACGAGCAAACATTTCTAATCAATTTTAACTTGATAAACAAGCGATGTCTTGCAATACGAGCAGTACATGACGCCCAACGTCACATGATCACAACTGAACCAATGGTTCTTTCCTCTCTCTTTCTCTCTCTGCAGGATTGCGGGTAATCATCTCCCATGCTCGGATGCACGGTCTCAGGCCGCAGTGTTTGGCAGAAATCGGTGATTTTTCAGACCATTCAAAGGTGCCCACAACTGGCACTAGTGTATTTTTTGTCACTTCAAAGCACCTATGGACGGCCCTTTGCTTTTCCCTACAAGAGTGAGCTTAGGAATGCTCTGCTTTATTCTAGGTCATTGCATAGGTTCCTTGTTAAAATTGCACAAAAAGAAAGATTCCATTGAGTCAACAGATAGCAGTGATCTGTTAGTGATAGTGAAAGCTGTCCTACACAATAACCCTCCTCTCTCTTGTCTCCCGCACACCAGTCACGAAGGTTTTCTAACGTGCAGGCTGCTTATTTTTCTATTTTGTATTATATTACAGTACTATACTCACTTTTATATGAATATTTTTGGATTGTGGAACGAATCATCTGAGCTTCCATTATTTCTTATGGGGAAATTCACTTTGATATACAAGTGCTTTGGATTACAAGCATGCTTCTGGAACAAATTATGCTCGCACACCAAGGTTTTACTGTACTTCCTTCCACTCTTAAGGTCTACACACTGAGGTACACAGCTGTGATCCTAGAGCATGTACAACGCCGTGCCCTCTTCTCGATTACAGAATTTTCTACGTGAAGAACGCTTCCTAAACATAGTTTTAAAAACTACTGTAACAGCCCATCAAATGCATGTAAATTTAGCGTTGGACGTTTAAGCTGCTTGTTATTTGATATTTCTAACTGTATTAAAGCTGTAAAAATTCAGAACAATTCCCTTATTTAACAGATGAAATAAATAACTAATGGGGCAGAAAGAGGTCTAAAACTCAGCAAAAAGGAGTCCCTTGAGCAGAAGTACAGTAATGTGGCTGGGTCGGGGAGGACAGAGTCAACTCTGCGTGCGATTTAACAGTACAGGTAGAAAGAACAGAAATGTAAGATCGGAGATGGAGAAATTAGAAATGAAAAGATCATGTGGTCATGACCTGAAAAGATAATCTCAAAAGTAAAAGTCCCCAGAGGTACATAAAGAAAAGTAATTATAGTGTTTTAAGGTAAAAAAATAGTAAGTGCCAATGCAAGGACAACAACGTATGGCTCCTTGCAGCTTACAGATTCCTTTCAAATTATGCCTCTCGATACTCATATTACCCTATGACTAAGGAAGGCGGGTAGTACTTCTGCCCATTTTACTGTGAGGAAACAGGCTGAGAGAGCTTATGGGTGTTAGTTAAGGTGCCAAGGCTAGAAACTGGGAGTGTTATGACCTCCTCCCACCACATAACTCTGATTCCTAGTCATGAACTATGGACAACCCCACAGTTAAATCAACATTAAGTTATAGCGATATGAGCTGATAATCACAGAGCAGAATTAGGGAAGAGATAACACCGTAGAGGGCTGCTGACCCCTGCCCACACTCCCACCCCCATCTTCCTACAGCCTCCTGTTCTTATCTGTAGCAGCGTCCATCCTGTGTTCCAGAATTATCCTCTCCTCTCAGAAGTGTATTCAGAGTTTGAAGATCAGCAGAATTTATCTCTAGTCCAGACTTTAGACTCCTCTGGGGCAATATGCTAAAAATAACTCGACTGTTCAGTGGTAAGCACAATTCCCCTACATGAGCAAGGTACTGAAAAAACGGCAATTTTATCAAGACTATCTCCAACCTCTAGAGAGAAGACATTTTGATCTGTGTCTAAAATTCAAGTTAGAAGTTACAAAATAAAAAGTGTGTTGTGTGTGAAACTATATGAAATTGTTGACATTCAAAACTTTTGACCTACAAAAGAGATTTTGTATGGTTCAACTGGATTTAAATGTAGAAAAAGACATATGTAAATAGTGGGTAGCTCTAGGAAGCAAGATTTTCATTTTGTTCTCATGGCTTATTGGTATTGCCTACTTTTCTGCAGTGGACACGTACTACTTTCGTAATAAGAAAAACATGTTATTAAAAACGACTTATGGGGTGCCTGAGTGGCTCAGATGGTTGAGTGTCTGACTTCAGCTCAGGTCATGATCTCATGGTCTGTGAGTTCGAGCCCCACGTCGGGCTCTGTGCTGACAGCTCAGAGCCTGGAGCCTGCTTCCATTGTGTCTCCCTCTCTCTCTGCCCCTCCCCCACTCATGCTCGTTCCCTCTCTCTCTCTCTCTCTCTGTCAAAAATAAACATTAAAAAAAATTCAAATAAATAAATAAACATTAAAAAATATATAAATAAAGTTAAAAAAAATGACTTAAGGGGTACCTGGGTATCTTGGTCAGGGGAGCATGTGACTCTTGATCTCAGGGTCGTGAGTTCAAGCCCCACCTTGGGCATGGAGCCTACTTAAATTTTTTAAAAAATAACTCAAATAATGTGGAGTTGGACTTACAAAGATTTACATGGCACATACCACAAACACACCGCTACTAGTAATTTTCTCACAGAGTGCACAGAGGCCAGCATATTCTGTTTGCGACATTAAAGGCAGGTAAGTACCAGGACCTAAGACGGCCATGCTTCTCCCACCAGGTGAGCAAAATGCAAGTAGGCACCGTGGCCCGCAGAAGTAAAGCCGGAAGTCAATGCCTGAAGCTCATACTCATCAGAGCAAAGAAATATAAATCTCAAAGAAATATAAATCTCAAGACTTCTAACCTTATGTTGCTTTATACAAATGCACCACCTTAAAAGGAGAAGTACTTAGAGTGGCGGCTGGTACGAGCTGGGGGGAAACATGCTAATGGGGGCTTATCATTTAATGGGGCCAGGGTTTCAGTTCAGGGTACTGAGAAAGTTTTGGAGATGGATGGCAGGAGCGGTTGTGCCACAAACTGAATGTACTTGAAAATGCACAGAATAGTAAATTGTACGTCACATACATTTTAATCACAGTAAAAAAGAAAGAAAGGGAAGTATATTTATTGCTACTCCTTAGAGTCCTCTGCAACAGACTGCTTCACCTGGAAGGACAAGATGGTGGGCACCACTGAACAGAATGCTTCCCTGGACAGGCTAAGCCTGAGCAGAAAGACACAGGGCCTTGTGTCTCTGTGTGTCCCCTTCCAAGCCACGGAGCAGATGTGGCAGAAGGGTTAGCCAGTCCCATACACCAGAGTTTAAGGGAAAATCTTACAAGGACCAGGAGCCGAAACTGAGGGCAGGGTTTTGAAAGCTGGAGTGAACTACAATTGAGACAGGGCAATCAACCCTCGTTTCCACTTTAAGTGCAATGTTTACTACGCCATAACCCTTCACTGTTACTGGAACAGCTCAGTGGCTCTCTGCAGGGTAAGCAGGTAAGACAGAGTGTGGCTTCTACATCAACTCTCCCGGGGAAAGGAGAGGAAAGCAGACAAAGTACAGTGAAGGAGCCCCTTGAAACAGATGTTATCAGGGAAGCAAAGGGTCCTGGAAATTTTAAACAAGTGAGAAATGACAAGCAGTCCTCTTCAATGTTATTGGGTTTTTTAATCCCATTAATTCAGGCGCCCGCTGCTACGGGTGGGGACGGGGCGCAGAGGAGTGTTACAGAAACACCCACCACTCCTACTTCACTCACCAAGCACAACCTGCAGGAGGAAACAATCCACAAGGAGGGAACGCGCAACCAGGTTTGGCCGGGGAGGAAGGGTGGGTGCGACCCTAGGAAGGATGGCGGATCTGCAAACACGTCACTTCTCACCTTTCCTGCACTCCCAAGAAGGGACCTCCTCTTCACTATGTCCCTTAGGCTCCCTGAGTCACTACCCAGGAAGCTCAAAGTGTGCTGTCTGCCCCCTGACATCAGAAGTTCAACTCCAAGAGGACAGGGACCCTGTATAACCTGTGTCGCTATCCCCGGACTCTAGCACGGTGCCTGGCACACAGCAGACATTCAAATGGTCACTGCAACAGGGCTGTCCCAATTTCACACAATCTGTAGTGAAAGGATGGCCTAAAATGAAAGTAATAAATTCGTGCTTGGGGAACTCTTGGCAATACAATTATGTTCCAGGCAAGAAACTAAACATGAGAAAGGCTTAAGCCATACTTTGAGATACCTGTGGATCCTTACAACAACTGATTTCTCAGGACTTTTTATGTAAGCTGCAGATCCAGAAAAATCAACAAAAGTAGTACTAGTTACATTCGAGTAGCTATTATAACTTTATGTAGACAACCTTATTATAATTTTACAGTCAGAAGACAATGCCCCACTTCCTATCTAAACAGATTTTAAAAATCAGAACCAAACCAAAGGCAAGAAATTAGTCCAATCCATCAGCCATGAGTTCTAAAGCTGGTGAAACTCCACTCTACCTTTCCAGACGGGAGGGGGCGGTATACTTACTCTCTGGCTGGAAGACGAAGCCGTATACCCAGACTATCAGCAGGGTGCTCACGACACTGCAGGCAATCAGCTGCCAGGGCTCATACTTAGTACAATGTCCATTTACATAATTCTTGGCCTTTGTGGAATATACTTCCAAGATCTCAAGGTAGGGCTCAAAAGCCTTCTAGAAATGCAAGGGGGAAAAAAGGAACATTACATTCAGAGAGAGAAGGGACTTCTGTTCTGCGGCCCTCCTTCTTCAAGGGCAAAGCCATTCATGACCTGGCCCCACCCCGGCAATACTCTTATCATGCTCTACAGTCCTCAAAGCTCTGCTTCCGAGTCAGGTGGACTTTGACAAGGGTTTTGATCTTCTACCTTGTCTATAAAATAAATGGTTCAGCTGCATCATTTCAGCTCTAAAGCTTCACTACAACTGCAGTGCTCATTGCCCCACTCTCTTGACTCAAACGAATCCGCTGGATACGAAGGGCTCTCTCTTCCTCTCTACTTTATTGGAATCTCTCCCATCTGCTAACGCAGGGGGTGGGCAGACCGTTCTGTAAAAGGCCAGAGAGGAAACAGTTCGGGTGTCACAGGTCAGCCAGTCTCTGTTACAACTACTCCATTCTGCCGTTGGTAGCACAGACACCACCACGGAGGGCGGGAAATGAGTGACCACGGCTGTTCCAGCAAGAGTTCGTTACAGATGCTAAAACTGGAATTGCATATCCTTTCACAGATCACAAAATATTCTTTTTGTAAAAACAATTTTAAAAATGTAAAATGTCATTCTTAGCTCACGGACTGTACCAAAACAGGCGGCAGGCCCGATTTGGCCCACAGGCCACAGTCTGCCAATCTCTGCTCTCAAGCCCAACTTGACTACAAAAGTCTCTTTTCATAACTTTTTAAAAAAAATTTTTAAAGGTTTAGTTACTTCGAGAAAAAAAGAGATAGAGAAGGGGGGGGTGGGGAGGGAGAATCTCAAGCAGGCTCTGTGCTATCAGCATGGAGCCCAACGTGGGACTCGATCCGACCAACCATGAGATCATGACCTGAGCTGAAATCAGGAGTCAGACATTTAACAGACAGAGCCACCCGGGTGCCCCCTGACTACGAAACTCTTAAATTCTTATCATTATGTGTATCCCTCACAATATCTGGCACAAGCAAGAATAAAGTCCTCTCATCTGAACTCCTGAAAATTTCATGACCCACTCATGAAAATTCATCTCTCCCATTAAATTCTCCTCAGGTAGTCACTTGTGACTCCACACAGAGCTTATCACACTGTGCCCTGCAGTCAGTCTACTCATCTGTTTTTTATCTCCCTGACTACGTGGTTGGGTCCTTGAAGGCTGATCAGATCTTAATCATATTTATAAGCCCCCACAGTGCCCTGTACAAAACAAGTTCATCTGATAGTTTGTTATTCATTCACTTATTCAACATTTGCAAAGGATCATCAGTATTTAAGGCATTAAGCTGGGGAAGCATTATGGTAACCATCACAAGGTCTTGCCCTCACTAAGCTTACAATCTAATGGGAAAGAGGTGTGTGTGTGTGTGTGTGTGTGTGTGTGTGTGTGTGTACACACACGCAAACATACACAGGCTGACGCATACATGAACAAATCATTCAAACTCATTAGGATCAATACTACAGAAAGAATATAAGTAAAGTGCTAAGAGAGACCACTAAGGAAGGCCTATCGAACTCACCTAAGAGGAGGTGGGGAAAATGTGGTTCAAAGGGTTTAAAAGATCTATCAAAGAAAATTCTCTTGGCAAAAAAGTTAAAAGGAAAAAAAAAAAAAGAAGTCATACCAGGAAGAGAGAGCGACAGCTGCAAGAGCATTAAAAAAAAGTCTAGGGGGGCGCCTGGGTAGCGCAGTCGGTTAAGCGTCCGACTTCAGCCAGGTCACGATCTCGCGGTCCGTGAGTTCGAGCCCCGCGTCAGGCTCTGGGCTGATGGCTCGGAGCCTGGAGCCTGTTTCCAATTCTGTGTCTCCCTCTCTCTCTGCCCCTCCCCCGTTCATGCTCTGTCTCTCTCTGTCCCAAAAATAAATTAAAAAAAAAAAAAAAAAAAGTCTAGGGATGGCAAAAAACATTCGGCATGGTCTAAGAGCAGAGATGAGGACAGGGACCCATCTGTCTCAGCACGTCTAGGTCCGCAACACAGAGCAGAGTGCCCAGCGCACAGGCCACACCACACAGCACTTGGATAGTGGCTGACCGGGACCAAGTGCATGAGTGAACATGTCAGTTGGAGAACGGAGACTGGGAGAAGTACACTAGGTCCAGATTAGAAAGATTAGAAATGGTCTTAAAAACAAAAGACAAACAAACAAACAAAAAAAACCATGTACAGTGGGAATATAAATAGACAGGCAATTTTTGTAAAGTGATTTGTCACTGCCTATTAACGTTTTAAACATACTTACTTTGACCCAGATACTCCCCTTTTTGATATCTACATATCAAAGAGACAGGTCCAAGGACATTCACTTCAGTATTCTTTATAACAATGAAATTTAATATCCCAAATGTCCATTCATGGAGGAATGTTTAAATAATCTATAATACACACACTTTATGTATTCATACTATGCAGTATTTAAAAAAAAGATCTGAATAAACCACATTAAAAATTCTCCAGAACATAATGTTGAGTGTAAAAAAAAGGCAAATTGCAGAACAGCAGCAAACAAAAGGCATGGGTTGTTAATCAGGAGAGCAATTTTTTTTTTTTTAAACAACCTGATGGGAGACGAGGAGAAGGAAGCCAGAGGTCAGAGACACAAATTTTCGTTAAGAGGAGCTGAAGCAGTCTAGGGGAGAAATAAACTGGGTTTGCAGTCATGACATTGGGGCTAAAAAGCAGCCCAGATTTAAAAATGCTTTTTGGAGGTAGTACAAACAGGGTTTTCTAATTTCACAGATACAGGAAGTAAGTAGGGCATACAGAAGTAAGGAGTGGGAAGAATATAGGTAATTCCAATTTTTCAAGTTCATGTTTGAGAGACTGGGCAAGTGGTGTCACCATTAAACCATGGCAGACTAGAAGAGAAAGGGAAGCTGAAGAAGGTAAAGGAGATTTTGAGATAAAGATAATGATACTAGTTTGAGTTATGCGCCTGTTAGAGATCTACATGCAATGTTCTAGTAGGAGTGTGAAAGCTTAGGAGGAGGACAGGTGCTCGACAAATGTTTACTGAAAACACTTCTATCCTTGGCAATTAGATTTCGGTATAAGGTCATTAACATCAGGCAAGTGCTGGCTTCCCTAGAGGGCTATCCATGGAAACACAGCTTATCTGCAACTCCTTCATAGCTCCTGGCCATTCCCCAGAGCCCACTGTTGCTATCAACAACCTCAATCCTGCACAGCAGTGACCGTGCCGGTCAGGACCTGAGGAGGACCAGAGGACTCTACCATCATCAAAGATGTATCGTGATTTCCATCATCATAAAGAATCTTCTGGTGTTAAGGCTATGATCTAAGCAGATGGCTAAATAGTTATATGGGACACCTGGCTGACTTATGCGGAAGTGCCTGCAACTGTTTTAGGGTCCGGAGTTCAAGCCCCACATTGGGCATGGGTCCTACTCAAAAAATAATAGAGTGATAGATAGATAGTGTGTATGAAGGGGATGATGGAAGAAATAATCATGCAGATCAGCTTTTCCTCTGGTGATACTAGTTCCTAATTAACCCAGAAAATAGAGGTTACCCATGTCAAAAGATGCCCGTAGATATCCTCAACTTTTCTTAGCACTGAACAAAGAGTAATATAATTAGCATTAGGGAGAGAGCAAAGAATCAGCAAATGCAAACTATGTCAATTTTTAAAAAGCCTATTAAGATATGAAGGCATTCCTCGCCAATATTTATAAAATTACTTTCAGCAAGAATATATGTTCTTGCCAACTGCTGTAAGAAGATAATGGGAGTCCTTAGATTCCAAGTCCTTAAACACATCTCCTTAAGAAGAGATATATTTCTATATTCTCCTACTCCAAAGACAGAATGATACTGTATTTGGATAGGTCCTAGTGAGCTTTTTGAGTAGGCAACTAGTTGGTCACGGAAATTACATCTCCTGGCCTCAGTCCCAGGTCCTTCTAGGTTACTACAAACAACCTAGGCTCAGTCCCCAACGAATAAGCACCTCACAGCACTAATGGCTCACTGCTTTATAGGGCTCTGTGGGCTAAGGTGTGCTATCTCCTTGGAAAAAAGGATGAGGCAGTCCCTTGGGCCTTGCAAACAGCACAAACCCCAGGTTGGATCCTGATGCAATACTCCAGCCCTAGGGAAGAATACAATCTAAATGCTGAAGGGAACTTTAGAGATAAAGCCTACAATTGCACTTTATAAAACAGAAGCCCCCAAGTGAAACAGCATGCCCAGGCCCATCCAGACAGGCTTGTCAGAACCCAAGCCTCCTGACTCAGTGTTCAGTATTCCTTCAATTCCTCATTCTAAATGTTCATGGACAGAGGATCTCTTAACACATTACCCTCCAGTGCTATCCCTAGGGTTTCCTTCTCCTAATTTATGTTCTTGGCAGAATCTACCTTGGATGTACTGCACAGATCATAACAAACTAAAATTGTATGCATGGGTCATGACTACAGGTAAACAGGTCTACATAGAAACAGCACAGAAACTTAATATAGTTATAATTACTATTTCCCACCGTGTCTTTTTGCTTACAGAAGTACATTTTTTGTCTATATACACCTGCATATATATTAATGATTATAATACTCAAGCTTTTGTTTATGTCAACTTAACCTACATACTGTCTCTGGAAACACAAGAACTCTGAATGGTCATCCACGAAGGCCACTAGCTTGCTGTGCAACGCCAGGCAAATTATTTCACCAAGCTGTGCCTCTACTCTTTATCTAGAAAAAGGGACACAGAATAACAGTCACAGAATAAATAAATTGTGTTTGTGTCTATGCGTATCTGTGGGGGTGTGGGGGTGTGTGGGGGGGTGTGTGGGCATTTATCTCCGACCCCTAAGAGAACGGTGGTTTTGGTAAAAACTCCGCAAGTAGAGTACTCCTTCCTTTCCAGTCTGTCATCAAATTGGGAATGTATTCCTCTAGAGGATAAAAACAAACAGAACACTCTGCCCACCGAATATATGTAAAATGGTGACAAAGAATACCGTAAATTTTTGTAAAGCATAATATTAAAGAAGAAAAGACAAACCTTCGTGGTAGGAGGATTCAAAATATTAACTCTTTTAAGAAGCTACTGTCAAATAAGGACGAGGAAACTATACGGCCTTTCTCTTCTTACTCATTCCATGTCTAATCAAATGGTTTATGTTTTAGCTGATGCCTGGAAGACATCGAAATAGTACTCAATCATCCTAATCATTGTTAGACAAAAGGAGCTGCAAGAACTCATGGGAGCTTGGTGGCGTGCTATTCCCAATCATGTTGAACTCTTTCAACCCCCAAATCACTTCAAGGGAGCAAGACACTTTCCTAAAAGTAACACAGCAATGGAAGTCTACAAATTCTGAAAATCTGAGACATGTCATTTGTTAGACCATGGGGTTTCAAATTTTTCCAATACAGACACACAGAAACCATTTTACAACCATCTACACACATAGCAACAGAAAGATATGGAACCAAAACAAAAGTTTCCAGAATAATGTACCTAACGCCTTATTACTTGTGATGCACTCTTTTTTTTTCTATGTCTACTTTCTTTTTTTTAGATGTTTCACCCATTGAATTGATTCTGCATCCCTCTAAATGGATCCTGACATTCAGGTTTAAAAGCAGTGCCTCAGCGATGGTATTCCCCGCTTCTTTAATTAGAGAAGGCGGTTGTGTAATGCAGTGAAGGCTGTTAACACAGAGGTATTGTGCAGCGTACAAGGTCTCAGCGCTTTTTACATTTATGATTTATTCTCTTCACATTTCTGCGAAGCCAGGATTATGATGTGATGAAACAAGTCAGTCAAGGAGATGCAGAAGTTTCTTCCTTACTGGTACCAGCCCAAGGCGATTCCCAACAACTGCTAACTCTTCCCGTCCCTAAATGACTTCAAGAGCACAAGATTCCACAAGCAAGTTCCCACCGCGGCACTACCCACACCTCTTCCCCCAAAAAACTCCTTCGAGAACTAGCACTGAACTTGATCAACTGCCAATGAGGCAGGGGTATTTTTTCCATGTCGAATTTCTTCATTGCCAATTTATACCAGAAGAAACACTGAATAGGACCAAGAGAGAAAAACCATCCGGCAGACGTTTCCAGGCCCACAGCGGACGGTGCTTCCCTCCTCGGAGCTAACACAAATAACAATCCTCTCTCCAGCACCTCCCAGGGCGGACCGTCTGTACTCGTTTTATTCACGAGCAATGGCATCTCGGGCGGCTGCGGCGGCCCCAGGGCTGCCTCCCACACCCCCACCCGTAAGAGGAGGTCTCTTGGCAGCACATGCCCACGGCTACTGAAGCTCCCCGCCACTTGACAATGATTTTCCGAGCACCTACTGTACACGTGCTATTTTATAAGGATCAGAGATCACTTGTTTGCTTCACTTAGAACTTTCTCTCCCCTGCCAAACTCAAAGATTACGTGACCACCTGATCACAGAGGGACTAAAATTGAGAGAAGGCTAGAGGGGCCATGACAAACATGCAGAAGAAAGAGCGAAGCACTCAGGAGCATTAATTTACTTGTAGAGAATACTTAGTAATATTTATGTAACTTAAAGTTTTCAATGGCTTTCATATTATTTTATTCATACTTTATAATCTCACATGGTCCTCAGGTTAAGAATGAAGAGTTTCGGGGCTCCTGGGCGGCTCAGTCCGTGAAATGCCCGACTCTTGATTTCGGCTCAGGTCACGATCTCACGGGTCCATGAGACCAAACCCCGCACAGGGCTCTGCGCTGACAGCGTGTAGCCTGCTTGGGATTCTCTCTCTCCCTGCCCCTCCCCAACTCACGCGTGTGTGTGTGTGTGTGTGTGTGTGCATGCTTTCTCACTCTCTCAAAAGTAAACATTCAAAGAAATAATAAATGTAAAATAAAACAGCAATAAAAACTTTAAAAACAATAGAATAAACAGTTTCACATCCTAGGTGGTGCAAAGTGAAATCAGAAAGGTTAAGTTTGCTCTACAGCAAAGTATTCAGTAGCAGAGTCAGAACTAAAACACAGGACTTCACGAGCAGAGTTGAATTCCAAGATGTCTGGAACCATCTCTCAGGACTCCACAATATTACACACATCTAAACGTTTGCTGGAGGAGTCGGACCTAAAAGAAGAGAACTCAAGAAAACCAAATGCTGTGAGGCCCAGCAGAGGAAGCAACAAGTTTTTCCAACATAGGTTCCCCTTCCTGCCCCTCCCACCTCAAAGAAAAGCAGGTTAAAGATCAAAGAAAAACATTCCCACTGTCAGGCTGACGGACTCTACTAATAATTTCCGAACTGCCACAGCGACACAGATTCCTTGCCAAAGAAAATGTGGCAACCGTGTTCAGTTGATTATTACCCAGCACAGAGTCGGCTAAGGTTTTCTGGTCAAAATCAAAGAGCGCGGGAGCTAGTTTCCCCAGCTTCCTTTGGCTCCAGTAACACCCTGTGCCACTCGAAATGCTCGCTTGTGCAAATGAGGGCTGCCGGCCACACGCAGACCAGAGTCCAAGCGTGAGTCTGTCTCTCACGGGAGGAGAAAGGAGAAACTCACAACAGTGACGCCTCACGGTATCACCGTGGAGTCACTGTGAAATCGGGATTCTGGGAAAGCCACTTTTCTGCTAAAGGTTCACCTTCCTATCACAGCACAATGACTTCTTTGCATTTCTACTATGCCAGATATCCAGTATGCCTTCATTCGGGCTATTTCTCAAGAGTCAGTCAGGGCCAAACTGCACTGGCCAACTGCACTGTGAGTTCATCTGTCCCAGCAGCAAAGCATTCAACCCTGGTGGGGGAGAACAGCCAAGTAACTGTTTTCACACGTGACCTCTCTTATGGTACCAAGTGCAGATTAGAATACAAACAACACAATTTTTCTATGTCCTACACTACTTTTAATGTGGTTAAGAACCCAACAATTACTCAAATGAAGTAATTACAGTACCGCATCTACTCAGCACTGCTCTGTAAGACCCCAGGGAGGATTCGGCCTCCCCTCTCCCGCATCTCTCCCACTGACTTGAACCTGCGGAGCAGAATCGCTGGTATTTGTAACCAGACTGCACACACCAGCACCGTTCTGATGAGCTCACAAGATACATCGTCTCACAGCCACCAGGGACGACAGGTTAAAGACCAGTACATGACCACTCTCCATCCCTCACAGATGAAGACGCTGAAACCCAAAGGTCACACAGCCTCCCCACCCCTTCTTTTGTAGAAGACTCGCTCAGTAATTGACTTAACATATTACGAAGACTCAGTCACCAAACTCGGCGGCTATCCATCTTTCAGATGAGGGTAAAAAGGCATCCCCAAGCATCCCTGGAAGTGTGAGGGCCCAGTCACGTCAATCCATAAGACCGCTTCACTGCTCCTGGCTAATAACTATTCTTAAGCCAAACACTAATGAAAATCAAAACTTGCCACCACCCTGCAATGCTGCAGAGAAAAAGGGACTTGTTTTTCCTCTTCCGTCCACTTTCTTTACGTCTAGTACAACTACACACTTCACCACTCAACAGTTCTTCCAGAAGAGCCAGAAATCCAAGCTTTAAAGCAGGAATGGGCTGCTAAGGAAAAGAAAAACCTGTTTTACCCAGTTCACCCACTGTCTTAATGTCCTGCGATCAGATGGTACTCTAAAGCCCGGGACTAAGGTTAAGGAGTAAAGTTCAAGGACAGGAGACCCCAAAGAGTTAGTGTAGTCATTCTTACTTCCCTTCTGCCCTAAAAACACAGAAAACAAAGCTAATTAAATGGTTCTCTTTCATATCACATTCTGCAGAATTTCAAAGCGCAAACAGGTAAGAAAACACTATTGTTTTTAGAGCCTTCAAAGGCATTAATGTTTATCAGCAAAACCAGATCACAAGCCTGAAGGAAAAACTCCCTTGGGTCATTAAAGAAGTAAGAACCGAGCAATGAAACCAAATACAGAAATGTTTGAAGGGACTGAATCATCATTTCTTAGGAGGTAAAGGGCAAACCATATGCTTCCTCCAAAACTCCACTACGTGAAACAAGAGATCCGGTATCTGAGAAGTTCACCTCAACAAGCTTAACAGTCCACGTTTTCCCTTCCAGCCATGCCTCAAGAGTCAGAGGTACACGCTTGGTACTATTCCACAAACATTTACCAAGTCTAATAACTGCCCTACACTTAGCCCTAGATTATTCAGGCAAAGCACCTTACCATCACGGAGACACAATCTTGGCCTCAGAAAGGAGACTGACATGCCATGTTCTCAAGTCATTAGAACCGTACTCATGGATGGGGCGCCTGGGTGGCTCAGTCGGTTGAGCGTCCGACTTCAGCTCAGGTCACGATCTCACAGTCTGTGAGTTCGAGCCCCGCGTCGGGCTCTGTGCTGACAGCTCAGAGTCTGGAGCCTGCTTCAGACTCTGTGTCTCCCTCTCTCTCTGCCCCTCCCCTGCTCATGCTCTGTCTCTCTCTGTCTCAAAAATAAATAAAAACATTAAAAAAAAAAAATTTTTTTTAAAGTGTACTCATGGAAAATCAAAGCTTCTGAGCTCGTAAAAGCTGACAGCCCTAAACCTGCCAAACGGGTGCATCAGTTTTGGATTTATCTACTCATGGTCAGGACAAGGCATCAAGTGAAGACTGGTGTCGTTTCTGTCAACTAAGGATTCTGAGCCCCTGTCTTCTGTAATGCATCAAGAAAGGCACCATGGGGAGCTTAAACTAGGAGCGAATGCTAAATGCAGAAAACCAAGTTCAATAAGCAGAGGAACAGGCTGAGGGATGTTGAGGTAAGAGCAATTACGGGTTTCCTTGCTAAATAGATGGTCACCCAAAGGCAAGGCGGTAAGATGTGGGCAGAAGGTACTACTCAAACTTGACGGCCTTAACTCCCAGTCTCTCGTGCTAAGTAGCCCAGTGTGCACATACACGGAAGTCATCTTCAAATTACAAAAGTTCACTATCCTCTGAGCACTACAAATGGTAACTCCTTAGACTGCAAGCAAGGACCAGCAGAAATAATCCTGTATTCTACACACATAAAGGGGAAGTCTTGACTTCCCTGAGTATACCACAGTTGGGGAAGAAGTCAGAGGGCTTCTCCCTTCCCAGACTTAGTTTACTAAAAGGATTATCTACCTTTGTCCCTGAGTGAAGATACCTAGACTTTCCAGATTATATTTATAGAAATCTCCATTGTCAATAGTCCTGCTGCTGTCAGAGATAAGAAACACTGAGCGTATGCCCAGAAGTGGAACCTAAGTCAGTTGCAAAGTCTACCTCTCTGGAGATTTCGAACATGTAATCTTATTCAAAAGCACAAACCAGAGACCAATCCCTGGGTCTCTGACTGGCCCTCAATTGATGTAAAACACCCTTTGGCAAGTCGGCCTTTAAAATCCAGTCACAAAGGAGCTATTTTTTTAAACTGAGGTAAGACACTCAATTTAAAGTTAACATTTGAAAGAGTTTTAAACTTTTTTGATCGTCAAAAGTGCAGAAGACAATGTGTGATTTCGATGGAAAATTATACATTGTCTAGGACGTCCCTCTACGCTACCAGAGTCTGATTCTAAGGAAGCTATTTTACAACTCTGGAAGTTGGAAATGATTACAGCAATGCAAACCACTCTTCATCTATAAACACGTAAAACCTGCCACGTGGTAAAGGTTCAAGTGACTTCCCTCTCCACTATGGAAGAAAATAGTTTGGGTGGCATTTGTGTACTCATTTTAATGTTCTTAATCTATCAATGTGTCTGTTCTTCAGGCACATGAAAAGATGCTCAACGTCGCTCCTCATCAGGGAAATAGAAATCAAAACCACACTCAGATATCACCTCACGCCAGTCAGAGTGGCCAAAATGAACAAATCAGGAGACTATGGATGCTGGAGAGGATGTGGAGACACGGGAACCCTCTTGCACTGTTGGTGGGAATGCAAAGTGGTGCGGCCGCTCTGGAAAACAGTGTGGAGGTTCCTCAAAAAATTAAAAATAGATCTACCCTATGACCCAGGAATAGCGCTGCTAGGAATTTATCCAAGGGATACAGGAGTACTGATGCATAGGGGCACTTGTACCCCAATGTTTATAGCAGCACTCTCAACAATAGCCAAATGATGGAAAGAGCCTAAATGTCCATCAACGGACGAATGGATAAAGAAATTGTGGTTTATATACACAATGGAGTACTACGTGGCAATGAGAAAGAATGAAATATGGCCCTTTGTAGCAACGTGGATGGAACTGGAGAGTGTGATGCTAAGTGAAATAAGCCAGACAGAGAAAGACAGATACCATATGTTTTCACTCTTATGTGGATCCTGAGAAACTTAACAGAAACCCACGGGAGAGGGGAAGGAAAAAAAAAAAAAAAAAAGAGGTTAGAGTGGAAGAGAGCCAAAGCATAAGAGACTCTTAAAAACTGAGAACAAACTGAAGGTTGATGGGGGGTGGGAGGGAGGGAAGGGTGGGTGAGGGGTATTGAAGAGGGCACCTTTTGGGATGAGCACTGGGTGTTGTATGGAAACCAATTTGACAATAAACTTCATATATTGACAAAAATAAAGAATAAAAAAATAAATAAAAATGTGTCTGTTCTTTGGACCTTTCTTTCAAACCGGTTAGAACATCTGCCTGGTTTCCTCTTTATAAGCAAAGTAAAATTTTAATGTGTGTCTATTTTATATTTGTTTCAGTGTCATGATTTTACCTTTTGTGAATTTTTTTTTTAAGTAGGCTCCCTGCTTAGCATAGGGCCCAACATGGGGCTTGAACTCATGGTCCTGAGATCAAGACCTGAGCTGAGGGGCGCCTGGGTGGCTCAGTCGGTTAAGCACCTGACTTCAGGTCAGGTCATGATCTCACAACTTGTGAGTTCGAGCCCTGCATCGGGTGCTGTGCTGACAGCTCGGAGCCTGGAGCCTGCTTCACATTCTGAGTCTCCCTCGCTGTCTGCCCCTCCCCAGCTCACACACACTTTCTCTCTCTCTCTCTCTCTCTCTCTCTCAAAATTAAATAAAACATTAAAAAAAAAAAAAATTTAACAACAACAGAAAAAGGACCTAGGCTGAGATCAAGAGTCAAAGGCTTAGCCAACTGAATCACCCAGGCACCCTTTGAAAATTATCTTTCAACAAAAGCTAAAAACTCTCAGTCCCCAAACTTCCCCACAGAAAAAAATGCTTGGGAACATGAAACCCGAAGATAATTACAAAGGGCTCAGGACATCCTAAAAGCCATCACTGGGGTCCATCTTCCCCAGGTTAATGACCCCCTCTCTAAAACGAATCATAGAAGTATTCTATTATATGTAAAGTAAACCCAAGACTCCTGTGTTCCCTGCAGGAGAACTAGCATCCATTACTTCAAATTCTCCAGGAAAAGCCTCAGCACTATAATAAAAAGGAACGACATTCTGATCCATGTTACAACAGGATGACCCCTCAAAACAGCATGCTAAGGAAAACAGCTGATCACGAAAGACCAGACATTGTAGAATTCTGTGTGTATGCAGCACTCGGAATAAGGATATGTGCAGACAACAAGCAGGGTGGCGGCTTCCAGGCCCGGGGACTGCAGCCACATAAGGGAGTAAGTACCACACCTGGGGGATTTCTTCTGAAAATGTTCTGAGGTTGTGGGGATGGCTGCACAGCTATGAGAACACGATAAAAAACTGATGAACTGCACACTTTAAAAAAAAAAAGGGGGGGGGGCATTATGACCCAGCAATTGCATCTCTGTCTACCAAACGTAGCTAAGACCAACCACCTAAGATCCACAGGCTTTCTTTAAAAACAAAAAACAAAAAAAACAAAAACAAAAAAAACCACAAAAAACCCCCCAAAAACCCAAAAGCCTTTCTGAAAACAAGTTGCCATATGGGCCAAAAACCAGCAGAAACTCTGCAATTCCAGAAACACAGAATAAAGCTTTGGACTCCAAATGAAATCAACCCTAGATGTCTAAAACTAACTTAGAAATTATATACAAACTAGACAAAGAGGATCACTATGGTCTTACGGTATGTATTTTTAAGAGTTTATAAACAGAATTATTAACTGCTACATTTTTAGATGAGGTTTTTAAAAAACACTTTCTCCTTTGGCAGCTCATAAACACACACTCCAGCCACTACCCGGGGTATGTGAAAGGGACAGCCACCTCTGAGTGCCGTGCTGAACTGACACTCGTCACGACTTCTGTGGGATCACTGAGTGGCCTGTTACTAGTGTTCTATAGGCAGCCGTGGTGCACTGGAAAGTCTGGAATGGTAATCGAAAGCTTCTACTCTAATTTTAGCTCTGTGTGGCCTCTGGCACATTACTAAGTCTCGATGCAGCAGGATTTTGCTCATCTGCAAAAACAGATGCCATTGCTATAATTCAACAAAAAGTTCACCGGACAAAAAGATACCCCCATCTATCTACTCTCAGGGCTGCTGTGAGTATTCAGTGCAGTAAGGTAATAAGAAAGCAACCGCAAATAATAAACACTAAGTATTTGAGGAATCGGAATCTCTGTGAGGAAACATTCCCCTTTCCTTTTCAGTAAGCAGCAAGGACAAGTAACCTTTGCAATGTCTCAAGCAAAGTCCCACAGATAGAGCTGGGAGAGGCTGTAAGTGGTTTGATTCCCATGCCTACATCGTGTTTTCTTTTTTTTTTTTTTAATTTTTTTTAAGGTTTATTCATTTTTCAGAGACAGAGTGTGAGTGGGGAAGGGGCAGAGACACAGGGAGACACAGAATCTGAAACAGGCTCCAGGCTCTGAGCTGTCAGCCCAGAGCCGGACGCAGGGCCCCGAACTCACAGACAGTGAGACCATGACCCAAGCGGAAGCAGGACACTTAACCAATTGAGCCGCCCAGGCACCCCTACATTGTGTTTTCTTACAGAGGATGGTAGGAAGACGCCGGCGACCAGTGAGCTGCTCCTCCATTTAATAAGACACATGTTACATCAACTCTCGGCCTTCCACTATTTAATTCGATCAGAAGATTACAAGTGTCCTCTTACTTACAAAACAAGACTAAACTGGTTACCCACTTATGTTTACAGATCATAAGGCTGATTTCAGGCATCTGGACAGATTGCTGTTGACTGCTATAGTTACGAGTCTTGGGAAAGCATCTGAAATCACAAGCTTATCAAAAAGGGCTGGGCAATATAACCTTAGGCCTTCGTCTGCCCTGGCTGCAATGCAGCTAGCCAAGGAGCAGGTCTCCCATGGCATTCTTGTTTTTGTCCTCTGGTCCTTCCTGTTAGAGTTTGCAAACAGAATCTTCTATTTGCCTCACCTGTCCCAGCACCAGTAAGACTGGAACTCAAGACAGAACTGATGTATCCCTTTTTAGATCCGTCAGCCAAAATGCATTTCAAAGGAGTACACTTAAATGCCTTCAGAAAAAGCCTCCAGAAAAAAAGGTCTCCCCAATATGGAGCACAAAGTGTAAACCTACTGTAACAGCTACTTAGACTCCAAGGAGTTCCAGAGCACTATGATTTTACCTTCAAATTATCTGCTACCAATGGGGTTTTGCAAATCTAAACGTCTGCCCTTAACAGAAAACTCTGCTCTCTTTACGTCAAATGTTTATTAATAGTGATGGACGAGGTGAATAAGAATGCAGTAGGCTTTTCCTTTCCGGGGAAATTACAGAAACGGAGGGGTGTTTCACACTTTAAAAGTGCCTAACCTGCTTCAGGAAAGAGTTTTCCATGCTGTCTCCCACATGGAGCATGCAGGTAACAGAAATTTAAGATTTGTTGCTGGAAAGCGAAATGCAAAAGTTACATATTAAGAAAACCTCGTGGGAGTGTAAATCGGACAACCACTCGGGAAACCTGTCTGGCAGTACGCCTCATGACCTGGCAATTCTGTGCTTACCAAAAGACATGTTCAATCAAGAATGTAGAAGTGTCATTCAAAACAGCCAACACCAGAAACAGAAATGTTCGTCAACTGTAGAATGAATAAATGGTGGGATTTTATACATCGTGCAACTACACAGCCATGAGTTTTAAAACTACTGCTACCCAGGGGCGCCTGGGTGGCTCAGTCGGTTAAGCGTCCAACTTCAGCTCAGATCATGATCTCATGGCTCGTGAGTCCAAGCCCCGCGTCGGACTCTGCTGACAGCTCAGAGCCTGGAATCTGCTTCGGATTCTGTGACTCCCTCTCTCTCTCTGCCCCTCCCCTGCTCATGCTCTGTCTCGGCATCTCAAAAAATAAACGTTAAAAAATTAAAAAAAAAAAAAATACTGCTATATAAGGGCATGGCTGAATCTCACAGATTCAGCAAAAAGGATACTCAGAAAATAACGTGAACTGTATGTTTCCATTTATGCAAAGTTCAAAAATCAGCAAAACTAACCTACAGTGAGAAGAAAGATAACCTTTGGTGGGTACCAAATGCGAGGGAACTTGTTGGGATGCTGGCCATTCTTTGTACCTGGGCAGCGAGTACAGCATACTCATATGCAAATGTAACTGACCTGTACCATTAAGATTTGTGCCCTTTACTGTGAGATATACCTCAAAAAAAAAGAACCTCTTTTTTTTATGTTTTTTTAAGTTGACTTATTTTGAGACAGGGAAAGAGAGAGTGCACGAATGGGGGAGGAGCAGAGACAGAGGGAGAAAGAAAATTCTAAGCAGGCTCCGTGCTGTCAGTGCATAGCCCAACACGGAGCTTGAACTCAAGAACCGAGAGATCACGACCTGAGGCGAGATCAAGAGTCGCGCGCTTAACCAACTGAGCCACCCAGGCACCCGAAAACTCTACTTCTTTTGTAATTATTTTTTTTAATGTTTCTTTATTTTTGAGAGAGAGAGACATCGCATGAGCCGAGGAGGGGCAGAGACAGGAGACACAGAATCCGAAGCAGGCTCCAGGCTCTGAGCTGTCAGCACAGAGCCTGATGGGGGGACTTGAACCCACGAACTGTGAGATCATGACCTGAGCCAAAGTTGGACGCTTAACTGACTGAGCCACTCAGGCACCCCTCTACTTCATTTTTAAATTCAAAAGTGATTTATGGGAAAGCAAGCTGGTGTACTCTGGAAAACAGTACGGAGGTTCCTCAAAAAACTAAAAATAGAACTACCCTATGACCCAGCAATTGCACTACTAGGCATTTATCCAAGGGACACAGGTATGCTGTTTCGAAGGGACACATGCATCCCCATGTTTACAGCAGCACTATCAACAACAGCCAAAGTATGGAAAGAGCCCAAATGTCCATCGATGGATGAATGGATAAAGAAGATATGGTGTACATATATACAATGGAGTATTACTCGGCAATCAAAAAGAATGAAATCTTGCCATCTGCAACTACGTGGATGGAACTGGAGGGTATTATGCTAAGTGAAATTAGTCAGAGAAAGACAAGTATCATAGGACTTCACTCATAGGAGGACTTTACGAGATACAACAGATGAACATAAGGGAAGGAAAGCAAAAATAATATAAAAAGAGGGGGGGACAAAACAGAAGAGACTCTTAAATATGGAGAACAAACTGAGGGTTACTGGAGGGGGTATGGGGGGGGATGGGCTAAATGGGTAAGGGGCATTAAGGAATCTACTCCTGAAATCATTGTTGCACAATATGCTATTTGGATGTAAATTAAAAAAACAAAACAAAACAAAACAAAATAAAATAAAATAAAATAAAATAAAATAAAATAAAGGTGATTTATCCACTTCATGGGATAACAGGACATATAAATAACAATGTGCCATAAGAATGGAGGGGAGGAAGACTGTTCCACAGTTTCTGCCTATACAACAGGCAAGCCATTCCTTCAAACACTTACAATCTGCCCATTTCATGACAAAAAGCTCACACAGCTGTGTTGTATGAACTCGAAAAAGCACTGTCAGAGAAAAAGCACAACCTCCTGGGTAAGATATAACAATTTTAAATCTGTATGCACCTGGTAACAAAAATCTCAAAACACATACAGCCAAATCTAATAGAACTACAAGGAGAAACAAATAATTGAGAAAGCATAAGGCTGGAAGAGGCCCGCACAAAACAGGAGCTCCAAAGAGTTAACGGACCTCGAAAAGGACACTCACCCTCACTAGTAATTAGGGGAATTCGCCTGGAAATCAATTAGACTTCACCCCTACTGGACTGGCAAAAAGTAAAACAGCCTTGGAAATAGCAGGTTTCCCAAGCTGTGTAGGAACAAGACCTCTCGTACACTGTTGCCAGAAGTATAAACTGTTGCAGCTTCTTCTGAAAAGTCTGCCATTATCCAGGGAAGTCATAATGCAGCAGTTCCACCAGGAGGGCTAAATCCCAGAAAAACTTGCAATTCTGACCCCCTGTCACATACAAGAAAGTTCCTAACGGTAATGTTCAAAAAAGCCTCAAACTGGAAGCCACCCAAGGGCCCATTATGGAACGGATAATCTGTGACAGTCATACAATGAAATATTATGCAACAGTGGGAATCAAGGACCTAAAACCAATAAACTGCACGGACCAACATGGATGAGTCTCACAAACACCAAGCAACATGGGAAAACCACAAAAAATACATATAAATCAATTTACAGCAAGTGAAAAAGCAAACAAAACTGAACTTAGGGAACGTACACATGGGGGTAACACTTTTTTCTTTTTTTTTTTTTCCTTTAACACAGCAAGAGAATAATTATTCCCAAAATCAGGATAGTTCTCCCTAGAGGGAAGGAAAGGAGATGTCATCAGGGATTGGAGGTAAATGTCCTAAAGGGTTTTGTAAATGTTTATTTATTTTTGAGGGAGAAAGAGAGTGAGCATGAGTGGGGGAGGGTCAGAGAGAGAGGGGGACAGAGGATCGGAAGCGGGCTATGCACCGACAGCACAGAGCCCGGTGAAGGGCTCAAACTCACTAACCGTGAGATCATGACCTGGGCTGAAGTCCGACGCTTAACCGACTGAGCCACCCAGGCGCCCCAAATGTTCTATTTTTTAGCCTGGGGGATAGATGTTATGACTGTTTTATTAAAACGTAGCGATGTGCTTTATACAGTCTTGTGTACGTACGCTAAGTTCCACGTGAAAACACCTTCAACCCAAAAGCAGGGCAAGCCCTTCTTCCTGCCCTTCCTCTTCCTACCTGAGAAAACATGAACCTGACAGCTCAAGCTCAGCACGGCTATCCTGGACGAGGAGGGGACACACCATGTGTGGGGGAACCTCCTCAAAGACCTAGGAATGGCCACGTCAGCCATGAATTGTCTACTCTGGGTTCCTCTTACTTTAGAGAAGTCTTTTTCTACCTTTTAAAAATCACCATGACTTTAGTTTTTCTCTCATAAGCAGCCAAACCTAACCGGAATGGACGTGTTCAGTGATCTGGACAAATGAAAACCTTTCTGACAATTCAAGCTGTCCAACAATGGCAAGAGCTCCCTGAGAAAGCATCCCACACCCACCCCTGGCAGGGCACTGGGGGAAGGATTTCCACAGAGCAAAGGGAAGCTGGACTGCAGGATTTCTAAAGGCCCTTGAGGCAATTAAGATTCTGAGGCTACCTCTGGAAAAAAGCAGCTCTGGCCTTGCCAAAGCCGTGGCGACACTTTGCCTCTGAATCTATCCTTCTGTTATCGGCGAGAACGTTCCTTCTCTAGAACATTCCATCTCCTATCCATTTTACCAGACTCTGCTAACAAGCTGTCTTCTCACTTGTGCCTTTCAAAACTAACTTGACCTCAACTTTAGCACACTGGCTATCCTCCCTTGGTTCCTCCACGCCCTCAGCCCAACCTTCCACCTCTATGTGCCTCAACGGGCTGCCCTCCATGAAGTAAATCACCCAGGCTCCCTTTCCGGTTGGGTTTGGCCAGCGAAAGGCTCCAGCATGAGATCAGAGGGTGGGAAAATTTTGACAGAGTCTGAGGTATTTACGCCCCTGGATTCCCTTCCTGTAGGGCTACCGGCTGGCAGTGGCAGAAATCCTATGGGTCACTCTCGCCTACAGCTAACCTCTCAAGGTTCCAGAAACTACTGCACCTTTGCCCCTTCAAGCCTAACAATGCTAACAGCTCTTGGCCTCGAGGTGTTTCGCCAACCCCTACTGGTCTTCCTCGACTCTGCCCAGTTTGTAAATAGTCCTCTCATCTCCTCAGTCCCACTACTGGAGGCTCCCAGGAGATAATCGATATATCCAACCGATGACTCAGCCTGTACTACTCTATCTTCCCAGATGCCTCGTATTTCCTCTTACCCCACAGCATGGTTTTTCTCCCAGTAATTCTGTTCTGCATGTTTCCTGATTCACTATAAATCAATTCCCATAGAAAATTCTTAATCCCACGATGACGGCCAATTGTGCCACCAATGTATGCAAACTATGTAACAGGACATTGGGCACAGCCTAGTTAAGAAGGCAAACGTTACTAAAAGTTCCTGACACCCAGACAGCAAAGCCAAGCCAAAAACTGGGATCTGAGGTTTTTCTATTTATAACCCCTCCTTCCTTTAGACCAACAGCTGGAAAAATTATCAAACTTGCCGTTAAAGTTTTACTTTACTAATAAGGCTGGAACAATGCCAAATACAGTACTTATCTTATGAGGGCCATTCAAATTGTCAACAAAATTTTAAAGGTCCTACCAGTCCCAATGAATTATCCCTTTCTCCTAGACAATCCTACAAATAAGACACCAGATTCAAATACTACAAATGAGCTTTTAGTGTCGATTTTTTGGTTTATTGCTCAAATCCTATCAGACATTCAGAAAGAAAGCATGCCTGGAAAAGATTCAAGGCTCAAAGATAAAGCTCTAAGGTCTAGAAACATTCCATCTGAACCCAAAACACAAAATGGAGACAGGCTTACTGTTTCCAAATCAAGAGAGTGCTGCAGAAATGTTGCAAAGGAAAACATTTCTTACAATTTTACTGTGTTATGGAAGATTATGCTGTATATTGTCCAGTATACATATCCCAAAGCAGGACTTCATCCATGGGCAAAACAACCCTAAGTAACACTGTAAAAGGCCCATTAAACTCTAAGACAAGACTCAGTCCCCTACCTGTATGAATGCAAGGACTACCCAGATGCCATTACCTATGGTAAGGAACCCTAGACCAGGGTTTCTCAACCCAAGCACTACGGACATTTTAGGCCAGATAATTCTTGAGAGTGGATGACTGTGTGCATAGTAGGGCCTTTAGTTGCATCCCTGACCACTAGCACCCAAGTATGACAACCAAGAATGTCTCCAGACATTGCCAAATGTTTCGAGGTTGGGGGGGGGGGGGGGAGGGGAGGGGCAAAATCACACTTACCTGAGAACCTTGGCCCTAGATAAACTATCTCAAACTCTACCCAGCACTGTCATGGTGCATACGGTTCACCTCACCATTCACAAGAGAAAAGCCACCTAAGGAGAAGACTTGGCTTCATAAAGTATTCTTTTCTTAAAAACCAGAAGTATCTGACAACTTGCAAAGCGATACCATTCCCTAGCACTAGGAAGGAGGAGAACTTGGATGAAAAGAAGGGTTGCCGACGTGGAGAAAAATTCCTAAAAAAATTTCTGGACTTGACATTCTTCTGAAGGCATCGCAAGTGTCCGATGGATACTCTCACCCCCTCTTACTCTCTGTGAGACACAGGTGGAAAGTATTACAGGCCGTGACGTGCGGTAAGTAAGCAAGTGGAAAATGGCAGGCAAACCACCTTATCAAAAGAGGACAAAATTAAGGGCAAGAAAGCACTGAGGGCTGTTAGCCCAAGCTCTGTAGTCTGGAATACAAGGTCTGTCATGGACAGACCCCAGTTCATCTTCATGCTTTGGGTTCACAGTATCCTGTCCACACAATAGTTTCCAACCCTCTCAAACCCAATGCCCTCTCTTTATAACAAACATGTGGTATGCCCCTTTATGATTCTGAAATGAAATTCAAAGACTGCAGCATTACACTTATATGAATATAACTCTTAAGTTTGCAATATAGTGCCCTAACTGCAAGGTGAGAGAAAATAAACAAGACCTGTATAAAAAAATATGTAGGGGTGCCTGGGTGGTTCAGCTGATTGAGCATCTGACTTCGGCTCCGGTCATGATCTCACGGTTCATGAGTTCGAGCCCTGTGTCAGGCTCTGTGCTGACAGCTCGGAACCTGGAGCCTGCTTCAGATTCTGTATCTCCCTCTCTCTCTGCCCCTCCCTCGCTCGCACTCTGTCTCTATCTCTCTCAAAAATAAACATTTAAAAACATTTTTTTTTAAATATGGATTTTCAGACAAGATCGTACTAGAAAACAAAAGCACCCCACACACTCGCTTCCAAAGTGCTCCCTTAGAGGGCACAGCTATCCTACTCAGCCTGCCCCAGTCCCGGTCCACACAAACCCCCTCCCATCAGTCACAAAGCTCACCAACATCTTCTGTCCCTTATGGGGAACGTGGCCCAGAGACAGCACTGCAAAGCAGATAAGGAGGGATTCGAAGTAAGACTTAAGTGTGGTTAAAACTTCATCACTGTGGTACCCTCTCTAAGCCTAGTTTTCCATCTACAAAAGGATGCCAGCATACTTTTCCACGGGTTATTGTGAAAATTAAATAAATATGTAGAGTATCTATTTCTGCACCTAACATGTAATACCTGTTCAATAAATATTAACTATCAGACTTCTGTTATTCCTGGATCCACCGTGTACCATCCCCTAGCTTATGTCCATCTTATCCCCCCAGCAGAAAGGAGGGATGACTAGACACCATTTATCAGAGATGCTCAAAAAAGGATTCATATACAACGTAAGTAAGAAGTTGCATCATATGGCCTCCAAGATTACTTCTAATTCTGAGGTTCTAAGGTTCTACAATACGCTGCCCTGCATGCAGGCTATTTTTTATTAACTAGGGTCCTTTCTTCCCAGTTAAAGGGCCCAGAACAAGTCTCCTGCTTCATACAAAGTAACTAAAGAACACAGATAATGATGGTTTAATGCCCCCATTGAACACCGGGCCCTGGCCATTGACTCTTTAGCACAGCACAGGCAAAGAATGAAAGAAAAGAAAAGAAAAGAAAAGAAAAGAAAAGAAAAGAAAAGAAAAGAAAAGAAAAGAAAAGAAAAGAAAAGAAAAGAAAGAGAGAGAAAGAGAGAGAGAAAGAAAGAAAGAAAGAGAAAGAAAGAAAGAAAGAAAGAAAGAAAGAAAGAAAGAAAGAAAGAAAAAGAAAGAAAGAAAGAAAGAAAGAAAGAAAGAAAGAAAGAAAGAAAGAAAGAAAGAAAGAAAGAAAGAAAGAAAGAAAGAAAGAAAGAAAGAAAAAGAAAGAAAGGTAGAGAGGGGCGCCTGGGTGGCTCGGTTGGTTAAGCGTCTGACTTTGGCTCAGGTCATGATCTCGCAGTCCGTGAGTTCGGGCCCCGGGTCAGGCTCTGTGCTGACAGCTCAGAGCCTGGAGCCCGTTTCAGATTCTGTGTCTCCCTCTCTCTCTGCCCCTCTCCTGTTCATGCTCTGTCTCCCTCTGTCTCAAAAATAAATAAGCGTTAAAAAAAAAATTTTTTTTTTAAATAAAAAATTTAAAAAAAAAAGAAAAGTAGGAATAACAACTTTTCCAGAGAAAGCACCTCAAGGAACAAGTGCCTTATCTTTAGAGCATGAGGATTCTTGAGGGCCAGTCATTATCCGTGTGAATTAATTCTCTACACCAACAAGCAAATCAACACCCTAAATATTCTAGATCATCAAATGAGAAAATGAAAAGGAGTGGTGATTGCTACAGAAATGTTCCAAAACAAAACTGATTCCAAAGTTAACATTCTGAATAAAAGCACTGCTACAGAGAGCCCACGGGCCTTAGAAGTAATAAGCACATCTCTGGGCACGAGGGTATATCCTACTCACACACGGAAATCCTAATTTACATAAAAATGCTGATCTGTAAGAGGAAAAGCAAATTGTCAATAGTTACAAATCATTCTGCATTAACCCTGTAAGGTACTAACGGTAGTTATTTCCGAGTAGTGGAATTATTGGGGGTTGCTTCCTTTTACTTATTTACAGCTCCCAATTTTCCTAACATATGGCTCTTGCACTAAGAATTTAAAATCACATAAGGCTATTTATTATCCACTGACAATCCATGACATTTGAGGCAAGAAACTATTTTAGGGGAACTCTTCACCAGGATCTGTGGATAAACCAAGTATTTACCTGTCTTTAAAATCATCCTTGCCCTCTGCCTCACACGTGAACTAATCACAACTTAGTTTCCCTCTTTACCCTTCCCACAGACCTTATAGGTTTTGCCACTACAGAAAGTCAGCACCGGGTACAAAAAACACCCTCACTACTCACTTTTGCCAAGTTCCCAGTGATGGCTACCAATTCTCTGCGATAGTGAAATAAAAAAAAAAAGGGGGAAAGGAATGGTTTTTAAATCAATGCTTTTGCACAAAGAGACCTCAGACTCAGAGAAATAGTTTATTAAAAATAAAATGCTTGGGGCGCATGGGTGGCTCAGGCGGTTGGCCAACCGACTTCAGCTCAGGTCATGATCTCATGGTCTGTGGGTTTGAGCCCGTGTGGGCTCTGTGCTGACAGCTCGGAGCCTGGAGCCTGGAGCCTGCTTCAGATTCTGTGTCTCCCTCTCTCTCTGCCCCTTCCCCACTCATGCTCTCTGTCTCCCTCTCTCTCCCAAAAATGAATAAATGTAAAACAACTAAAAAAAAAAACTTAAAAAAAAAAATGAAACGCTCTTTTTCTATATAGCTACTGAAAAACCATAGGCTCCCTGCAATTCTCACAATAAAGAGCCTCTATGGAATCATAAAGGTCCCAAGAATAAAACTTCATTTTGGTAAACATGCATTTGGCAATGCTATTCTCCCTGCTCAGTTATTTAAAAACAAAAAACAAAACAAAACAAAACAAAAAGGCACAGAAAATCTCAAGAGGGAAAAACAGCTTCTACCAAAGCAGGCATATTTCTCAGTCCAACAAAATAACTCAAATTCAAACCAGTTTAACTCAACAAGCATTTGTGAAGCACTTACTATACACGGAGCACCATGACAGCTGTTTATTCCTCTTTTTTTAAAAAAAAAATTTTTTTTAACGTTTTTATTTATTTTCGAGACAGGGAGAGACAGAGCATGAACGGGGGAGGGTCACAGAGAGAGGGAGACACAGAATCTGAAACAGGCTCCAGGCCCTGAGCTGTCAGCACAGAGCCCGACGCGGGGCTCGAACTCACGGACCGTGAGATCATGACCTGAGCCGAAGTCGGCCGCTTAACCGACTGAGCCACCCAGGTGCCCCTGTTTATTCCTCTTTAAACAAGTAAGACAGGATATCTGCTTTCTGAGGAATCATAACTCTAGTCTGGGAGACACACGCTTATAAACGAATATACGGCAGACCCAAACAAAATTAAATACAAGTTTTAATACTGCTCCGGTAGTACGGGAAGGGAGAGATTAAAATAAGTTGCAAGAATTCTGTAAAAGATTCTTCGCATTCATTAAATACAAATATATTCATATGTTTAGTTCAGTCACTTACCCATCTCAAACATTAAACCCAAAATAAAGGTAGCAGGAAGGCTCAGCCACGAAAACCAAGCATCAGAAGTGAGAGTTACACACTCAGATCCTCTGGACTAAAAATAAAACTTAAGGGACAAGCGCCTTATGACAAAGGGGATGTTTGGGAAAGCTCACCAACATCAGAAGGTCCGTACTCGGCATCTTCCTCTTCCAGCTGTCCTCACGGAGCCTCCCCTCTGCAAAAGGGAACCAGGTTTGTTTACTTCCAAAGCTTTAAACTGTCGCGTCTGCCCGCCCAGAGTCGCTAGAGCAGTCAAGAAATGGTTCTCTCCCTCCTTTGAGAGCTCAGATTGCACTCCCAGATAGGACACTCCACCCCCAGCACCCGGGCCAGCGAATGAGAACCCTGCTGGCACGGGCCTTCCCTCCCACAGCTGAGCAAACGAATCCAGGCCCAGCCTCCCACGAAGCAAGCCCCCCAGGTAGACACCCCGGGGAAACGCCCAGCCCGCCGCCAACCGGAGCCCGGGGCCCAGCCCACAAACGCAGCGGGGCGAAGACTCGGACGGGCGCCGGGGGCAGCCCGTCCCAGCGTCCAGCCTCCTGGCCTCGTCCGCGACCCCATCCCTCCCACCCCGGAGCCCTTCCTCTCTTCGCAAGGAGCCGCAGATCCGGGCTGCCCCACGTCCGCTCCTACCTCCGCGGGACTGGGGTTTCGGAGCCCGCTCCCTATCGGCCCCGGCGCTCTCCCGCACCCACTCACGGGCCCCCCGCGCCCAGGCTCAGCGCGCGCCCGCGGGCATCCGCCAGCCCCTCGCTCTGCCCGTCCCTCCCTCCTCCCCCGCGCTGCCCGGCCCTGCCCTGCCCAGCCCACCCGGGAGCCCTCGGCCCCAGCTCGACCGTCCCTTTTCCGGAGCCGCAACGGCCCCCCTGCACTCCTTTGCCCCGAGTCCGCCTCCCCGCTCCTCCCCTCAGCCTCTCCCTCTCGCCGGCCCGGCTCCTCCTCACCACGCGACAGACTCGCGTGGCAGCGGAGCGCGGGCTCCCCCTGCAGCCGCTGCCGCCGAGATTGGAGGACCCACCGCCGGCGGCCCCGCCCCTCCCCGCCCCTCCCCGCCCGGAAATGGCTCCCCAGCCCCGGCGTGCGCGGCGCCGGTGTCGGGCGCGCGCACGGCCCGGCCCGGGCCAGAGGCCCGCCTCCCCTCCGGGCCCCCCCCGCCCCGCGCGCCGCCTGCTGGCCAGACAGAGGCCAGCACCAGGGCCCTGGGCGGGGGAGGTGCGACCCGCTGGAGGCAGAGGGTCCGCCACTTCTCCTTAAGGCTAGACGTTGGTTATAAAAACGAACTTCCTGGTCACATTTGGTCATTTGGAGGCCCTGGAGAGTCAGCCTGCCGAGCACTGTACAGGTTGATCCAAGGCAACCACCCAAGATGGGTCTCTAGAGAGACCTTTGGGATTTTAATAGGTGACTCAGAGATTTGCCCCTTCTCCCTTCATTTCCAGGTGAAATAGCTAAGTCTCAAACACATTTTGCATGACTTACCCACGACACTAATACAGCAGAATCAAAGGCACCACAGTGACATGTAACTGATAGCGATCAGCATATGGTATTTTTCTGCAACCGATTTTTAGAACGACCCCTAGGCGGAATCTTGAAATTTTAACAAAGATGACACCAATCGAGGGTACCCAATTCCATCCCCTTGCAAAGGTCTTCCTGACGCTAACTTAGGGTGGCATCACCGCCATCGTTACTCCTCCAGTGCTCTCAAGGATGAAATCCCTAGGCCGACTTCGGCTCAGGTCATGATCTCTCTCTGTGAGCTCGAGTCCCGCGTGGGGCTCTGTGCTAGCAGCTCAGAGCCTGGAGCCTGTTTCGGATTCTGTGTCTCCCTCTCTCTGACCCTCCCCCGTTCATGCTCTGTCTCTCTCTGTCTCAAAAATAAATAAACATTACAAAAAAAAATTAAAAAAAAAAAAAAAAGGATGAAATCCCTTATCGCCCGGCCCTTCTCTGCACACCCCCTCAGCATTTCCCAAACTCCCAGCCAGAATGGTGAAGCCTCTGAAAGAGTCAAGCAAGTTATCCCTGGGCTTCCTTGCCCTCAGCCCCACCCCATCAGAAGTCCGAGATACGTCTGCCTCTCAGAGCTCCTGCATCAGGCACTGACACCCCCAGACCCTTACCGCTCTTGCTGCTGTCTCCCAGCAGACTCGCATTCTCAGCGTCGGAGGGTCAGAAAAATGTCCTGGGACCTCCAGCCGATGCCTACTCATCAAGAGTTACTTTGGGATGCCAGGCACGTTCTCCCCACACCCCCACTTCCACCCCTGTGTTTTATTTCTTCTTCACATCCCAGGATCTGCTCTCCCTGGTCTCTTTCTTAGCTGCCACCTCTCATCCTTTACTCTAAAATCTCTGTGTCAGCTGACTGGAGGACAGGGTCCATCTCTGGTTCCTCCCCACACCTCTGTGGTGCGACTTCACTGCTCCTCACGCATCGTGAACGGTCTGTTCATTCTTCCCAGATGAACCAACCAATTCGGCCTCATTGACTAATCCTTATTGTTGTGGACTAAATGTTTGTCCCCCCCCCCCAAATTCATATGTTGAAGCCCTAACCCCCAATGTGGTGGTGAGGCTTCTGGGAAGTCATTGGGTTTAGATGAGATCATGAGGGCAGAGCCCCGGCAATGGGATTAGTGTCCTTCCAAGAAAAGGAAGAGACACCAGAGCTCTCTCGCTCTCCAATCACATACAAAGAGGAGGTCACTTGAGCACATGATGCCATGGCAGCAGTTTGCAAGCCAGAAAGAGGCTCCTCACCCAAAACTGAATCTGCCAACACCTTTATCTTGCATTTTGTTATAACAGCCCGAGCTGAGTAAGAAACTTATTTTGCCAAGAACTATGATAGGCACCTTCACATCCGGGGCCCTGTTTGTGTCCTAACTTGCCCAGATCAGGTGACTCTCATCATCTCCCAACTTGTAAACGAGGGTGCAAAGGCTCAGAGAAGGTAAGTGATCACTCAGAAGACACACAGAAGCGTGGGGTAGAGTTGGATGGCAAGTTAAAGCCCCAGATTTTGTAGGGAGAAGCCAAAATATGCTGGTTGATTTATTAAGCTCAAAGAATGTTAGAGGGAGAGGAACCTTCCCCTATTTGCCAGCACAACCCCATAGTATATGTATGAAGAAACCAAGGACCAGAAAGGAACTTGACTCTTGGAAGTTCCTTGCAGAGCACAGAAGTTGTATCTGTGTGTGTGTGTGTGTGTGTGTGTGTGTGTGAGAGAGAGAGAGAGAGAGACAGAGAGAGAGAGAGAGAGACAGAGAGAGAGACTTCAGGCCCCCTGCTCCTCTACCCCACACTCCCCTTAACTATACAAAAACATCAGGGATTACAAGAGAAACATCAAGTAGAAAGCTGCCAAAGATAAAAGATGCATGGGGATTAAGGGAGATAATTTCAGCTTTCACAGGGGAATCACATTATACCAAAATGGAACAAAATCCCCACTGCCTATCGACCTCACATGTCCTAGCTATACTGATGGGCCCTTGGGAGAAAGCAAGAAGAATGAGAACAAAGAAGATACAAATAAAAGAGGGAATTACAGTGCCGAGGGAAGAGGGATAGGAAAAAAGAAGAGGGGGCTCAAGAAGGGACACAGGCAGTTTTGCTTCCCCTCTGCCCCCATCAGACACTCCCACAGTAGGGGCTTCGCTAGGAGAGGCTTCGCTGGCTGGTGGGAGACAGAGATGGGGTGACTTCCACACCCAGAGTGTGGTTTCCCAAGGAGCACCACTGGCATCACCTGGAAGCTTGCTAGAAATGCTGGATCTTGGAACCCCACTCCAGAAGACTGAATCCGAGGGTACGTTTAAACAAGACCCCCTGGTGATAGACATGCACCAGAAAGTTTGAGAAGTACTTCCCAGGATGCCCTGCTTGCAGAGAAAGCATGGTGTTTTTATTAAGACCGTATGTTTGGGACGGTTTAAGGGGGGTGGTGAATATTTAGAGGGGTGAGGAGGAGAACTAATGCTCCCCACGTTGGTGGCGTCATGGTGCCTTCCAGGGTAACAAACACTTGGGAGGGACTGGGAATACCTAGGGGGAACCAGGTGAGGGACTGAAATTCATGCTGATGACAGAGGGCTTGGGGTGCCAGGGGGCAGAGTGAGAAGGAATATGGTCTGGGATTTTTTTTTTCCCTACATGGCTTCTTTCAAAACAATTCTTGCCAGCAAATCTGGTGCTGCTTAAAATGACAGCTATCCATGGCCAAGTTAGTGACAGCCTTCCCCCCATCCATGAGGACACATGCCCCACTCTAAAACGCAGGAACATGCTACCCATGACTCCGTTCCTGTCCCTGACACCTCCCCTCCCAACTGGGGACCTTCTGTGGAAGCTCACCTCAAGACAGGGCTGTGGGCAGATGTCCTCGTAGCTTCTGAACCCCTCCTGGAAAGGAAGGGCCCACAGGAAAGCCCCCCGCAGGACCTCTGTTCATGGAGTCTAAAATGCCCTCCCCAAGGAGAGGTGGGAAACTAGGCAACAGCAGCAGATTGGGGTGACACAACGGAACCAGCCAACACAAACAGAAGTGGCCTTGAGAAGAAGGAGGGCTAAGGGGCAGCCAGACATGGGAGCACCTGAGGCCGGGAGCATGTGCCCAGAGGCTGCCGCTCTGGGATAGACTGCAAGGTGCAGTGGGCCACTGAGGTACATGTCCCAGGTGCCAAAAGTCGGAGCGGCCGAGCCCTGAGAAAAAAGAGTCATTTCCCAAGGAAGCCCGCTTTTCCTGAGGAAGCCACCCATTGCCGTCTAGGCTGCGTGATCACTCCTAGCAAAGCATCAAAACCAGAGTGACTGCTTATCAGAAAGCAAACAAATACAAACTTCCTGGGGCAGAAGGAAACCAGCTGGGGCTGTGCTGACAAAATGGCTTTGAAGGCAGGCAGAGCGGCTTCCACCCAGAGATTACTACTTGGCCTCAGACAACTCAGTCTGCTGGGCTGAGCCTGGGCTTCCTCGGCTGTCAAACAAGGGTTAATAGCATCTACCCCAGGGCTGTGGTGGTACCTCGGGAGGGGAACATGTGTACCCAACACAGGCCCAGACCCACAAGAGGGACCCAAGAACATCAGTTTAATCTGAACCACGCATGTCTAGGATGAGCTCAGTTGAGATCCAAATCTGGGCTCTGTGACTGGCTAAACCAAGCCCAGCCCCCTCACCGTGTTGCTCTTCGCCTCACTTCCTTCCCCACCGGGACCCCATCCTCATGGTTGGTCAGTCTTTCTAAAGTTCCCCTTGCCCCATATGGGCACCATAGGCCTTATCAAGTCTTGTCCAAGAGCCTCAGATCTATTTGTTCCTACAGGTTTTGTTCTTGGCAGACCAGTACGTCTCAAATCAACCAGACCTCACACTCTCTGGTTATGGCGGTTACAAAATATATTTGTTATAATCAGGGGGTGTACCGACCTACGCATATAATTCTCTTGCAAAGCAGTACAGTGACCTAATTTTAAAAGTGAAAGCCAGGTCATGAAATCGTACATGAAGTTGGCAGATACGTGGACTTACAATGGATAAGCAGGTTTTTAAGAGAAAAGAGTAATTATTTGAATATTGCCGCGTTTCCTTTGTTGACATTTGAAAAAAAAAAGGGGGGGGGCTAAATCAGGATCCTTGTAGAACTACCTACAATCATTGTGACCTGGAAAGCTGCAAATGCACACCAATACGGAGGTGTTGTCTCAGGGACTCAAATACTATGTTAGTAGCCCTGCCATGGGTGATGTGATTTTCCAAAATGGTGGATTAGGAGTTGTAAAGTTTCAGGCAAGGTAGGACAACTCACATGCAACTTTCCACATGGTGGCTGCACTTCAGGAAGCATGTATAATAAAATCATGGGGTTTTTTTTGGGGGGGGAGGGAGAGAGAGCATGTGAGAGAGAGAGAGAGAGAGAGCATGCATGAGCAAGGGAGGGGCAGAGAAAGAGGAAGAGAGAGAATCCCAAGCAGGCTCCATGCTGTCAGAGTAGAACCCAACATGGGGCTCGATCTCACGAACCGTGAAATCATGACCTGAGGCAAAATCAAGAGTCGGACACTCAACTGACTGAGCCACCCAGGTGCCCCTAATAAAACCATGTTTTCAAAGAAATCTACTCGTCGCATGAAAGTGGCATTGGGATTTTGGCTCATGTGACCATGACCTGGTTTTTTACCTACATGAACATTCTGGCAAAATGTCAAAAAGATGTGCAGGACCCAGGGGCAATTCTTCACTGTGAGGGGCTGCCCTTGCAATGTCTGTATGGCAAGATCGCTATCCTCATCATGTGACAAGCAAAATTTTTAAATTTGCAGGATGCCCCCTTGGAAGCTGAGCCAACCCACTGAGACCTGCTACCGTGGACTGAGGCCAGGAATGCACTTGAGCACAAGCCTCATTTTATTATCTGCGGCTGAGTATCTGTCAAGCTAAAAGGGACTTGAGCACCCACCAGGCCCAGCCTCCCCAGGTAGCATTGCATGTCAGAGTCTCCAAGAACCTTTTCCAAATCCACATGTCAGGGCTTTCCTGCAGACCCGGTGAATGGGGAGTGGGGCCAAGACATCTGTATTTTGAACACTCCCAGGTGAGAGGTGCCACGTTCTACCCATTCTCCTCAGCTTCTATGCCTTAGTCCCACAGCTAGTGGAGACTGAACCTAGAATTCCTGGCATTTCAGCTCCAGGAGCCCAGGCTCTGGAAATGTAATGAAATGTATGGGTTCTTGTGCCAGCTTTGAGACTCGGGTGCTGTGTGGCCTTGGATGAACCGTTTACCCTCTCTGGGTCTCAATGTTCTCACCTCAAAATTGGGTACAGAGGGGAAGCTACAGTCCAACTCTGGCAGTCTAGAATTCTCTATGCCTCACTTTGGTTATACTTCCCAGAGGCCTCTGTGTGGAAACTCCACCTCTCTGTCCCCAGGTTCCCGGCAAGGGCCCTCCATCATGCAGTTACTTGGTTGGGGTGGGTGTCTGTCCCAGTCCTGAGCTCAGGGTGAGCAGTGTGGCCAGAATGCCCAAGGAGGCCAGGCCCCCTCCCCCTCTCCCAGCAGTGTTGACACAGATAGGGTGCAATAAAAAGGTCCAGGTAATACAAGTCCAGCGTAAACAGAGGACTAAGGGGGTAATTACGAGCGTTGGCCCGTGGTTACTCCTTTCCTGGCCCCACAGAACCAGCTCCCAGGCTGACTCACTCAGAGGAGCTCTGGATTTACACTGAGCTCAGGGTCAGCGGAGGAGGGGAGAACGTCCATCCCCACCAGCAAATAAAAACCTTGGGGGTTAGAAACAGAGTTAAAGTAATTTTCTCTAGTAGGTTTAAAAAAAAAAAAAACTTTATATTTATATTTGAGAGAGAGAGAGAGAGAGAGAGAGCACAAGCAGGGGCTGAGCAGAGAGGGAGGGAGACAGAGAATCCAAAGCAGGCTCCAGGTTCCAAGCTGTCGGCACAAAGTCCTACATGGGGCTCAGACTCACAAACCAAGAAATCATGACCTGAGCCGAAGTCGGATGCTTACCGACTGAGCCACCCAAGCGCCCCTCTCTAGCAGGCTTTTAAAAAACTAAGGGCAGTCATTCTCCATGCCCAGGGGGGTTGACCTGGCTGAGGGATCAAGGAGAGCTTGAGCTGAGTGCACAGGATGAACGGGAGTTAACCAGACAGAGAGGAAGAGACAGAGTGTTCTGGCCGAGGACACTGTATGTGCCAAGGCCCAGTGGCAGGGACAAAAAGGCCGGTGTGGCCAGAGAGACAAGAGGAAGAGGGAGGAGAGGGAGAGGCCGGGGTGCAGGTCAGTAGGGACAGTTGTGTAGGGCAAGTGCACAACCGCACCTTCAGAGACCCAAGCAGGTGAAGTGACTGCCTCTGGCTCATTCATTCACTCAAATGCTAGGTGACAGTATCCTGGGCAGGGGATGTTTCACTGAACGAAACAAAGATCTCTTTCCTAGTATGACTTAGAGTCTAGTGGAAGGAGTCAGACAAATAAATGTAATAAGTAAACTACAACAGTTCGGTAGAAAGTGCCCAGGACGGAGCAAAGAAAATAAATAAATAAAATAAAAGCTGAGTGTGGGAAACCGAAACTGTGGGGCATGAGGCAGGGTGTCATGGGCGCCGCGGTTGTAAGCAGAATGGGAGAATAGGCCCAACGCTTCCATTTTTCAAGGTAAGTTATAAATCCAGACTTTTTTGGGAAAATCTCTCAATGTTAAAATCGTGATGTCCTGGGAGCCTGCTAGAGTCAGCAGTTACTTTCTTCCTGTAGTGCCTTTAGCACAGTTACAGGGCGGTCACTGCCCCAAAGAAGCCACATTCAGAGACTACCAGTGACGCCTTCAAGCCTTGTGTGGAGAGCTCTGCCTGTTTTCTCAGGTGCCCAAGCGATTTCGAAGCCCCTGTCCCTTGGGGCAGACACGGAGGAGCTGGCCACAACCTGCTGCTCGCCCAAGTTCTGCCGGGAAGACTGTTGCTCCGGAGAAGCCGCCCTCCCTAGAGCAGAAAGGACGCGCGGTGCTGACACCCAAGCACACTCCTGACCCCTCTGGGCACTGGGGAGACAGATGCAACATACAGGTCACTCTTTATTCTCCGTTAGCAACAGGAAACAGCATGAATTCCGGACAAAAGGGGCTCAAAAACGCTGAAGGACCATGTCGTTTTTTCTTGTTGCAATTTCCATAATTCATCTTGTGACCATGATGTAACTTGCTGAATCACCCCGGTTTGTTAATTCCTGCTTTCCTCCCCCTGAGAGAGAGAGAGAGAGAGAGAGAGAGAGAGAGAGACAGAATCTGTAGTTGTATGGTGGTTGTCAAGAGATCTAAAAGCCCTTTATAAAGGGGAATGTGACCAAGGAACTCCCAGAACGTTGGGCAACTTATCCAAACGTCTTGAAGTTTTGTCTTTTAATTGAAATATACCCCATGGACACACAAGTCCACAAATCAAAGTCAAGCTTCATGAATCTTCAGGGAGTCAACAGCCGTATTCAGCACCTCTACTAAGGAACAGGGCATTGCCAATTCGATTGTTTTTTATTTTTATTTAATTAATTAATTATTTATTTAATGTTTCTTTCTTTCTTTTTTTTTTTTATGGGCAGATATACAATATTTATTGGTGGTAATATTCCAAGTTCAAAATATGGTAATTATATCCATATTAACCTACAAATTTAATGCAATTCTTAAAAAAAAATTCCAGCATGTAATGTTAATTTACTTCTGAGACAGAGAGAGAAAGAGCATGAGCAGAGGAGAGGCAGAGACAGAGGGAGATACAGAATCCAAAGCAGGCTCCAGGCTCTGAGCTGTCAGCACAGAGCCCGACGCGGGGCTCGAACCCACAGACCGCGAGTCCACAACCTGAGCCGAAGTCAGCCGCTCAACTGACTGAGCCACCCAGGCACCCCTCGATTGTTTTTTAAATGAAAGCAACTGAGGCTGGGGGCAAATGTTCAGCTTCCTGTCTGAGGCCACAGGGCCCCGTAGGATGAAGCACTTTTATCTTTATCCAAATATCAGCAAGCAGACATTGAAGTCATTTTAATCAGGGGGCTGGTTGTATCACATTTGGGTCTTAAATCAGTCCCTCTGCACTCTGTGGAGAATGGTTAGCTGCAGGTACAAACGGACAGACTAGTTCCAAGGCTTCTGCGTTCATCTAGGCAAGGAGTAGAACTGGTCGGTTCCAGGGAAGGACAAGGGTTGCTGGGGCCATAGCCCAGGCTATGTGGAAAGCACTTACCTGGTAAGTCTTCCATAAATGGCAGCCCATCGCAATAATCATCTATCAGTAGATGTACTGATCTATCTGTGAGGTTAGATTGTACCTGGAGAAGATGACCTTCTCTTCTAGGGAAGATGGGTGCTTGGACTGATGAGATCGTACTGGAGTAGGGTGGGCCCCTAAGCCAGTGTGACAGAGGTCTTTCGAAAGGGGGAGATTTGGACACAGACACGCACATAGGGAGAATGCCACAAAGAAGATGGAGACAGAGGTCGAGATGGTGCTTTTCCGACCCAAAGAACACCAAAGATTGCCAGCAAACCACTAGCCGAGGGGAGAGGCATGGGCCAGATTCTTCCTCCCAGCACTCAGAAGGAACCAGTGCTGCTGACAGCTTGATCTCAGATCTCTAAGTCTCCAGAACTACGAGACAGGGTCTGTCATTCAAGCCACCCAGTTTCTGGTCCCGTGGTGCAGCAGCCCTAGCAAATTAATACACTGAGATTCCCAAACTCAACTCAAACTTCGGTGGGTTGACACAGGCAGCATGGGAAGGGCGGGTTGACCTACCCATTCCCAGGAACCTCATGTCCCCTCTGAGCCAAGTGTCAGAACAATGGTCGGAGGCGGGGAGCCCCCAGTAGCCCTCGGGTCCACTGCTGGCTGGTGGGCAAAAGCAGCCTGAAGCTAATCCTTGAGGCGACTGCTACATTTAGCCTTGGGGGCATACAGCAACACCTGCCACTTCCGAATGTCGCAGGAGGCACTACAAAGGAAACCGCTCGCTCGGACATAGTTCAGATGCCCACTCTGACTGTCCACTCCTCGTGTATCTCAAGAATTGCAAAAATTTAAACTATGTCCATTGGCTGCCCTTCAAACATCTAAGTCAAGGCTCCCTGGTTATTGCATCATGGTAGACCCAATTAAGCTCATTTCATTCGAATATTCTTACAAGTCTCTCCAGTACACAAATCATTCCAGTCCTTTGAAGCGAGTTGTTTATCGCTAATAAGCCTACTCTCCACCGGAGTTCGCCCCCTCCAGGGAAGCCTTACAAAGTTTCTAGCTGGGAACGGAAAGCCCTGAGGGGATTTCCCAGTGTTGTCTCAGGACACAACCTTACAACCATAAAAAACAAGTCTAAACCAAGGTCTCCAGGCAGAGAATCAGTTACAGTATAGGCGCGAACAAGGGTCCGCCAAGTCTGCCGGGGCCATAGCCCAGGCTGTGTGGAAAGCACCTGCCCGGTAAGTCTTCCATAAATGGCAGCCCATCGCAATAATCATCTGTCGATAGATGCACTGATCTGCGAGTTAGCTTACCTCTGGAGAAGATGACTTCAGAGGGAAGACACCATACAAAGTTCAGTCAACGGAATGCTTTTCTTGAACTTGGCCCACAAGGCCTCTTATGATCAGTCTCTGCCTCTCTTCACCGTCATCTCCCTCACTTCTACCCCACACTGAGACTTTATTTCCCAGACATCGAGTGCCCACATAGCTTATCATCCAACCCGGGACACTTTTGAGGCCGAGGACACATGAAGGTTTCTGGGACAACAGGTGGAAACTGAACTGTTTGGCCCAATCTGGGCCTTCTGGTCTCATTAGCGGTGTGGAACTACTTAGAGTTCCTGCGACATGCCTCCGGCTCTCATATCCCCAGACTTCTGCACACGCTCTCCTCTTCTCGGAACATCTCTCCTCCCTGCTCTACTGTCTATAACCCATCCCTCCGTGGAGCCTTCCCCAAGACCCCTAGGTGGGCTTGGGCTCTCCTTCCCTGTGTCTCCACTGTCCCCAGCACTTACCACATTCTATCTCCACTTCCCTGACTCCCCACAAGACCTGTAGCCTCCATTTTTTTTTAAAGTTTATTTATTTTGAGAGAGAGACAGAGAGAGAGCGTGCACAAGTGGCACATGCATGAGCATGAGCAGGGGGAGGGCAGAGAGAGGGGGTGAGAGAGAATCTCAAGCAGGCTCTGTGCTGTCAGTGCGGGGCCAGATGCGGGGCTCGAACTCATGAACCGTGAGATCATGACCTGAGCTGAAATCGAGAGACGGACGCTTAATCGACTGAGCCTCCCAGGTGCCCCCAAGACCTATAACCTCTTGAAGACATCTTTGTACGCTCTAGTCTATTCCATGCTGTAAGTACTCAATAGGTATCTAGTCAATGATTTTATAATTAGCCTGGACAAGAGGTAGATGTGTCCACTAGCTTCATTTGTCTGGAGGGTTGTGATCACAAGGAAGACCTACGTTTGCTTTATGAGACCCTAAGGGAAGAACAAGAATACCAACTGGAAGCCTCATGGAAATATATTTCAGCTCAGTATTAAGAAGAGCTTTGCCGCCCAACAGGACTACACAAAATAAACAGGGAGCGTCGAGCAGTAGAGAGCTTTCTGTCACCAGAGCTGTTTTATTGACAAATTCTGGCACACATTTGGTAGGAATCTTGAGGCAAGGATTCGGGCATGTAGTGGGTGAATGGCCTAAATAACTACCTTATGCTCCATGATTCATCCATTCATTTATTCAACTAGTATTTACTGGGCACCAGGGATTGCACCAGGAACCCAGTGAATTCACACAGAACAAACACACCCATGTAACCACCGTGCAGAGTGGCGGCCTATGCGAGCCGATGAACAAGGCAGATTTGGCCTCCGACCCGGCGGGGAAGAAATAGACGTAATTGAATGAATTATTGGGTGTCAAAGGGAGTGTGACGGGACAACTTGGGGTGGGAGTCAGAGAGGCACTTAGCTTGCAAAAGGATGAATATAGGAAGCTTGTGTGGTTCCATGACCTTAGATGTCTCTAGAGGGCTCAGGCTTCTTTTCTCTTCTGTGATGCCTGCTCTTCCAGTTGGGTGACCTTCCTGAGCGCTGGCTTAGGCCAGTCTATACCTGTCAGCTCCAGAGCTGTGAGTCCTGCTCAGCTGACAGGTAACCAGGTAACTTTGATCATCCCAGGGGAACCATGTGTGGTCTTTAGTTACACCCCTTCTCTCCTCCCCTCTTCTCTAAAAGACCACCAGAAGGCTAGTCACACTTGGAGACAACAGAGGCACAGGCAATGCCATGGCGGGTGTACCCCAAGAGCCTGGCCGACTCTCCGTTTTCAGGGCAGCCATCAAAGCACCCAGTGGTACTGGCCACAATCCAGAGCTCCACATACAAAACAGAAAAGACACAGCAGGTGAGCCAAGAGGCACGTGACCCCAGGACTTTCTCCCGCACTGATGGGGGACAGCACTAGGGTAACACAGCAGCTATTCATGAAATGTTCACATGATTTGGGTAAACAATAATCTAAAAAAAAATGCCATGCCCCAAGTCTTCACTATGGGCCAGGCGCTGTGCTGAGTGATTATAGATGCATTATCTTATTTAGGGATTGAACGGCCCCATAAGGGGCAGAATTATTATGTTTACATTACAGAAGAGGAACCTGAGGTCTAGAGGTTGTCAAAACTTATCTGAGATCACATAGCCAGGAGATGGCAGGCCCAAGGGTCTCTGGAGCCTGTGTTTGTGGCCTCTGTTCTGTGGACCTTACGTGGCGATAAATGAAAGCCCAACAAGGCAGAAAGGGTCAAAATGAGCTCTCCTGTTTGAACTCCAGAAGTCAGTGAGTAAGCCCTCAGCAGGACGGGGATCCAAAACTGAGTTCAAGGCCTAGGCAACGTCAAAAGAAAAATAATGAACCAGAAAAAAATGTTTTCTTACTTACGTTACAAAGGGATAACTTCTAATATATAAATGCATATATTCATATGAGGACTAACAAACAGAAGAAGTGGATAAAAGATATGAACAGAAATCACACAAAAAAAGTATCCAAATAGCATTTAGGCATAGGAAAAGATACTCAATCTGACTAGAGAAAATGCAAATTAAAGCCAAACTAAGGCAGCATTCATCTCCTGCAAACTTGAAAAATGTGTGGGATGCAGCTATTGTGGCCTTAAATGTAGCATGGATTTGGAAAGAAGGAAACCGAAGGTCAATGACGTAAGTATCCCTCTCAAGAAATTATGAAAGGAACACAAGGCCCAAAGAAACTCCCTAAAAAATGGAGCTTTTTAAGGAAAAAAAACTCACAAAAATAATAACCCTTGGCCGGATGAATCAAGGAAAAACAAAAGAGAAAGAAAGAGAGAATGAACAAATCCAGTCCAATATCAGGAATGAAAAAGCAGGCCTCACCATACCTCCTGAAGACAATGCAAAGGTACGACCTATGCTCCAAACTTGAAAATTTCTGGAGAAATTCCTCACAAAACACAATGGAAGCCAACACCAAAATGACAGAGATGTTAGAATGATCCGATGGGGGCGCCTGGGTGGCGCAGTCGGTTAAGCGTCCGACTTCAGCCAGGTCACGATCTCGCGGTCCGTGAGTTCGAGCCCCGCGTCAGGCTCTGGGCTGATGGCTCAGAGCCTGGAGCCTGTTTCCGATTCTGTGTCTCCCTCTCTCTCTGCCCCTCCCCCGTTCATGCTCTGTCTCTCTCTGTCCCAAAAATAAATTAAAAAAAAAAAAAATTTAAAAAAAAATGTTGAAAAAAAAAAAAAAGAATGATCCGATGAAGATTTTATAGCAGCCATGATAAAAAATATTGTTTCAGTGAGCACTTAGAAACACATTTACAATAAAGGGGGGTGGGGATAGAAAGCTGCAGCAAAGAAATAGAAGCTATAAAGAACAAAGTGGCAATTTTAGAAATTGTATAAACGTTTGTAACACCTGTCACTAAGGACTTCTCTGATCATTAATGTCCTCATCTACGGGGCTGAGATAACCCATCTGAAAGGATGAGCACAGGGCCTGGCACATAGCAAGTGCTCTCTATAAAAGTTTATATTGCTCCTCTTATAACTGAGGCATCCAGGCAGGAGGGCTAAACTTCAAAGCATTTCCAGGCAGACAGACCTTCCTGTGTTGGATGCTCTAAAAAGAGGCTGACTAGAAGCAAGCTTGGTAACAACCTTACCAAACAGTGTATTCCCTGAGGTATTCCCTCCATGCCAGGCAGCTGCAATCTGCCTGCAGGCCTGGTGTTTGGTCCTGAAGAATACAATGGAGGGGGTGGAAGGGGAAGGGGGGCTTTAGATCCCCCAAGTGAGCTGGAAGCAGCAGGGAGGGGCTGGGCAGGAGGGAAGAAAGCTTTGTCTTTTTTTTCAAACACAGTATTGTTTATCGCAATAGTAGCCAGGATTCCCAGGAGGGTGGAAGAGGGGGCTTGCAGAATGGTTTCAAAGGGGTCCCCTCATTCCTGCAGAGACAGGCCCCGGAAAAGCCATACTTATAAGGAGACCATCGTGACCTGTATGGATGGAGAAGCACTGGGGGCAAGGAACAGATCAGGGACTACCCCACCAGTGGTCAGCACCCTCAGCTGGGAGGGGCAGAACTTTTGAAAGAGTCGGGTCTGTCTCTAGCTTTCCTCCTTCCTTTTTTTCCTTTGAAGAAGAAGACTCAGCGTCAGGTACTTTCCCTTAGTTTACCTGTTTGCCCCTGCCACAGTGTCTGATCTCCTCACACCCGTAGGGCCTGAGGGATAGCCTCGTCTCATTTTACGGACGTCCAAGTTGAGCCTCGGAGCAATCAAGTGAATTACCCAAGGTAGTCCTCAGACTAAGGACCCATCCCACCTACATACTATCCCTAGGGGCGCCCGGGTGGCTCAGTCAGTTAAGCATCTGCCTCTGGCTCAGGTCACGATCTCACAGTTCGTGAGTTCGGGCCCCGTATCGGGCTCTCTGCTGTCTGTGCGGAGCCCGCTTCAGATCCTCTGACCCCCTCTCTCTGCCCCTGCCCCACTCACACACGCGTGTTTTTTGTCTCCCTCAAAAAAAAAATTCCTATCTCCATCAAGACATAATGATTATTTCTACCATTTTAGAGCACCCCTTGTGTACCAGGCATAAGCCTCGATGCATTGCTTCCCTAATCGCGGGAACAGGGGAGGCCACCCCGCCTTACAGGCAAGGAGGTAGGAGCTCTTACTTAGTGCCTAACACTGTCAGAAACACTTCAGTATTGGGGCGCCTGGGTGGCGCCGTCGGTTAAGCGTCCGACTTCCGCTCAGGTCACGATCTCGCGCTCCGTGAGTTCGAGCCCCGCGTCGGGCTCTGGGCTGACGGCTCGGAGCCCGGAGCCTGTTTCCGATTCTGTGTCTCCCCCTCTCTCTCTGCCCCTCCCCCGTTCATGCTCTGTCTCTCTCTGTCCCCAAAATCAATAAAAAACGTTGAAAAAAAAAATTTTTAGAAACACTTCAGTATGCATCGAGTCACTGAGTCTTCCCGACAATCCCATGAGAGTGAGTGGAAGTAGGAAATCGCGGGTCAGAGACATCAGGTCATCTGTCTGAGGCCACACAGCTGAGAAGGAGCACAACCGGTATTCGAATCGAGCCTTCTTACTACGGTTCTGTGTCCCTGGGAGCACAGGCGACTTACCTAAGGTGGGACATCTGACAGAATCGGTCAAAACCCCAGCCCAGCTGAAGACCCGTCTTTCCACCCAGCTATCCTGCCTAGAGCGGGGCTGGAGGGATGCTCTGGGTCACTTGGGCAGCCTCCTTCCCTCTGGCTAAGAGACAGCTGGTTGCCAATCAATCCCCAGAAACGGCCCGGCACGTGTGGAGGCAGAGCCCGCTATGGTGGCATCAGACCCGGTCGGGCTGACAGAGCAGGGCCCCAGCTCCATCAGCCTTCTCTGCCAGCTTCTCTCTCCCTGCCTGCTGCTTGCTGGCTGAAAGCAACCCCAGACTCTCATCGTCTCCCTGGGCCCCCACTGAAAACACAGTGCCAGGGGGAAAGGGAACTTGGAGGGGTAAGAGGAGCCGGGGTGGTGAGGAGAGGGGCGCTGGGGAGCTTGGTTCTGGAGCTGTGGGGAAGGGGTAACCTAGCAACCACTGCCTCACGTAGTCACAAAGCCCGACAGGCTTGCCTGCAGAATCAGCCGAGCTTCCCTGTTGATGTGCCCTCTTGCTCCTTTCTGCTCAGGCACCAGGGACTTCTCACCCACATGCTGTAGCAGGCACTTACCTCGGTGAGTCCACGGATCTCTCCAGGGGAGGAAGTGGACACCAGAGCCAGACAGGGGCCCAGGGGGAGCTGAGACAGGAAAGGGATGTTCGGTCTCAGGCTTGGTGTGAGCATTCAGACCCCTTGGGACTCAGCTGGTTGGGGCCCCAGGCAGAGAGGGAAGCGAGGGCAGAGGCAGACACAGTGGGGCCCGTCCCATCCCGCTCTGGAAAAGCAGGCCTGGCCTGCTCGAGTCCCTGGTGACCTTTCCACAGCAGCTGTGGGTTGTGACCCATCAGTGGCTTATAAAATCAATTTAATGGGTCACAGCTAACATTTACAAAATAAAAAACAAAAAGTGCGATGAAAATATCACTGTGCATCAGATGTAGCAAGGATAAGTGTGGCTTCGGGATGTTCCTGCTTCAGTTTCACATACACAAAAGCGTGTGCACACGCACATGTGAATCAGGTCACAATGTAACAATGAGTTTCTTACTATGAGCGCAGTCAAGAGCGTTCGAAAGTCTCTGTTCTAACAAGTACTTTCTCCTGTAGGCAGATGGGTTTGGGGCTTCCAAATGGCCTGTTCTCAAGCCCGCAGCATGTAAGTGCTCTAGATCGCAGCCCCTGTCATCGAGAACATCCACAGCTTCCCTCCAAGGAAGTTCTGCCAACTGTTTTTCTCCTTAAAGGCGTCAAGTCAGGATGTTTGGGTCCTTGCTCTGGGACCTCAAGTCTCTCCTTCCCCAGTCTCAGGCAGTGCCGCCCCCCCCCCCCCCCCAGTTCCACCCTAGCCTGATAAGCGTTTGGCCCTGGGGATTTCTGGGATCCCTTGCAGATCTTGTGACCGAGAGTTAATTTTCAGAATGCACTGACTTCCTGTCCCAGCCCCCTTCCTAGCACCCGCAATCCCTGCACTTTGGGGACAGATAAATAGATACATCTAGGTAAATGTAAATGTAAGTGTATATGCATAGCTGTATAGCTATATTCGGATCTATAGATTTAGACTGATCACAATTCCTCAACAACTATCATCCTTCATCCACTCCACTGATTTAGTTTATTTCATATTATAATGGGCACCAGCAAATGCGCCTCTCAAACCAAGAACGAGAATATCATCATTAACACACCTTATGTACTCCCTCCCTATTTCAACACCCCAACCCCCAACTTCCCTCGGAAACAGCCACTAGCTGAATCACCGCAGTCAGCATTTTCTTGCCTTTTTCCCCTCATTTGATCACATTTGTGAGACTTTTGCTTGCCTTTATACTTATTTTTAAAAAGGATCTCAGGCCGTAAGGTTTTCTGGGACTTGCTTGCCTTGACTTTGCAATTGTATTTGTGAGATTCACCCATGTCATTCCGTGTGGCTGTGGTTCGTTTTCACTGCAAGGTGATGTTCAGCTGACCACACAGAGCACAGTTCCATTCTTCCGCCATGGGATGTTTGGTGTTTGCCAATTTGAACAATGTTAGTCTGAACAGTCTCACAGATGGCCCCGGTTGCCCTTCTCTTGGCTGAATGTCTGGGAAGGGAATTGCTGAGAGGTACGGCATACGCAAGTATTCGGTTTTATGAGATGCTGCCCATTCCTCTCCCCCAAGTGTCTGTGCCGGTTTACAACTCCAGGAACCGCCAGTCTGTGAGAGTTCCTGTTATCCAACTTCAACGCTAGGGTTAAGTGCGCCGGCCTTTATCCATTAGAAAGTCTACGATGGCTACAGAGGCGAAGACCCCGTTGGCTGAACATCCACTGATGAGGTAGGACCCCAAGCACCTGCCCTGCTGACCAAAGGGGTGGGGGGGGTGGGGCAGGGGGGGCAGGCGTGGCCTGGGGAACTCACCTGACCCAGGGGCCAAGAGACGCAGTCCTTCCCTCACCCTCTGCTGCCATCCGCCAGGCCCCCCGTGGGTTCTCAGGCCTGAGTTAGCACAGGTCACAGACTGGGTCCCTCCCTGGGGAGGGAAAGGACACGGTGGCAGGGGGTAGAGGCACTGAGTGCAAGAATTCCTGGGGTTTTTAAGGGGTGACTCCCTCTGTCAGTTGGGGTAGGAGAGACCAAGTAACTGCACCTTTCAGAGAAGGTTTGCTTTATTTCTTTAAGTCCCAGATCCCTTAGAGGCCGATGGAGGACGGCACCGAAAACTCAGGGGCCTGGTCAGCGAAATCCTCAGAGGGTCCCGGGGCAGAGCGCCTTGCTTAGCATATCCAGAGTCCGTCTCTTCTCCAGAGGGACTCCCTTCAGCCAGGGCCACCGGGAGAAGGGAATGCAGACAGCGAGAAGGCAGGTGGTCTCACCAGGCCCCAGGTGGAGAGCAACCCCCCTTTGGATCCTTGCTGGACTGACCTCGAGCTCCTCCTCCGGAGGCAGGGCCCAGCATCGTCAGGAGAGGGAAGGGGTGCAGGGTGGAGGACAGACAACCTGAGAAGCTTGTCTCCAGCGAAGCCAAGCAAGAGCTTGACGCTTCCCCGAAGCGTTGCAACTCTGATAGCTGCCCCGTCAGCGCGGCATCTCCTGGGAGAGGCCCCCACCGCAAAGGACTTGCTGATGTGGTCTGGCCTTGTTGTTCCAGCTTTGGCCCTTGGACGCTGAGTCTGGGCCAAGTCTGCCCGGAGGGTACAGGGACGGGGTGGGGGTGGGGTGGGGGGTGGGGGGGTGTTGCCTATAGCTGGCTTCTCCTGGGCTGTCAGTAGTTGGCTTGGGGAGAGGCTTTTGTCTGCCCCCTGCCCCTGGAGGTGTATATGATGCACCTTTGCTCCAACCCATGTATTTGGATGAGTAGGTGGGTCTATGTCCTTTTTCCGGCTTTAGAGATGGTTTCCGGGAGAAAACGGAGATCTTGGGAGATTCATCTGAGTTTTCTCAAGTAGATCCTAGCTCCCTGTGGAAGCACCTTAGGAAGACAGAAGGCTCCCTGGGACTGGATTGCACCAGTTGGGAAAGGACCCCGGGGGGGGGGGGGGCTGGCTTTGGGTGCCATGGGGGTGGAAGTGAAATCCTGGAAAGCGACTTCAGCGTGTCTCGGGACTAGACTCCATATAAGCACTGAGCTCTGAGCTTGGGTGGGCACTGCAGCCAGGAGGCTCCATTAGCTTCTCCTTGACCTTCTCCTTCAGTCCAAGGGCTCATCTGAAGCCTGAAAAGAAGTTAGGGCACAGCCCAAGGAGCCACGGGAACGGCAGACCACGGAAAGAACTGATGATCCCAGGGATCGTGGATTTCCAGCTGATCCAAGCGGCGCTGAGGACCCCCAAGCCCCAAAGCCCCGGGGCCTACCGCTTTGGCCGCCTCAGCCACCACTCCTTCTTCTCCCGGCACCACCCACACCCACAACACGTGACCCACATCCAAGGTAGGCCTAGGGGAGGTCAGGGCCTGGCTGAGGCCCAGAGAGGATGGAGATTTGGGTCACAGAGCTGCCTGGCCACTGGCAAGCACTTGGTCAAGGGAAGACTGGACTTGTGGGGCAGACCTCAAGGACAGACCGTGTAGCCCTACAGGATTTCCCTCATTGCCAATTCTGCCATTTTAAAAATCAGAGAAACGGATGAATGTTCGGCCCCGGAACTGTACTCCGTTCTCTAACGCAGGCCAATTCATCCACGTAGCCATTCATTCATCAGGTATCTTATTCAGTGGGAACTCTGGGTCGGGCACTTTTTTTAGGCCCCGGGGACACAGCAAGGTAAGACAGTCCCTGCCGTCATGGAGCTGACTCTGACGGGGAAGGATAGGAAATAGATAAGTGTCAGAGTGTGGTAAACGCCAAGGCTCTAGAGGGGAGGAGACCTGATTAATAGCACGGGATTTGAGCAAAGAACTAGCAGAGAGGGCGTGAACCATGTGGATATTGGGGGAAGAACGTCCCAGCTGGGAACAGTAAGTTCAAAGGCCCTGAGGCAGGTGTCCTGGTTCTGCTGGAGGAACAGCAAGGAAGCCAGTGCAGCTGGAACAGGGTAAGGAGGGGTAGAAGGGGGATACACCAGAAAGGAGGTGGGGGGGTGGTCCAGATTGTGTGGGCCTTAGAGGTCACCCCAGTTACCATTAAACCATCTCACTGAGTCAGTGGGAGCCACTGGAAGGTTGAAGACAAAGAAGTGACAGGAGTGACTCTCTTGGCCTGCCTGATGGTGGTGTAGACCAAGGAGGTAGCAGCGGAAGAGTTAGTGGCCCTGCTCTAGAGATAATCAGAGATAAGGCCCAGGCCCTCCTTCCCCCAGCCTCTAACCCTTCACAGATTTCACCGGGAAGCCCGTCTGTGTCGTCAGAGACAAGTTCTCTCTGGCCCCCTTGCCTCAAGCCACACTCTCATCCCGCTGTCTGATGGCGATGCCCACCATCCCTGTCCCCATCGGAGACCCGCAGTCCAATCGGGACCCCTGGCTTCCTTATGGTGGGTACTTCGGCAGGTGCCTGGGAAGGAAAGGACCAGTGCTCTTAGGTCAGTGGGGTTCCGTGGGGCACCCAAGAGTTTTCCACATTTCCTCAGACAGCAGAATCTGCGTTTTTCCCCACTGCCCAGGTCCTCAGAAATGTGGCCCCTACTCAGATTTGAGGTGTTTGAGGCGTTATCACAGAGGACGGGCAGATAGTCACGTGATTTACAGCTACAGGCAGGAATGATATTGGAAATATTGAGCAGCTTGTATGTTCAGGCACCAGTCAGTGAGAGCCATCCAGCCAGAGACGGGGCTGGAGCAAAAGCTTTCCGGAGGCCCCTGCCCTGCCCTGCCCAGTCTGACCCTTCTGGAAGGGCCAAGGGAAAGCCCGCCGGCGGGGGTGGGGGTGGTGAGAGCCCCCAAGGAGGAGGAACCAGGACAGCCCTGCAGCGCAGAGAGGCTTGGGAGGCTTCGCCAGGAACAGTCCAGTATCTGAGTGACTGGCACAGCATAGCAACTGAGCCAACCTCGGTGCCAGCCTCCGGCTCCTAAGAGAGGCAAAGCTAGATTAAACCACAGGCATCTCGGCCCCTGTAGCCAAGCATCTCCAGCACCTCCCCGGGGAAGCCACAGGCTGGGATATGAACTTCAGCCCCCTCCGGTAGCAATCGCACTCACCTACCAATGGGGGCATTGCCGCTCCTTCCCTCAAGGGCACTGCCTCCCCCTCTCCCTGTAGGACACAGGGCAGAAGGCTGGGGGGGTGAGCAGGCTCTCCCCACCCCCCACAGCCCTCCCAGTGCAGGTGCCGCAGGGAGGGCAAAGAGGAGGACCCCGGGTATCAGCTGGCAACGTCTTGTCCCCTCGTCCCAGAGGCCTGGAAGAAGGAACTGAAGAACCTGGCTTCTCGGGTGGCCGTCTTCACCGAGAACGAGCTGAAGAGCAAAGAGGTGGGTGCGGAACACAGGAGCTGTCTGGGAAGGGGTGCGACGGGGCCATCCCTTGGAATCCCTCCCGAGTGGATTCCACCTAATGGGGTGCAGAGACAGCACTCACGAGGGGCGCTCTGTTGGCCCGGGAGGAGGGGCTGCGCGGCACCAGCGGAAGGGGGAGGGTCCATCGTGGCTAGGTGGAGAAGTCCAAGAAGGGTTCATAACAGAGGTGGGATGTTTAGAACCCGACGGGGGAGGCATTCCTCGTGAGGGCAGGCGGCTCAAACGCTCAGAAGCTGGGAAACACAGGACATCTTTAGAGACCGGGGCTGAGGTCCAGGGACTTGAAGTGGGCAGCCATCGGGGGGAGGGTGGGAAGGGGCCGACTTTGAATGTGGGCAAGAAGAGGCGTTTGTTCTTAGTTTCTCAACTTAGTGTAGTGTCAGATCTCCTAAGGAGCGGAGGACCACTGAAGGATTTCAAACAGGATGGGGTGGCCTCACGGGTGCTATTTGCTGGTAAGCCAGTAAAGGCAATTGGGAGGCAGCTTGAAGGTAGTTGGAATTGGACTTAGGACAGGCCTGGCCCTTGGGGACAGAGTCTGGTCCTGCCCTTGTCTTTTTTTTTTTTTTTTTTTAATGTTTATTTATTTATTTTGAGAGAGAGAGAGAGCACAACAGCGGGGAAGGGGCAGAGAGAGAGGGAGGAAGAGAATCCCAAGTAGGCTCCATACCACCAGCACAGAGCCCAACATGGGGTGCAGTCGCACGAACCGTGAGATCATGACGTGAGCTGAAAGCAACCGACTGAGTCACCCAGGCACCCCCTGCCCTTGTCTTGGGCAGCAGAGTTCTCATCCCTGCTTTGCAGCTAACTCACTGCAATGCTCACTGCAACTCAGCTAAACTGTCTGGGTCTCACTTTTCCTACCTTTAAAATGGGAAGAAAGATACCACCAGTCTCAACTGGGGTTGCAGGGGTAGGAGGTCCCAGGCCTTGTACCCACAGGCCTGGCTCAGAAGGGTTTTCCCAGGGCAAAGAAAGGATGCCAAGCTCTGGGGGAAAGACCTGGGGGCAGCTGAGCTAGGAATTAAGGTAGGCGATGGGGGCCTTGGCCCAGGATACTGCTTTCAAATCTCTGATGGGCTTGGGGGGGGGGGGGGTTGAGCAGGGAGGGTCTACCCAGGAGGAAGTATGAGGACTTCAGAGGACCACCAGGGGCTCCAGCATTCAAGAAGTTCCAGGAGGAAGAACTTTGGCTTTAACTGATGGGCTCCCGGCTGGGGAGAGGGGTCTAGAACAGGGTGGGGCTGGCCCGGTCATCCTCCCAGGTCCCTGCAACGCTGTGATGCTGGGATTCCAGGAGGTGATGGTGCCCTGGAGGTGTGACTGGGCCTCCTTCTCTTCTGCTCTGGCTTCTTCCTTGAGCCTCTCTCTCTCTCTCTGTGTCTCTCACTGCCTGGAGTCTCTAGCTACTTTGCTCCCAGCAGAAGGAGGAGCCTCCGCGGGAGCAGGGAGCAAAATACTCAGCTGAGACCGGCAGGCTCATCCCCACTGGCACCAGAGCCATTGGCCACCGTCACTCCCGCCAGGACCCACGGATTTATCCCTCTGGTAAAGATGGAGGAGTCCAGACCTTCAAGCTGCCGGATCAGGAGCTGCTGGTGAGGCCCTGGGAAGGCTGGGGGCCACAGGCCCAACTGAGGCCTCGTCTTGAGGGCTGAGAACGTGGTGGTTGCTGCTCCCAGGCTCACAGTAATCCCACCAAGGTGCTTACAAACTGCTTTCGAGTGCGGCCTCTCCCAGGGCCGCTTGTACCCGAGGCTGTGAGACCTGGGAGTCAGGAGCCTGGATCCAATCCCCTGCCGCCTCCAGGTTTCTGTGTGAGCCTTCCCCACCCCCGCTCTTTGAAGGCCTTTCCCATCGGGGCTTTAGTGCCAGGATCTACCCAAGCTGGGAGTAGGAACATGTCTCCAGGGGCTGCTCCAGCCGTGGCACTGGATGAGTTCAGGGAGGGAGTGAGACGCGTGGAGAGCAGGGTCCTGCCGGCCGTGTCCCCAGCCCACGCCCTGGTGTGCTGCAGCCTGCAGGCTGCAAGGCCAGTCCCAGCCCGGTCCCCGCACACTCTGGGGGGTTTGGTCTGTACCACATGAAGCAGAAACCCACCTCCTCCGCGTGCAAGTTTCCCATCGAGGCCTGGCATGAGTCCGTGACTGATTCCGCTGGGCTGAGGCGACTTGAGGGTCCCCTGCGACAACGCATACGTATTCTCCAGGAAAGGTTAGACACTGAGCCAGCATCTCGACACCCTCCCCGTGATCAGCACTTCCGAGCACGCGGTCCCTTTGGAGACTTACAACAGTCCCGTGAAGTGGATAGAGCAGACAGGGCCCAGGATCCCCATTCCACGGATAGGGAGGCTAAGGCCCTGCCAGGTGACATTCTGTGGCCCAGGTCCCCAGAGAGGGAGCAGCATAGCTGGGACTAGAGCAGTACTTTCTCCACCATAGGGCGGCCTCATCTTGCCTGGAATTAGGTTCTCAGGTCCTGTGGGGAGGGGGCACAGGGCAGGTAAGTTGGATGCGGAGAACGGAGAAGGGCCCAGGGGCACACCCAGGGTGGGGGTCACGACAGCAGGCGGGTATCTGGGGATAAGGGGGCACCCTAGCAGGCATAGGCCTGGGAAGAGCCTTGGCCTAGTTCCCACTCTGCCAAGAATGAGACAGACCTGCTGGGGACTGACAGGGCCCCTTCAGGTCATGGGAAGACTGACCGCCAAGCACTAAGGGGACCCTGCTTTCCCAGGACTGCAGGGGCTCCACCTCCCACCGCAGGCCCCAACTCTGGCCGACCATAGGCACAGCCGCCCCCTTAGCCCATCTGACACAGAGCTGGATCTTCCCCCGATGACCCGTGACTGGAGAACACGGGGGAAAGAGGGCCCCGAAGTGGCAAAGGTGCCAGAGGCTGAGGAACCAGCTGACAGCAAAGTGTGCACGCTGCTCGGTGGGACGGAGCCCCACGCTGGGCGATCTGCGGCATCAGCCAGCCCTGGCCCTCAGCCCGCCCATTGGGATCACCCCACCTCTTTGCTGGCATCTCTAGACCCTGGGAACTCCAGGGCGGGGAGGCCTGTGTGGTCCCTGAAACCCCCACACCAAGGATTCGGTGCGTCTCCGAGGAGCTGACTGGCCAGCTCTGCCTTTGCCTCCCCAGTGAGGGACTTTGGGGTAAAATCAGCCCACGCAGGCTTCACAAATGAGGGGCCCACGTACCTGATTCAGAGGCTGCGTTCTGCCACACTGTCCCTGCTAGGTGTCCTTTCAAGGCCTCAGATTCCTCATCTGGCCAGTGAGGAGGTTAGGAATGTCCCTCCAGGACTGGCGGGAGAGAAAGCACTCCATAAAGTGTGAAGTCACAGGGAAGGGGACCATTGGGGGGGCAGGGTCCATCGCGGGGACCATTTTAGCCAAGCGTGTGGCTGTGGGAGCGGGAGGGGGGCCTGTGCTACTGGCTGGCACGTGCCATCCGGGCACCCTGACCCAAGGCCTGTCCTCCTGCCCACAGATCCTGGAGCTCCTCTGCCAAATCCTGCAGACAGACTCCTTGAGCGCTCTCCAGTTCTGGCTACTATATGCTCCCCCGAAAGGTGAGGACGCAGCCCGTGCCCACGTCTTTCTCGAAGTGGAGGGCCTTGTTCTCTGCTTCTGCAGGACTTGGGTGTCATTCGGCTCCCGCCCAGGGCCTTCCGCCTGGGCCCCCTCTCCTTTTCTGGAGCCCCAAACTAACCTTTCCCAGCTGCACCACGCCCCTTCACCCTCCTCCTCCGTCCTCAGTGGGATTGCCCCGACCCTGCTTCTCGGAGGCGCCTCTGCGCTGACCACTGGCCATGGCACCTGGGAGGGAGGGGTCCAAAGGTGTACTCAGCAGACACACCCCCTCACCCACCGCCGTGGGGCACACGCACACACAGACGCAACACGTGCACATAAGCACACAGGCGCATGCTCGCGAACACGGGAATGACATGCGCGCGCGCACACTGGGACACAGGCCGGAAGGTGTATCCCAGCAGGGGCCGAGCAGAGAGAGGGGAGGCGGGGCGGGGGAGGGGCAGAAGGCAGGGGAGGAGGCAGGACCGGTGGGCTGGTGGGTGGGCTGGTGGGCGGGCCAGAGGGGGCCAAGAACAAGGTGTACACAAATGAGAGAGTAGTGACAGAAAGGGGGGGGGGGGCGGGGAGGGCCGTGTGCCCACAGGGGCCACGACAGAAGAGGGAGCTAGAGGCAGAAAGCTGCTTGGGCCAGGCTGGGCAGGAGAGCTGGGGGCCCCTCTTCCAGCCCGTCCCTTGTGGGGACAGGACAGGGTGGGTGTAGCCACTGAGGACTGCACCCCCTGGCTGTGCTTGCAGAGAAAGATTTGGCCCTGGGGCTCCTGCAGACAGCGGTGGCGCAGCTCCTTCCTCAGCCCCTAGACTCCATCCCAGTAGAAAAACTTCTGGATCAGCTCCAGGAAGGCCAAGAGCCATCTCAAGAGAGGAAACAGCCACCCTGCAGGTGAGCTTTGCACCCCTCCCCGCAGTTCCCAGAACTGTTCCCTCGCATTCAGCCTCCCGTCCTCCCAGGTGAGGCCAAGGGTGGTCCAGAAAAGGCATCCCGGCGCTGGCCACCGCCTGGGCTGCCGGAGCCGATGCTGGGGGAGTGGGAGCGGGCCCGGGCCCTTCCTCAGGGACCCTCCAGTCCAGCCGGTGCTGCATGAAGGCCCCTCTGCCAGACCGGACCTTGGCGGCTGGCTGTGGGGGGTGCCCAAGGGGTGACCTGTGTCAGCTATAAACAAGGCAGGGCTGGAGAAGCCGCATCTACCCCTCCAGATGCTCTTGGTCTTTGAGAAGACAAGTAGAGGAGGAAAGCTAACACAGGCAAGCAGAAATACCTTAATGCCAGGGTTAAGCGCCTTGGATGGCTGGAGGAGACTGGGAAAGGGAAGCCCTCACGAAGCAGGTGAGGAGGGCCTGGGCGTCAGCAACGGAACTAGCAATAGCGGGTGCCCACCGTGCTTGCCTGGCATGTCCAGACAGACACTTTACACGTCTGTGGTCCATACAACCACCTGCATTTTATAGATAAGAGACCTAAGGCTCGAGAACAGTTGATTCGGCCTTGGGCTGGTCTAACTTCTGAGCCCAGCCGCACGCAGATTTGCCAGAGACCTTGTTAAAAATGCGAATACCTAGAGATTCCAACACAGCAGGTTGGGGACGAACCGGGGGATGCGTGATTTTGACAATCTCCGGAGCTTTTCTGATAGGGTTTGGGGAACACTACTGAGGTAGGGAGGATTTGCAGGAGCAGATGAGAGCGTGGGGGCAGTCAGGAAGGGAAGGCAGGAACGTGCTCGCTCCAGGGGACACGTGTGGGGTGGCTGCAGCATGGGCAGGGGGAAGGAGGCAGGTGTTCGTGCTCATTAACCAGAAGGCCTGGGTTCTTGCTCTGGCCCGGAACGGGGTGCTCTTTTCCACTTTGAGAGACCAGGGGAGGCACAGAAGGAAGGCAGGCTTCACTATGACCTGGGGCAAGCCACTGCCCATCTGGTGGCCTCCGTTTCACGTCTCAAAACCCCTCGCCCAGACCCCTAGGGAAGAAAATTACACTGGGCACGTAAAAAGGTTTGCTTTGGTGCAAAGCTGAAGCCCTCTATCAGGGCAGCAGAAATTCTGTTTTCTCCACTCACGGGGGAAGGCTTCCTCTCTGCGAGGAAGCAGGGACCAAGCGAGGGCTGGGGTGGGCTGGTGCGGGGGCCTCCCTTACCGCTCCTGGGGCAGAAGGGCCTTGGCTCCTTGGGGCCACAGCAGGCAATGGAGTCACAGTTGTCTCTCGGGGTCCCGCTTGGGTGGTGCCAGCTAGGGACAGATACTTTGGGGCTCTCCAGGAGGGGGGGCTCTTGCGTCTCCCCGGAGCACTTCCCTGCCTCCACTCTGCAGCAGAGGGCTCAGGCCTCGCCTTCCCAGATTTGTCTTTGTGTCGGTTATAGCCAATCCTTGAAGAAGACGAAGACACCGCCTCTACCCAAAGGCGACAAACCGGGTAAGATTCCACGCAGCGGATCATCCTGGGGGCTCCTCGAGGCCCACCCTGGCTGTACTCCTCGGGTGGGGGGGGTCAAGGACCCCAGAGATGAGTCCCAGTCCTAGGGAAGCTGCCCATTCCATCCATTCATCTATTCACTCATTCATTTGAGAGAGGCTTGCTTAGCGGCTGTGAGTGGGGCTCTGGGGAAGATTCCAGACAAGTTCCTGCTGCTATAGAGCTTCTAGCCCCGTGAGGAGGAGTGCAGACAACAAATAAAAACACCAGGTGCCAGAGGGGACAGGTGCCAGAGGAAAATAAAGCAGGGTAAAATGAGGGACAGCAAGAAGGACTGGCAGGGTCGGGGGAGGGCTCCTTGGGCTGAACGACAGGCAGGATCCAGCCCTGTGCAGGTCTGGGGAGAGCCCAGAAGTAGGGCCCTCACCTGCCTGGTGTGTGCGTGAGAGCACGAGCAGGCATAAGCAGGCCAGGGTGGCCGGGGCCTTGTGGGGCAGGACAGTAGTAAGAAGGGAAATGGGCCAGGTGGGCAGGGCCGGCCCATGGTCTCATGCAGAGGGCATAGGCGTGCACTGGAGGGTTATATGCAGGGCATGGGGGAGCCCTCTGTCTGCTGAGTAGAAAATGGACTGTTGGGGGCAGGCGGGGATGAGGGGAGACCGGGGAGGAGGCTGCTACATGGTTCTGGTGCCTTAGGCCAGGGCAGGGGGAGAGAAGAGGACAGATATCCAGCATGTACACGATTCTCCCTCACTAGACTGTAAGGGGTCCCAAGGGCCCGACTGAGTGTTTGGCACAGAGTAGGCACTCCTTGGGTATTTGTTCCCTGGGTGTAGACAGAAGAGGCAGTGGTGAAGCTCAGGGAGGGGAGTCGGCCCCTCCCGAGTCACCAGCGGAGCCCAGAGCAGAAGCGGGGCTTGACCCACGTCTTGGTCCACCTGGGTCTCCCGAGCAGCTCCCAAGTTGGGGCCTGTCCCCTCCCTCTCCTCTCCTGACCGATGTCTTCCCTTCTCCCAGAGTATTTCGGGAAAGCCCAAGTCCTCCGAATGCACTCAAGCCAGAACACAGCAGAGAAACCGTCAAAGCCAGAGGCAGAATGCTGAGGAGTCTGAGCCACTTTGCCCGCCCTGCTCAAGAGCAGCCCCCAGGTTCAAGGTTGTTCCCAGCCCTACGGCCTCAACAGCAGCCCCGACTTTCCTATCACAGGGAGCCTATTAAAAACCTGCCTTCCCTTTAAGAGGACAATTCCATGCCTACTCTCGGTAGTAGGCCTGTGCCCCCCTCCCTTGAAGAAAGCCCAAGTGGAATCGCTCACGCGGGGCTCAGCTGGTTCTGTGTTCCTGAGAGCTGAAAGGCAGCCTGAGAACGAGGCTCTGTCCTTCCCGAGCCAACACACACAGGACTCTGGGTAGGTCAGAGCGGAGGTCAAGAACCCACAGCCCTCCATAAAGTAATACCAATACTTCCATCAGTACCAGCTTCTCCCAGAAGCTCTCCTAATATCATCGCTCCCATTTTCTAGATGAATAAATCAGGGCTCAAACCATCTGTCCAAATCCACACTGTAAGTGGCGGATCCAGGACCCAAATCCAGCACGTCTGGCTCGGGAACCCCCCGCTCTTCCCCGCTGTGCTCTACTGCCTTGCGACAGCAACCGTCACGAAAGGTTGTGGCTGCAATGCAAAAAGCGTGAGCGTTAACAAAAACGGTGGTCGGCAAGATCAAGGAGGGGACGTGGCGGAAATGTGACCCAGCTGGGGTTTCGCTCCCCTTTACGATCTAGAGAAGATGGGCTTTGACCCTCTGGGGAGTCCAGCGTGAGCCTTGGGATTTCTGCAGATTCCCTGGGAAGCCGGGGCGCGGAGATATGGGAGGCGCTGAGGATCTACAGTGTCATGGTCGCCTGTGGCTCTGAGCTCCTGCTTCCACTGAATTAGGTCCGTGGATCACCGCTCTGTCCTCTTCTGGCCACTCGATTCGGCCCCACCTCACGGGCACCTCAGACCGATTGCGTCCCTCCGGGTTTCCTCAAATACCCCGTTCACGCAAACCTTGTGTGTGCCGCAGGCTTCGGTCCAGATCAGGGGCTGGACGGGGATTGGCTGTGGATCCAGCCAACAGCTTCACGTCCGTATGAGATCGCCTTGTTTTTTTAAAGTCCCCTCTCCCACGGAGGACGTCCCCCTGGCGGCAGCATCTTTTATAACCACGCCCCTTGCCATCTTGCTGGCTTCGTCCTCCCCCGTCTGCACCCCTACCACGCGTTCGCCTCCAGAAAGCCCACGTTCATTGTACTTTCATTGTTCTCCATTTTTTTAATCTTGCTAAAATCCACATAGCATAGACCTTGCCACTCTACCCACATTTCAGGTGTATACAGTTCGGTGATTAAGTACATTCACGTTGTTGTACAAACATCACCAACCATCTGTCCACAGAACTCTCTTCACCTTGCAAAACTGAATGTCTGTCCCCATCAAACACTTGCTCCGCGTTCCCCCTCCTTGCCCCCAGCACCCCCCTAGGAACTGGACTGCCCTAGGTACCTCGTATCAGTGGAGTCACAAAGTATTTATCCTTTGGTGACTGGCTTATTTCACTCAGTACGATGTCCTCCAGGCTCATCCATGTTGTAGCCCGTGTAGGAATTTTCTCTCATTTAATAGTTTTGCCGATTCAATAGTTCAGCTCCCCCCCCCCCCCTCCCAGTCCCTGTTCCCTGGCTCTCCAGCCCCTCCCTTGGGCTGTCCAGCCCCGTCAACGGGCTGACCTAGAGGTCTGTTCCTGGACCAGGGCCCTTGCCCCTTGGCAATTGTAGTTATGACAATCTCTCCCTCCTCCCTTAGGAATAATTTTTAGCCATCCACACAGTAGAACATCCTAGAAGGTATCTGCTTCCAGAATAAATCATACTTGTTGGCACAGAACACCTGGCTGTTTCGGTAAGCCTCCTACCTCCCCTTTAACTGTTCGGAAAGTATTACCAAGAGGTTAATATTTGCCACTGCAGATTCTCGTCATTGTCTTATTCCAGAGAGTATTCCTCTCTCCAGAGCTGCTGAGCTGGTCTTTGAGATTTATTTATCTATTTTGCTTTTGCAACTCCCTGCAAAATGCCTGTGTCACCGCCTGGCCTTTGCACCCTTTATCACTGCGCTTAAAAGACAGGGTGTTCTGGGCCTGGCTTCTTACACATATATTTGGAGGGTAGATGGCCAACAGATCTTTCTCCGCAGCCCTGCGGTCTATCGGGAGAAAGAAAGATAAAGGGTCTGAGCTGGACCACGCACACAGAAAAACACTGTGGAAGAGAACACTGTAATCTCTACCAATGGGAAACTGTTACCTTGCAGGGACGTGGAGGACCGAGCTGGGCTCATACGGATGCCCTGACCCCATTGGGTGCTCGACAACCTGTAAGGCAGGCGTCATGACCACATTTTACAGGTGGAAAATCCGAGGCTTAGAGCATAAGCAGCAGTAACACGTCAGGGTTCACACAGCCAATAAATAGTGGATCAGATGCAGGGCTGCGGGGCTCCTCAGTCAGTGCTCTTTCCTTCTATGCCGCCTTCTTGCAGGCCACCCACCCTTGGCCTGCTGCTTTCTCACTCCCAGCCACTTCGCCCACCTTCCTCCTGCTTCCTCTTCCCCCATCTCTCAGATACGGAGCAAGTCGGGCTTTGTTGTCACTCCCTGACTCTCTTCAAAGTCCCTCAACCGGCCCGCGTCCTATCTCCAGGTTTTAAGGGAATCACCGCTAACCCCCACGGGGACAGGCAGCAGAGGGCACTTGGAGGTTCCAGACATATCACAAAGCACTGGTCAGAGTTGTCGCTGGCCTTCTTGGAAATGCCAGTGGCATCCAGCCTGCCTTCCTTGTCACCTGTGCCCTCAGATCCTATGTGGTTTGGAGGCCAGGCTGGTTCCAGGGCTGTGGCTCCTAAGGGCTCTGCAGAGTCTTTATGCTTAGCAGCGCCCCCTGTCTGCGGTGACTCTGCACCCACTTGGACATCATGGTGCCAGGACACTGGCCACTTCTAGGTCACTCTTAGGTTTCCCCTGGCTCCAGACCCTGAAGTTTCTCCCTACCGTTTGCCTCTCTGCCTGAAGCATGAAGATAGACTGTCCTTTCCAACCTTCTCCCCTATGGCTCTGGGTCCTTCTTGGGATCCAGTCTCCTTAGCCACTGTGGTAGCCGCTGTTTGTGCCTGCCCAAGGTGTCCCCCACCCTCCTTCCAGGGTGGGACTGAAACTAGTTCCATCCAACCACAGCCCCCAATCCCTGGGCACGGGGACTGGTTCAGGGGTAGGATGAGCATGTGACCCAAGCTGGGCCAATCACAGACTGTCCTTGGATTTGGGGGCAGGAGGGGAATATTGGCTTTTGAGGGGATGCCATCACTGGAAAGCGTCGGTCACACCTGAAGCCCCTGACTGTCCCCCATCGTTCCCCATTATATGAGTCCATAAAATTACTTCTTATAGTTGATTTCTATGCATTTTTAACGTAAAACTCACCACCTTACCCATCAAGTGTATAGTCCAGTAATAACACGTGCATGTTGTGCGACCATCACCACATCTACCCCCAGAACTCTCTCCAGCTTGCAGAACTGAAACTCTGCACCCGTTGAACACGAACTCCCCCTCCCGTCCCCACAGCCCTGGGCAACCATCCTTCTCCTTTCTGTCTCTATAGATTTGACCCTTCCAGGTCCCTCGAGTAAGTGGAGCCATTCAGTAGCTGTCCTTTTTGTGACTGGTTGATTTCACTCGGCGTGGCGTCCTCAAGATTCGTCCATGTTGCGGCCCACATCAGAATTCCCTTCCCCTTTTAAGCTGAATAACATTCCGTCGAATGTGTGCATCACGTTTTGTTGCTCCATTCATCCATCGACGGACCTTTGGGTTGTGAACAGGGTTGCTAAGGAGATGAGTGTGCAAAAGAATTGATTTTTACGCCACATGATGAAAGGGATCCCGGATCATCTAAGGCCATGCAACTGGTAAGTGAAGCCTCCAGAATTAGAATCGAGGTGTGTCAGACTCCGGAGTCACTGACAAGAGCCCTGGGTTCCCAAACTTGAGCCCTTCTGATGCCCCCATCGCGAATGTGTTATGATGCTTCACTCTCCGTGCTATTCCTAAGGTTTCTTTAAAGGTACTTTTCTTAGTTTTTTTACTTAAATATTGTTTTGATCTAAGCAATAATGCCCATGGCATCATGCTTTCGATGCATTCTTTAGAAAAGTTCCTCGAACACATGAAGATAAATAGCAGTGTATCAACACTCCTCCTCCCTGTGCCACCTAAGTTCATCATCGCACCCCCAGAGTTATGTTGCCCACACCTCGGGTGACATTGACTAGAACATAGTGCAGTTTAAAGATGAGACACTTGGGACTCTAGCTGAAGGACACATGTGGGGGTCAGCTTCTTCTGGCCCAGTGTGCTGGCTCAACAACCGCCCCTCCCCTACCCCACTCCCCATAAATAGAGGAGAATAGGCGGGAGACCCATTTGCAGCAAAGGCAGGGGAGGTTGTATCCTCACAACCTCTATACTCTAAGGTAGCACCTTAGAATCCCATGGCTGGATACCCCTCAGAAGCTCTCTAACAACCTTCCCAGCCCATGGGTAACCTTCACTGGACCACCCATGACGTGGTATCCGACTTCACCTTGGAGCTACAGTAACAGAGATGTCACTACCTTTCCTGGCTTCTCAAACCTTAGTTCTGTCCCCAGCCACCGAGATCAAGTCTTTCCTTCTTCCTCTGGCTACCTAATTTTGTGCTTGTCAATACTCTCTTGTAAGTCTCAACCAGACCACACCTACCTCCCTTCTAATAATACCTTTTTTCTTGTCTGATTCCACTAGCTAATACTTCCAGGGACTAATGTTAAATAGGAATGATGACAGTGAGCATTTTAATATTATGTAATGGGGATGCTTCTCATTTGTCATCAGTACGCACGTTTACTTATGAAGTTCACATGAGCTGAAACAATCACATACTCATTAAGTTATGTCAAGAAGTATCCGTCGGTTCTTAAGTGTTTAATCCACACTGGAAACTTACAAAGTCTGTATGACTGCTGTTAGGACAATTTTACAGATAAGGGGCTGAAGAAAGAAGTAGGTTGGTCAAGGTTATACGCGTAATAAGAATGAGACTCAGGATTTAAATCCTGAGCAGCTTGAATGGGCAGAGCCCATCCTCTTGAGCCTGCACACCCCAGAACTTTGTGTAGCAGATATTGTTATTAGCACGACTTCATGGATGAGAAATCAGAGGAGAGGTGAAACAGCTTGCTGGTGTATCTTTCCCATGGGAGGATTGGCGGTCTCCGAGTTTACCTCTACTGCACATTGGGTTAATTTCTGCCCCAGGCTGTGTGACTTTCCTCAAATCTGTCTTCCATTTTGCTATCGTGTCAATTATACCCTTGATCTGACTCTACTATAACCATTCGCAGTGCGGTGTTATTTTTGTCCTTGGTTTCTTTTCTTAGTCCCCACAACGTCCTTGTCAACTCATTCTATTGCCTCGTCTTGACTTGAATGTCTCGTTTCAGATAATTCAAGTCATCTCTAATTTCTTGAGAACGCAAAACATTTGTCTGTTTTCTCCAATTCCTGGGGGTGTCTTCTTCCAGAATGGATGCTTCATCCTTCCCTTGTAGGCTCTCCTTCCTCTCTCTCGTTTCCTTCTTCTTTGATTCCTTCCTCCCTTTTTTCCTGTGGAAGTATTGTCTAGGCACCACGTCCATTTTTTGCCTTTGCTTACATTGGATCTGGAACATTTATAGCCAACCCTCCCATTTGCTTTTGTTTATCTGGGCCCTGCATGCATCCTCCCCTCTGAACATTAGCTTGAGGGCTGAGTGTCACTGGTTTATGTGTCCCCTATTGCCCTCTTCAAGCTGCCTGGGATAGAGGGATTGGAAAAGACTGGGTCCTGGGAAGCCAGGAAATCAGTCTGGTCTCTGTTCACTTCATCTGTAAGTTTTTTAAAAATAAGGGGCGCCTGGGTGGCGCAGTCGGTTAAGCGTCCGACTTCAGCCAGGTCACGATCTCGCGGTCCGTGAGTTCGAGCCCCGCGTCAGGCTCTGGGCTGATGGCTCGGAGCCTGGAGCCTGTTTCCAATTCTGTGTCTCCCTCTCTCTCTGCCCCTCCCCCGTTCATGCTCTGTCTCTCTCTGTCCCAAAAATAAATAAAAAAAAAAATGTTGAAAAAAAAAAAAATTAAAAATAAGAGATTAATCTTAGAACCGTTTCAGGTTTACAGACAATTTGTGAAAATAGTTCAGAGAGTTCCCTCACCCAGTTTCCCCCACTATTATTTTTATATGACAGCTTTATTGAAATCCAATTCACAAACTACAAAATCCACCCGTTTAAAGTACAAAATTCAAGGGTTTTTAGAATTCACAGAGTCGTGCAATATAGCCCATCCCGGAACATCTTCATCACTCCAAAGAGAAACTCCTGTACTCTCCTTTTCCCTCAGCACTCCCTCTGCCCTATGCCGCCACCACACACACACACACACACACACACACACACACACACACAAAGCCTATTCTGGACTTTTCATGTAAATGGAATCATATAACATGTGCTTTTGTGCCTGACTTCTTTCACTTAGCATAACATTTTCAAGATTCATCCATGTTGTAACGTGTGTCAGTATTTCATTCCTTTTATGGCCAAGTAATTTCCATTCTATGGACACAGCACGTTTGTTTATCCATTCATCAGCTGATGGACAGTTGGATTGCTTCTACCTTTTGGCTTTTGTGAATAATATTGCTAGGAAACGTCATGTACAATATTTTGTGTGCGTACACGTTTCAACTCTGCGGGGTAGCTCTCTAGGAGTGGAATTGCTGGGTCATCGGATTACTCCCCTTGAGGACGGTTTTCCAAAGCAAGTACACCATCTTGCATTCCCACCAGCAGCGTATGAGGGTGCGAATTTCTCCACATCCTTGTCAACGCTTGATATCTGTCTTTTTAAAAATTATAACCATCTTAGTGAGCGTGAAGTGATATCTTACTGCGGTTTTTATTCTTTTATTTAAACATTTTTTAATGTTTATTTTTGAGAGAGAGAGAGAGAGAGCAGGGGAGGGGCAGAGAGGGGGAGTCACAGAATCTGAAGCAGTCTCTAGGCTCTGTGCGGACAGGTCGGGGCTCGAACTCACGAACTGCAAGATCATGACCTGAGCTGAAGTCGGACGCTTAACGGACTGAGCCACCCAGGCACCCCTCTTACTGTGGTTTTTAATGTGAGTTTCCCTGATGCCTCATGATTTTGGGCATCTTTTCGTGTGCTTATCCCGTTTGTGCATCTGCTTTGGAAAAAAATGTCTGTTCAGATGTAATGTTGTTTGTAAGACAGCAAAGGTCCTGTTTTGTGTATGGGGATACTCCATCCTGTCTGGGACTTTCCTAGTTCTACAGGGATTGCCCTGCAGAAGCCCACCAGCCCCCTAGGTTCGCGGGGCTCAAGTTTTTGTATGCTCTTGGGCTGGCCCAGCATTTGGTTAATTCCACCCAGCTAAGCCTTTTTTTTGCCATCAGAGATTATTAACACAGGGTACCCACTGTTTGCATATTTTCTCCCTCCCACCTGGGAGGGGAAAGTGCCTGGGAAAGTGCCGTCCTTCCATCTCTATCTGGGATGCTCTTTATCCTTCACTGGAGACAAATAGCAGGTATTTTGACGCTATCTCAGCACCTACAAATCCATAGTCCGTTTTCCACCAAACTGGGGGAACCATGAGTTTTTGAGACTTCTCTTTGCCCAACTCCTATCATTGCACCACTTTCACAAAACAAGGCATGAATCTATTCCTGGAATGTTCGTTCACTCTGGCCCAAATCGTGGCATAGTCTCTAGGGTAATCTTCATGAGGCATGTGGTTTTGGTTGAGACCCTTGCTGAGTGCCTAGTGACCCATTCCTTACTACTTGTGTTCCCTTTGGGCCATTTCAATATGCAAAAGGAAATTAAAATAGCAACAGAGATGCCGTGGTGCTAATTGTGTTTTAATTTTCGCTGACTTGGCCGAGGAATAAAAACACCCCCCCCCCCCAAATAGGATTAAAAGTGTGAAAATCACCTCAGACTGAAAACAAAAGCAGTCCTGCCATGCATCAGGCTGGGGGGGACAGACACAGATGAAACCAAGCTGCAACATTAACAGGAAATGCTGGTTTGCCCAAGGTCAAGCAACGGTTGTAAAATGCCGTACTCGCCCCGTCTTTGAGTGACGATCACTCTCTTACCAATGAGCCCCCCAGATCTGTGTTGCTATTTTGATTTATTCCTGGGGATACTCAGTTGTTAAGTCACCCTTGCCTCCAGAGAGCACCCTGTCCCCCTGGTTAATCCCTCATCCTGCCTCAGAAACAGTCACCAATCCAGAAATGACCCCTATTTCCCTTGGACCCTTCCAGAACTCTCCAGTAGAAACCCAAACCCTAGAAAAGGCACTCCCTCTGCCTCTTGGCATATAGCATTCCGCACCTGCTCACCACACCAAGTCAATAAATTTGATTTTATCGGACCACAGGCTTGTCCTGTGCAATCTGTGGCTGCTTAGACTATAAGAGTTGGTATTAAATTGCTATAGCCCAGCTCTGGTTTTTTCCATTCAGCTCATCTTTTATTTGCCATTGGAGATAATTGACCCAGGGTAATGGTGGCTTAAATTCTTTCTTCCTGCCAGTAGAAAGGGGGAAAATGGTGCCTATTAGCTGCTCTCCTAGACCTGTTCACTTCTGCTAAGATGGGGGTGGGCCCCCAAACATGGCTGCCCACGCAGAAAGGTGGGCAATCAGCGAGCCCCAAGCATGGACAGCATGGAAGGGCCGGCGATCAGGACGACCCAGGGGCCTGCCAGGGGACAACCAAGGAGGCACTTGGCCTTGCCCCCAACTGGCGACCTCTCCCAGGGGAAGTCCCTCCTCTCTTTGAGCCTCTGTGCACCCCCCCACTCACCACGCCCCCCTCTTCCTGCTTGGACAGTCTATGATGATTCTAAGTTCAAACTAGAGAATAAGTGGGGTTCCCAGTGATAAAAATCACCAACAGGCTCTCCTTGAAAGTAATCTGACCTAGAACTGCACGCACTGCACTAGGAGAGAAAACAAAGGAGGACAGGAGGGGCTTCGAGAAAAGGTGCTGGTGGCTCTGGAAGGGTCCAGCCCAGCCCCCCTTTGCCAGCTCAGCAGACCAGAGATGGCACGTGGCCAAAGGAGCAAACCCAGACCATCGGTAGGTGCGTTTGATCTTTGGAGTATATGTCTTGCGACAACTTAAAAATCAAGATTTGGAGTGTCTTCCGGAAACATCAGAAGCTATGGAAACAGTGGATCCCTGTTCTGCCTGGCATGGGTCCCCACCCACCATAGTGCCTACGTTCGGTTACAAGATTTGCCCTGAGGCTGGGAGCCCTGCTCCAGCACACATGTTGTCCATTATGGACTGTTCTGCTTCTTCTGGCCCCTCCACCCCTCACTCTCCAGCTCGCCACCCCCTTCTGCTCCACATGGACATAGCAGTGGCCTCAAGGCCCTGAGACAACCCGGCACGCTTATGGCCGGAACAATTGCTGAGTGAGCTTTTAGTTCAATTGCTGAGCCCTGGAGAATGGAAGGTTTCACCCACAGGTCAGGGAAGTTCTGCGTGAAGTATATTTTGTTGCATTTCCTTCTAAGTTACAGAAAATGAGCAGCAGGAGATCTAATTCCATTCGTTGCAAAAAGCGCCGATTGACTGCCTGGTTTTAGCTAGCGGCTGGGACTATCGTGCCCCGACCATGTTCCAGGTCTGCCGTTGCTTGGTGTGGCGGAAGGACAGAGATTTGGTGGCTTCACAGCGGGGCTCAGCCGTTCATCGTGTGACACTCCTCAGTTCCTTCGTTACTCTCTCAGCTTCCGCTTCGGTAGAACTGTTCCCAGCCAGAGCATTAGATTAATCAGTAAGTGGGTTATCTGAGATCGAGCCCTTTTAGTGAACACTGTCACTTACTGGATGACACAGGCTGTCCCACATACAGAATCCCAGGCTTGTGTTTTGTCAACTGCATGGCCTCTCTTCGACTGCTTATGTGGAGACTGTGTCTACTGTTTGCTAGCTGTGTGGCTTTAGGCAAGTGAGTCAACCTCTCTGAGCCTCAGTTCTTCATCTGTGAAGTGGGGATAAGAGCAGCACCAACTTCGTAGGGTTGTCGTAAGGATTTAGTGAGATATTAGGTGAAGGGCGTAGCACAGTGCCTGGCACATAGTATGTGTTCAATAAATGTTAGCAATATATACCCCTACACTCAAGCACCCATTTCCAAACATTCATCTAGAATGCAAACCACATTACTGTTACCATACCTATTTTCTGGGCGACTCATTACACAAGGAACAGGCTAACACAAAAACTTCTCCTGGCCACTCTCCCACACCATCTTCACAACGGCCCCATGAAAGGATCGGGCCAGAGATGTTTTTCGCTGTCTTGCAGGTGACGGGTGACAGGTGGTCCGACGTGAAGACAGGCAGAGTCGGACTAGAACCTGGGTATCCTGCCTCCTCGACCAGTATTCTGTCCCCCTCTATCCTGCTGACCGCTTAGCAAGATGAGATCAGCTGTGGTGGTGATCCAGAAGGCCCGTCAAATGCGCTAGGCTTCTGGGAACATCGCTATGAATGCCAAGTTCTTGCCGTGCGGACAGTAAATTCAAAAAGTTCTGGCAATGTCATCCATTTGGATGCCTAAGACTTCTCTAAGAGTTCCGAGAGAAGATGATGAAAATCCAAATTTAGAATGTTTGGGCTACAGTCCTATTATACCATTGGAGAGACTAAAATCTGAACAGCCTTTCTGGAACACTCTTTCCCAATTGCCTTAATCAGGAAATATACGTTCAGGGCCCTCCGACTGTGGTTTGGGTACATTTTTCGCTCAGATTTACTTCTGGATATGTCTCCTAAGAAAAACCAGGTAAGTGGGAACAGACTTACCCTATGTCATTGTTTATGATAGCAAAATTTTAAAACAATCTAAATTTCCAGTACCAGAGGATTTGGTTAGATAAATGATCATCTAGCCATATACTGGGGTATTATGTGTCATTAAGGATGAAAAGGCGGCTTGACATGTTTCAGATTGGCAAGCTGTCCCTCTTACATCGCCGCAGGGGCGGAGGGGGAGGGAAGCCTATTTCTGATGGCATGCACGATAGCGTCCAGGCACGTGTGAGTACGCGTGCACGTGCACACACGCATGCACATACATGCACATATCTGCATGTGTCTAGAAGGATAACCAAATGGGTAACAGTGATTACTGCTAAGTAGGAATATGGATTTTTTTTCTCATCTGGTTTCCAGATTTTTTTTTTTTTCAATAATGAGCATATAATTTCTTGTATAATTTCTTAAAGAAGAAAAGACTTGAGGTGGAGGCCCTGGGATTTTCTAGGCAGTGGAAGCGGGGTCCCTGGGCACTGTCCCAGCCATAATGCCCCTCTTCTCTCCCCTATGGTCACATCCCCAGCCACACCTCTGCCTTCCCCCAAGCCCTTGGGCACCTGAAGTGAAGCAGGGAGTAGGTGTCCCTCAGAACGGCCCTTGGAGTCACCTGTGTCTCTCTGGTCCAGGGGACTTAGACAAATCCTTTCCCTCCTGGCCTGAAAGGGACAGAGCCCCACCTGCACCTGGGTTCCCATTCCAGCTCCAAACACCTTCCCTTTACTAGTCCCTTTACTTCTCAGGACATCGACGTCCACACGTATAAAGTGGGAGAATAAAACAGAACCAAATCATTGAGTGACAGCACCTCGCAAACTGACAAGCTGCCGACGTCAGACCCAAGTTCAGTGTTAACACACGTGGCAGAAAACAGCATTCCAGGCTCCTGGTCCAGAGCCCCTGCCCAGTATTTAGTCCCGTGTGGCTCTGGGACCCTCCACCCCCTGCCGTGGCATTCCAGGAACCTTCCCAATTTCCCTAGCCTACAGATTCCCGGAGCTCCTGCAGACGGCATCTCGGGCCCCTCGGCCTCTGCCCCCTGCTGCGCCCTTCACGTTAACCCAGATGCAGAATTGGACTCCTACACCAACTGCAACGAGGAATCCAATCATGATGTGCATTTGGGATCTCTGGAGATGTGTGGGTCCCAGGGAAGAGCTGTGCTGTCAGCCCCTGCCATTCTACCAAGGGTCCCCTCCCGCCCGCCTCCCCATCAGCTCTGCAGAAGCCCCTAGATATCACCCCTCGCTCTTCAACAGCAGCTCGCAGCCTTTGGCAGTCCTAGTGCCGGTGGACCCTGCCTTGTATCAATGTCCTCCCAAGTGGCATAGCCAAGGCCTCTTAAGAGGCCCCTCCCTCCATCTAACTGCTCAGACACAGGTAAAACAATCCCCCCAGCTCCTTTCCCCCCAGGATTTGCCCCTGGGCTGGGACCTTGACACCCCTAGAGGGCAGCCCACTCAGAATCCTTGCAGGGCCCTCCTTCTACCCTCTCGGCCTCCAACGCGTGCCCTCGTCCCGGGTCTCACCTACGCCCCCGCCCCAGCCCCTTCTTGGTGGGCACCTCCACCTCTGCTTGGTCACAGGCCCCCCTGGCCACACTCGGGGTTCCCGGACTTCCCCAGCCCGGAGCAGGGCCCGCTGCTGGAGTCGTTCCTGTCTGCAGCTGCCCTGGACACTCGGAGCACCTGCGGAGAAGTGGCCTGTTAGTAGGAGGTGAGCCAGGCCGTGTTGCTGCCCCCGGCGGGCATAGGAACATCCGTCTCCCTGGAACTATGTCCCTCGTCCCGCAGCGAGCAGAGCCAGGGACGTCGTTACAGGACGGCCAGGGCCATGGCCACCCTGTGCGCTTCCGCACCAGCTAGTCACAGACCTCATAGGGCCCAGCCTCACCCTGGCTCTCGGCATCTGCTGCTTTCCCTTCTGGCTCCTTCCTCTTTCCCTGGACTTCCCCCATCTACCCAGCCCGTTTTCCTTCTCGGTGGCTTTTCTCCACTCAGTATATGGCTCACTTCAGAACCCCTCTTCAGTGTGTCAGGGGTGGAAAGGCCCGGAGAGGGCACGTGATTTGCCCAAGGTCACACAGTGCCCTCAGCCTCAGCAAGTTCACAGTTTTCTGGGAAGCTGGCATGTGACTTTTTTTTTTTCCTTTCTGAATTTCTTGGCCAGTTTGCTACTTTGCTAGAGCCACCATAACAAAATACCACCAACTGGGTGACTTGAACAACAGAAATTTCTTGTCTCCCAGTTCTGGAGGCCAGCAGTCTGAGAACAAGGTGTCGGTGGGGTGGGGTGCCTGCTGAGGGCTGCGAGGGAGAGTCGGATCCAGGCCGTTCCCCTAGCCTCTGGCGGTTTGGCAACAATTGTCAACCTTCCTTGGCTTAGAGATCCTCCTCGGATTTCTATTTCTGCCTTTATGGTCACATGACCTCTCCCTGTGTGCGTGTCTCTGGGTCCAAATTTCCCCTTTTAGGGCGACACCAGTCACGTTGGATTAGAGGCCCACCCTGCTCTGGTCATATTGCCTAATCACACCTACGATGATGCTATTTCCAAATAAAGACACATTCTGAGGTACTGGGGTTGGGTGCTCAGCACATGAGTGGGAGAGGGGACACAATTCAACCTGTAACACATGCCTGAAGTTCTCCCTAGGCCCATCTGGCCCTTGCTGTCATCTCGTGGCCAGCAGGGTCCTGCACCGGGCGAACACACACTGCTTAGGCACCTGATTTTTTTTTTTTTTTAACGTTTATTTATTTTTGAGACAGAGAGAGACAGAGCATGAATGGGGGAAGGGCAGAGAGAGAGAGGGAGACACAGAATCAGAAGCAGGCTCCAGGCTCTGAGCCATCAGCCCAGAGCCCGATGCAGGGCTTGAACTCACGGACCGCGAGATCGTGACCTGAGCTGAAGTCGGACGCTTAACCGACTGAGCCACCCAGGCGCCCCAGGCGCCTGATTTTTAACCGTCAGAGACTCACCGGGCTCCTGCCCAGGCCATCCGCTCACCCCTGACGGCTCTTTCCCGGTGGCCATCCTTCCAGCATCCTGCTGTCAGATACCCCTAATAAGCTGAGAACCCCCCTGTCTAGTCCTCCCCTCTGCCCCCGAGCTCCTGCCTCTCAACAGGGCTCCCTCCAGGGCTCCCCCACACCTCAGTCCTAGCGCATCATGACCCGGCTGTTCCAGCACGACGCCTCATTCGCCCAAGGGCATCACCCTTGACCCCACAGCCAATCCCTCCCCAACATCTGACTCTCATTTCCTTCCTCCTCCTCTGCTACCCCCTGGTCCAGGCCACCACCATTTCCGGGCTAACGGCAGCGTCTTTGCTCCTGACTTCCTCTTCGTTCCCTGCGAAGAAGACTTCAAAACCGTGTTCCATCATTCTCTTGAGCAACGCCCTGCCCTGGCCACAGGCCCCGCTGTTGCTGCCATCTCATTCTTTGTGAGGCCCTCCCTTGGTCCTCACTCAGACAATACGTGGGTTTTCTGACAGGCCAGGGAGCCATGGACCCATTCATGCTGTTCCCAGCGGTGACGACGCTCTTCCAGCCCTTGCCTGCCGCTCCTTCCCATCCCCGGGTCTCAGCACAGTTACCGCTCCCTCTGAGAGGCCCCCCGACCATCCTACCCAAGGACAGCTGACCCCTTTCTTCTCTACCCTGTTGTCCCGTGTGGCTCCTCCTAGCCCTTCCGTGATCTGTAAGGATCTTCCTCACTTCATCCCTGACTCGTTCGTTATCTGCCTCCACCGCAAATTATAAGCTCCCCGTGGGGACGGACCACATCTGTCTCGTTCACCTCTCTGTGGTCCCGGTGTACCCAGTATAATAATAATATAATAAGCGTTTGCCGATTGAATGACTGCGTAATGAAAAATTGGCCCCTGCCCTCAAGGAGCCCCAGCCCAGGGGAGGGGATAGTCAGGTGAAACTCATGAGACCATGAGGGACGTGAAGGCAGGGGATGCAGACAGCTTCAGATGCACACAGACAGTGCCACTAACTCACCCGTGCTTCCTAGGGAGGTGACACCTGGTCCCAGTCTTGAAAAAAGAGTAAAGAAAAGGCAGGGGAACTGCATGAGCCCAGGCCTGCGGGGGGGGGGGGGGGGTAGACCACCCGAGCTCCCCCTGGCTCCCACAGGCCCCCACACTGCAGTCAGGGCTGCATGGCAGTGAGGAGTGTGCAGGCCAGCTGGGCCTAGATGTGTCCGTTCAGGTGGATGTGAGCCCTTGGGCACAGAAACCGAAAACCCGGGCGAGGGAGGGAGAGATTCCGAGCCTGGTCCCTGAGGTTGGGATGGAGGGCCTGAGCCCCCCGATGAATGGGTGTCCCTCAGACCTGTCCCCACACGGGTGGTGGGGTTCCAGGACTTCTATTAGCTTCCTCTCAGCAAGTGCTTGGCCAAGGTAGGGTGTGGGGCCCTGATTATCTGCCTAATAGCAAATAGCTAATGGGCTGGGATTTGGCCCCAACAGTGGCTCCAAAGACCATGATCTCGCCGCCAACAGCACAGCCCCTCTGAACGGATGGGGCTGCTGACGACTGCAACCGGCGGCTCCTTCTGGCAATAGCCTGAGGAAAGACCAGAAGTAGGAAGGAAAGGCGGGCCAAAGCAGAGTCCTTTCTGACAAGACAATCAGGTCTGGGGGGCGGGGGCGTGGTAGGGAGAGTTCTGGAGGCGACACTGACAAGGAAATCAGGGAGACATTGTTATGGAAAGGAGAGGGACCAAGACTGGGAGGGAGGCAAGGGCCCCGGGGAAGTTGGGCCTCTGCCGGTGGGTTCAGGGTGCCGCTTCCTGTAGCCCCGCTTCTCTCTGCCCACTGACCAGGGCGGGGTGTGGCCCTCCCACTGGCTGAGCCACCTTGTCCCTTGCTCCCCTTCATCAGGAGGTCTCTACCGGGTCCATGACACCTCCCTGGCAGTGCTCCACTGCGCGTCCGGGGCACAGGGCCTGTCTTCAGGGCCACCGGCCCCTCCTCCTGCACCAGGACCGTGTGGATGTGCGCCAGCACCGCATGCAGGCCTAGGATGTGCACCTCACCGCTGAGCTCCCAGAGTCATGCAAAGAGCTGTGGACTGGGAGACAGAGCCCGGGGAGGGTCTCGTGAGAAGACGAGGCCCCGGGGGACCTTGCAGGGAGGCAGAGAACCCACCATCTCCCTGTGTCACCGTGTATCCTGCAAGTACTCCATTTATCGAGAGAAAGTGCCGCCCGCAAGGGGCGCCCGGTCTGGGGGGCAGACGCGCCTTCTGCGGCAACCAGAGATCAACTCACCAGCACGCCGAGGGCTCTGAAGCAGAGGTTGGAGAAAGGTGGCCTGAGGAAAACCAGCATGGCGCTAGCCAGGGCCAGGGAAGCAGGGAGTCCAGAAGCCCAGCTGGTGCCTCTGGGGGTCAAGGGACGAGAAGAGAAAAATACAAATACCAAAAGAACCATGCTTCCCTTCTGGTAGCCTGCAGCCTCTGTGGGCAGAGCCAACTATGCTGTAATTATAAGGAATAATGATTACTTCTAGAGCGCTTCTGGAGCCAGACACAGCACTCAGTACCTGACATACAATCAGCAATCTGATAGGTAAGAATTATGCCCATTTTACAGATGAGAGAATCTAAGTCTCAGAGAGGTAAAGTGACTTTCCCAGATCCAAGTATTTACCCAGTTAGTAAACGGTGATGCTGGGGATCAGGTAAATCCCTAATTGGGGGAGGAAAGATGTTTTCCTCTAGGGAAACACCGCAGCGTGTTCTAAGAGGTCCTGGGGGGGGGACCAAGCATCCTCCACTACTTTGGTTATTTGATTTAAATTTGGCGGGGAGGGGGGGGGCGATGCCTGGATGGCTCAGTCAGTTGAAAGTCCTACTGTTGGGGCGCCTGGGTGGCTCAGTCAGTTGAGCGTCCGACTTCGGCTCAGGTGATGATCTCGCGGTCCGTGAGTTCGAGCCCCGCGTCAGGCTCTGGGCTGATGGCTCAGAGCCTGGAGCCTGCTTCCGATTCTGTGTCTCCCTCTCTCTCTGCCCCTCCCCCGTTCATGCTCTGTCTCTCTCTGTCTCAAAAATAAATAAATGTTAAAAAAAAAAATTAAAAAAAAAAAAAAGAAAGAAAGAAAGTCCTACTGTTGATTTTGGCCGCGGTCCTGATCCCAGGGGCCTGGGATTGAGCCCCGCATCCGGCTCTGTGCGGAGCCCGCAGCCTGCTTAAGATTTTCTTCTCCCTCTCCCTCTGCCCTTCTCCCCACTTTTACTCCTTCTCTAAAATTAAAAATTTAATGTTTCTAAAAAATCATTGTTTTTTAACCGAGGCAGGGTTTTGCACACAAGAAAATTCATTCTAAACTGTGTGACAAACGTGTGCAACCACCAACACATCAAGATCGAGAGTATCCCTATCGCTCCAAAAAGTTCCCTTGTGCCCCTTCCCAGCCCACCTTCTCTGCCACCCCCAGCCCTGGCAACCAGTGATGTTTTCTGTCCTTACAGTCTTGTCTTTTCCAAACTATCTTATGAATGGAATCACCCAATGTTCAGGCTTTTGAGTCTGACTTCTCTCAAGAAGCACAACGCTTTTTAGTTCCAGCCAAAATGGTGCATGCATGTACACACGAGGGGTTTGTGCTTTTTTACTGCTCGGTGGCATTCTACCGCACGGATGCGTCACAATTTACTTATCCAGCCCCTGTCGGATACACATTTGGGTTGTTTCCAGTGGGAGTCTATTTCAAATAAAGTCACCGTGGACATTCGTGTCCAGGTCGTTTCGTGGGCAAATGTTTTCATTCCCCTCTTGTGGATACAGAGGGGAGGCATCACTAGGTTGAGGAGAAGCGTATGTTTCTTATCAAAATCTGCCCACATCGGGGCGCCTGGGTGGCTCAGTCGGTTAAGCGTCCGACTTCGGCTCAGGTCATGATCTCACGGTTCGTGGGTTCAAGCCCCGCGTCGGGCTCTGTGCTGACAGCTGAGAGTCTGGAGCCTGCTCCGACTGAACCACCCACGTGCCCCTCACTGGGCTCTTAATTTGCATTTCATTAAAGACTAACGATGTGGGGCACTCTCTTCATGTGTGTACGTGTCATTGGACGTCTCCTCTAGTAAAGTGCACAGATTTTATTGGGTGGTTTGAGAGTCTGTGAGGTCTTTCGGATACGGTTCAATTCCAGATAGATGATATGAGAAGATTTCCTCTCGTGTTTTCTCTTTCTTGCCACCGTCTTTTGAGGAATACTTCTTTGTTTTAGGATGTCTGGGTGGCTCAGTCGGCTACGAGTCTGGCTCTTGATTTCTGCTCAGGTCATGATCTCACAGTTTGTGAGACTGAGCCCCGTGTCGGGCTCTGCACGGACAGCACGGAGCCTGCTTGGGATTCTCTCTCTCCCTCTCTCTCTCTCTCTCTCTGCCCCACTCCTGCTCATGCCCTCGCTCTCAATAAACTTAAAAAAAATAAAAATAAAAAAGTTCCCATTTTTGACCCCGTCTAGCTTGTCCACCCCTTCTTTTGTGGCGAGTGCTTTCTGTGCCATCTTTTGACCCAAAGTCACAAAGGTATTTTTTGTTCATGTTTTCTTCTAGAAGTGTTATAATTTCAGTTCCTGCCTTTTAAGTTGATGGCTTGGACTGAGTCCATCTTTGTATATGACGTGAGAGCTGGGGGTTTACTTTTGTCCATCCGGAGCCTCCCATTTTCTGGCATCACCTACTGAATCACCTCAGCACTACGGCCATGTGGGTCGATTTCTGGATTCTCCGTTGTGCCCCACTGTTACGTATGCTGATTCTTACACCAGTCATACTGGCTTGATTACTGCTGGTTCTCACAGTAAGCCTGAAATCAGTGTATATTCTGCCACTCGGTGCCTTTTCAGAATTGTTTCGGCTGTTCTAAATCCTCTTTATGCCCATAAAGATTTTATAATGACTTTGTCAAATTCTAAAACAAACAAAAAACAGTCTGCTGGATTTTTGATTGGAGTGCCCTTGCGTTTACAGGTCACTGGGGGGAGAATTGACATCTTAACCCTGAGTCTTGGGATTCATAAACAGTCTACCATTAGATACTCTTAGGGTTTTCTGCGGAGAGGTAGTTTGTGTCCCCGATGCGCTGTAAATGTGTATTGCTTTCTTAATTTGCACTCTGCAACTTGGCTAGAGCCCCGAGGGGTGATCTCACGGGCTTACTGTCCTCCTCTAGATCTTTCCCGCATCCAGCAGAGGCCTGTGGACAAGAGCTGATGAGTAAATACAGCCCCCCACCCCACCCCACCCCGCCTTGTGCCTGGGGTGCGTCATGATTCCAAACCGTCATGCTAACCTTTAAAGTTTTTTCAAACTTGGTATTTTCTCACCTGCTTACATGTGGACCACTTCGTCCCGTGATCTGCGTAAGCGAAAATAGCCTATGGACCCTCTCTCCTGACACGGGCTTGTCACTCTTTGCAATTGAGTTTACCTGCTTGCCTGACCACCTCACCCCTCTGATAAGCTAAAAAAAAAAAAAAAAAAAACCAAACAGTCCCACTTTGTAGACTACTAGGCTTTTTTCTTTTTTTTTTTTCAACGTTTTTTATTTATTTTTTGGGACAGAGAGAGACAGAGCATGAATGGGGGGGGGGGGGAGCAGAGAGAGAGGGAGACACAGAATCGGAAGCAGGCTCCAGGCTCCGAGCCATCAGCCCAGAGCCCGACGCGGGGCTCGAACTCACGGACCGCGAGATCGTGACCTGGCTGAAGTCGGACGCTTAACCGACTGCGCCACCCAGGCGCCCCAACTACTAGGCTTTTTTCTTACAGTTTTCTGCAGTTTTCTACCTCCTAAGCAGGATGTGGGTAACGTTTAGTCAGGGCTGTGGCTTGGGCTTCCCAAGGCCCTGGTCAGCAGTCCCTGCAGGGTGAAAGGGTCACAGGGGGACTGGAGCAGGGGTAGGACTGCTCAGGTGGAGGTCTGGGGCTTTTTCAGGAACCCAAACTCTGACTGTGGCCCACTGCGGTGGCAGACCCAACAGCTCATCTGGTCGCGCTAGCTGAGCGGGCCCCCTAGGCCCCCGCTCCAGGAATACCCCAGGGGCAATGTCGCCCCCGGGAGGCACCCACATCGTTGTCTCTTGCATTTTCTGATCATGTTGTTTCCAGAGGTAGGCACGGCAAACGCTTTCACTGCCGTTTTCCAGAGGGGCAGAGGGGGCTGTGCCCCTCAGAATCTCAGGGCCCAAAGGCTCCCCAGAGCGGTGTCGACCCCATGCTAGACTCTGTGGGGACGTAATGGTGGGTGGAGGGTCCTCGGGGCTGGTTTCTGGGTCCCTCTCCCTCGAGCACTGCAGGCCCGCTTTGAGATACCGCCCTTCGGCCTGGGAGGACTGATCACAGGTTCCCAATGGTGGGACATTTTAAATTACCTCTCCAGCCCCACAGCGCTGCTCCCAGACCCAGCGACGGCGCCTACACGAAGGGCTCCGGCGGTAGCCGGGCTCAGCGCAGCGACAGACTGGCAATGTCCCCCGTGGCACAAGATAGGGGCACATCAGCACACATGCCCAGGTAGTATCCCTGCCCCACGAAGTGTGCGCGGTCCTCCGTCAGAGCCAGGGGTGCTGGGGCTCTTAGAGGACCCCACTCTGGCAACCGTACAAAAGGCACGTGCCGCCCACCCCGGGGCCCCAGGACCCTGCTCTTTGCAAGCCATCTGTACCCTGGCCTGCAGAATTCCCTGCCTGAGGTCACGAATGCGATCTGAGGGCCCGTGCCAGCATCTCCCAGGTTGGCAGGGACGTCACTGTGGTAGTTGTCCAGAATGGGTGGTTCCCAGGGGGAGGCTGTCGGCGGAGGGATATAAACGGAGTTTGGCCTTGAGGCTAGATGGTCCACACACAGGCATGTGAGGTTCGGAGCGGACCTCTGTGCCTCGTCCTGAGCCCCACGGCTGGCAGGGAAGGGCCTGGGGTACACTCCTTTAAAAGCGTGCGATGGTGGATTAGTGATGTCTGACACGAGCAAGGTGTGAAGCACGGATGGCTGGTTTTTTAAATGATTTTTTAATGTTTATTTTGAGAGAGAGAGAGAGAGCGCGCGCGCACACGCACACACACGAGCAGGGGAGGGGCAGAGAGAGAGAGAGAGAGGGAAGGGGAGAATCCCACACTGTCAGCACGGAGCCCAAATCAGGGCTTGAACTCACGAGCCGCGAGATCATAACCTGAGCCGACATCAAGAGTCGGAGGCCTAACCAACTGAGCCACCCAGGCGCCCCCAACGGATGGGTGGTTTTAAGTTATTCCTGCTATGTGCCAGCCCTCCCTGCTCACCCGGCGTCACGTCCCTTCCCCCGCCTATCCGGCACTCTCATTCCGCCTGGACTTTTCCAGGGAAAGAGTGCTCGCCCCCCCCTCTAGGGAAGCCACCCCTTGCTGTCCCTATGCACACCCCAAAACTACCTCCCAGGCACTTCCACGCGGATGGTGACCTGCCCAAGGCCACAGAGCTACTCGAGGGCGGCACCCCCCTGGCCCACGGTGCTGTTCTGGCCTTTCTTCCCTGAGCTGGTGCTCCGAGGAGCCCAAGAGCGAGTGAGGCCGAGGCAGGGAGGCTGAGGGTCGAGCCTCTTCGGCTTTGCTCCCCCATCCATCCCCTACCCCCAGGCACCTTGCCCAGCAGAGTACATGAGAGGGAGGCTTCACCGTCCTTTTCCTCTAAAACAGAGACAACGAGAAAAACACAACACGCCATTTGGGGGTCCAAAACGAAACACCAAGGACAATGTTAATAAATACATAAACGTGTAAAGATCCGGATCTCAGAGGCACGGGAAGTTACACCCCTAACGCCGGCAGGCTGGGTCTCACAGGAATGATTTCAGTGTGTGCCCCAGCGGCCCAGGGAGGGGGTGGCAGCGGGTGGAGAGGACGGCTGGGGAGCCCCCTCCGGGCCTCTGTTCTCCAGGGGTTGTGGGGGTGGGGACCCACTGCTCCTAGGCCTCTAGCCTGGCTCAGAACAGCCCCCCTGCCCCCAGGAAGGAAGGCAGGCAAGCACCTCTGTCACCTGCTGAGGAGTCCGGGACACCCTCTGTGTGACTGGGAATGAGGACCCTTGGGAGAAATCTTGGCACCCCAAGGGGCTTCCTGGGAGCCAGGGGGTCTAGGGAAGTTACCTGCCTTTGGAGGTAACACGGAGGGTAGCTGAGGCCCCACAGCGCTGTGGGTCATGTCACCTCCCTCCCGCCCACCAGGCATGGGGCAAAGGCTCACATCCTGCCCTGGGGCTTGGGCCTGGGTGGACTGTGGTCCTCAGCCTTGGGACCTGACTGCACCCCGTTACCCTAGCACCACAAACTTCTGGCCCAGCCCCGGCCAGGTGGGAGAAGACCCCTGACTCCAGCAGGTGTGGTCTTTGGCAGAGAACGATGATGGATGGGGCACAACCTGAGAACTCACATCCCTGTGTCCCAGAGAGTCACCTTCCGGGCCGGGCTCCTTTCATGCTGCAAAGTGACGACCGAAGTTGACATTCCTGGTGCAGCCAGGGGTCTAGCACCAGTTGCGAACGCCCCGGATGACGAGAACACGCATTCCAGACTGTCCGGGGCCCCCTTCTCTGGGCTGGACCGGGTGAGGTTGGGATGCACCGGAGGTAACAGGAGGTGCCATGTGCATGGGGCAGAGGTGGTCACCAACACTGCCTTCCGGCCAGCAAGGGCGAGGTGGGTTCTGGCCTTGGCCTTGGCCTTGGCTGGAGGAGCTGTGTGGCACTCTTGCTATGAAGAGCTGGGCCTGAGACGAACTTGCCTCCCACCCACCCCGGCCCTGCAGCCAGAGCGTCATGACCACACTCACCC